>NC_090185.1:13680401-14284568 GCF_024679245.1 Pseudorasbora parva | reverse complement strand
ACGTACGTGTCTACAGACTACATCAAAATCTCATTATTTTGATGGAACACATAATATTTTGCTCGAGTCAAATGTATGGGTTTTCTACAATACATTTGTTTGGAAATCACGCGGATAAACCCTATTGCACCTACGGCTACAGAGGTTTTCGGAGATCACGCGGATTTTCGTACCGTTCATATTTTCATTAATATAATCCGGCCACTTCAACATTTCTCAGCATCTGTTTATGCTTGGGTTCGCTTTGCGCGGTACCTCACAATTCACAAAACAACAACAAAACAAAAACGAAACAAAACGCGCGTGCAGGTTATTAATACCCCAAAAATACACAATGAACAGAATATGAATATCGTTCACACATACACAAACGTTTGAAACTTGCCTGGTAATTTCTCCACCAATAAAATAATACTAGTGCGAGAATACTGTTGAGTTTAATGTCTCGGGGAATAATTAACTCAAAAGGGATTTAATATTCAATATTCATGAATTTATGAATATAATTTGCCAGTTGTTCATTACGTATTAAAATTTTCCGATAGGGAAAATTGTTTAATTAAATACAAGTAACCCTTTACGGAATTGCTTGAAATTATCCTACTAAGTTTGTCCTGCAAATTAGTTATAGACATTTCAAATCAATTCTCAATATGGGATTACTGCTTTACGAGCGCATAAGAAACATTAACTTTACTGATCAGGACAAGTTCAATATTTCAGATGGTCATACAGTTTACTTTACTAACATAGTAGCATAAGCAGTTAGGTAACGTTAGATCGCAAGTTTCATTGACTTTGTGTATGTGGCAGAATAACAGATTCAATTAATGAAATGTCTTTTGGAGGTTTAATAAACACAGACTAAAAATAACACTACAATTCACACAGAAAGTACATACTAAATATGCATCAAGAGAGTAGAAGTATAGATATTAACGAAAGAATACATAAAAGAGAATAATTAATAGACTGAAATTAGAGAGAGATAAAAGAGAGAGAGAGAGAGAGAGAGAGAGAGACAAAGAGAGTGGGGGGGATAAGAAGCAGCTTTCCTTCAGTTCATCAAATACAACCTTCACGGAGTTAACTTGTCCCAACGGGAAAATAACACACCCTCTTAACAGCAGTTTGAATTTGGAAGATAATACTTGCTCTAGTTGTGGCTTCTCGCGTGTGCGCGTGTGTTCCGAGTTCCAAATGTCCTGCGTGTCCGGCGGTTCTTTCCGAGGTTGGGAGGGAAGCGGCTGTTTGCTTTAGCGATGCTAGTAAGTTGATGAATCAGTAGGGAAGCGAGGAGAACCAGGGAAGAGGGGAAGAGAGGAAGAGCTGGGGCCTGTGGGCCTCGGTTTCTGGTCCCACACAGCACATGGCTCTGTATGTGGAGCCCCTCCCTGCTTGGGGGGGGGGGCGTGTTGGTTCAGCCAGGGAGAGAAGACAAGAGCATTTCGGAAGAGATTTTCAGAAGAGAGAGAGAAGATTGTCTCCACTGGTCTTTTAAGGTCTGGGGTGTAGTCCCACCCTCCAGGGTTAGACTTAACCAATGAGATTGTTGGGATTTCCAGGCGGGAAATTCCTCAGCAGATTTTATGGCTCTTTGTTCCAAGGCTCTAATCAGTGGGTCTCTGACCATTCATATTCTAATTAATGCAACAAACACACACTGCATTTTCTGAATAAGTGATATACATGGAAGTGTAAGTCGTGAAGTGAGCATTAATTTGATAGGAGACATGACATATATGAGGTTATCTGAACTAGTAATTTGTTAAGACAAAGATAAAAAGATGCAAAATACCATACAGAATAAACATTTTACAAGACAGTTATGTGTTTACATACAATGTCCTGGGGTGCATGTTCATTTATAGATGGTTTGTCTATAATTTGAGGTAAAAGCGTGTGTTTTACAACCTTTAGCTCTCTGTGTATGGAACTTTTCATGTGGCCAAATTCTTTTGGGCCGTAAAACTTCTTATCAGATGGTTTCCAGGGTAACGGAGAATCTTTCTCTGTTGTGTTGGGGGAAGGTCTGTTACTCAGCACAGAGCATTCAAAACATATTTGTTAAATGTAACTGGCGATTGTGTGTTTGATTCGCCTGAGTCGCTACAACCACAGAACAGAACAGAGCTGCAGCAGTACCTCGGCATGGTCACATATTTAGGAAAATTCCTCCCACAACTTTCTGATATCACAGCCCCCCTAAGACTCCTTTTGGAAAAGACTGCAGAATGGTGCTGGGAAGAAGCGAATGGCAAAAGTTTTGAGAAATTACATAGGATGGTCTCAGAAACAACCACTCTCAAATATTATGACCCAGCAACGCCAGTTACTCTTAGTGTGGATGCATCCAGCTGTGGGGTAAGTGCAGTGTTACTTCAAAATGACTGCCCCATAGCATTCGCTTCCAAAACATTTACTGAAACACAGAAGCGTTGGGCACAAATTGAAAAAGAATTGGCAGCCATTGTATTTGGATGTGAAAAATGTTATCAGTACAGATTTGGAAGACACTTCACAGTAGAAAGTGACCATAAGCCGCTAGAAATGATCATGAAAAATAACCCTAGCTGACACTCCCCTCAGACTCCAAAAAATGCTCCTAAAACTTCAGAAATTCGACATGACAGTGACATACAAAAAAGGAACAGCGCTTCACATAGCCGATGCCTTAGGCAGAAATTATCAGTCTCACACAGATGACATAGATGAGGATGACATACAGGTGTGCACCGTTGCTTCACTGCCCATCCCACCATTGCACCTCTTGAAAATAAAAACAGAAACAAGAAATGACTCTGTTTTGCCCATCGTCAAAAGTTTTGTCCTAAATGGCTGGCCTGAAGAATAACGTGAATTGCCTGACCAAGCAAAACCTTACTGGGATTATCGTGATGTACTGACTGTCGAAGATGACATACTCCTAAAAGGTAACCGCATAGCCATTCCACAAAGTAAACAAAGATTAATGCTACACACACTCCACACCAGTCACCAAGGCATTGAAAAAACGAAACGGCTAGCAAGAGACATAATGTTTTGGCCTGGCATATTGATGCAAATTTCTGACCTAATTTCTAAGTGCCCAGTGTGCAACACATTCCGGAGAAGAAACTGCAAGGAGCCCATGATAGGGCAGGACATTCCAGACAGGCCATGGAAAAAAGTGGGCTCTGACTCTTTTGAATTTGAGTCTGAAAAGTACATTGTACTTGTGGACTACTATTCCAACTTTACCCATACGGAAATGTAATATATGTACATATATGTCCCTATATCCGAGTAGTGATGTCATATATGTTTCATATAAGGCAATACATTATTAGCGCATATATACATTCTCATGATATATGAAGATATAGGTTTATACCATGTATGAAATACCCATAGAATAATTATTATATATACATATATTAAAATTATTTATATGATGATTTTTATATGGTACTGTATGTTAATGCCATATATGTAAACAATATATGTCGAATTTATATATGTAAGTTTATTTAAACATAATATATGCAAACATTCAGTATGCTTGTATTGGATTTTATATGGATTTATATAGTGGTGTTTGAATCCTGGCATTTCATAATTTGGTTTTGGTTCAGGCTTCGGACATTAAAAGCTCCATGTGTGTTTTTCTCCCCGTTGTAAGTGTACAGTTTGAGCATTCGCTTGGTCTCGTGTGAGCATCTAGTTTTGCTTGGGCAGTATACACTCTTTTGTCCATGTGTTTAGGGTTGTTTGTTTAGCATGCGGCTTGTGCTCATCATAGCCATTGCGTGTACTTTCATGTTTTGTTCTGTGTAGCATGTAACAGTTACTCTGGTACATGGGTGACATTTTTCATCCTGTCCTCTAGAGGGCAACAGAGGGAGGAAGTGGTTTTAAGGTTACGAGTAGCATAGAGGAGAGGCATGGCAGTGGAGCATGGGTGAAAATGCCTGGAATCACATTGTGTTTGAGAGTTAAGTGAATTGTACATTCTAATGCTTTACAATCTTGTTCAAATGCACATTTTTATGTACCCATAAAAATGTTAATTCATAGTGTTTGGAAGTTTGCAGAGAAGCTTGCAGAGGACTCTGTTATGGGGCTTAAATGCACTGATACCTACTTCTGACCTGTGTTGGATTGTGCCAGTGCCTAATCTAGGATTTAGGATTGTATATCTTCATTGCCTGCTAGGACTTCTACAACACTCAAGAGACTTGCATTGCAGACTGTATATCCTTTTCCCTCTAGGGCATTTTGAATTGTTTGGTACTGTTTTTTGTTTGTGTATCACTAGTATTTTGAGTTTGGAATTGATTTACTGTTTATTTGTTTACTTATAGTGTTGAGCTTTGATATTCACAATGCTGTCTTGGATTTCTGTCCATGTGCTAATTGTTACTTTATCTCATTCAGTGGTTAAATAGATAATTTATTTTCACTCCCTCAGAATCTTACAGTTAGTTTGAACACAAACTATTGGCAAAAGTGAATTCCCGTTTTTTTGAGTATTTCTTATTGTATAAAAAACTAAGACGAGCCAGTTACAAGCATGAAGGGGTTTGTTTGTGTTCGATTGTTTATTTTTGAAGTCTAATAAAAAGCCCATTAACCTCTGCACCCTTGAGTCCTTCATCTCTTGCCTCACCTGACAATAAGTAACATTATAAATATTTTATATTTTAAATGTCATTTGTTTTATACATAGTATAGATTTTAAGACTCTACAGCATTTGACAGTGATAATGATTTGTCACATATATAATTTAAACATATATAATATGTGGACTAAAGATATATGTCAATATATGGAATTTCTGATGCTGTGCATATATGTGCATTTATGTTTGTACTCTATATGAGCATATTAGGATATTTCATATATAAGACCTATATGTCAAAATATGTTTTATACATACATTAACATATATAATATATGGGATACATATATATGTCAATATATGGAATTGTTCCAATTTCTAATATGTTTCATATATGTTTTTACTTTATATATCACATATATCGCATATATTGATATTTCATATATAGACATATATTACATTTCCGTATGGGTATAGAAGTGGACAAGGTAAAAAACATTTAAAGCACAACCGTCATTCACACCTGTAAACAGCATTTCGCCAGATATGGTATACCTGAAGTGATGATAACGGATAATGACCCAGCTTATGCATCAGCTGATTTTGCTTCTTTCAGTCGGTCATATGGATTCAAGCACATTATATCATCCCCCAGGTACCCACAAAGTAATGGCAAAGCAGAAAAGTCTGTACAGGTGATCAAGTCACTCTTCAAAAAAGCAACGGCAGACAGACAAGACATTGCACTCCTAGACTACCGAAACACACCCCTGGAAAACCTCCCATCTCCGGCGCAAATGTTCATGGGGCGTAGGACTCAAACACTGCTACCCACTGCACAGACATTGCTTCCTCCACAATGCATAACTGGACTTCACAGACAGCTCAAAAGAAACCAGTTAAAAACAAAACACTACTATGACAAGGGTACCAGACCCCAGCCAGAGCTTAAACCTGGTGATTGTGCGGGTGCAGGAGGATGCAAAGTGGAAACCAGCAAAGGTGGTGGAAGTATGTGAGGCACCTCGTTCTTACATTGTGGAAAGGGTTGGTAAACAACTCAGACGCAATTGAAGGCATCTGATACAGACCAGAGAACATCAACAAAAAAGCATCACCCATGAGTCAGAACAAGAGTCCATTTACCAGTTGTCATCCACAGGAGAAGATGGAAGTAATGGAATCGATACCCAGTCCAAGGTCACAGAGCCCAGTGTTAATTAGGGTTGCCACCTTCAGTACAGAAAAATAAGGGACGCCTGCCGCAGCGGTGGCCACACCCCTTGGGGCCACGGTGAGCCACAGTCCTGATGCTGTTCCAGTGCAGTGGTGGTATATCATAACTTAAAACATGTTTTCATAATTTGTATATATATTAAGATTGATACCAATGGACATTATAATAGGATATCTGCTATTGAAATCAGTGTGAACAGATGCACTCAGTATTATACACAGCTATGACAATGAAAAACAAACTCAGCTGTAACCTAGAGGGGAGTAGGATAAGAAATTGCAAATTAACTCGAGTAATTATTATCTTATTAAAGTAATGCTTGTGTCTGACTGTACAACTTAACCTTAACATCATTAATGTAGCCTACATTATTAACATTATTTCTTAATAGGCAGCATATGAAATCTAACGTTATCAATCAAAAAATTGAGGTATTGGGGGTGGTAGGCTATTTGGAGCTGCCTCCGCCATCGTTTCAAATGGATTCTGCCCATATAGAAAAGAACCGGCGAGGCGGGGGTTCCCTCCTCTTCTGACTCTGATTGGCAGTGATTCACAGCCCGTGAACCTTAAACAAACCAATCAAACAAACCAACGACGGCAGCAACCCAATTAGGAGCAGAATAGGACGTGTCTTCACACAATGCGGGTGGACCTATGTAAAATAAGGGACAAATCGCGTCTTGTATTGCTTTGATACGGGACGCGTCATTTTTCCTGAAAATACGGGACGATTCCGTATTTCACGGGACGGGTGGCAACCCTAGTGTTAATGTCCAGGTCAGTGTTACTGAGCATCACAGAAGCAAGATATCCAAAAAGAGTTCGCAAACCACCGATGAGATTAGACTTGTGAACCGAGACATTTAGTAATGCTCATTAAACTAATGGTTATTATGTTGTTTCCCCTAGCTGTTAGTGATGACTGTTAAGTTATGTCTGTCACTTTAACTTTAAGTGAAAAGGGGAGATGTTATATGTGTTGGTGCCTTACCAGGTGAGGGCGCTAATGGTGGAGGATATACCGTGTGAACGGTGACGAATAAAACAGTTGTTATTGATGGACTAAATGGACTGCATTTATATAGCGCTTTTATCCAAAGCGCTTTACATTTTTGCCTCACATTCACCCATTCATACACCGACGGCGATGTCAGCCATGTAAGGCGCATCCAGCTCGTCGGGAGCAGCTTGGGTTAGGTGTCTTGCTCATGGACACTTCGACACTTGGTCAGGTGGAACCGGGGATTGAACCACCAACCTTCTGGTTTGTAGACAACCTACATGAACCACTGAGGGCGGCAGTGTATTGACCTACATGGTGTTCGGTCTAACTTATTATACTTATCATCTGGCCTATTTATTCTCTGAGCATACACACACACACACACTGCGAAGTCTTGTTCTGCCCCGGCGACATTTCTAAGCATTTACCCTTGTTATTTCTGATCTGCCTGTTTACGAACCTGCCTGTTTATCGACTTTTGTGTGTCGATTTTGATGTTTGTTTTGGATCATTGTCCTGATAGAAGATCCAACCACAGCCCATTATAATATTTATAGCATAGGCCATCAGGTTTGATTTTTATTAATCTGTTGGTATTTGGAAGAATCCATGAAGCCACATATGTAAAAAAGAAGTCAAGTACCTCCGGCAAAAAAAAAAAAAAAATCCTTAACAGATCTGGCAGTATATTTAACTGTGGGCATGGGGTTCAGAACCCGGTCCTGTTTGAAGGTCCAGTCATGTTCAATTCCAATTCTCCATCTGTGATCCTAAGAGAGTCCACTCAAACTCTCCTCCTCAACATTCAAACGGAACATACTTCAGAAATATTTTACTCATAAGAATTTCTAGGGGTGCCAATAACTGTGGCCAATGTGTTTTTGAGAAAAACATTAATTTGGACTTATACAGAATCGCCTGTGGCATAAAGAACACATCAAACAAATCAGCTTCTTACCACAGGTACCTATGAGAACTTTTTGAGGATACCACTGTAACAAGTTGCTGTACCCCTAATTGTACAATTTTTTTGGCATAACATATTTTTCTGTAATAATAATAACAATAATTAAAGCTGCGAGCAGCATTTAGCGGGGTTCAAGCCATTTAAGGTTTTTAAGCATTTGACACCTTTTGCATGAAAGGCTTTTAAGCACTGAATGAATTTGAGAGATATCAGGTGAAATGAAGTGATAAACTGACAAAATGTGATTTTAAATATTATAATAGTGACTTTATAAAGTCTAAATATGAATTGATCAGGAGAGTGCAGAGAATCATACTGTTGTGGTTTGGTTCCGATGAGGCAAAAAACCTAGGACTAGTTTGCAAAACAAGGTTTTTAACATAATTGTGAATATTTAAATAAAGATTTGATTGACAGTATTGGTTATAGAGGCAAAGTTGTTCAGTATGAGAAGATCTATCATAATATATGCATATTATGTGGCTGTTTTAACCCCACCTGATTACAGAGATTCACCATAGGGAATACATGGTTTTCAAAGCTTTTTAACACTTATAGCGCCCCCTATACTCCGATCTCCATAAAACTTTGCATGTGTCTTCAACATGTTATGCCACATATACCCAACAATTTCCGTGAAGTTTTGAGTTTTCCCTTAGGATTTATAGGCTTTTGAGTGTATTTTGCCACGCCTCTTTTCTAAATGGCCCTGTTATAGCCATCCAAATGCAAAAAATCAACTTTTTTTGATAATTATTGATCTAGAGAGTCCAGAGAATTGTCCTAGACTGGTTTGGTTCTGATTGGGCAAAAAACCAGGGACTAGTTCGCAAAAGTAGGTTTTTAACATAATTGCAAATATTTATTTAATGCTTTGATTGACAGCAATGGTTCTAGAGGCAAAGTTGTTCAACATGAGGAGATCTATCATATGATATGCATATTTTGCGGATGTATGCAACACCACGTGATTACAGAGCCATAAACATAATAGGTGCTCAAATTTCATTGGCCTATGGCGGCCATGTTTTTTGAGATACGCCAATGTCCTCATAGACAGACATGGTACCTTGGGCCACAACACCGCATACAAATTTTCAAGTCAATCGGACTAGCGGTCGTGTGGTTATAGCCGTTTTTGTGTTTTTTTCATGTTATAGCGCCACCAAGTGGCCAATTGTCGCCATATTTTTATCGTGACCAAAGACTGAGCCCATACACATGTGTACCAAGTTTGGTGAAGATATCTCATTTCCTTCTTGAGTTATAGCCTTTTTAGTAAAATAGGCTCCGCCCTGAACGTCCATTTTGAAGCCCTTTAGCAAAAATGAATCGAAATTTCAAATTTTTTTTGATAATTATTGATATTCAGACTAGACAGAACATTTTGGCACTGGTTTGGTTTCGATCGGTCAAAAATCCAGGGACTAGTTCGCAAAAGTAGTTTTTCAACAAAATTCAAAATGGCGGAAAATTTTTCATGACGGAAATAAAATCGGAGATATACGTTTTGTTTGCCAAGGACTCAGCTTTCCAATGATATAAGACACTTGAGGGTGGGCCAAACGGTTTAGGAGTTATGAGCCCTTTCTCGCAATTGATCGCTATAGCGCCACCTATAGGCCAATCTGGCTCATAATTTGATAACCTCTCCTCGATTTTTGGGCTACCTTCGGGTAAAGTTTCAAGTCTCTAGCCCTTACGGTTTGGTCTGCACGATGCGTTTTATCGGAGAATAATAATAATAATAATAAATATAGCTGCAAGCAGCAATTCCGGGGCCAAGCGCAAAGAAGAAAATGAGACATGCCAGCATGGCTGGAAGTGACCAGCTGCAAAAATGCACAGTTTGGTGTCAATATGTCAAAACATTGCAGAGATACAACCTTAAGAGTCATTTTGGCATCATGCCTCAGCGCAAAGAAGAAAATGGGACATGCCAGCATGGCTAGGAGTGACCAGCTGCAAAAATGAACCATCAAAGACCTATTAACATAAGCTGAGGCAAAAAAAGATATACAATTATACATAAAGTTAAAAATTAATAATGTATCACTTTTTACCTATAGGTGGCGCTGTGACCAAATGAATGTGTTGTGGTCAGGGTGAGATAACAATGACACATGCACAGTTTGCTGCCAATATGTCAAAACATTGCAGAGATACACCCTTAAGAGTCATTTTGGCATCATGCCTCAGCTTCGTTGCTGTGTTAAACAAAAACGATTTAATCTATTGATGTGAAATCAATAACTTTGTGTCGGGATGGGCTGAAGATGATACGAGTCAATTTTGGTGAAAATCGGACAAACGGCCTAGGAGGAGTTTGAAAAAGTAGGTTTTTAACTAATAACAAGATGGAGGAGAGGACGTTTTACCAAATATGGCAAAATTGATATCTATGTTCTCAGCAGTAGCCAAGGAATGTATTATGACCAGTTTCATCATAATAGGTTAATTTATTCAAAAGTTATTAACCTTTGTGTAAATTTTGTTATACATTTTGACCACAAGGTGGCACTGCCCCGAAACTTTTTGAGCACCTTCAGGGCATGGTGCAGAAGACACATAACAAGTTGCGTAACGATATGCTAATGCATTCGTAAAATACAGCATTTTTAGACAAAATTCAAAATGGCCGACGCCCAAAATGGGTGATACGGGATAGTTGGATATATATCGACTCGGCATGATGTCCCGAATCTAACAAGACCACTTTTATGATTTTTGGAAAAACCCATCAGAAGTTATAAGCCAAAATAGCCATTTTTTGTATCTCCGGACCAGTAGGTGGCACTGCACCGAAACGCTGTAGATCACTTCAAGTCATGCTCGTGATGACATGTACCAAGTTTGGGTTGAATACGATAAAGCATTGCAGAGATACAGCCTTAAGAGTATTTTTGCAACTGCTACGTAAAATTTGTTTGCGCATTTATCAAAAACGATTCGACTAATCAACTTGCCTTTAATAACTTTTTGTTGGCATGGTCTGAAGATGATCTGGTTCAATTTTCGTGAAAATCAGAGCAACGGCCTAGGAGGAGTTCGAAAAAGTAGCTTTTTTGGAAAATTCAAAATGGCGGGAAAATTTTCATGACGGAAAATGACGTCATAGAGTGCAATCGAATCGGCTTGAGCCAAGGAATCAAGGGAAAAAAGAATTTTGTTTCTAGCCCTTATGGTTCAAAAGTTATTAGCATAAACATAAGTGCAACTTTGGACAGGCGGTGGCGCTAGAGGGATTGAATTGGAGACTCAAAATTTGCTATAGTGACAGATGGGACTGTCTTCTATCTGTGTGCCAAATTTCACAACTTTTTACCATACGGTTCTATGGGCTGCCATAGACTCAAGAGCGGAAGAAGAATAATAATAAATATAGCTGCAAGCAGCCATTATCGGGGCCAAGCGCAAAGAAGAAGACAAGACATGCCAGCATGGCTGGAAGTCTCAAGCCAACTGCAACAATGAGCCATTAAGGACCTATTAAGTTGATTTTAGGCAAAATAGCAGTCAAATTTTAAATACAGTCAATAATAATGGTTTAATGGTTTATCACTTTCGACCAATAGGTGTCACTGTTACGAAACTGATGTGGTTTAGTCAGATTGAGATGACAATGACACATGCAAAGTTTGGTGTCAATATGTCAAAGCATTGCAGAGATACAGCCTCAAGAGTCATTTTTGCATCATGGCTCAACTCTGTTGCAGTGGTATATGAAAACTGTTTTGTCTATCAATCCGAAATCCATAACTATTTGTCAGCATGGTCTGAAGACGATACGGATCAATTTTGGTGAAAATCGGACAAACGGTCTAGGATGAGTTTGAAAAAGTAGATTTTTAACAAATAACAAGATGGAGCACAGATATGTTTGCAAAATATGGCAACATTGGTATCTATCTTCTCGGCATGAGCCAATGAATGTATTATGACCAGTCTCATTACAATAGGCTAATTTAATCAAAAGTTATTAGCATTTTTGTACATTTTATTACAACTTTTGACCACAAGGTGGCGCTGCCCCGAAACTTTTTGAATATCTTCGGGACATAGAGCGGAAGACACATACCGAGTTTTGTAATGATACACTAGTGCATTCTTAAATTATAGCATTAGCATTTTAAACCGTAATACTGCATTGAAGTCAATGGGAATTTCATGTTTTGTTTTATTATAGCGCCACCAAGAGGCACAATCCCACCAATTTTTTTATGTGTCCTCGTAGTGAGCCCATACATATGTGTGTCAAGTTTGGTGAAAATATTTCACTTTGTTTTGGAGTTATAGACATTTATATGAAAAAACACGTAAAAAATGACTGACACCTGACTTTGATTGGATTTTACTACCTCTTACTATCAATATTTTGAGATTTGGGCATTAGCGTATAGCTATCGACCTATGTTTCCGAACTTCTGAGGCTGGTTTCGTCTCGATCGGACTAGCGGTTTCGAAGATATCAGCAAATGTTTTTTAAGCGCTAAATTACAACGCTGCGCAAACCATATGCCGAAACTGGGCATGTCTTGTATCGTTGGACTCGGCAAGGATTCAGGAGCCCAAAAAAGCTACTCCCATCAAAATTTTTCACTCACACCCAAAGTTATAAGCGTTTGAAAAAAAAGAATTATCCACTAGGTGGCGCTGTTTCGAAACTTCTCAGGCTACTTCAGGGCATCGTGGTGATGACCCATACCAAGTTTCGTAACAATCCGTTCATGCGTTCATAAAATACAGCATTTTTGCACATAATTCAAAATGGCCGACATCCAAAATGGCCGACATGGTAAAATTGGATATCAGTCGACTCGGCATGACGCCCTGAATCTAATGAGACCAATTTTATGATTTTTGGATAAACGGTTCAGAAGTTATAAGCCAAAATATGCATTTTTCGTATCTCCGGACCAGTAGGTGGCGCTGCGCCGAAACGCTGCATGTTGCTTCAGGTCATGCTTGTGATGACATGTACCAAGTTTGGTTTGAATACGATAAAGCGTTGCGGAGATATAGCCTTTAGTGTGTTTTTGCAACCTCTACGTAAAATTTGTTTGTGCGTTTATTGAAAACGATTGGACGAATCAACTTAAATTCCATAACTTTTTGTCAGCATGCTATGAAGATGATCTGTTTCAATTTTCATGAAAATCGGAGCAACGGCCTAGGAGGAGTTAGAAAAAGTAGGTTTTTCAGAAAATTCAAAATGGCGGGAAAATTTACATACCGGAAAATGACATCATAGGGTGAAATCGAATCGGCTTGAGCCAAGGAATCCGATGAAAAAAGAATTTTGTTTCTAGCCCTTAGGGGTCAAAAGTTATAAGCATAAATATGAGTGAAACTTTGGACAGGTGGTGGCGCTAGAGAGATTGAGTTAGAGGCACCAAATTTGCTATAGTGACAGCTCAGACTGGCCTCTATGAGTGTGCCAAATTTCACAACTTTTTACCATACGGTTCTATGGGCTGCCAGAGACTCCTATGGCGGAAGAAGAAGAAGCAGAATAATAAATATAGCTGCAAGCAGCCATTATCGGGGCCAAGCGCAAAGAAGAAGACAAGACATGCCAGCATGGCTGGAAGTCTCAAGCCAACTGCAACAATGAGCCATTAAGGACCTATTAAGTTGATTTTAGGCAAAATAGCAGTCAAATTTTAAATACAGTCAATAATAATGGTTTAATGGTTTATCACTTTCGACCAATAGGTGTCACTGTTACGAAACTGATGTGGTTTAGTCAGATTGAGATGACAATGACACATGCAAAGTTTGGTGTCAATATGTCAAAGCATTGCAGAGATACAGCCTCAAGAGTAATTTTTGCATCATGGCTCAACTCTGTTGCAGTGGTATATGAAAACTGTTTTGTCTATCAATCCGAAATCCATAACTATTTGTCAGCATGGTCTGAAGACGATACGGATCAATTTTGGTGAAAATCGGACAAACGGTCTAGGATGAGTTTGAAAAAGTAGATTTTTAACAAATAACAAGATGGAGCACAGATATGTTTGCAAAATATGGCAAAATTGGTATCTATCTTCTCGGCATGAGCCAATGAATGTATTATGACCAGTCTCATTACAATAGGCTAATTTAATCAAAAGTTATTAGCATTTTTGTACATTTTATTACAACTTTTGACCACAAGGTGGCGCTACCCCGAAACTTTTTGAGTATCTTCAGGACATGGAGCGGAAGACACATACCGAGTTTTGTAACGATACGCTAATGCATTCGTAAATTATAGCATTAGCATTTTAAACCATAATACTGCATTGAAGTCAATGGGAATTTCATGTTTTGTTTTATTATAGCGCCACCAAGAGGCACAATCCCACCAATTTTTTTATGTGTCCTCATAGTGAGCCCATACATATGTGTGTCAAGTTTGGTGAAAATATCTCATTTTGTTTTGGAGTTATAGACATTTATATGAAAAAACACGTAAAAAAGGACTGACACCTGACTTTGATTGGATTTTACTACCCCTTACTATCAATATTTTGAGATTTGGGCATTAGCGTATAGCTATCGACCTATGTTTCCGAACTTCTGAGGCTGGTTTCGTCTCGATCGGACTAGCGGTTTCGAAGATATCAGCAAATGTTTTTTAAGCACTAAATTACAACTCTGCGCAAACCATATGCCGAAACCTGGCAAGTCTGGTATCGTTGGAGTCGGCAAGGATTCAGGAGACCAAAAAACACACTCCCATCAAAATATGTCAACCACACCCAAAGTTATAAGCGTTTGAAAAAAAAAATTCTCCACTAGGTGGCGCTGTTTCGAAACTTCTCAGGCTACTTCAGGGCATCGTGGTGATGACCCATACCAAGTTTCATAACAATCCGTTCATGCGTTCATAAAATACAGCATTTTTGCACATAATTCAAAATGGCCGACATCCAAAATGGCCGACATGGTAAAATTGGATATCAGTCGACTCGGCATGACGCCCTGAATCTAATGAGACCAATTTTATGATTTTTGGATAAACGGTTCAGAAGTTATAAGCCAAAATAGGCATTTTTCGTATCTCCGGACAGGTAGGTGGCGCTGCGCCGAAACGCTGCATGTTGCTTCAAGTCATGCTTGTGATGACATGTACCAAGGTTGGTTTGAATACGATAAAGCGTTGCGGAGATATAGCCTTTAGTGTGTTTTTGCAACCTCCACGTAAAATTTGTTTGTGCGTTTATTGAAAACGATTGGACGAATCAACTTGAATTCCATAACTTTTTGTCAACATGCTCTGAAGATGATCTGTTTCAATTTTCGTGAAAATCGGAGCAACGGCCTAGGAGGAGTTCGAAAAAGTAGGTTTTTCAAAAAATTCAAAATGGCGGGAAAATTTGCATACCGGAAAATGACATCATAGGGTGAAATCGAATCGGCTTGAGCCAAGGAATCCGATGAAAAAAGAATTTTGTTTCTAGCCCTTAGGGGTCAAAAGTTATAAGCATAAATATGAGTGAAACTTTGGACAGGTGGTGGCGCTAGAGGGATTGAGTTAGAGGCACCAAATTTGCTATAGTGACAGCTCAGACTGGCCTCTATGAGTGTGCCAAATTTCACAACTTTTTACCATACGGTTCTATGGGCTGCCAGAGACTCCTATGGCGGAAGAAGCAGAATAATAACAAGCAGCCATTATCGGGGCCAAGCGCAAAGAAGAAGACAAGACATGCCAGCATGGCTGGAAGTCTCAAGCCAACTGCAACAATGAGCCATTAAGGACCTATTAAGTTGATTTTAGGCAAAATAGCAGTCAAATTTTAAATACAGTCAATAATAATGGTTTAATGGTTTATCACTTTCGACCAATAGGTGTCACTGTTACGAAACTGATGTGGTTTAGTCAGATTGAGATGACAATGACACATGCAAAGTTTGGTGTCAATATGTCAAAGCATTGCAGAGATACAGCCTCAAGAGTAATTTTTGCATCATGGCTCAACTCTGTTGCAGTGGTATATGAAAACTGTTTTGTCTATCAATCCGAAATCCATAAGTATTTGTCAGCATGGTCTGAAGACGATACGGATCAATTTTGGTGAAAATCGGACAAACGGTCTAGGATGAGTTTGAAAAAGTAGGTTTTTAACAAATAACAAGACGGAGGACAGATAGGTTTGCAAAATATGGCACAATTGGTATCCATGTTCTCGGCATGAGCCATTGACTGTATTATGACCAGTTTCATTACAATGGGTTAATTTAATCAAAAGTTATTCGCATTTCTGTACATTTTATTACAACTTTTGACCACAAGGTGGCGCTACCCCGAAACTTTTTGAGTATCTTCAGGACATGGAGCGGAAGACACATACCGAGTTTTGTAACGATACGCTAATGCATTCTTAAATTATAGCATTAGCATTTTAAACCATAATACTGCATTGAAGTCAATGGGAATTTCATGTTTTGTTTTATTATAGCGCCACCAAGAGGCACAATCCCACCAATTTTTTTATGTGTCCTCATAGTGAGCCCATACATATGTGTGTCAAGTTTGGTGAAAATATCTCATTTTGTTTTGGAGTTATAGACATTTATATGAAAAAACACGTAAAAAAGGACTGACACCTGACTTTGATTGGATTTTACTACCCCTTACTATCAATATTTTGAGATTTGGGCATTAGCGTATAGCTATCGACCTATGTTTCCGAACTTCTGAGGCTGGTTTCGTCTCGATCGGACTAGCGGTTTCGAAGATATCAGCAAATGTTTTTTAAGCACTAAATTACAACTCTGCGCAAACCATATGCCGAAACCTGGCAAGTCTGGTATCGTTGGAGTCGGCAAGGATTCAGGAGACCAAAAAACACACTCCCATCAAAATATGTCAACCACACCCAAAGTTATAAGCGTTTGAAAAAAAAAATTCTCCACTAGGTGGCGCTGTTTCGAAACTTCTCAGGCTACTTCAGGGCATCGTGGTGATGACCCATACCAAGTTTCGTAACAATCCGTTCATGCGTTCATAAAATACAGCATTTTTGCACATAATTCAAAATGGCCGACATCCAAAATGGCCGACATGGTAAAATTGGATATCAGTCGACTCGGCATGACGCCCTGAATCTAATGAGACCAATTTTATGATTTTTGGATAAACGGTTCAGAAGTTATAAGCCAAAATATGCATTTTTCGTATCTCCGGACCAGTAGGTGGCGCTGCGCCGAAACGCTGCATGTTGCTTCAGGTCATGCTTGTGATGACATGTACCAAGTTTGGTTTGAATACGATAAAGCGTTGTGGAGATATAGCCTTTAGTGTGTTTTTGCAACCTCCACGTAAAATTTGTTTGTGCGTTTATTGAAAACGATTGGACGAATCAACTTGAATTCCATAACTTTTTGTCAACATGCTCTGAAGATGATCTGTTTCAATTTTCGTGAAAATCGGAGCAACGGCCTAGGAGGAGTTCGAAAAAGTAGGTTTTTCAGAAAATTCAAAATGGCGGGAAAATTTGCATACCGGAAAATGACATCATAGGGTGAAATCGAATCGGCTTGAGCCAAGGAATCCGATGAAAAAAGAATTTTGTTTCTAGCCCTTAGGGGTCAAAAGTTATAAGCATAAATATGAGTGAAACTTTGGACAGGTGGTGGCGCTAGAGGGATTGAGTTAGAGGCACCAAATTTGCTATAGTGACAGCTCAGACTGGCCTCTATGAGTGTGCCAAATTTCACAACTTTTTACCATACGGTTCTATGGGCTGCCAGAGACTCCTATGGCGGAAGAAAAAGAAGAAGAAGAAGAAGAAGCAGAATAATAATAATAGGAACACTAACGATTTCAATAGGTGCCTCCGCACCTTCGGTGCTTGGCCCCTAATAATAGGAACACTAACGATTTCAATAGGTGCCTCCGCACCTTCGGTGCTTGGCCCCTAATAATAGGAACACTAACAATTTCAATAGGTGCCTCCGCACCTTCGGTGCTTGGCCCCTAAATATAGCTGCAAGCAGCCATTATCGGGGCCAAGCGCAAAGAAGAAGACAAGACATGCCAGCATGGCTGGAAGTCTCAAGCCAACTGCAACAATGAGCCATTAAGGACCTATTAAGTTGATTTTAGGCAAAATAGCAGTCAAATTTTAAATACAGTCAATAATAGTGGTTTAATGGTTTATCACTTTCGACCAATAGGTGTCACTGTTACGAAACTGATGTGGTTTAGTCAGATTGAGATGACAATGACACATGCAAAGTTTGGTGTCAATATGTCAAAGCATTGCAGAGATACAGCCTCAAGAGTAATTTTTGCATCATGGCTCAACTCTGTTGCAGTGGTATATGAAAACTGTTTTGTCTATCAATCCGAAATCCATAACTATTTGTCAGCATGGTCTGAAGACGATACGGATCAATTTTGGTGAAAATCGGACAAACGGTCTAGGATGAGTTTGAAAAAGTAGATTTTTAACAAATAACAAGATGGAGCACAGATATGTTTGCAAAATATGGCAAAATTGGTATCTATCTTCTCGGCATGAGCCAATGAATGTATTATGACCAGTCTCATTACAATAGGCTAATTTAATCAAAAGTTATTAGCATTTTTGTACATTTTATTACAACTTTTGACCACAAGGTGGCGCTGCCCCGAAACTTTTTGAATATGTTCGGGACATAGAGCGGAAGACACATACCGAGTTTTGTAATGATACACTAGTGCATTCTTAAATTATAGCATTAGCATTTTAAACCGTAATACTGCATTGAAGTCAATGGGAATTTCATGTTTTGTTTTATTATAGCGCCACCAAGAGGCACAATCCCACCAATTTTTTTATGTGTCCTCGTAGTGAGCCCATACATATGTGTGTCAAGTTTGGTGAAAATATTTCATTTTGTTTTGGAGTTATAGACATTTATATGAAAAAACACGTAAAAAATGACTGACACCTGACTTTGATTGGATTTTACTACCCCTTACTATCAATATTTTGAGATTTGGGCATTAGCGTATAGCTATCGACCTATGTTTCCGAACTTCTGAGGCTGGTTTCGTCTCGATCGGACTAGCGGTTTCGAAGATATCAGCAAATGTTTTTTAAGCACTAAATTACAACTCTGCGCAAACCATATGCCGAAACCTGGCAAGTCTGGTATCGTTGGAGTCGGCAAGGATTCAGGAGACCAAAAAACACACTCCCATCAAAATATGTCAACCACACCCAAAGTTATAAGCGTTTGAAAAAAAAAATTCTCCACTAGGTGGCGCTGTTTCGAAACTTCTCAGGCTACTTCAGGGCATCGTGGTGATGACCCATACCAAGTTTCATAACAATCTGTTCATGCGTTCATAAAATACAGCATTTTTGCACATAATTCAAAATGGCCGACATCCAAAATGGCCGACATGGTAAAATTGGATATCAGTCGACTCGGCATGACGCCCTGAATCTAATGAGACCAATTTTATGATTTTTGGATAAACGGTTCAGAAGTTATAAGCCAAAATAGGCATTTTTCGTATCTCCGGACAGGTAGGTGGCGCTGCGCCGAAACGCTGCATGTTGCTTCAAGTCATGCTTGTGATGACATGTACCAAGGTTGGTTTGAATACGATAAAGCGTTGCGGAGATATAGCCTTTAGTGTGTTTTTGCAACCTCCACGTAAAATTTGTTTGTGTGTTTATTGAAAACGATTGGACGAATCAACTTGAATTCCATAACTTTTTGTCAACATGCTCTGAAGATGATCTGTTTCAATTTTCGTGAAAATCGGAGCAACGGCCTAGGAGGAGTTTGAAAAAGTAGGTTTTTCAGAAAATTCAAAATGGCGGGAAAATTTGCATACCGGAAAATGACATCATAGGGTGAAATCGAATCGGCTTGAGCCAAGGAATCCGATGAAAAAAGAATTTTGTTTCTAGCCCTTAGGGGTCAAAAGTTATAAGCATAAATATGAGTGAAACTTTGGACAGGTGGTGGCGCTAGAGGGATTGAGTTAGAGGCACCAAATTTGCTATAGTGACAGCTCAGACTGGCCTCTATGAGTGTGCCAAATTTCACAACTTTTTACCATACGGTTCTATGGGCTGCCAGAGACTCCTATGGCGGAAAAAGAAGAAGAAGAAGCAGAATAATAATAGGAACACTAACGATTTCAATAGGTGCCTCCGCACCTTCGGTGCTTGGCCCCTAATATAGCTGCAAGCAGCCATTATCGGGGCCAAGCGCAAAGAAGAAGACAAGACATGCCAGCATGGCTGGAAGTCTCAAGCCAACTGCAACAATGAGCCATTAAGGACCTATTAAGTTGATTTTAGGCAAAATAGCAGTCAAATTTTAAATACAGTCAATAATAATGGTTTAATGGTTTATCACTTTCGACCAATAGGTGTCACTGTTACGAAACTGATGTGGTTTAGTCAGATTGAGATGACAATGACACATGCAAAGTTTGGTGTCAATATGTCAAAGCATTGCAGAGATACAGCCTCAAGAGTAATTTTTGCATCATGGCTCAACTCTGTTGCAGTGGTATATGAAAACTGTTTTGTCTATCAATCCGAAATCCATAACTATTTGTCAGCATGGTCTGAAGACGATACGGATCAATTTTGGTGAAAATCGGACAAACGGTCTAGGATGAGTTTGAAAAAGTAGATTTTTAACAAATAACAAGATGGAGCACAGATATGTTTGCAAAATATGGCAAAATTGGTATCTATCTTCTCGGCATGAGCCAATGAATGTATTATGACCAGTCTCATTACAATAGGCTAATTTAATCAAAAGTTATTAGCATTTTTGTACATTTTATTACAACTTTTGACCACAAGGTGGCGCTGCCCCGAAACTTTTTGAATATGTTCGGGACATAGAGCGGAAGACACATACCGAGTTTTGTAATGATACACTAGTGCATTCTTAAATTATAGCATTAGCATTTTAAACCGTAATACTGCATTGAAGTCAATGGGAATTTCATGTTTTGTTTTATTATAGCGCCACCAAGAGGCACAATCCCACCAATTTTTTTATGTGTCCTCGTAGTGAGCCCATACATATGTGTGTCAAGTTTGGTGAAAATATTTCATTTTGTTTTGGAGTTATAGACATTTATATGAAAAAACACGTAAAAAATGACTGACACCTGACTTTGATTGGATTTTACTACCCCTTACTATCAATATTTTGAGATTTGGGCATTAGCGTATAGCTATCGACCTATGTTTCCGAACTTCTGAGGCTGGTTTCGTCTCGATCGGACTAGCGGTTTCGAAGATATCAGCAAATGTTTTTTAAGCACTAAATTACAACTCTGCGCAAACCATATGCCGAAACCTGGCAAGTCTGGTATCGTTGGAGTCGGCAAGGATTCAGGAGACCAAAAAACACACTCCCATCAAAATATGTCAACCACACCCAAAGTTATAAGCGTTTGAAAAAAAAAATTCTCCACTAGGTGGCGCTGTTTCGAAACTTCTCAGGCTACTTCAGGGCATCGTGGTGATGACCCATACCAAGTTTCATAACAATCTGTTCATGCGTTCATAAAATACAGCATTTTTGCACATAATTCAAAATGGCCGACATCCAAAATGGCCGACATGGTAAAATTGGATATCAGTCGACTCGGCATGACGCCCTGAATCTAATGAGACCAATTTTATGATTTTTGGATAAACGGTTCAGAAGTTATAAGCCAAAATAGGCATTTTTCGTATCTCCGGACAGGTAGGTGGCGCTGCGCCGAAACGCTGCATGTTGCTTCAAGTCATGCTTGTGATGACATGTACCAAGGTTGGTTTGAATACGATAAAGCGTTGCGGAGATATAGCCTTTAGTGTGTTTTTGCAACCTCCACGTAAAATTTGTTTGTGCGTTTATTGAAAACGATTGGACGAATCAACTTGAATTCCATAACTTTTTGTCAACATGCTCTGAAGATGATCTGTTTCAATTTTCGTGAAAATCGGAGCAACGGCCTAGGAGGAGTTCGAAAAAGTAGGTTTTTCAGAAAATTCAAAATGGCGGGAAAATTTGCATACCGGAAAATGACATCATAGGGTGAAATCGAATCGGCTTGAGCCAAGGAATCCGATGAAAAAAGAATTTTGTTTCTAGCCCTTAGGGGTCAAAAGTTATAAGCATAAATATGAGTGAAACTTTGGACAGGTGGTGGCGCTAGAGGGATTGAGTTAGAGGCACCAAATTTGCTATAGTGACAGCTCAGACTGGCCTCTATGAGTGTGCCAAATTTCACAACTTTTTACCATACGGTTCTATGGGCTGCCAGAGACTCCTATGGCGGAAAAAGAAGAAGAAGCAGAATAATAATAGGAACACTAACGATTTCAATAGGTGCCTCCGCACCTTCGGTGCTTGGCCCCTAATTAAAGCTGCAAGCAGCATTTAGCGGGGTTCAAGCCTTTAAGGCCTTTTAAGCACATAGGCATTAAAGACATTAAGTTTTATTTAGCAAGTTTTTTAACACTGAAATAATAGATGGAAAAGTCCATTTACAGCCAATATAGGCAATTTACCATAGGAAATGCATGGTTTTTAAAGCTTTTTCACAGTTATAGCGCCACCTATAGTCCGATCTCTTTAAAACTTTGCATGCTTCATCAGCATGTTATGCCACATGTACCCAACAATTTTCGGGAAGTTTTGAGTTTCCCCTTAGGATTTATAGGTTTTTGAGTGTATTTTGCCACGCCTCTTTTTTAAACGGCCCTAGTACAGCCATCCAAATGTAAAAGTTCAATTTTTTTTCAATGATTATTGATCTAGAGAGTCTAGAGAATTGTCCTAGACTAGTTTGGTTCCGATCGGGCAAAAAAACAGGGACTAGTTTGCAAAAGTAGGTTTGTAACATAATTGCAAATATTTAATTAACGATTTGATTGACAGCAATGGTTCTAGAGGCAAAGTTGTTCAGCATGAGGAGTTCTATCAAATGTTATGCATATTTTGTAGATGTGTGCAACACCACGTGATTACAGAGCCATAAAACTCGTTAGCGCCAACTAGTGGCCGATTTCTTTCAAAATTCTTACAGACCTCTAGGACCATGAGTCAAACATGCCCATCAAGTTTCGTTCTGATCGGCCTTCGTTAACCTTATCTAATAGGTGCTCAAACGTAATTGGCCGATGGCGGCCATGTTTTTTGAGATAC
This sequence comes from Pseudorasbora parva, assembly GCF_024679245.1. Taxonomy (NCBI): domain Eukaryota; kingdom Metazoa; phylum Chordata; class Actinopteri; order Cypriniformes; family Gobionidae; genus Pseudorasbora; species Pseudorasbora parva. The sequence goes on along the minus strand of NC_090185.1, from coordinate 14,261,598 downwards.
GCCAATGTCCTCATAGACATACATGGTACCTTGGACGAAGACACTGCATACCAATTTTCAGGTCAATCGGACTAGGGGTCTTGTGGTTATAGCTATTTTCATGTTTTTTTCACATTATAGCGCCACCCAGTGGCCAATCGTCGCGATTTTTTTATCGTGACCTCAAATTGAGTCCCTACATATGTGTACCAAGTTTGGTGAAGATATCTCATTTCGTTCTTGAGTTATAGCCTCTTTAGTAAAATAGGCTCCGCCTTCAATGTACATTTTCACGCCCCTTATCGTCTGTGAATCGAAATTTCAACTTTTTTTCGATAATTATTGATAGTAAGACTACAGTGAACATTTTGGCACTGGTTTGGTTCCGATCGGTCAAAAAACCAGGGACTAGTTCGCAAAAGTAGGTTTTCGACAAAATTCAAAATGGCGGAAAAATTTTCATGACGGAAATGAAATCGGAGATACACGTTTTGTTCGGCTTGAGCCAAGGATTCCAATGATGTAAGACACTTGAATGTGCGACAATGGGTTTTCGAGATATAAGCAAAATAGTATTATTTTTTTGTTTTTTGCGCTATAGCGCCACCTATTGGCCAATCGGGCTCATACTTTGATAACCTCTCCTCGATTTTTGGACTACCTTTTGGCAAAGTTTCAAGTCTCTAGCACTTACGGTTTGGGCTGCACGATGCGTTTTAGGGGAGAAGAAAAATAATAATAAATATAGCTGCAAGCAGCCATTATCGGGGCCAAGCGCAAAGAAGAAGACAAGACATGCCAGCATGGCTGGAAGTCTCAAGCCAACTGCAACAATGAGCCATTAAGGACCTATTAAGTTGATTTTAGGCAAAATAGCAGTCAAATTTTAAATACAGTCAATAATAATGGTTTAATGGTTTATCACTTTCGACCAATAGGTGTCACTGTTACGAAACTGATGTGGTTTAGTCAGATTGAGATGACAATGACACATGCAAAGTTTGGTGTCAATATGTCAAAGCATTGCAGAGATACAGCCTCAAGAGTAATTTTTGCATCATGGCTCAACTCTGTTGCAGTGGTATATGAAAACTGTTTTGTCTATCAATCCGAAATCCATAACTATTTGTCAGCATGGTCTGAAGACGATACGGATCAATTTTGGTGAAAATCGGACAAACGGTCTAGGATGAGTTTGAAAAAGTAGGTTTTTAACAAATAACAAGACGGAGGACAGATAGGTTTGCAAAATATGGCACAATTGGTATCCATGTTCTCGGCATGAGCCATTGACTGTATTATGACCAGTTTCATTACAATGGGTTAATTTAATCAAAAGTTATTCGCATTTCTGTACATTTTATTACAACTTTTGACCACAAGGTGGCGCTACCCCGAAACTTTTTGAGTATCTTCAGGACATGGAGCGGAAGACACATACCGAGTTTTGTAACGATACGCTAATGCATTCTTAAATTATAGCATTAGCATTTTAAACCATAATACTGCATTGAAGTCAATGGGAATTTCATGTTTTGTTTTATTATAGCGCCACCAAGAGGCACAATCCCACCAATTTTTTTATGTGTCCTCATAGTGAGCCCATACATATGTGTGTCAAGTTTGGTGAAAATATCTCATTTTGTTTTGGAGTTATAGACATTTATATGAAAAAACACGTAAAAAAGGACTGACACCTGACTTTGATTGGATTTTACTACCCCTTACTATCAATATTTTGAGATTTGGGCATTAGCGTATAGCTATCGACCTATGTTTCCGAACTTCTGAGGCTGGTTTCGTCTCGATCGGACTAGCGGTTTCGAAGATATCAGCAAATGTTTTTTAAGCACTAAATTACAACTCTGCGCAAACCATATGCCGAAACCTGGCAAGTCTGGTATCGTTGGAGTCGGCAAGGATTCAGGAGACCAAAAAACACACTCCCATCAAAATATGTCAACCACACCCAAAGTTATAAGCGTTTGAAAAAAAAAATTCTCCACTAGGTGGCGCTGTTTCCAAACTTCTCAGGCTACTTCAGGGCATCGTGGTGATGACCCATACCAAGTTTCATAACAATCTGTTCATGCGTTCATAAAATACAGCATTTTTGCACATAATTCAAAATGGCCGACATCCAAAATGGCCGACATGGTAAAATTGGATATCAGTCGACTCGGCATGACGCCCTGAATCTAATGAGACCAATTTTATGATTTTTGGATAAACGGTTCAGAAGTTATAAGCCAAAATAGGCATTTTTCGTATCTCCGGACAGGTAGGTGGCGCTGCGCCGAAACGCTGCATGTTGCTTCAAGTCATGCTTGTGATGACATGTACCAAGGTTGGTTTGAATACGATAAAGCGTTGCGGAGATATAGCCTTTAGTGTGTTTTTGCAACCTCCACGTAAAATTTGTTTGTGCGTTTATTGAAAACGATTGGACGAATCAACTTGAATTCCATAACTTTTTGTCAACATGCTCTGAAGATGATCTGTTTCAATTTTCGTGAAAATCGGAGCAACGGCCTAGGAGGAGTTCGAAAAAGTAGGTTTTTCAGAAAATTCAAAATGGCGGGAAAATTTGCATACCGGAAAATGACATCATAGGGTGAAATCGAATTGGCTTGAGCCAAGGAATCCGATGAAAAAAGAATTTTGTTTCTAGCCCTTAGGGGTCAAAAGTTATAAGCATAAATATGAGTGAAACTTTGGACAGGTGGTGGCGCTAGAGGGATTGAGTTAGAGGCACCAAATTTGCTATAGTGACAGCTCAGACTGGCCTCTATGAGTGTGCCAAATTTCACAACTTTTTACCATACGGTTCTATGGGCTGCCAGAGACTCCTATGGCGGAAGAAGAAGAAGAAGAAGAAGAAGAAGCAGAATAATAAATATAGCTGCAAGCAGCCATTATCGGGGCCAAGCGCAAAGAAGAAGACAAGACATGCCAGCATGGCTGGAAGTCTCAAGCCAACTGCAACAATGAGCCATTAAGGACCTATTAAGTTGATTTTAGGCAAAATAGCAGTCAAATTTTAAATACAGTCAATAATAATGGTTTAATGGTTTATCACTTTCGACCAATAGGTGTCACTGTTACGAAACTGATGTGGTTTAGTCAGATTGAGATGACAATGACACATGCAAAGTTTGGTGTCAATATGTCAAAGCATTGCAGAGATACAGCCTCAAGAGTAATTTTTGCATCATGGCTCAACTCTGTTGCAGTGGTATATGAAAACTGTTTTGTCTATCAATCCGAAATCCATAACTATTTGTCAGCATGGTCTGAAGACGATACGGATCAATTTTGGTGAAAATCGGACAAACGGTCTAGGATGAGTTTGAAAAAGTAGGTTTTTAACAAATAACAAGACGGAGGACAGATAGGTTTGCAAAATATGGCACAATTGGTATCCATGTTCTCGGCATGAGCCATTGACTGTATTATGACCAGTTTCATTACAATGGGTTAATTTAATCAAAAGTTATTCGCATTTCTGTACATTTTATTACAACTTTTGACCACAAGGTGGCGCTACCCCGAAACTTTTTGAGTATCTTCAGGACATGGAGCGGAAGACACATACCGAGTTTTGTAACGATACGCTAATGCATTCTTAAATTATAGCATTAGCATTTTAAACCATAATACTGCATTGAAGTCAATGGGAATTTCATGTTTTGTTTTATTATAGCGCCACCAAGAGGCACAATCCCACCAATTTTTTTATGTGTCCTCATAGTGAGCCCATACATATGTGTGTCAAGTTTGGTGAAAATATCTCATTTTGTTTTGGAGTTATAGACATTTATATGAAAAAACACGTAAAAAAGGACTGACACCTGACTTTGATTGGATTTTACTACCCCTTACTATCAATAATTTGAGATTTGGGCATTAGCGTATAGCTATCGACCTATGTTTCCGAACTTCTGAGGCTGGTTTCGTCTCGATCGGACTAGCGGTTTCGAAGATATCAGCAAATGTTTTTTAAGCACTAAATTACAACTCTGCGCAAACCATATGCCGAAACCTGGCAAGTCTGGTATCGTTGGAGTCGGCAAGGATTCAGGAGACCAAAAAACACACTCCCATCAAAATATGTCAACCACACCCAAAGTTATAAGCGTTTGAAAAAAAAAATTCTCCACTAGGTGGCGCTGTTTCGAAACTTCTCAGGCTACTTCAGGGCATCGTGGTGATGACCCATACCAAGTTTCATAACAATCTGTTCATGCGTTCATAAAATACAGCATTTTTGCACATAATTCAAAATGGCCGACATCCAAAATGGCCGACATGGTAAAATTGGATATCAGTCGACTCGGCATGACGCCCTGAATCTAATGAGACCAATTTTATGATTTTTGGATAAACGGTTCAGAAGTTATAAGCCAAAATAGGCATTTTTCGTATCTCCGGACAGGTAGGTGGCGCTGCGCCGAAACGCTGCATGTTGCTTCAAGTCATGCTTGTGATGACATGTACCAAGGTTGGTTTGAATACGATAAAGCGTTGCGGAGATATAGCCTTTAGTGTGTTTTTGCAACCTCCACGTAAAATTTGTTTGTGCGTTTATTGAAAACGATTGGACGAATCAACTTGAATTCCATAACTTTTTGTCAACATGCTCTGAAGATGATCTGTTTCAATTTTCGTGAAAATCGGAGCAACGGCCTAGGAGGAGTTCGAAAAAGTAGGTTTTTCAGAAAATTCAAAATGGCGGGAAAATTTGCATACCGGAAAATGACATCATAGGGTGAAATCGAATCGGCTTGAGCCAAGGAATCCGATGAAAAAAGAATTTTGTTTCTAGCCCTTAGGGGTCAAAAGTTATAAGCATAAATATGAGTGAAACTTTGGACAGGTGGTGGCGCTAGAGGGATTGAGTTAGAGGCACCAAATTTGCTATAGTGACAGCTCAGACTGGCCTCTATGAGTGTGCCAAATTTCACAACTTTTTACCATACGGTTCTATGGGCTGCCAGAGACTCCTATGGCGGAAGAAGAAGAAGAAGAAGAAGCAGAATAATAATAATAGGAACACTAACGATTTCAATAGGTGCCTCCGCACCTTCGGTGCTTGGCCCCTAAATATAGCTGCAAGCAGCCATTATCGGGGCCAAGCGCAAAGAAGAAGACAAGACATGCCAGCATGGCTGGAAGTCTCAAGCCAACTGCAACAATGAGCCATTAAGGACCTATTAAGTTGATTTTAGGCAAAATAGCAGTCAAATTTTAAATACAGTCAATAATAATGGTTTAATGGTTTATCACTTTCGACCAATAGGTGTCACTGTTACGAAACTGATGTGGTTTAGTCAGATTGAGATGACAATGACACATGCAAAGTTTGGTGTCAATATGTCAAAGCATTGCAGAGATACAGCCTCAAGAGTCATTTTTGCATCATGGCTCAACTCTGTTGCAGTGGTATATGAAAACTGTTTTGTCTATCAATCCGAAATCCATAACTATTTGTCAGCATGGTCTGAAGACGATACGGATCAATTTTGGTGAAAATCGGACAAACGGTCTAGGATGAGTTTGAAAAAGTAGATTTTTAACAAATAACAAGATGGAGCACAGATATGTTTGCAAAATATGGCAAAATTGGTATCTATCTTCTCGGCATGAGCCAATGAATGTATTATGACCAGTCTCATTACAATAGGCTAATTTAATCAAAAGTTATTAGCATTTTTGTACATTTTATTACAACTTTTGACCACAAGGTGGCGCTGCCCCGAAACTTTTTGAATATCTTCGGGACATAGAGCGGAAGACACATACCGAGTTTTGTAATGATACACTAGTGCATTCTTAAATTATAGCATTAGCATTTTAAACCGTAATACTGCATTGAAGTCAATGGGAATTTCATGTTTTGTTTTATTATAGCGCCACCAAGAGGCACAATCCCACCAATTTTTTTATGTGTCCTCGTAGTGAGCCCATACATATGTGTGTCAAGTTTGGTGAAAATATTTCATTTTGTTTTGGAGTTATAGACATTTATATGAAAAAACACGTAAAAAATGACTGACACCTGACTTTGATTGGATTTTACTACCCCTTACTATCAATATTTTGAGATTTGGGCATTAGCGTATAGCTATCGACCTATGTTTCCGAACTTCTGAGGCTGGTTTCGTCTCGATCGGACTAGCGGTTTCGAAGATATCAGCAAATGTTTTTTAAGCACTAAATTACAACTCTGCGCAAACCATATGCCGAAACCTGGCAAGTCTGGTATCGTTGGAGTCGGCAAGGATTCAGGAGACCAAAAAACACACTCCCATCAAAATATGTCAACCACACCCAAAGTTATAAGCGTTTGAAAAAAAAAATTCTCCACTAGGTGGCGCTGTTTCGAAACTTCTCAGGCTACTTCAGGGCATCGTGGTGATGACCCATACCAAGTTTCATAACAATCTGTTCATGCGTTCATAAAATACAGCATTTTTGCACATAATTCAAAATGGCCGACATCCAAAATGGCCGACATGGTAAAATCGGATATCAGTCGACTCGGCATGACGCCCTGAATCTAATGAGACCAATTTTATGATTTTTGGATAAACGGTTCAGAAGTTATAAGCCAAAATAGGCATTTTTCGTATCTCCGGACAGGTAGGTGGCGCTGCGCCGAAACGCTGCATGTTGCTTCAAGTCATGCTTGTGATGACATGTACCAAGGTTGGTTTGAATACGATAAAGCGTTGCGGAGATATAGCCTTTAGTGTGTTTTTGCAACCTCCACGTAAAATTTGTTTGTGCGTTTATTGAAAACGATTGGACGAATTAACTTGAATTCCATAACTTTTTGTCAACATGCTCTGAAGATGATCTGTTTCAATTTTCGTGAAAATCGGAGCAACGGCCTAGGAGGAGTTCGAAAAAGTAGGTTTTTCAGAAAATTCAAAATGGCGGGAAAATTTGCATACCGGAAAATGACATCATAGGGTGAAATCGAATCGGCTTGAGCCAAGGAATCCGATGAAAAAAGAATTTTGTTTCTAGCCCTTAGGGGTCAAAAGTTATAAGCATAAATATGAGTGAAACTTTGGACAGGTGGTGGCGCTAGAGGGATTGAGTTAGAGGCACCAAATTTGCTATAGTGACAGCTCAGACTGGCCTCTATGAGTGTGCCAAATTTCACAACTTTTTACCATACGGTTCTATGGGCTGCCAGAGACTCCTATGGCGGAAGAAGAAGAAGAAGAAGAAGAAGAAGAAGAAGAAGAAGAAGCAGAATAATAATAATAGGAACACTAACAATTTCAATAGGTGCCTCCGCACCTTCGGTGCTTGGCCCCTAAATATAGCTGCAAGCAGCCATTATCGGGGCCAAGCGCAAAGAAGAAGACAAGACATGCCAGCATGGCTGGAAGTCTCAAGCCAACTGCAACAATGAGCCATTAAGGACCTATTAAGTTGATTTTAGGCAAAATAGCAGTCAAATTTTAAATACAGTCAATAATAATGGTTTAATGGTTTATCACTTTCGACCAGTAGGTGTCACTGTTACGAAACTGATGTGGTTTAGTCAGATTGAGATGACAATGACACATGCAAAGTTTGGTGTCAATATGTCAAAGCATTGCAGAGATACAGCCTCAAGAGTAATTTTTGCATCATGGCTCAACTCTGTTGCAGTGGTATATGAAAACTGTTTTGTCTATCAATCCGAAATCCATAAGTATTTGTCAGCATGGTCTGAAGACGATACGGATCAATTTTGGTGAAAATCGGACAAACGGTCTAGGATGAGTTTGAAAAAGTAGATTTTTAACAAATAACAAGATGGAGCACAGATATGTTTGCAAAATATGGCAAAATTGGTATCTATCTTCTCGGCATGAGCCAATGAATGTATTATGACCAGTCTCATTACAATAGGCTAATTTAATCAAAAGTTATTAGCATTTTTGTACATTTTATTACAACTTTTGACCACAAGGTGGCGCTGCCCCGAAACTTTTTGAATATCTTCGGGACATAGAGCGGAAGACACATACCGAGTTTTGTAATGATACACTAGTGCATTCTTAAATTATAGCATTAGCATTTTAAACCGTAATACTGCATTGAAGTCAATGGGAATTTCATGTTTTGTTTTATTATAGCGCCACCAAGAGGCACAATCCCACCAATTTTTTTATGTGTCCTCGTAGTGAGCCCATACATATGTGTGTCAAGTTTGGTGAAAATATTTCATTTTGTTTTGGAGTTATAGACATTTATATGAAAAAACACGTAAAAAATGACTGACACCTGACTTTGATTGGATTTTACTACCCCTTACTATCAATATTTTGAGATTTGGGCATTAGCATATAGCTATCGACCTATGTTTCCGAACTTCTGAGGCTGGTTTCGTCTCGATCGGACTAGCGGTTTCGAAGATATCAGCAAATGTTTTTTAAGCACTAAATTACAACTCTGCGCAAACCATATGCCGAAACCTGGCAAGTCTGGTATCGTTGGAGTCGGCAAGGATTCAGGAGACCAAAAAACACACTCCCATCAAAATATGTCAACCACACCCAAAGTTATAAGCGTTTGAAAAAAATAATTCTCCACTAGGTGGCGCTGTTTCGAAACTTCTCAGGCTACTTCAGGGCATCGTGGTGATGACCCATACCAAGTTTCATAACAATCTGTTCATGCGTTCATAAAATACAGCATTTTTGCACATAATTCAAAATGGCCGACATCCAAAATGGCCGACATGGTAAAATTGGATATCAGTCGACTCGGCATGACGCCCTGAATCTAATGAGACCAATTTTATGATTTTTGGATAAACGGTTCAGAAGTTATAAGCCAAAATAGGCATTTTTCGTATCTCCGGACAGGTAGGTGGCGCTGCGCCGAAACGCTGCATGTTGCTTAAAGTCATGCTTGTGATGACATGTACCAAGGTTGGTTTGAATACGATAAAGCGTTGCGGAGATATAGCCTTTAGTGTGTTTTTGCAACCTCCACGTAAAATTTGTTTGTGCGTTTATTGAAAACGATTGGACGAATCAACTTGAATTCCATAACTTTTTGTCAACATGCTCTGAAGATGATCTGTTTCAATTTTCGTGAAAATCGGAGCAACGGCCTAGGAGGAGTTCGAAAAAGTAGGTTTTTCAGAAAATTCAAAATGGCGGGAAAATTTGCATACCGGAAAATGACATCATAGGGTGAAATCGAATCGGCTTGAGCCAAGGAATCCGATGAAAAAAGAATTTTGTTTCTAGCCCTTAGGGGTCAAAAGTTATAAGCATAAATATGAGTGAAACTTTGGACAGGTGGTGGCGCTAGAGGGATTGAGTTAGAGGCACCAAATTTGCTATAGTGACAGCTCAGACTGGCCTCTATGAGTGTGCAAAATTTCACAACTTTTTACCATACGGTTCTATGGGCTGCCAGAGACTCCTATGGCGGAAGAAGAAGAAGAAGAAGAAGAAGAAGAAGAAGCAGAATAATAAATATAGCTGCAAGCAGCCATTATCGGGGCCAAGCGCAAAGAAGAAGACAAGACATGCCAGCATGGCTGGAAGTCTCAAGCCAACTGCAACAATGAGCCATTAAGGACCTATTAAGTTGATTTTAGGCAAAATAGCAGTCAAATTTTAAATACAGTCAATAATAATGGTTTAATGGTTTATCACTTTCGACCAATAGGTGTCACTGTTACGAAACTGATGTGGTTTAGTCAGATTGAGATGACAATGACACATGCAAAGTTTGGTGTCAATATGTCAAAGCATTGCAGAGATACAGCCTCAAGAGTAATTTTTGCATCATGGCTCAACTCTGTTGCAGTGGTATATGAAAACTGTTTTGTCTATCAATCCGAAATCCATAAGTATTTGTCAGCATGGTCTGAAGACGATACGGATCAATTTTGGTGAAAATCGGACAAACGGTCTAGGATGAGTTTGAAAAAGTAGATTTTTAACAAATAACAAGATGGAGCACAGATAGGTTTGCAAAATATGGCAAAATTGGTATCTATCTTCTCGGCATGAGCCAATGAATGTATTATGACCAGTCTCATTACAATAGGCTAATTTAATCAAAAGTTATTAGCATTTTTGTACATTTTATTACAACTTTTGACCACAAGGTGGCGCTGCCCCGGAACTTTTTGAATATCTTCGGGACATAGAGCGGAAGACACATACCGAGTTTTGTAATGATACACTAGTGCATTCTTAAATTATAGCATTAGCATTTTAAACCGTAATACTGCATTGAAGTCAATGGGAATTTCATGTTTTGTTTTATTATAGCGCCACCAAGAGGCACAATCCCACCAATTTTTTTATGTGTCCTCGTAGTGAGCCCATACATATGTGTGTCAAGTTTGGTGAAAATATTTCATTTTGTTTTGGAGTTATAGACATTTATATGAAAAAACACGTAAAAAATGACTGACACCTGACTTTGATTGGATTTTACTACCCCTTACTATCAATATTTTGAGATTTGGGCATTAGCATATAGCTATCGACCTATGTTTCCGAACTTCTGAGGCTGGTTTCGTCTCGATCGGACTAGCGGTTTCGAAGATATCAGCAAATGTTTTTTAAGCACTAAATTACAACTCTGCGCAAACCATATGCCGAAACCTGGCAAGTCTGGTATCGTTGGAGTCGGCAAGGATTCAGGAGACCAAAAAACACACTCCCATCAAAATATGTCAACCACACCCAAAGTTATAAGCGTTTGAAAAAAAAAATTCTCCACTAGGTGGCGCTGTTTCGAAACTTCTCAGGCTACTTCAGGGCATCGTGGTGATGACCCATACCAAGTTTCATAACAATCTGTTCATGCGTTCATAAAATACAGCATTTTTGCACATAATTCAAAATGGCCGACATCCAAAATGGCCGACATGGTAAAATTGGATATCAGTCGACTCGGCATGACGCCCTGAATCTAATGAGACCAATTTTATGATTTTTGGATAAACGGTTCAGAAGTTATAAGCCAAAATAGGCATTTTTCGTATCTCCGGACAGGTAGGTGGCGCTGCGCCGAAACGCTGCATGTTGCTTCAAGTCATGCTTGTGATGACATGTACCAAGGTTGGTTTGAATACGATAAAGCGTTGCGGAGATATAGCCTTTAGTGTGTTTTTGCAACCTCCACGTAAAATTTGTTTGTGCGTTTATTGAAAACGATTGGACGAATCAACTTGAATTCCATAACTTTTTGTCAACATGCTCTGAAGATGATCTGTTTCAATTTTCGTGAAAATCGGAGCAACGGCCTAGGAGGAGTTCGAAAAAGTAGGTTTTTCAGAAAATTCAAAATGGCGGGAAAATTTGCATACCGGAAAATGACATCATAGGGTGAAATCGAATCGGCTTGAGCCAAGGAATCCGATGAAAAAAGAATTTTGTTTCTAGCCCTTAGGGGTCAAAAGTTATAAGCATAAATATGAGTGAAACTTTGGACAGGTGGTGGCGCTAGAGGGATTGAGTTAGAGGCACCAAATTTGCTATAGTGACAGCTCAGACTGGCCTCTATGAGTGTGCCAAATTTCACAACTTTTTACCATACGGTTCTATGGGCTGCCAGAGACTCCTATGGCGGAAGAAGAAGAAGAAGAAGAAGAAGAAGAAGAAGCAGAATAATAACAAGCAGCCATTATCGGGGCCAAGCGCAAAGAAGAAGACAAGACATGCCAGCATGGCTGGAAGTCTCAAGCCAACTGCAACAATGAGCCATTAAGGACCTATTAAGTTGATTTTAGGCAAAATAGCAGTCAAATTTTAAATACAGTCAATAATAATGGTTTAATGGTTTATCACTTTCGACCAATAGGTGTCACTGTTACGAAACTGATGTGGTTTAGTCAGATTGAGATGACAATGACACATGCAAAGTTTGGTGTCAATATGTCAAAGCATTGCAGAGATACAGCCTCAAGAGTCATTTTTGCATCATGGCTCAACTCTGTTGCAGTGGTATATGAAAACTGTTTTGTCTATCAATCCGAAATCCATAACTATTTGTCAGCATGGTCTGAAGACGATACGGATCAATTTTGGTGAAAATCGGACAAACGGTCTAGGATGAGTTTGAAAAAGTAGGTTTTTAACAAATAACAAGACGGAGGACAGATAGGTTTGCAAAATATGGCACAATTGGTATCCATGTTCTCGGCATGAGCCATTGACTGTATTATGACCAGTTTCATTACAATGGGTTAATTTAATCAAAAGTTATTCGCATTTCTGTACATTTTATTACAACTTTTGACCACAAGGTGGCGCTACCCCGAAACTTTTTGAGTATCTTCAGGACATGGAGCGGAAGACACATACCGAGTTTTGTAACGATACGCTAATGCATTCTTAAATTATAGCATTAGCATTTTAAACCATAATACTGCATTGAAGTCAATGGGAATTTCATGTTTTGTTTTATTATAGCGCCACCAAGAGGCACAATCCCACCAATTTTTTTATGTGTCCTCATAGTGAGCCCATACATATGTGTGTCAAGTTTGGTGAAAATATCTCATTTTGTTTTGGAGTTATAGACATTTATATGAAAAAACACGTAAAAAAGGACTGACACCTGACTTTGATTGGATTTTACTACCCCTTACTATCAATATTTTGAGATTTGGGCATTAGCGTATAGCTATCGACCTATGTTTCCGAACTTCTGAGGCTGGTTTCGTCTCGATCGGACTAGCGGTTTCGAAGATATCAGCAAATGTTTTTTAAGCACTAAATTACAACTCTGCGCAAACCATATGCCGAAACCTGGCAAGTCTGGTATCGTTGGAGTCGGCAAGGATTCAGGAGACCAAAAAACACACTCCCATCAAAATATGTCAACCACACCCAAAGTTATAAGCGTTTGAAAAAAAAAATTCTCCACTAGGTGGCGCTGTTTCGAAACTTCTCAGGCTACTTCAGGGCATCGTGGTGATGACCCATACCAAGTTTCATAACAATCTGTTCATGCGTTCATAAAATACAGCATTTTTGCACATAATTCAAAATGGCCGACATCCAAAATGGCCGACATGGTAAAATTGGATATCAGTCGACTCGGCATGACGCCCTGAATCTAATGAGACCAATTTTATGATTTTTGGATAAACGGTTCAGAAGTTATAAGCCAAAATAGGCATTTTTCGTATCTCCGGACAGGTAGGTGGCGCTGCGCCGAAACGCTGCATGTTGCTTCAAGTCATGCTTGTGATGACATGTACCAAGGTTGGTTTGAATACGATAAAGCGTTGCGGAGATATAGCCTTTAGTGTGTTTTTGCAACCTCCACGTAAAATTTGTTTGTGCGTTTATTGGAAACGATTGGACGAATCAACTTGAATTCCATAACTTTTTGTCAACATGCTCTGAAGATGATCTGTTTCAATTTTCGTGAAAATCGGAGCAACGGCCTAGGAGGAGTTCGAAAAAGTAGGTTTTTCAGAAAATTCAAAATGGCGGGAAAATTTGCATACCGGAAAATGACATCATAGGGTGAAATCGAATCGGCTTGAGCCAAGGAATCCGATGAAAAAAGAATTTTGTTTCTAGCCCTTAGGGGTCAAAAGTTATAAGCATAAATATGAGTGAAACTTTGGACAGGTGGTGGCGCTAGAGGGATTGAGTTAGAGGCACCAAATTTGCTATAGTGACAGCTCAGACTGGCCTCTATGAGTGTGCCAAATTTCACAACTTTTTACCATACGGTTCTATGGGCTGCCAGAGACTCCTATGGCGGAAGAAGAAGAAGAAGAAGAAGCAGAAATATAGCTGCAAGCAGCCATTATCGGGGCCAAGCGCAAAGAAGAAGACAAGACATGCCAGCATGGCTGGAAGTCTCAAGCCAACTGCAACAATGAGCCATTAAGGACCTATTAAGTTGATTTTAGGCAAAATAGCAGTCAAATTTTAAATACAGTCAATAATAATGGTTTAATGGTTTATCACTTTCGACCAATAGGTGTCACTGTTACGAAACTGATGTGGTTTAGTCAGATTGAGATGACAATGACACATGCAAAGTTTGGTGTCAATATGTCAAAGCATTGCAGAGATACAGCCTCAAGAGTCATTTTTGCATCATGGCTCAACTCTGTTGCAGTGGTATATGAAAACTGTTTTGTCTATCAATCCGAAATCCATAACTATTTGTCAGCATGGTCTGAAGACGATACGGATCAATTTTGGTGAAAATCGGACAAACGGTCTAGGATGAGTTTGAAAAAGTAGGTTTTTAACAAATAACAAGACGGAGGACAGATAGGTTTGCAAAATATGGCACAATTGGTATCCATGTTCTCGGCATGAGCCATTGACTGTATTATGACCAGTTTCATTACAATGGGTTAATTTAATCAAAAGTTATTCGCATTTCTGTACATTTTATTACAACTTTTGACCACAAGGTGGCGCTGCCCCGAAACTTTTTGAGTATCTTCGGGACATGGAGCGGAAGACACATACCGAGTTTTGTAACGATACGCTAATGCATTCTTAAATTATAGCATTAGCATTTTAAACCGTAATACTGCATTGAAGTCAATGGGAATTTCATGTTTTGTTTTATTATAGCGCCACCAAGAGGCACAATCCCACCAATTTTTTTATGTGTCCTCATAGTGAGCCCATACATATGTGTGTCAAGTTTGGTGAAAATATCTCATTTTGTTTTGGAGTTATAGACATTTATATGAAAAAACACGTAAAAAAGGACTGACACCTGACTTTGATTGGATTTTACTACCCCTTACTATCAATATTTTGAGATTTTGGCATTAGCGTATAGCTATCGACCTATGTTTCCGAACTTCTGAGGCTGGTTTCGTCTCGATCGGACTAGCGGTTTCGAAGATATCAGCAAATGTTTTTTAAGCACTAAATTACAACTCTGCGCAAACCATATGCCGAAACCTGGCAAGTCTGGTATCGTTGGAGTCGGCAAGGATTCAGGAGACCAAAAAACACACTCCCATCAAAATATGTCAACCACACCCAAAGTTATAAGCGTTTGAAAAAAAAAATTCTCCACTAGGTGGCGCTGTTTCGAAACTTCTCAGGCTACTTCAGGACATCGTGGTGATGACCCATACCAAGTTTCATAACAATCTGTTCATGCGTTCATAAAATACAGCATTTTTGCACATAATTCAAAATGGCCGACATCCAAAATGGCCGACATGGTAAAATTGGATATCAGTCGACTCGGCATGACGCCCTGAATCTAATGAGACCAATTTTATGATTTTTGGATAAACGGTTCAGAAGTTATAAGCCAAAATAGGCATTTTTCATATCTCCGGACAGGTAGGTGGCGCTGCGCCGAAACGCTGCATGTTGCTTCAAGTCATGCTTGTGATGACATGTACCAAGGTTGGTTTGAATACGATAAAGCGTTGCGGAGATATAGCCTTTAGTGTGTTTTTGCAACCTCCACGTAAAATTTGTTTGTGCGTTTATTGAAAACGATTGGACGAATCAACTTGAATTCCATAACTTTTTGTCAACATGCTCTGAAGATGATCTGTTTCAATTTTCGTGAAAATCGGAGCAACGGCCTAGGAGGAGTTCGAAAAAGTAGGTTTTTCAGAAAATTCAAAATGGCGGGAAAATTTGCATACCGGAAAATGACATCATAGGGTGAAATCGAATCGGCTTGAGCCAAGGAATCCGATGAAAAAAGAATTTTGTTTCTAGCCCTTAGGGGTCAAAAGTTATAAGCATAAATATGAGTGAAACTTTGGACAGGTGGTGGCGCTAGAGGGATTGAGTTAGAGGCACCAAATTTGCTATAGTGACAGCTCAGACTGGCCTCTATGAGTGTGCCAAATTTCACAACTTTTTACCATACGGTTCTATGGGCTGCCAGAGACTCCTATGGCGGAAAAAGAAGAAGAAGAAGAAGCAGAATAATAATAGGAACACTAACAATTTCAATAGGTGCCTCCGCACCTTCGGTGCTTGGCCCCTAAATATAGCTGCAAGCAGCCATTATCGGGGCCAAGCGCAAAGAAGAAGACAAGACATGCCAGCATGGCTGGAAGTCTCAAGCCAACTGCAACAATGAGCCATTAAGGACCTATTAAGTTGATTTTAGGCAAAATAGCAGTCAAATTTTAAATACAGTCAATAATAATGGTTTAATGGTTTATCACTTTCGACCAATAGGTGTCACTGTTACGAAACTGATGTGGTTTAGTCAGATTGAGATGACAATGACACATGCAAAGTTTGGTGTCAATATGTCAAAGCATTGCAGAGATACAGCCTCAAGAGTCATTTTTGCATCATGGCTCAACTCTGTTGCAGTGGTATATGAAAACTGTTTTGTCTATCAATCCGAAATCCATAACTATTTGTCAGCATGGTCTGAAGACGATACGGATCAATTTTGGTGAAAATCGGACAAACGGTCTAGGATGAGTTTGAAAAAGTAGATTTTTAACAAATAACAAGATGGAGCACAGATATGTTTGCAAAATATGGCAAAATTGGTATCTATCTTCTCGGCATGAGCCAATGAATGTATTATGACCAGTCTCATTACAATAGGCTAATTTAATCAAAAGTTATTAGCATTTTTGTACATTTTATTACAACTTTTGACCACAAGGTGGCGCTGCCCCGAAACTTTTTGAATATCTTCGGGACATAGAGCGGAAGACACATACCGAGTTTTGTAACGATACACTAGTGCATTCTTAAATTATAGCATTAGCATTTTAAACCGTAATACTGCATTGAAGTCAATGGGAATTTCATGTTTTGTTTTATTATAGCGCCACCAAGAGGCACAATCCCACCAATTTTTTTATGTGTCCTCGTAGTGAGCCCATACATATGTGTGTCAAGTTTGGTGAAAATATTTCATTTTGTTTTGGAGTTATAGACATTTATATGAAAAAACACGTAAAAAATGACTGACACCTGACTTTGATTGGATTTTACTACCCCTTACTATCAATATTTTGAGATTTGGGCATTAGCGTATAGCTATCGACCTATGTTTCCGAACTTCTGAGGCTGGTTTCGTCTCGATCGGACTAGCGGTTTCGAAGATATCAGCAAATGTTTTTTAAGCACTAAATTACAACTCTGCGCAAACCATATGCCGAAACCTGGCAAGTCTGGTATCGTTGGAGTCGGCAAGGATTCAGGAGACCAAAAAACACACTCCCATCAAAATATGTCAACCACACCCAAAGTTATAAGCGTTTGAAAAAAAAAATTCTCCACTAGGTGGCGCTGTTTCGAAACTTCTCAGGCTACTTCAGGGCATCGTGGTGATGACCCATACCAAGTTTCATAACAATCTGTTCATGCGTTCATAAAATACAGCATTTTTGCACATAATTCAAAATGGCCGACATCCAAAATGGCCGACATGGTAAAATTGGATATCAGTCGACTCGGCATGACGCCCTGAATCTAATGAGACCAATTTTATGATTTTTGGATAAACGGTTCAGAAGTTATAAGCCAAAATAGGCATTTTTCGTATCTCTGGACAGGTAGGTGGCGCTGCGCCGAAACGCTGCATGTTGCTTCAAGTCATGCTTGTGATGACATGTACCAAGGTTGGTTTGAATACGATAAAGCGTTGCGGAGATATAGCCTTTAGTGTGTTTTTGCAACCTCCACGTAAAATTTGTTTGTGCGTTTATTGAAAACGATTGGACGAATCAACTTGAATTCCATAACTTTTTGTCAACATGCTCTGAAGATGATCTGTTTCAATTTTCGTGAAAATCGGAGCAACGGCCTAGGAGGAGTTCGAAAAAGTAGGTTTTTCAGAAAATTCAAAATGGCGGGAAAATTTGCATACCGGAAAATGACATCATAGGGTGAAATCGAATCGGCTTGAGCCAAGGAATCCGATGAAAAAAGAATTTTGTTTCTAGCCCTTAGGGGTCAAAAGTTATAAGCATAAATATGAGTGAAACTTTGGACAGGTGGTGGCGCTAGAGGGATTGAGTTAGAGGCACCAAATTTGCTATAGTGACAGCTCAGACTGGCCTCTATGAGTGTGCCAAATTTCACAACTTTTTACCATGTGGTTCTATGGGCTGCCAGAGACTCCTATGGCGGAAGAAGAAGAAGAAGAAGAAGAAGAAGAAGAAGAAGAAGCAGAATAATAATAATAGGAACACTAACGATTTCAATAGGTGCCTCCGCACCTTCGGTGCTTGGCCCCTAACAAGCAGCCATTATCGGGGCCAAGCGCAAAGAAGAAGACAAGACATGCCAGCATGGCTGGAAGTCTCAAGCCAACTGCAACAATGAGCCATTAAGGACCTATTAAGTTGATTTTAGGCAAAATAGCAGTCAAATTTTAAATACAGTCAATAATAATGGTTTAATGGTTTATCACTTTCGACCAATAGGTGTCACTGTTACGAAACTGATGTGGTTTAGTCAGATTGAGATGACAATGACACATGCAAAGTTTGGTGTCAATATGTCAAAGCATTGCAGAGATACAGCCTCAAGAGTAATTTTTGCATCATGGCTCAACTCTGTTGCAGTGGTATATGAAAACTGTTTTGTCTATCAATCCGAAATCCATAAGTATTTGTCAGCATGGTCTGAAGACGATACGGATCAATTTTGGTGAAAATCGGACAAACGGTCTAGGATGAGTTTGAAAAAGTAGATTTTTAACAAATAACAAGATGGAGCAGAGATATGTTTGCAAAATATGGCAAAATTGGTATCTATCTTCTCGGCATGAGCCAATGAATGTATTATGACCAGTCTCATTACAATAGGCTAATTTAATCAAAAGTTATTAGCATTTTTGTACATTTTATTACAACTTTTGACCACAAGGTGGCGCTGCCCCGAAACTTTTTGAATATCTTCGGGACATAGAGCGGAAGACACATACCGAGTTTTGTAACGATACACTAGTGCATTCTTAAATTATAGCATTAGCATTTTAAACCGTAATACTGCATTGAAGTCAATGGGAATTTCATGTTTTGTTTTATTATAGCGCCACCAAGAGGCACAATCCCACCAATTTTTTTATGTGTCCTCGTAGTGAGCCCATACATATGTGTGTCAAGTTTGGTGAA
The DNA here is from genome assembly GCF_024679245.1 of Pseudorasbora parva. NCBI lineage: Eukaryota > Metazoa > Chordata > Actinopteri > Cypriniformes > Gobionidae > Pseudorasbora > Pseudorasbora parva. The sequence continues at coordinate 14,242,526 of NC_090185.1, read as the reverse complement.
AATATTTCATTTTGTTTTGGAGTTATAGACATTTATATGAAAAAACACGTAAAAAATGACTGACACCTGACTTTGATTGGATTTTACTACCCCTTACTATCAATATTTTGAGATTTGGGCATTAGCGTATAGCTATCGACCTATGTTTCCGAACTTCTGAGGCTGGTTTCGTCTCGATCGGACTAGCGGTTTCGAAGATATCAGCAAATGTTTTTTAAGCACTAAATTACAACTCTGCGCAAACCATATGCCGAAACCTGGCAAGTCTGGTATCGTTGGAGTCGGCAAGGATTCAGGAGACCAAAAAACACACTCCCATCAAAATATGTCAACCACACCCAAAGTTATAAGCGTTTGAAAAAAAAAATTCTCCACTAGGTGGCGCTGTTTCGAAACTTCTCAGGCTACTTCAGGGCATCGTGGTGATGACCCATACCAAGTTTCATAACAATCTGTTCATGCGTTCATAAAATACAGCATTTTTGCACATAATTCAAAATGGCCGACATCCAAAATGGCCGACATGGTAAAATTGGATATCAGTCGACTCGGCATGACGCCCTGAATCTAATGAGACCAATTTTATGATTTTTGGATAAACGGTTCAGAAGTTATAAGCCAAAATAGGCATTTTTCGTATCTCCGGACAGGTAGGTGGCGCTGCGCCGAAACGCTGCATGTTGCTTCAAGTCATGCTTGTGATGACATGTACCAAGGTTGGTTTGAATACGATAAAGCGTTGCGGAGATATAGCCTTTAGTGTGTTTTTGCAACCTCCACGTAAAATTTGTTTGTGCGTTTATTGAAAACGATTGGACGAATCAACTTGAATTCCATAACTTTTTGTCAACATGCTCTGAAGATGATCTGTTTCAATTTTCGTGAAAATCGGAGCAACGGCCTAGGAGGAGTTCGAAAAAGTAGGTTTTTCAGAAAATTCAAAATGGCGGGAAAATTTGCATACCGGAAAATGACATCATAGGGTGAAATCGAATCGGCTTGAGCCAAGGAATCCGATGAAAAAAGAATTTTGTTTCTAGCCCTTAGGGGTCAAAAGTTATAAGCATAAATATGAGTGAAACTTTGGACAGGTGGTGGCGCTAGAGGGATTGAGTTAGAGGCACCAAATTTGCTATAGTGACAGCTCAGACTGGCCTCTATGAGTGTGCCAAATTTCACAACTTTTTACCATACGGTTCTATGGGCTGCCAGAGACTCCTATGGCGGAAGAAGAAGAATAATAAATATAGCTGCAAGCAGCCATTATCGGGGCCAAGCGCAAAGAAGAAGACAAGACATGCCAGCATGGCTGGAAGTCTCAAGCCAACTGCAACAATGAGCCATTAAGGACCTATTAAGTTGATTTTAGGCAAAATAGCAGTCAAATTTTAAATACAGTCAATAATAATGGTTTAATGGTTTATCACTTTCGACCAATAGGTGTCACTGTTACGAAACTGATGTGGTTTAGTCAGATTGAGATGACAATGACACATGCAAAGTTTGGTGTCAATATGTCAAAGCATTGCAGAGATACAGCCTCAAGAGTAATTTTTGCATCATGGCTCAACTCTGTTGCAGTGGTATATGAAAACTGTTTTGTCTATCAATCCGAAATCCATAACTATTTGTCAGCATGGTCTGAAGACGATACGGATCAATTTTGGTGAAAATCGGACAAACGGTCTAGGATGAGTTTGAAAAAGTAGATTTTTAACAAATAACAAGATGGAGCACAGATATGTTTGCAAAATATGGCAAAATTGGTATCTATCTTCTCGGCATGAGCCAATGAATGTATTATGACCAGTCTCATTACAATAGGCTAATTTAATCAAAAGTTATTAGCATTTTTGTACATTTTATTACAACTTTTGACCACAAGGTGGCGCTGCCCCGAAACTTTTTGAATATCTTCGGGACATAGAGCGGAAGACACATACCGAGTTTTGTAATGATACACTAGTGCATTCTTAAATTATAGCATTAGCATTTTAAACCGTAATACTGCATTGAAGTCAATGGGAATTTCATGTTTTGTTTTATTATAGCGCCACCAAGAGGCACAATCCCACCAATTTTTTTATGTGTCCTCGTAGTGAGCCCATACATATGTGTGTCAAGTTTGGTGAAAATATTTCATTTTGTTTTGGAGTTATAGACATTTATATGAAAAAACACGTAAAAAATGACTGACACCTGACTTTGATTGGATTTTACTACCCCTTACTATCAATATTTTGAGATTTGGGCATTAGCGTATAGCTATCGACCTATGTTTCCGAACTTCTGAGGCTGGTTTCGTCTCGATCGGACTAGCGGTTTCGAAGATATCAGCAAATGTTTTTTAAGCACTAAATTACAACTCTGCGCAAACCATATGCCGAAACCTGGCAAGTCTGGTATCGTTGGAGTCGGCAAGGATTCAGGAGACCAAAAAACACACTCCCATCAAAATATGTCAACCACACCCAAAGTTATAAGCGTTTGAAAAAAAAAATTCTCCACTAGGTGGCGCTGTTTCGAAACTTCTCAGGCTACTTCAGGGCATCGTGGTGATGACCCATACCAAGTTTCATAACAATCTGTTCATGCGTTCATAAAATACAGCATTTTTGCACATAATTCAAAATGGCCGACATCCAAAATGGCCGACATGGTAAAATTGGATATCAGTCGACTCGGCATGACGCCCTGAATCTAATGAGACCAATTTTATGATTTTTGGATAAACGGTTCAGAAGTTATAAGCCAAAATAGGCATTTTTCATATCTCCGGACAGGTAGGTGGCGCTGCGCCGAAACGCTGCATGTTGCTTCAAGTCATGCTTGTGATGACATGTACCAAGTTTGGTTTGAATACGATAAAGCGTTGCGGAGATATAGCCTTTAGTGTGTTTTTGCAACCTCCACGTAAAATTTGTTTGTGCGTTTATTGAAAACGATTGGACGAATCAACTTGAATTCCATAACTTTTTGTCAACATGCTCTGAAGATGATCTGTTTCAATTTTCGTGAAAATCGGAGCAACGGCCTAGGAGGAGTTCGAAAAAGTAGGTTTTTCAGAAAATTCAAAATGGCGGGAAAATTTGCATACCGGAAAATGACATCATAGGGTGAAATCGAATCGGCTTGAGCCAAGGAATCCGATGAAAAAAGAATTTTGTTTCTAGCCCTTAGGGGTCAAAAGTTATAAGCATAAATATGAGTGAAACTTTGGACAGGTGGTGGCGCTAGAGGGATTGAGTTAGAGGCACCAAATTTGCTATAGTGACAGCTCAGACTGGCCTCTATGAGTGTGCCAAATTTCACAACTTTTTACCATACGGTTCTATGGGCTGCCAGAGACTCCTATGGCGGAAGAAAAAGAAAAAGAAGAAGAAGAAGAAGCAGAATAATAATAATAGGAACACTAACAATTTCAATAGGTGCCTCCGCACCTTCGGTGCTTGGCCCCTAAATATAGCTGCAAGCAGCCATTATCGGGGCCAAGCGCAAAGAAGAAGACAAGACATGCCAGCATGGCTGGAAGTCTCAAGCCAACTGCAACAATGAGCCATTAAGGACCTATTAAGTTGATTTTAGGCAAAATAGCAGTCAAATTTTAAATACAGTCAATAATAATGGTTTAATGGTTTATCACTTTCGACCAATAGGTGTCACTGTTACGAAACTGATGTGGTTTAGTCAGATTGAGATGACAATGACACATGCAAAGTTTGGTGTCAATATGTCAAAGCATTGCAGAGATACAGCCTCAAGAGTAATTTTTGCATCATGGCTCAACTCTGTTGCAGTGGTATATGAAAACTGTTTTGTCTATCAATCCGAAATCCATAAGTATTTGTCAGCATGGTCTGAAGACGATACGGATCAATTTTGGTGAAAATCGGACAAACGGTCTAGGATGAGTTTGAAAAAGTAGATTTTTAACAAATAACAAGATGGAGCACAGATATGTTTGCAAAATATGGCAAAATTGGTATCTATCTTCTCGGCATGAGCCAATGAATGTATTATGACCAGTCTCATTACAATAGGCTAATTTAATCAAAAGTTATTAGCATTTTTGTACATTTTATTACAACTTTTGACCACAAGGTGGCGCTGCCCCGAAACTTTTTGAGTATCTTCAGGACATGGAGCGGAAGACACATACCGAGTTTTGTAACGATACGCTAATGCATTCTTAAATTATAGCATTAGCATTTTAAACCATAATACTGCATTGAAGTCAATGGGAATTTCATGTTTTGTTTTATTATAGCGCCACCAAGAGGCACAATCCCACCAATTTTTTTATGTGTCCTCGTAGTGAGCCCATACATATGTGTGTCAAGTTTGGTGAAAATATCTCATTTTGTTTTGGAGTTATAGACATTTATATGAAAAAACACGTAAAAAAGGACTGACACCTGACTTTGATTGGATTTTACTACCCCTTACTATCAATATTTTGAGATTTGGGCATTAGCGTTTAGCTATCGACCTATGTTTCCGAACTTCTGAGGCTGGTTTCGTCTCGATCGGACTAGCGGTTTCGAAGATATCAGCAAATGTTTTTTAAGCACTAAATTACAACTCTGCGCAAACCATATGCCGAAACCTGGCAAGTCTGGTATCGTTGGAGTCGGCAAGGATTCAGGAGACCAAAAAACACACTCCCATCAAAATATGTCAACCACACCCAAAGTTATAAGCGTTTGAAAAAAAAAATTCTCCACTAGGTGGCGCTGTTTCGAAACTTCTCAGGCTACTTCAGGGCATCGTGGTGATGACCCATACCAAGTTTCATAACAATCTGTTCATGCGTTCATAAAATACAGCATTTTTGCACATAATTCAAAATGGCCGACATCCAAAATGGCCGACATGGTAAAATTGGATATCAGTCGACTCGGCATGACGCCCTGAATCTAATGAGACCAATTTTATGATTTTTGGATAAACGGTTCAGAAGTTATAAGCCAAAATAGGCATTTTTCGTATCTCCGGACAGGTAGGTGGCGCTGCGCCGAAACGCTGCATGTTGCTTCAAGTCATGCTTGTGATGACATGTACCAAGGTTGGTTTGAATACGATAAAGCGTTGCGGAGATATAGCCTTTAGTGTGTTTTTGCAACCTCCACGTAAAATTTGTTTGTGCGTTTATTGAAAACGATTGGACGAATCAACTTGAATTCCATAACTTTTTGTCAACATGCTCTGAAGATGATCTGTTTCAATTTTCGTGAAAATCGGAGCAACGGCCTAGGAGGAGTTCGAAAAAGTAGGTTTTTCAGAAAATTCAAAATGGCGGGAAAATTTGCATACCGGAAAATGACATCATAGGGTGAAATCGAATCGGCTTGAGCCAAGGAATCCGATGAAAAAAGAATTTTGTTTCTAGCCCTTAGGGGTCAAAAGTTATAAGCATAAATATGAGTGAAACTTTGGACAGGTGGTGGCGCTAGAGGGATTGAGTTAGAGGCACCAAATTTGCTATAGTGACAGCTCAGACTGGCCTCTATGAGTGTGCCAAATTTCACAACTTTTTACCATACGGTTCTATGGGCTGCCAGAGACTCCTATGGCGGAAGAAGCAGAATAATAATAATAGGAACACTAACGATTTCAATAGGTGCCTCCGCACCTTCGGTGCTTGGCCCCTAAATATAGCTGCAAGCAGCCATTATCGGGGCCAAGCGCAAAGAAGAAGACAAGACATGCCAGCATGGCTGGAAGTCTCAAGCCAACTGCAACAATGAGCCATTAAGGACCTATTAAGTTGATTTTAGGCAAAATAGCAGTCAAATTTTAAATACAGTCAATAATAATGGTTTAATGGTTTATCACTTTCGACCAATAGGTGTCACTGTTACGAAACTGATGTGGTTTAGTCAGATTGAGATGACAATGACACATGCAAAGTTTGGTGTCAATATGTCAAAGCATTGCAGAGATACAGCCTCAAGAGTAATTTTTGCATCATGGCTCAACTCTGTTGCAGTGGTATATGAAAACTGTTTTGTCTATCAATCCGAAATCCATAAGTATTTGTCAGCATGGTCTGAAGACGATACGGATCAATTTTGGTGAAAATCGGACAAACGGTCTAGGATGAGTTTGAAAAAGTAGATTTTTAACAAATAACAAGATGGAGCACAGATATGTTTGCAAAATATGGCAAAATTGGTATCTATCTTCTCGGCATGAGCCAATGAATGTATTATGACCAGTCTCATTACAATAGGCTAATTTAATCAAAAGTTATTAGCATTTTTGTACATTTTATTACAACTTTTGACCACAAGGTGGCGCTGCCCCGAAACTTTTTGAATATCTTCGGGACATAGAGCGGAAGACACATACCGAGTTTTGTAACGATACACTAGTGCATTCTTAAATTATAGCATTAGCATTTTAAACCGTAATACTGCATTGAAGTCAATGGGAATTTCATGTTTTGTTTTATTATAGCGCCACCAAGAGGCACAATCCCACCAATTTTTTTATGTGTCCTCGTAGTGAGCCCATACATATGTGTGTCAAGTTTGGTGAAAATATTTCATTTTGTTTTGGAGTTATAGACATTTATATGAAAAAACACGTAAAAAATGACTGACACCTGACTTTGATTGGATTTTACTACCCCTTACTATCAATATTTTGAGATTTGGGCATTAGCGTATAGCTATCGACCTATGTTTCCGAACTTCTGAGGCTGGTTTCGTCTCGATCGGACTAGCGGTTTCGAAGATATCAGCAAATGTTTTTTAAGCACTAAATTACAACTCTGCGCAAACCATATGCCGAAACCTGGCAAGTCTGGTATCGTTGGAGTCGGCAAGGATTCAGGAGACCAAAAAACACACTCCCATCAAAATATGTCAACCACACCCAAAGTTATAAGCGTTTGAAAAAAAAAATTCTCCACTAGGTGGCGCTGTTTCGAAACTTCTCAGGCTACTTCAGGGCATCGTGGTGATGACCCATACCAAGTTTCATAACAATCTGTTCATGCGTTCATAAAATACAGCATTTTTGCACATAATTCAAAATGGCCGACATCCAAAATGGCCGACATGGTAAAATTGGATATCAGTCGACTCGGCATGACGCCCTGAATCTAATGAGACCAATTTTATGATTTTTGGATAAACGGTTCAGAAGTTATAAGCCAAAATAGGCATTTTTCATATCTCCGGACAGGTAGGTGGCGCTGCGCCGAAACGCTGCATGTTGCTTCAAGTCATGCTTGTGATGACATGTACCAAGTTTGGTTTGAATACGATAAAGCGTTGCGGAGATATAGCCTTTAGTGTGTTTTTGCAACCTCCACGTAAAATTTGTTTGTGCGTTTATTGAAAACGATTGGACGAATCAACTTGAATTCCATAACTTTTTGTCAACATGCTCTGAAGATGATCTGTTTCAATTTTCGTGAAAATCGGAGCAACGGCCTAGGAGGAGTTCGAAAAAGTAGGTTTTTCAGAAAATTCAAAATGGCGGGAAAATTTGCATACCGGAAAATGACATCATAGGGTGAAATCGAATCGGCTTGAGCCAAGGAATCCGATGAAAAAAGAATTTTGTTTCTAGCCCTTAGGGGTCAAAAGTTATAAGCATAAATATGAGTGAAACTTTGGACAGGTGGTGGCGCTAGAGGGATTGAGTTAGAGGCACCAAATTTGCTATAGTGACAGCTCAGACTGGCCTCTATGAGTGTGCCAAATTTCACAACTTTTTACCATACGGTTCTATGGGCTGCCAGAGACTCCTATGGCGGAAGAAAAAGAAAAAGAAGAAGAAGAAGAAGCAGAAATATAGCTGCAAGCAGCCATTATCGGGGCCAAGCGCAAAGAAGAAGACAAGACATGCCAGCATGGCTGGAAGTCTCAAGCCAACTGCAACAATGAGCCATTAAGGACCTATTAAGTTGATTTTAGGCAAAATAGCAGTCAAATTTTAAATACAGTCAATAATAATGGTTTAATGGTTTATCACTTTCGACCAATAGGTGTCACTGTTACGAAACTGATGTGGTTTAGTCAGATTGAGATGACAATGACACATGCAAAGTTTGGTGTCAATATGTCAAAGCATTGCAGAGATACAGCCTCAAGAGTAATTTTTGCATCATGGCTCAACTCTGTTGCAGTGGTATATGAAAACTGTTTTGTCTATCAATCCGAAATCCATAAGTATTTGTCAGCATGGTCTGAAGACGATACGGATCAATTTTGGTGAAAATCGGACAAACGGTCTAGGATGAGTTTGAAAAAGTAGATTTTTAACAAATAACAAGATGGAGCACAGATATGTTTGCAAAATATGGCAAAATTGGTATCTATCTTCTCGGCATGAGCCAATGAATGTATTATGACCAGTCTCATTACAATAGGCTAATTTAATCAAAAGTTATTAGCATTTTTGTACATTTTATTACAACTTTTGACCACAAGGTGGCGCTGCCCCGAAACTTTTTGAATATCTTCGGGACATAGAGCGGAAGACACATACCGAGTTTTGTAATGATACACTAGTGCATTCTTAAATTATAGCATTAGCATTTTAAACCGTAATACTGCATTGAAGTCAATGGGAATTTCATGTTTTGTTTTATTATAGCGCCACCAAGAGGCACAATCCCACCAATTTTTTTATGTGTCCTCGTAGTGAGCCCATACATATGTGTGTCAAGTTTGGTGAAAATATTTCATTTTGTTTTGGAGTTATAGACATTTATATGAAAAAACACGTAAAAAATGACTGACACCTGACTTTGATTGGATTTTACTACCCCTTACTATCAATATTTTGAGATTTGGGCATTAGTGTATAGCTATCGACCTATGTTTCCGAACTTCTGAGGCTGGTTTCGTCTCGATCGGACTAGCGGTTTCGAAGATATCAGCAAATGTTTTTTAAGCACTAAATTACAACTCTGCGCAAACCATATGCCGAAACCTGGCAAGTCTGGTATCGTTGGAGTCGGCAAGGATTCAGGAGACCAAAAAACACACTCCCATCAAAATATGTCAACCACACCCAAAGTTATAAGCGTTTGAAAAAAAAAATTCTCCACTAGGTGGCGCTGTTTCGAAACTTCTCAGGCTACTTCAGGGCATCGTGGTGATGACCCATACCAAGTTTCATAACAATCTGTTCATGCGTTCATAAAATACAGCATTTTTGCACATAATTCAAAATGGCCGACATCCAAAATGGCCGACATGGTAAAATTGGATATCAGTCGACTCGGCATGACGCCCTGAATCTAATGAGACCAATTTTATGATTTTTGGATAAACGGTTCAGAAGTTATAAGCCAAAATAGGCATTTTTCGTATCTCCGGACAGGTAGGTGGCGCTGCGCCGAAACGCTGCATGTTGCTTCAAGTCATGCTTGTGATGACATGTACCAAGGTTGGTTTGAATACGATAAAGCGTTGCGGAGATATAGCCTTTAGTGTGTTTTTGCAACCTCCACGTAAAATTTGTTTGTGCGTTTATTGAAAACGATTGGACGAATCAACTTGAATTCCATAACTTTTTGTCAACATGCTCTGAAGATGATCTGTTTCAATTTTCGTGAAAATCGGAGCAACGGCCTAGGAGGAGTTCGAAAAAGTAGGTTTTTCAGAAAATTCAAAATGGCGGGAAAATTTGCATACCGGAAAATGACATCATAGGGTGAAATCGAATCGGCTTGAGCCAAGGAATCCGATGAAAAAAGAATTTTGTTTCTAGCCCTTAGGGGTCAAAAGTTATAAGCATAAATATGAGTGAAACTTTGGACAGGTGGTGGCGCTAGAGGGATTGAGTTAGAGGCACCAAATTTGCTATAGTGACAGCTCAGACTGGCCTCTATGAGTGTGCCAAATTTCACAACTTTTTACCATACGGTTCTATGGGCTGCCAGAGACTCCTATGGCGGAAGAAGAAGAAGAAGCAGAATAATAATAATAGGAACACTAACGATTTCAATAGGTGCCTCCGCACCTTCGGTGCTTGGCCCCTAATAATAATAATAGGAACACTAACAATTTCAATAGGTGCCTCCGCACCTTCGGTGCTTGGCCCCTAATAATAGGAACACTAACGATTTCAATAGGTGCCTCCGCACCTTCGGTGCTTGGCCCCTAAATAGCTGCAAGCAGCCATTATCGGGGCCAAGCGCAAAGAAGAAGACAAGACATGCCAGCATGGCTGGAAGTCTCAAGCCAACTGCAACAATGAGCCATTAAGGACCTATTAAGTTGATTTTAGGCAAAATAGCAGTCAAATTTTAAATACAGTCAATAATAATGGTTTAATGGTTTATCACTTTCGACCAATAGGTGTCACTGTTACGAAACTGATGTGGTTTAGTCAGATTGAGATGACAATGACACATGCAAAGTTTGGTGTCAATATGTCAAAGCATTGCAGAGATACAGCCTCAAGAGTAATTTTTGCATCATGGCTCAACTCTGTTGCAGTGGTATATGAAAACTGTTTTGTCTATCAATCCGAAATCCATAAGTATTTGTCAGCATGGTCTGAAGACGATACGGATCAATTTTGGTGAAAATCGGACAAACGGTCTAGGATGAGTTTGAAAAAGTAGATTTTTAACAAATAACAAGATGGAGCACAGATATGTTTGCAAAATATGGCAAAATTGGTATCTATCTTCTCGGCATGAGCCAATGAATGTATTATGACCAGTCTCATTACAATAGGCTAATTTAATCAAAAGTTATTAGCATTTTTGTACATTTTATTACAACTTTTGACCACAAGGTGGCGCTACCCCGAAACTTTTTGAGTATCTTCAGGACATGGAGCGGAAGACACATACCGAGTTTTGTAACGATACGCTAATGCATTCGTAAATTATAGCATTAGCATTTTAAACCATAATACTGCATTGAAGTCAATGGGAATTTCATGTTTTGTTTTATTATAGCGCCACCAAGAGGCACAATCCCACCAATTTTTTTATGTGTCCTCATAGTGAGCCCATACATATGTGTGTCAAGTTTGGTGAAAATATTTCATTTTGTTTTGGAGTTATAGACATTTATATGAAAAAACACGTAAAAAATGACTGACACCTGACTTTGATTGGATTTTACTACCCCTTACTATCAATATTTTGAGATTTGGGCATTAGCGTATAGCTATCGACCTATGTTTCCGAACTTCTGAGGCTGGTTTCGTCTCGATCGGACTAGCGGTTTCGAAGATATCAGCAAATGTTTTTTAAGCACTAAATTACAACTCTGCGCAAACCATATGCCGAAACCTGGCAAGTCTGGTATCGTTGGAGTCGGCAAGGATTCAGGAGACCAAAAAACACACTCCCATCAAAATATGTCAACCACACCCAAAGTTATAAGCGTTTGAAAAAAAAAATTCTCCACTAGGTGGCGCTGTTTCGAAACTTCTCAGGCTACTTCAGGGCATCGTGGTGATGACCCATACCAAGTTTCATAACAATCTGTTCATGCGTTCATAAAATACAGCATTTTTGCACATAATTCAAAATGGCCGACATCCAAAATGGCCGACATGGTAAAATTGGATATCAGTCGACTCGGCATGACGCCCTGAATCTAATGAGACCAATTTTATGATTTTTGGATAAACGGTTCAGAAGTTATAAGCCAAAATAGGCATTTTTCGTATCTCCGGACAGGTAGGTGGCGCTGCGCCGAAACGCTGCATGTTGCTTCAAGTCATGCTTGTGATGACATGTACCAAGGTTGGTTTGAATACGATAAAGCGTTGCGGAGATATAGCCTTTAGTGTGTTTTTGCAACCTCCACGTAAAATTTGTTTGTGCGTTTATTGAAAACGATTGGACGAATCAACTTGAATTCCATAACTTTTTGTCAACATGCTCTGAAGATGATCTGTTTCAATTTTCGTGAAAATCGGAGCAACGGCCTAGGAGGAGTTCGAAAAAGTAGGTTTTTCAGAAAATTCAAAATGGCGGGAAAATTTGCATACCGGAAAATGACATCATAGGGTGAAATCGAATCGGCTTGAGCCAAGGAATCCGATGAAAAAAGAATTTTGTTTCTAGCCCTTAGGGGTCAAAAGTTATAAGCATAAATATGAGTGAAACTTTGGACAGGTGGTGGCGCTAGAGGAATTGAGTTAGAGGCACCAAATTTGCTATAGTGACAGCTCAGACTGGCCTCTATGAGTGTGCCAAATTTCACAACTTTTTACCATACGGTTCTATGGGCTGCCAGAGACTCCTATGGCGGAAAAAGAAGAAGAATAATAAATATAGCTGCAAGCAGCCATTATCGGGGCCAAGCGCAAAGAAGAAGACAAGACATGCCAGCATGGCTGGAAGTCTCAAGCCAACTGCAACAATGAGCCATTAAGGACCTATTAAGTTGATTTTAGGCAAAATAGCAGTCAAATTTTAAATACAGTCAATAATAATGGTTTAATGGTTTATCACTTTCGACCAATAGGTGTCACTGTTACGAAACTGATGTGGTTTAGTCAGATTGAGATGACAATGACACATGCAAAGTTTGGTGTCAATATGTCAAAGCATTGCAGAGATACAGCCTCAAGAGTCATTTTTGCATCATGGCTCAACTCTGTTGCAGTGGTATATGAAAACTGTTTTGTCTATCAATCCGAAATCCATAACTATTTGTCAGCATGGTCTGAAGACGATACGGATCAATTTTGGTGAAAATCGGACAAACGGTCTAGGATGAGTTTGAAAAAGTAGGTTTTTAACAAATAACAAGACGGAGGACAGATAGGTTTGCAAAATATGGCACAATTGGTATCCATGTTCTCGGCATGAGCCATTGACTGTATTATGACCAGTTTCATTACAATGGGTTAATTTAATCAAAAGTTATTCGCATTTCTGTACATTTTATTACAACTTTTGACCACAAGGTGGCGCTGCCCCGAAACTTTTTGAGTATCTTCGGGACATGGAGCGGAAGACACATACCGAGTTTTGTAACGATACGCTAATGCATTCTTAAATTATAGCATTAGCATTTTAAACCGTAATACTGCATTGAAGTCAATGGGAATTTCATGTTTTGTTTTATTATAGCGCCACCAAGAGGCACAATCCCACCAATTTTTTTATGTGTCCTCATAGTGAGCCCATACATATGTGTGTCAAGTTTGGTGAAAATATCTCATTTTGTTTTGGAGTTATAGACATTTATATGAAAAAACACGTAAAAAAGGACTGACACCTGACTTTGATTGGATTTTACTACCCCTTACTATCAATATTTTGAGATTTTGGCATTAGCGTATAGCTATCGACCTATGTTTCCGAACTTCTGAGGCTGGTTTCGTCTCGATCGGACTAGCGGTTTCGAAGATATCAGCAAATGTTTTTTAAGCACTAAATTACAACTCTGCGCAAACCATATGCCGAAACCTGGCAAGTCTGGTATCGTTGGAGTCGGCAAGGATTCAGGAGACCAAAAAACACACTCCCATCAAAATATGTCAACCACACCCAAAGTTATAAGCGTTTGAAAAAAAAAATTCTCCACTAGGTGGCGCTGTTTCGAAACTTCTCAGGCTACTTCAGGGCATCGTGGTGATGACCCATACCAAGTTTCATAACAATCTGTTCATGCGTTCATAAAATACAGCATTTTTGCACATAATTCAAAATGGCCGACATCCAAAATGGCCGACATGGTAAAATTGGATATCAGTCGACTCGGCATGACGCCCTGAATCTAATGAGCCCAATTTTATGATTTTTGGATAAACGGTTCAGAAGTTATAAGCCAAAATAGGCATTTTTCATATCTCCGGACAGGTAGGTGGCGCTGCGCCGAAACGCTGCATGTTGCTTCAAGTCATGCTTGTGATGACATGTACCAAGGTTGGTTTGAATACGATAAAGCGTTGCGGAGATATAGCCTTTAGTGTGTTTTTGCAACCTCCACGTAAAATTTGTTTGTGCGTTTATTGAAAACGATTGGACGAATCAACTTGAATTCCATAACTTTTTGTCAACATGCTCTGAAGATGATCTGTTTCAATTTTCGTGAAAATCGGAGCAACGGCCTAGGAGGAGTTCGAAAAAGTAGGTTTTTCAGAAAATTCAAAATGGCGGGAAAATTTGCATACCGGAAAATGACATCATAGGGTGAAATCGAATCGGCTTGAGCCAAGGAATCCGATGAAAAAAGAATTTTGTTTCTAGCCCTTAGGGGTCAAAAGTTATAAGCATAAATATGAGTGAAACTTTGGACAGGTGGTGGCGCTAGAGGGATTGAGTTAGAGGCACCAAATTTGCTATAGTGACAGCTCAGACTGGCCTCTATGAGTGTGCCAAATTTCACAACTTTTTACCATACGGTTCTATGGGCTGCCAGAGACTCCTATGGCGGAAAAAGAAGAAGAAGCAGAATAATAATAGGAACACTAACAATTTCAATAGGTGCCTCCGCACCTTCGGTGCTTGGCCCCTAAATATAGCTGCAAGCAGCCATTATCGGGGCCAAGCGCAAAGAAGAAGACAAGACATGCCAGCATGGCTGGAAGTCTCAAGCCAACTGCAACAATGAGCCATTAAGGACCTATTAAGTTGATTTTAGGCAAAATAGCAGTCAAATTTTAAATACAGTCAATAATAATGGTTTAATGGTTTATCACTTTCGACCAATAGGTGTCACTGTTACGAAACTGATGTGGTTTAGTCAGATTGAGATGACAATGACACATGCAAAGTTTGGTGTCAATATGTCAAAGCATTGCAGAGATACAGCCTCAAGAGTAATTTTTGCATCATGGCTCAACTCTGTTGCAGTGGTATATGAAAACTGTTTTGTCTATCAATCCGAAATCCATAACTATTTGTCAGCATGGTCTGAAGACGATACGGATCAATTTTGGTGAAAATCGGACAAACGGTCTAGGATGAGTTTGAAAAAGTAGATTTTTAACAAATAACAAGATGGAGCACAGATATGTTTGCAAAATATGGCAAAATTGGTATCTATCTTCTCGGCATGAGCCAATGAATGTATTATGACCAGTCTCATTACAATAGGCTAATTTAATCAAAAGTTATTAGCATTTTTGTACATTTTATTACAACTTTTGACCACAAGGTGGCGCTGCCCCGAAACTTTTTGAATATCTTCGGGACATAGAGCGGAAGACACATACCGAGTTTTGTAATGATACACTAGTGCATTCTTAAATTATAGCATTAGCATTTTAAACCGTAATACTGCATTGAAGTCAATGGGAATTTCATGTTTTGTTTTATTATAGCGCCACCAAGAGGCACAATCCCACCAATTTTTTTATGTGTCCTCGTAGTGAGCCCATACATATGTGTGTCAAGTTTGGTGAAAATATTTCATTTTGTTTTGGAGTTATAGACATTTATATGAAAAAACACGTAAAAAATGACTGACACCTGACTTTGATTGGATTTTACTACCCCTTACTATCAATATTTTGACATTTGGGCATTAGCGTATAGCTATCGACCTATGTTTCCGAACTTCTGAGGCTGGTTTCGTCTCGATCGGACTAGCGGTTTTGAAGATATCAGCAAATGTTTTTTAAGCGCTAAATTACAACGCTGCGCAAACCATATGCCGAAACTGGGCATGTCTTGTATCGTTGGACTCGGCAAGGATTCAGGAGCCCAAAAAAGCTACTCCCATCAAAATTTTTCACTCACACCCAAAGTTATAAGCGTTTGAAAAAAAAGAATTATCCACTAGGTGGCGCTGTTTCGAAACTTCTCAGGCTACTTCAGGGCATCGTGGTGATGACCCATACCAAGTTTCGTAACAATCCGTTCATGCGTTCATAAAATACAGCATTTTTGCACATAATTCAAAATGGCCGACATCCAAAATGGCCGACATGGTAAAATTGGATATCAGTCGACTCGGCATGACGCCCTGAATCTAATGAGACCAATTTTATGATTTTTGAATAAACGGTTCAGAAGTTATAAGCCAAAATAGGCATTTTTCGTATCTCCGGACAGGTAGGTGGCGCTGCGCCGAAACGCTGCATGTTGCTTCAAGTCATGCTTGTGATGACATGTACCAAGGTTGGTTTGAATACGATAAAGCGTTGCGGAGATATAGCCTTTAGTGTGTTTTTGCAACCTCCACGTAAAATTTGTTTGTGCGTTTATTGAAAACGATTGGACGAATCAACTTGAATTCCATAACTTTTTGTCAACATGCTCTGAAGATGATCTGTTTCAATTTTCGTGAAAATCGGAGCAACGGCCTAGGAGGAGTTTGAAAAAGTAGGTTTTTCAGAAAATTCAAAATGGCGGGAAAATTTGCATACCGGAAAATGACATCATAGGGTGAAATCGAATCGGCTTGAGCCAAGGAATCCGATGAAAAAAGAATTTTGTTTTTAGCCCTTAGGGGTCAAAAGTTATAAGCATAAATATGAGTGAAACTTTGGACAGGTGGTGGCGCTAGAGGGATTGAGTTAGAGGCACCAAATTTGCTATAGTGACAGCTCAGACTGGCCTCTATGAGTGTGCCAAATTTCACAACTTTTTACCATACGGTTCTATGGGCTGCCAGAGACTCCTATGGCGGAAGAAGAAGCAGAATAATAAATATAGCTGCAAGCAGCCATTATCGGGGCCAAGCGCAAAGAAGAAGACAAGACATGCCAGCATGGCTGGAAGTCTCAAGCCAACTGCAACAATGAGCCATTAAGGACCTATTAAGTTGATTTTAGGCAAAATAGCAGTCAAATTTTAAATACAGTCAATAATAATGGTTTAATGGTTTATCACTTTCGACCAATAGGTGTCACTGTTACGAAACTGATGTGGTTTAGTCAGATTGAGATGACAATGACACATGCAAAGTTTGGTGTCAATATGTCAAAGCATTGCAGAGATACAGCCTCAAGAGTAATTTTTGCATCATGGCTCAACTCTGTTGCAGTGGTATATGAAAACTGTTTTGTCTATCAATCCGAAATCCATAACTATTTGTCAGCATGGTCTGAAGACGATACGGATCAATTTTGGTGAAAATCGGACAAACGGTCTAGGATGAGTTTGAAAAAGTAGGTTTTTAACAAATAACAAGACGGAGGACAGATAGGTTTGCAAAATATGGCACAATTGGTATCCATGTTCTCGGCATGAGCCATTGACTGTATTATGACCAGTTTCATTACAATGGGTTAATTTAATCAAAAGTTATTCGCATTTCTGTACATTTTATTACAACTTTTGACCACAAGGTGGCGCTACCCCGAAACTTTTTGAGTATCTTCAGGACATGGAGCGGAAGACACATACCGAGTTTTGTAACGATACGCTAATGCATTCTTAAATTATAGCATTAGCATTTTAAACCATAATACTGCATTGAAGTCAATGGGAATTTCATGTTTTGTTTTATTATAGCGCCACCAAGAGGCACAATCCCACCAATTTTTTTATGTGTCCTCATAGTGAGCCCATACATATGTGTGTCAAGTTTGGTGAAAATATCTCATTTTGTTTTGGAGTTATAGACATTTATATGAAAAAACACGTAAAAAAGGACTGACACCTGACTTTGATTGGATTTTACTACCCCTTACTATCAATATTTTGAGATTTGGGCATTAGCGTATAGCTATCGACCTATGTTTCCGAACTTCTGAGGCTGGTTTCGTCTCGATCGGACTAGCGGTTTCGAAGATATCAGCAAATGTTTTTTAAGCACTAAATTACAACTCTGCGCAAACCATATGCCGAAACCTGGCAAGTCTGGTATCGTTGGAGTCGGCAAGGATTCAGGAGACCAAAAAACACACTCCCATCAAAATATGTCAACCACACCCAAAGTTATAAGCGTTTGAAAAAAAAAATTCTCCACTAGGTGGCGCTGTTTCGAAACTTCTCAGGCTACTTCAGGGCATCGTGGTGATGACCCATACCAAGTTTCATAACAATCTGTTCATGCGTTCATAAAATACAGCATTTTTGCACATAATTCAAAATGGCCGACATCCAAAATGGCCGACATGGTAAAATTGGATATCAGTCGACTCGGCATGACGCCCTGAATCTAATGAGACCAATTTTATGATTTTTGGATAAACGGTTCAGAAGTTATAAGCCAAAATAGGCATTTTTCGTATCTCCGGACAGGTAGGTGGCGCTGCGCCGAAACGCTGCATGTTGCTTCAAGTCATGCTTGTGATGACATGTACCAAGGTTGGTTTGAATACGATAAAGCGTTGCGGAGATATAGCCTTTAGTGTGTTTTTGCAACCTCCACGTAAAATTTGTTTGTGCGTTTATTGAAAACGATTGGACGAATCAACTTGAATTCCATAACTTTTTGTCAACATGCTCTGAAGATGATCTGTTTCAATTTTCGTGAAAATCGGAGCAACGGCCTAGGAGGAGTTCGAAAAAGTAGGTTTTTCAGAAAATTCAAAATGGCGGGAAAATTTGCATACCGGAAAATGACATCATAGGGTGAAATCGAATCGGCTTGAGCCAAGGAATCCGATGAAAAAAGAATTTTGTTTCTAGCCCTTAGGGGTCAAAAGTTATAAGCATAAATATGAGTGAAACTTTGGACAGGTGGTGGCGCTAGAGGGATTGAGTTAGAGGCACCAAATTTGCTATAGTGACAGCTCAGACTGGCCTCTATGAGTGTGCCAAATTTCACAACTTTTTACCATACGGTTCTATGGGCTGCCAGAGACTCCTATGGCGGAAGAAGCAGAATAATAAATATAGCTGCAAGCAGCCATTATCGGGGCCAAGCGCAAAGAAGAAGACAAGACATGCCAGCATGGCTGGAAGTCTCAAGCCAACTGCAACAATGAGCCATTAAGGACCTATTAAGTTGATTTTAGGCAAAATAGCAGTCAAATTTTAAATACAGTCAATAATAATGGTTTAATGGTTTATCACTTTCGACCAATAGGTGTCACTGTTACGAAACTGATGTGGTTTAGTCAGATTGAGATGACAATGACACATGCAAAGTTTGGTGTCAATATGTCAAAGCATTGCAGACATACAGCCTCAAGAGTAATTTTTGCATCATGGCTCAACTCTGTTGCAGTGGTATATGAAAACTGTTTTGTCTATCAATCCGAAATCCATAAGTATTTGTCAGCATGGTCTGAAGACGATACGGATCAATTTTGGTGAAAATCGGACAAACGGTCTAGGATGAGTTTGAAAAAGTAGATTTTTAACAAATAACAAGATGGAGCACAGATATGTTTGCAAAATATGGCAAAATTGGTATCTATCTTCTCGGCATGAGCCAATGAATGTATTATGACCAGTCTCATTACAATAGGCTAATTTAATCAAAAGTTATTAGCATTTTTGTACATTTTATTACAACTTTTGACCACAAGGTGGCGCTGCCCCGAAACTTTTTGAATATCTTCGGGACATAGAGCGGAAGACACATACCGAGTTTTGTAACGATACACTAGTGCATTCTTAAATTATAGCATTAGCATTTTAAACCGTAATACTGCATTGAAGTCAATGGGAATTTCATGTTTTGTTTTATTATAGCGCCACCAAGAGGCACAATCCCACCAATTTTTTTATGTGTCCTCGTAGTGAGCCCATACATATGTGTGTCAAGTTTGGTGAAAATATTTCATTTTGTTTTGGAGTTATAGACATTTATATGAAAAAACACGTAAAAAATGACTGACACCTGACTTTGATTGGATTTTACTACCCCTTACTATCAATATTTTGAGATTTGGGCATTAGCGTATAGCTATCGACCTATGTTTCCGAACTTCTGAGGCTGGTTTCGTCTCGATCGGACTAGCGGTTTCGAAGATATCAGCAAATGTTTTTTAAGCACTAAATTACAACTCTGCGCAAACCATATGCCGAAACCTGGCAAGTCTGGTATCGTTGGAGTCGGCAAGGATTCAGGAGACCAAAAAACACACTCCCATCAAAATATGTCAACCACACCCAAAGTTATAAGCGTTTGAAAAAAAAAATTCTCCACTAGGTGGCGCTGTTTCGAAACTTCTCAGGCTACTTCAGGGCATCGTGGTGATGACCCATACCAAGTTTCATAACAATCTGTTCATGCGTTCATAAAATACAGCATTTTTGCACATAATTCAAAATGGCCGACATCCAAAATGGCCGACATGGTAAAATTGGATATCAGTCGACTCGGCATGACGCCCTGAATCTAATGAGACCAATTTTATGATTTTTGGATAAACGGTTCAGAAGTTATAAGCCAAAATAGGCATTTTTCGTATCTCCGGACAGGTAGGTGGCGCTGCGCCGAAACGCTGCATGTTGCTTCAAGTCATGCTTGTGATGACATGTACCAAGGTTGGTTTGAATACGATAAAGCGTTGCGGAGATATAGCCTTTAGTGTGTTTTTGCAACCTCCACGTAAAATTTGTTTGTGCGTTTATTGAAAACGATTGGACGAATCAACTTGAATTCCATAACTTTTTGTCAACATGCTCTGAAGATGATCTGTTTCAATTTTCGTGAAAATCGGAGCAACGGCCTAGGAGGAGTTCGAAAAAGTAGGTTTTTCAGAAAATTCAAAATGGCGGGAAAATTTGCATACCGGAAAATGACATCATAGGGTGAAATCGAATCGGCTTGAGCCAAGGAATCCGATGAAAAAAGAATTTTGTTTCTAGCCCTTAGGGGTCAAAAGTTATAAGCATAAATATGAGTGAAACTTTGGACAGGTGGTGGCGCTAGAGGGATTGAGTTAGAGGCACCAAATTTGCTATAGTGACAGCTCAGACTGGCCTCTATGAGTGTGCCAAATTTCACAACTTTTTACCATACGGTTCTATGGGCTGCCAGAGACTCCTATGGCGGAAGAAGAAGAAGAAGAAGAAGCAGAATAATAATAATAGGAACACTAACGATTTCAATAGGTGCCTCCGCACCTTCGGTGCTTGGCCCCTAATAATAGGAACACTAACGATTTCAATAGGTGCCTCCGCACCTTCGGTGCTTGGCCCCTAAATATAGCTGCAAGCAGCCATTATCGGGGCCAAGCGCAAAGAAGAAGACAAGACATGCCAGCATGGCTGGAAGTCTCAAGCCAACTGCAACAATGAGCCATTAAGGACCTATTAAGTTGATTTTAGGCAAAATAGCAGTCAAATTTTAAATACAGTCAATAATAATGGTTTAATGGTTTATCACTTTCGACCAATAGGTGTCACTGTTACGAAACTGATGTGGTTTAGTCAGATTGAGATGACAATGACACATGCAAAGTTTGGTGTCAATATGTCAAAGCATTGCAGAGATACAGCCTCAAGAGTAATTTTTGCATCATGGCTCAACTCTGTTGCAGTGGTATATGAAAACTGTTTTGTCTATCAATCCGAAATCCATAAGTATTTGTCAGCATGGTCTGAAGACGATACGGATCAATTTTGGTGAAAATCGGACAAACGGTCTAGGATGAGTTTGAAAAAGTAGATTTTTAACAAATAACAAGATGGAGCACAGATATGTTTGCAAAATATGGCAAAATTGGTATCTATCTTCTCGGCATGAGCCAATGAATGTATTATGACCAGTCTCATTACAATAGGCTAATTTAATCAAAAGTTATTAGCATTTTTGTACATTTTATTACAACTTTTGACCACAAGGTGGCGCTGCCCCGAAACTTTTTGAATATCTTCGGGACATAGAGCGGAAGACACATACCGAGTTTTGTAACGATACACTAGTGCATTCTTAAATTATAGCATTAGCATTTTAAACCGTAATACTGCATTGAAGTCAATGGGAATTTCATGTTTTGTTTTATTATAGCGCCACCAAGAGGCACAATCCCACCAATTTTTTTATGTGTCCTCGTAGTGAGCCCATACATATGTGTGTCAAGTTTGGTGAAAATATCTCATTTTGTTTTGGAGTTATAGACATTTATATGAAAAAACACGTAAAAAATGACTGACACCTGACTTTGATTGGATTTTACTACCCCTTACTATCAATATTTTGAGATTTGGGCATTAGCATATAGCTATCGACCTATGTTTCCGAACTTCTGAGGCTGGTTTCGTCTCGATCGGACTAGCGGTTTCGAAGATATCAGCAAATGTTTTTTAAGCACTAAATTACAACTCTGCGCAAACCATATGCCGAAACCTGGCAAGTCTGGTATCGTTGGAGTCGGCAAGGATTCAGGAGACCAAAAAACACACTCCCATCAAAATATGTCAACCACACCCAAAGTTATAAGCGTTTGAAAAAAAAAATTCTCCACTAGGTGGCGCTGTTTCGAAACTTCTCAGGCTACTTCAGGGCATCGTGGTGATGACCCATACCAAGTTTCATAACAATCTGTTCATGCGTTCATAAAATACAGCATTTTTGCACATAATTCAAAATGGCCGACATCCAAAATGGCCGACATGGTAAAATTGGATACCAGTCGACTCGGCATGACGCCCTGAATCTAATGAGACCAATTTTATGATTTTTGGATAAACGGTTCAGAAGTTATAAGCCAAAATAGGCATTTTTCGTATCTCCGGACAGGTAGGTGGCGCTGCGCCGAAACGCTGCATGTTGCTTCAAGTCATGCTTGTGATGACATGTACCAAGGTTGGTTTGAATACGATAAAGCGTTGCGGAGATATAGCCTTTAGTGTGTTTTTGCAACCTCCACGTAAAATTTGTTTGTGCGTTTATTGAAAACGATTGGACGAATCAACTTGAATTCCATAACTTTTTGTCAACATGCTCTGAAGATGATCTGTTTCAATTTTCGTGAAAATCGGAGCAACGGCCTAGGAGGAGTTCGAAAAAGTAGGTTTTTCAGAAAATTCAAAATGGCGGGAAAATTTGCATACCGGAAAATGACATCATAGGGTGAAATCGAATCGGCTTGAGCCAAGGAATCCGATGAAAAAAGAATTTTGTTTCTAGCCCTTAGGGGTCAAAAGTTATAAGCATAAATATGAGTGAAACTTTGGACAGGTGGTGGCGCTAGAGGGATTGAGTTAGAGGCACCAAATTTGCTATAGTGACAGCTCAGACTGGCCTCTATGAGTGTGCCAAATTTCACAACTTTTTACCATACGGTTCTATGGGCTGCCAGAGACTCCTATGGCGGAAGAAGCAGAATAATAAATATAGCTGCAAGCAGCCATTATCGGGGCCAAGCGCAAAGAAGAAGACAAGACATGCCAGCATGGCTGGAAGTCTCAAGCCAACTGCAACAATGAGCCATTAAGGACCTATTAAGTTGATTTTAGGCAAAATAGCAGTCAAATTTTAAATACAGTCAATAATAATGGTTTAATGGTTTATCACTTTCGACCAATAGGTGTCACTGTTACGAAACTGATGTGGTTTAGTCAGATTGAGATGACAATGACACATGCAAAGTTTGGTGTCAATATGTCAAAGCATTGCAGAGATACAGCCTCAAGAGTAATTTTTGCATCATGGCTCAACTCTGTTGCAGTGGTATATGAAAACTGTTTTGTCTATCAATCCGAAATCCATAACTATTTGTCAGCATGGTCTGAAGACGATACGGATCAATTTTGGTGAAAATCGGACAAACGGTCTAGGATGAGTTTGAAAAAGTAGGTTTTTAACCAATAACAAGACGGAGGACAGATAGGTTTGCAAAATATGGCACAATTGGTATCCATGTTCTCGGCATGAGCCATTGACTGTATTATGACCAGTTTCATTACAATGGGTTAATTTAATCAAAAGTTATTCGCATTTCTGTACATTTTATTACAACTTTTGACCACAAGGTGGCGCTACCCCGAAACTTTTTGAGTATCTTCAGGACATGGAGCGGAAGACACATACCGAGTTTTGTAACGATACGCTAATGCATTCTTAAATTATAGCATTAGCATTTTAAACCATAATACTGCATTGAAGTCAATGGGAATTTCATGTTTTGTTTTATTATAGCGCCACCAAGAGGCACAATCCCACCAATTTTTTTATGTGTCCTCATAGTGAGCCCATACATATGTGTGTCAAGTTTGGTGAAAATATCTCATTTTGTTTTGGAGTTATAGACATTTATATGAAAAAACACGTAAAAAAGGACTGACACCTGACTTTGATTGGATTTTACTACCCCTTACTATCAATATTTTGAGATTTGGGCATTAGCGTATAGCTATCGACCTATGTTTCCGAACTTCTGAGGCTGGTTTCGTCTCGATCGGACTAGCGGTTTCGAAGATATCAGCAAATGTTTTTTAAGCACTAAATTACAACTCTGCGCAAACCATATGCCGAAACCTGGCAAGTCTGGTATCGTTGGAGTCGGCAAGGATTCAGGAGACCAAAAAACACACTCCCATCAAAATATGTCAACCACACCCAAAGTTATAAGCGTTTGAAAAAAAAAATTCTCCACTAGGTGGCGCTGTTTCGAAACTTCTCAGGCTACTTCAGGGCATCGTGGTGATGACCCATACCAAGTTTCGTAACAATCCGTTCATGCGTTCATAAAATACAGCATTTTTGCACATAATTCAAAATGGCCGACATCCAAAATGGCCGACATGGTAAAATTGGATATCAGTCGACTCGGCATGACGCCCTGAATCTAATGAGACCAATTTTATGATTTTTGGATAAACGGTTCAGAAGTTATAAGCCAAAATATGCATTTTTCGTATCTCCGGACCAGTAGGTGGCGCTGCGCCGAAACGCTGCATGTTGCTTCAGGTCATGCTTGTGATGACATGTACCAAGTTTGGTTTGAATACGATAAAGCGTTGTGGAGATATAGCCTTTAGTGTGTTTTTGCAACCTCCACGTAAAATTTGTTTGTGCGTTTATTGAAAACGATTGGACGAATCAACTTGAATTCCATAACTTTTTGTCAACATGCTCTGAAGATGATCTGTTTCAATTTTCGTGAAAATCGGAGCAACGGCCTAGGAGGAGTTCGAAAAAGTAGGTTTTTCAGAAAATTCAAAATGGCGGGAAAATTTGCATACCGGAAAATGACATCATAGGGTGAAATCGAATCGGCTTGAGCCAAGGAATCCGATGAAAAAAGAATTTTGTTTCTAGCCCTTAGGGGTCAAAAGTTATAAGCATAAATATGAGTGAAACTTTGGACAGGTGGTGGCGCTAGAGGGATTGAGTTAGAGGCACCAAATTTGCTATAGTGACAGCTCAGACTGGCCTCTATGAGTGTGCCAAATTTCACAACTTTTTACCATACGGTTCTATGGGCTGCCAGAGACTCCTATGGCGGAAGAAAAAGAAGAAGAAGAAGAAGAAGCAGAATAATAATAATAGGAACACTAACGATTTCAATAGGTGCCTCCGCACCTTCGGTGCTTGGCCCCTAATAATAGGAACACTAACGATTTCAATAGGTGCCTCCGCACCTTCGGTGCTTGGCCCCTAATAATAGGAACACTAACGATTTCAATAGGTGCCTCCGCACCTTCGGTGCTTGGCCCCTAATAATAGGAACACTAACGATTTCAATAGGTGCCTCCGCACCTTCGGTGCTTGGCCCCTAATAATAGGAACACTAACGATTTCAATAGGTGCCTCCGCACCTTCGGTGCTTGGCCCCTAATAATAATAATAAATATAGCTGCAAGCAGCCATTATCGGGGCCAAGCGCAAAGAAGAAGACAAGACATGCCAGCATGGCTGGAAGTCTCAAGCCAACTGCAACAATGAGCCATTAAGGACCTATTAAGTTGATTTTAGGCAAAATAGCAGTCAAATTTTAAATACAGTCAATAATAATGGTTTAATGGTTTATCACTTTCGACCAATAGGTGTCACTGTTACGAAACTGATGTGGTTTAGTCAGATTGAGATGACAATGACACATGCAAAGTTTGGTGTCAATATGTCAAAGCATTGCAGAGATACAGCCTCAAGAGTAATTTTTGCATCATGGCTCAACTCTGTTGCAGTGGTATATGAAAACTGTTTTGTCTATCAATCCGAAATCCATAAGTATTTGTCAGCATGGTCTGAAGACGATACGGATCAATTTTGGTGAAAATCGGACAAACGGTCTAGGATGAGTTTGAAAAAGTAGATTTTTAACAAATAACAAGATGGAGCACAGATATGTTTGCAAAATATGGCAAAATTGGTATCTATCTTCTCGGCATGAGCCAATGAATGTATTATGACCAGTCTCATTACAATAGGCTAATTTAATCAAAAGTTATTAGCATTTTTGTACATTTTATTACAACTTTTGACCACAAGGTGGCGCTGCCCCGAAACTTTTTGAATATCTTCGGGACATAGAGCGGAAGACACATACCGAGTTTTGTAACGATACACTAGTGCATTCTTAAATTATAGCATTAGCATTTTAAACCGTAATACTGCATTGAAGTCAATGGGAATTTCATGTTTTGTTTTATTATAGCGCCACCAAGAGGCACAATCCCACCAATTTTTTTATGTGTCCTCGTAGTGAGCCCATACATATGTGTGTCAAGTTTGGTGAAAATATCTCATTTTGTTTTGGAGTTATAGACATTTATATGAAAAAACACGTAAAAAATGACTGACACCTGACTTTGATTGGATTTTACTACCCCTTACTATCAATATTTTGAGATTTGGGCATTAGCGTATAGCTATCGACCTATGTTTCCGAACTTCTGAGGCTGGTTTCGTCTCGATCGGACTAGCGGTTTCGAAGATATCAGCAAATGTTTTTTAAGCACTAAATTACAACTCTGCGCAAACCATATGCCGAAACCTGGCAAGTCTGGTATCGTTGGAGTCGGCAAGGATTCAGGAGACCAAAAAACACACTCCCATCAAAATATGTCAACCACACCCAAAGTTATAAGCGTTTGAAAAAAAAAATTCTCCACTAGGTGGCGCTGTTTCGAAACTTCTCAGGCTACTTCAGGGCATCGTGGTGATGACCCATACCAAGTTTCATAACAATCCGTTCATGCGTTCATAAAATACAGCATTTTTGCACATAATTCAAAATGGCCGACATCCAAAATGGCCGACATGGTAAAATTGGATACCAGTCGACTCGGCATGACGCCCTGAATCTAATGAGACCAATTTTATGATTTTTGGATAAACGGTTCAGAAGTTATAAGCCAAAATAGGCATTTTTCGTATCTCCGGACAGGTAGGTGGCGCTGCGCCGAAACGCTGCATGTTGCTTCAAGTCATGCTTGTGATGACATGTACCAAGGTTGGTTTGAATACGATAAAGCGTTGCGGAGATATAGCCTTTAGTGTGTTTTTGCAACCTCCACGTAAAATTTGTTTGTGCGTTTATTGAAAACGATTGGACGAATCAACTTGAATTCCATAACTTTTTGTCAACATGCTCTGAAGATGATCTGTTTCAATTTTCGTGAAAATCGGAGCAACGGCCTAGGAGGAGTTCGAAAAAGTAGGTTTTTCAGAAAATTCAAAATGGCGGGAAAATTTGCATACCGGAAAATGACATCATAGGGTGAAATCGAATCGGCTTGAGCCAAGGAATCCGATGAAAAAAGAATTTTGTTTCTAGCCCTTAGGGGTCAAAAGTTATAAGCATAAATATGAGTGAAACTTTGGACAGGTGGTGGCGCTAGAGGGATTGAGTTAGAGGCACCAAATTTGCTATAGTGACAGCTCAGACTGGCCTCTATGAGTGTGCCAAATTTCACAACTTTTTACCATACGGTTCTATGGGCTGCCAGAGACTCCTATGGCGGAAGAAGAAGAAGCAGAATAATAAATATAGCTGCAAGCAGCCATTATCGGGGCCAAGCGCAAAGAAGAAGACAAGACATGCCAGCATGGCTGGAAGTCTCAAGCCAACTGCAACAATGAGCCATTAAGGACCTATTAAGTTGATTTTAGGCAAAATAGCAGTCAAATTTTAAATACAGTCAATAATAATGGTTTAATGGTTTATCACTTTCGACCAATAGGTGTCACTGTTACGAAACTGATGTGGTTTAGTCAGATTGAGATGACAATGACACATGCAAAGTTTGGTGTCAATATGTCAAAGCATTGCAGAGATACAGCCTCAAGAGTAATTTTTGCATCATGGCTCAACTCTGTTGCAGTGGTATATGAAAACTGTTTTGTCTATCAATCCGAAATCCATAAGTATTTGTCAGCATGGTCTGAAGACGATACGGATCAATTTTGGTGAAAATCGGACAAACGGTCTAGGATGAGTTTGAAAAAGTAGATTTTTAACAAATAACAAGATGGAGCACAGATATGTTTGCAAAATATGGCAAAATTGGTATCTATCTTCTCGGCATGAGCCAATGAATGTATTATGACCAGTCTCATTACAATAGGCTAATTTAATCAAAAGTTATTAGCATTTTTGTACATTTTATTACAACTTTTGACCACAAGGTGGCGCTGCCCCGAAACTTTTTGAATATCTTCGGGACATAGAGCGGAAGACACATACCGAGTTTTGTAATGATACACTAGTGCATTCTTAAATTATAGCATTAGCATTTTAAACCGTAATACTGCATTGAAGTCAATGGGAATTTCATGTTTTGTTTTATTATAGCGCCACCAAGAGGCACAATCCCACCAATTTTTGTATGTGTCCTCGTAGTGAGCCCATACATATGTGTGTCAAGTTTGGTGAAAATATTTCATTTTGTTTTGGAGTTATAGACATTTATATGAAAAAACACGTAAAAAATGACTGACACCTGACTTTGATTGGATTTTACTACCCCTTACTATCAATATTTTGAGATTTGGGCATTAGCGTATAGCTATCGACCTATGTTTCCGAACTTCTGAGGCTGGTTTCGTCTCGATCGGACTAGCGGTTTCGAAGATATCAGCAAATGTTTTTTAAGCACTAAATTACAACTCTGCGCAAACCATATGCCGAAACCTGGCAAGTCTGGTATCGTTGGAGTCGGCAAGGATTCAGGAGACCAAAAAACACACTCCCATCAAAATATGTCAACCACACCCAAAGTTATAAGCGTTTGAAAAAAAAAATTCTCCACTAGGTGGCGCTGTTTCGAAACTTCTCAGGCTACTTCA
This sequence comes from Pseudorasbora parva, assembly GCF_024679245.1. Classification (NCBI taxonomy): domain Eukaryota; kingdom Metazoa; phylum Chordata; class Actinopteri; order Cypriniformes; family Gobionidae; genus Pseudorasbora; species Pseudorasbora parva. The sequence continues at coordinate 14,213,496 of NC_090185.1, read as the reverse complement.
GGGCATCGTGGTGATGACCCATACCAAGTTTCATAACAATCTGTTCATGCGTTCATAAAATACAGCATTTTTGCACATAATTCAAAATGGCCGACATCCAAAATGGCCGACATGGTAAAATTGGATATCAGTCGACTCGGCATGACGCCCTGAATCTAATGAGACCAATTTTATGATTTTTGGATAAACGGTTCAGAAGTTATAAGCCAAAATAGGCATTTTTCGTATCTCCGGACAGGTAGGTGGCGCTGCGCCGAAACGCTGCATGTTGCTTCAAGTCATGCTTGTGATGACATGTACCAAGGTTGGTTTGAATACGATAAAGCGTTGCGGAGATATAGCCTTTAGTGTGTTTTTGCAACCTCCACGTAAAATTTGTTTGTGCGTTTATTGAAAACGATTGGACGAATCAACTTGAATTCCATAACTTTTTGTCAACATGCTCTGAAGATGATCTGTTTCAATTTTCGTGAAAATCGGAGCAACGGCCTAGGAGGAGTTCGAAAAAGTAGGTTTTTCAGAAAATTCAAAATGGCGGGAAAATTTGCATACCGGAAAATGACATCATAGGGTGAAATCGAATCGGCTTGAGCCAAGGAATCCGATGAAAAAAGAATTTTGTTTCTAGCCCTTAGGGGTCAAAAGTTATAAGCATAAATATGAGTGAAACTTTGGACAGGTGGTGGCGCTAGAGGGATTGAGTTAGAGGCACCAAATTTGCTATAGTGACAGCTCAGACTGGCCTCTATGAGTGTGCCAAATTTCACAACTTTTTACCATACGGTTCTATGGGCTGCCAGAGACTCCTATGGCGGAAGAAGAAGCAGAATAATAATAATAGGAACACTAACGATTTCAATAGGTGCCTCCGCACCTTCGGTGCTTGGCCCCTAATAATAGGAACACTAACGATTTCAATAGGTGCCTCCGCACCTTCGGTGCTTGGCCCCTAAATATAGCTGCAAGCAGCCATTATCGGGGCCAAGCGCAAAGAAGAAGACAAGACATGCCAGCATGGCTGGAAGGCTCAAGCCAACTGCAACAATGAGCCATTAAGGACCTATTAAGTTGATTTTAGGCAAAATAGCAGTCAAATTTTAAATACAGTCAATAATAATGGTTTAATGGTTTATCACTTTCGACCAATAGGTGTCACTGTTACGAAACTGATGTGGTTTAGTCAGATTGAGATGACAATGACACATGCAAAGTTTGGTGTCAATATGTCAAAGCATTGCAGAGATACAGCCTCAAGAGTAATTTTTGCATCATGGCTCAACTCTGTTGCAGTGGTATATGAAAACTGTTTTGTCTATCAATCCGAAATCCATAAGTATTTGTCAGCATGGTCTGAAGACGATACGGATCAATTTTGGTGAAAATCGGACAAACGGTCTAGGATGAGTTTGAAAAAGTAGATTTTTAACAAATAACAAGATGGAGCACAGATATGTTTGCAAAATATGGCAAAATTGGTATCTATCTTCTCGGCATGAGCCAATGAATGTATTATGACCAGTCTCATTACAATAGGCTAATTTAATCAAAAGTTATTAGCATTTTTGTACATTTTATTACAACTTTTGACCACAAGGTGGCGCTGCCCCGAAACTTTTTGAATATCTTCGGGACATAGAGCGGAAGACACATACCGAGTTTTGTAACGATACACTAGTGCATTCTTAAATTATAGCATTAGCATTTTAAACCGTAATACTGCATTGAAGTCAATGGGAATTTCATGTTTTGTTTTATTATAGCGCCACCAAGAGGCACAATCCCACCAATTTTTTTATGTGTCCTCGTAGTGAGCCCATACATATGTGTGTCAAGTTTGGTGAAAATATTTCATTTTGTTTTGGAGTTATAGACATTTATATGAAAAAACACGTAAAAAATGACTGACACCTGACTTTGATTGGATTTTACTACCCCTTACTATCAATATTTTGAGATTTGGGCATTAGCGTATAGCTATCGACCTATGTTTCCGAACTTCTGAGGCTGGTTTCGTCTCGATCGGACTAGCGGTTTCGAAGATATCAGCAAATGTTTTTTAAGCACTAAATTACAACTCTGCGCAAACCATATGCCGAAACCTGGCAAGTCTGGTATCGTTGGAGTCGGCAAGGATTCAGGAGACCAAAAAACACACTCCCATCAAAATATGTCAACCACACCCAAAGTTATAAGCGTTTGAAAAAAAAAATTCTCCACTAGGTGGCGCTGTTTCGAAACTTCTCAGGCTACTTCAGGGCATCGTGGTGATGACCCATACCAAGTTTCATAACAATCTGTTCATGCGTTCATAAAATACAGCATTTTTGCACATAATTCAAAATGGCCGACATCCAAAATGGCCGACATGGTAAAATTGGATATCAGTCGACTCGGCATGACGCCCTGAATCTAATGAGACCAATTTTATGATTTTTGGATAAACGGTTCAGAAGTTATAAGCCAAAATAGGCATTTTTCGTATCTCCGGACAGGTAGGTGGCGCTGCGCCGAAACGCTGCATGTTGCTTCAAGTCATGCTTGTGATGACATGTACCAAGGTTGGTTTGAATACGATAAAGCGTTGCGGAGATATAGCCTTTAGTGTGTTTTTGCAACCTCCACGTAAAATTTGTTTGTGCGTTTATTGAAAACGATTGGACGAATCAACTTGAATTCCATAACTTTTTGTCAACATGCTCTGAAGATGATCTGTTTCAATTTTCGTGAAAATCGGAGCAACGGCCTAGGAGGAGTTCGAAAAAGTAGGTTTTTCAGAAAATTCAAAATGGCGGGAAAATTTGCATACCGGAAAATGACATCATAGGGTGAAATCGAATCGGCTTGAGCCAAGGAATCCGATGAAAAAAGAATTTTGTTTCTAGCCCTTAGGGGTCAAAAGTTATAAGCATAAATATGAGTGAAACTTTGGACAGGTGGTGGCGCTAGAGGGATTGAGTTAGAGGCACCAAATTTGCTATAGTGACAGCTCAGACTGGCCTCTATGAGTGTGCCAAATTTCACAACTTTTTACCATACGGTTCTATGGGCTGCCAGAGACTCCTATGGCGGAAGAAGAAGAAGAAGAAGAAGAAGAAGCAGAAATATAGCTGCAAGCAGCCATTATCGGGGCCAAGCGCAAAGAAGAAGACAAGACATGCCAGCATGGCTGGAAGTCTCAAGCCAACTGCAACAATGAGCCATTAAGGACCTATTAAGTTGATTTTAGGCAAAATAGCAGTCAAATTTTAAATACAGTCAATAATAATGGTTTAATGGTTTATCACTTTCGACCAATAGGTGTCACTGTTACGAAACTGATGTGGTTTAGTCAGATTGAGATGACAATGACACATGCAAAGTTTGGTGTCAATATGTCAAAGCATTGCAGAGATACAGCCTCAAGAGTAATTTTTGCATCATGGCTCAACTCTGTTGCAGTGGTATATGAAAACTGTTTTGTCTATCAATCCGAAATCCATAAGTATTTGTCAGCATGGTCTGAAGACGATACGGATCAATTTTGGTGAAAATCGGACAAACGGTCTAGGATGAGTTTGAAAAAGTAGATTTTTAACAAATAACAAGATGGAGCACAGATATGTTTGCAAAATATGGCAAAATTGGTATCTATCTTCTCGGCATGAGCCAATGAATGTATTATGACCAGTCTCATTACAATAGGCTAATTGAATCAAAAGTTATTAGCATTTTTGTACATTTTATTACAACTTTTGACCACAAGGTGGCGCTACCCCGAAACTTTTTGAGTATCTTCAGGACATGGAGCGGAAGACACATACCGAGTTTTGTAACGATACGCTAATGCATTCGTAAATTATAGCATTAGCATTTTAAACCATAATACTGCATTGAAGTCAATGGGAATTTCATGTTTTGTTTTATTATAGCGCCACCAAGAGGCACAATCCCACCAATTTTTTTATGTGTCCTCATAGTGAGCCCATACATATGTGTGTCAAGTTTGGTGAAAATATCTCATTTTGTTTTGGAGTTATAGACATTTATATGAAAAAACACGTAAAAAAGGACTGACACCTGACTTTGATTGGATTTTACTACCCCTTACTATCAATATTTTGAGATTTGGGCATTAGCGTATAGCTATCGACCTATGTTTCCGAACTTCTGAGGCTGGTTTCGTCTCGATCGGACTAGCGGTTTCGAAGATATCAGCAAATGTTTTTTAAGCACTAAATTACAACTCTGCGCAAACCATATGCCGAAACCTGGCAAGTCTGGTATCGTTGGAGTCGGCAAGGATTCAGGAGACCAAAAAACACACTCCCATCAAAATATGTCAACCACACCCAAAGTTATAAGCGTTTGAAAAAAAAAATTCTCCACTAGGTGGCGCTGTTTCGAAACTTCTCAGGCTACTTCAGGGCATCGTGGTGATGACCCATACCAAGTTTCATAACAATCCGTTCATGCGTTCATAAAATACAGCATTTTTGCACATAATTCAAAATGGCCGACATCCAAAATGGCCGACATGGTAAAATTGGATACCAGTCGACTCGGCATGACGCCCTGAATCTAATGAGACCAATTTTATGATTTTTGGATAAACGGTTCAGAAGTTATAAGCCAAAATAGGCATTTTTCGTATCTCCGGACAGGTAGGTGGCGCTGCGCCGAAACGCTGCATGTTGCTTCAAGTCATGCTTGTGATGACATGTACCAAGGTTGGTTTGAATACGATAAAGCGTTGCGGAGATATAGCCTTTAGTGTGTTTTTGCAACCTCCACGTAAAATTTGTTTGTGCGTTTATTGAAAACGATTGGACGAATCAACTTGAATTCCATAACTTTTTGTCAACATGCTCTGAAGATGATCTGTTTCAATTTTCGTGAAAATCGGAGCAACGGCCTAGGAGGAGTTCGAAAAAGTAGGTTTTTCAGAAAATTCAAAATGGCGGGAAAATTTGCATACCGGAAAATGACATCATAGGGTGAAATCGAATCGGCTTGAGCCAAGGAATCCGATGAAAAAAGAATTTTGTTTCTAGCCCTTAGGGGTCAAAAGTTATAAGCATAAATATGAGTGAAACTTTGGACAGGTGGTGGCGCTAGAGGGATTGAGTTAGAGGCACCAAATTTGCTATAGTGACAGCTCAGACTGGCCTCTATGAGTGTGCCAAATTTCACAACTTTTTACCATACGGTTCTATGGGCTGCCAGAGACTCCTATGGCGGAAGAAGAAGAAGCAGAAATATAGCTGCAAGCAGCCATTATCGGGGCCAAGCGCAAAGAAGAAGACAAGACATGCCAGCATGGCTGGAAGTCTCAAGCCAACTGCAACAATGAGCCATTAAGGACCTATTAAGTTGATTTTAGGCAAAATAGCAGTCAAATTTTAAATACAGTCAATAATAATGGTTTAATGGTTTATCACTTTCGACCAATAGGTGTCACTGTTACGAAACTGATGTGGTTTAGTCAGATTGAGATGACAATGACACATGCAAAGTTTGGTGTCAATATGTCAAAGCATTGCAGAGATACAGCCTCAAGAGTAATTTTTGCATCATGGCTCAACTCTGTTGCAGTGGTATATGAAAACTGTTTTGTCTATCAATCCGAAATCCATAACTATTTGTCAGCATGGTCTGAAGACGATACGGATCAATTTTGGTGAAAATCGGACAAACGGTCTAGGATGAGTTTGAAAAAGTAGATTTTTAACAAATAACAAGATGGAGCACAGATATGTTTGCAAAATATGGCAAAATTGGTATCTATCTTCTCGGCATGAGCCAATAAATGTATTATGACCAGTCTCATTACAATAGGCTAATTTAATCAAAAGTTATTAGCATTTTTGTACATTTTATTACAACTTTTGACCACAAGGTGGCGCTACCCCGAAACTTTTTGAGTATCTTCAGGACATGGAGCGGAAGACACATACCGAGTTTTGTAACGATACGCTAATGCATTCGTAAATTATAGCATTAGCATTTTAAACCATAATACTGCATTGAAGTCAATGGGAATTTCATGTTTTGTTTTATTATAGCGCCACCAAGAGGCACAATCCCACCAATTTTTTTATGTGTCCTCATAGTGAGCCCATACATATGTGTGTCAAGTTTGGTGAAAATATCTCATTTTGTTTTGGAGTTATAGACATTTATATGAAAAAACACGTAAAAAAGGACTGACACCTGACTTTGATTGGATTTTACTACCCCTTACTATCAATATTTTGAGATTTGGGCATTAGCATATAGCTATCGACCTATGTTTCCGAACTTCTGAGGCTGGTTTCGTCTCGATCGGACTAGCGGTTTCGAAGATATCAGCAAATGTTTTTTAAGCACTAAATTACAACTCTGCGCAAACCATATGCCGAAACCTGGCAAGTCTGGTATCGTTGGAGTCGGCAAGGATTCAGGAGACCAAAAAACACACTCCCATCAAAATATGTCAACCACACCCAAAGTTATAAGCGTTTGAAAAAAAAAATTCTCCACTAGGTGGCGCTGTTTCGAAACTTCTCAGGCTACTTCAGGGCATCGTGGTGATGACCCATACCAAGTTTCATAACAATCTGTTCATGTGTTCATAAAATACAGCATTTTTGCACATAATTCAAAATGGCCGACATCCAAAATGGCCGACATGGTAAAATTGGATATCAGTCGACTCGGCATGACGCCCTGAATCTAATGAGACCAATTTTATGATTTTTGGATAAACGGTTCAGAAGTTATAAGCCAAAATAGGCATTTTTCGTATCTCCGGACAGGTAGGTGGCGCTGCGCCGAAACGCTGCATGTTGCTTCAAGTCATGCTTGTGATGACATGTACCAAGGTTGGTTTGAATACGATAAAGCGTTGCGGAGATATAGCCTTTAGTGTGTTTTTGCAACCTCCACGTAAAATTTGTTTGTGCGTTTATTGAAAACGATTGGACGAATCAACTTGAATTCCATAACTTTTTGTCAACATGCTCTGAAGATGATCTGTTTCAATTTTCGTGAAAATCGGAGCAACGGCCTAGGAGGAGTTTGAAAAAGTAGGTTTTTCAGAAAATTCAAAATGGCGGGAAAATTTGCATACCGGAAAATGACATCATAGGGTGAAATCGAATCGGCTTGAGCCAAGGAATCCGATGAAAAAAGAATTTTGTTTCTAGCCCTTAGGGGTCAAAAGTTATAAGCATAAATATGAGTGAAACTTTGGACAGGTGGTGGCGCTAGAGGGATTGAGTTAGAGGCACCAAATTTGCTATAGTGACAGCTCAGACTGGCCTCTATGAGTGTGCCAAATTTCACAACTTTTTACCATACGGTTCTATGGGCTGCCAGAGACTCCTATGGCGGAAGAAGAAGCAGAATAATAATAATAGGAACACTAACGATTTCAATAGGTGCCTCCGCACCTTCGGTGCTTGGCCCCTAATAATAATAATAGGAACACTAACGATTTCAATAGGTGCCTCCGCACCTTCGGTGCTTGGCCCCTAAATATAGCTGCAAGCAGCCATTATCGGGGCCAAGCGCAAAGAAGAAGACAAGACATGCCAGCATGGCTGGAAGTCTCAAGCCAACTGCAACAATGAGCCATTAAGGACCTATTAAGTTGATTTTAGGCAAAATAGCAGTCAAATTTTAAATACAGTCAATAATAATGGTTTAATGGTTTATCACTTTCGACCAATAGGTGTCACTGTTACGAAACTGATGTGGTTTAGTCAGATTGAGATGACAATGACACATGCAAAGTTTGGTGTCAATATGTCAAAGCATTGCAGAGATACAGCCTCAAGAGTAATTTTTGCATCATGGCTCAACTCTGTTGCAGTGGTATATGAAAACTGTTTTGTCTATCAATCCGAAATCCATAAGTATTTGTCAGCATGGTCTGAAGACGATACGGATCCATTTTGGTGAAAATCGGACAAACGGTCTAGGATGAGTTTGAAAAAGTAGATTTTTAACAAATAACAAGATGGAGCACAGATATGTTTGCAAAATATGGCAAAATTGGTATCTATCTTCTCGGCATGAGCCAATGAATGTATTATGACCAGTCTCATTACAATAGGCTAATTTAATCAAAAGTTATTAGCATTTTTGTACATTTTATTACAACTTTTGACCACAAGGTGGCGCTGCCCCGAAACTTTTTGAATATCTTCGGGACATAGAGCGGAAGACACATACCGAGTTTTGTAATGATACACTAGTGCATTCTTAAATTATAGCATTAGCATTTTAAACCGTAATACTGCATTGAAGTCAATGGGAATTTCATGTTTTGTTTTATTATAGCGCCACCAAGAGGCACAATCCCACCAATTTTTTTATGTGTCCTCGTAGTGAGCCCATACATATGTGTGTCAAGTTTGGTGAAAATATTTCATTTTGTTTTGGAGTTATAGACATTTATATGAAAAAACACGTAAAAAATGACTGACACCTGACTTTGATTGGATTTTACTACCCCTTACTATCAATATTTTGAGATTTGGGCATTAGCGTATAGCTATCGACCTATGTTTCCGAACTTCTGAGGCTGGTTTCGTCTCGATCGGACTAGCGGTTTCGAAGATATCAGCAAATGTTTTTTAAGCACTAAATTACAACTCTGCGCAAACCATATGCCGAAACCTGGCAAGTCTGGTATCGTTGGAGTCGGCAAGGATTCAGGAGACCAAAAAACACACTCCCATCAAAATATGTCAACCACACCCAAAGTTATAAGCGTTTGAAAAAAAAATTCTCCACTAGGTGGCGCTGTTTCGAAACTTCTCAGGCTACTTCAGGGCATCGTGGTGATGACCCATACCAAGTTTCATAACAATCTGTTCATGCGTTCATAAAATACAGCATTTTTGCACATAATTCAAAATGGCCGACATCCAAAATGGCCGACATGGTAAAATTGGATATCAGTCGACTCGGCATGACGCCCTGAATCTAATGAGACCAATTTTATGATTTTTGGATAAACGGTTCAGAAGTTATAAGCCAAAATAGGCATTTTTCGTATCTCCGGACAGGTAGGTGGCGCTGCGCCGAAACGCTGCATGTTGCTTCAAGTCATGCTTGTGATGACATGTACCAAGGTTGGTTTGAATACGATAAAGCGTTGCGGAGATATAGCCTTTAGTGTGTTTTTGCAACCTCCACGTAAAATTTGTTTGTGCGTTTATTGAAAACGATTGGACGAATCAACTTGAATTCCATAACTTTTTGTCAACATGCTCTGAAGATGATCTGTTTCAATTTTCGTGAAAATCGGAGCAACGGCCTAGGAGGAGTTCGAAAAAGTAGGTTTTTCAGAAAATTCAAAATGGCGGGAAAATTTGCATACCGGAAAATGACATCATAGGGTGAAATCGAATCGGCTTGAGCCAAGGAATCCGATGAAAAAAGAATTTTGTTTCTAGCCCTTAGGGGTCAAAAGTTATAAGCATAAATATGAGTGAAACTTTGGACAGGTGGTGGCGCTAGAGGGATTGAGTTAGAGGCACCAAATTTGCTATAGTGACAGCTCAGACTGGCCTCTATGAGTGTGCCAAATTTCACAACTTTTTACCATACGGTTCTATGGGCTGCCAGAGACTCCTATGGCGGAAGAAAAAGAAGAAGAAGAAGAAGAAGAAGCAGAATAATAATAATAGGAACACTAACAATTTCAATAGGTGCCTCCGCACCTTCGGTGCTTGGCCCCTATAATAGGAACACTAACGATTTCAATAGGTGCCTCCGCACCTTCGGTGCTTGGCCCCTAATAATAATAATAGGAACACTAACGATTTCAATAGGTGCCTCCGCACCTTCGGTGCTTGGCCCCTAATAATAAATATAGCTGCAAGCAGCCATTATCGGGGCCAAGCGCAAAGAAGAAGACAAGACATGCCAGCATGGCTGGAAGTCTCAAGCCAACTGCAACAATGAGCCATTAAGGACCTATTAAGTTGATTTTAGGCAAAATAGCAGTCAAATTTTAAATACAGTCAATAATAATGGTTTAATGGTTTATCACTTTCGACCAATAGGTGTCACTGTTACGAAACTGATGTGGTTTAGTCAGATTGAGATGACAATGACACATGCAAAGTTTGGTGTCAATATGTCAAAGCATTGCAGAGATACAGCCTCAAGAGTAATTTTTGCATCATGGCTCAACTCTGTTGCAGTGGTATATGAAAACTGTTTTGTCTATCAATCCGAAATCCATAACTATTTGTCAGCATGGTCTGAAGACGATACGGATCAATTTTGGTGAAAATCGGACAAACGGTCTAGGATGAGTTTGAAAAAGTAGATTTTTAACAAATAACAAGATGGAGCACAGATATGTTTGCAAAATATGGCAAAATTGGTATCTATCTTCTCGGCATGAGCCAATGAATGTATTATGACCAGTCTCATTACAATAGGCTAATTTAATCAAAAGTTATTAGCATTTTTGTACATTTTATTACAACTTTTGACCACAAGGTGGCGCTGCCCCGAAACTTTTTGAATATCTTCGGGACATAGAGCGGAAGACACATACCGAGTTTTGTAATGATACACTAGTGCATTCTTAAATTATAGCATTAGCATTTTAAACCGTAATACTGCATTGAAGTCAATGGGAATTTCATGTTTTGTTTTATTATAGCGCCACCAAGAGGCACAATCCCACCAATTTTTTTATGTGTCCTCGTAGTGAGCCCATACATATGTGTGTCAAGTTTGGTGAAAATATTTCATTTTGTTTTGGAGTTATAGACATTTATATGAAAAAACACGTAAAAAATGACTGACACCTGACTTTGATTGGATTTTACTACCCCTTACTATCAATATTTTGAGATTTGGGCATTAGCATATAGCTATCGACCTATGTTTCCGAACTTCTGAGGCTGGTTTCGTCTCGATCGGACTAGCGGTTTTGAAGATATCAGCAAATGTTTTTTAAGCGCTAAATTACAACGCTGCGCAAACCATATGCCGAAACTGGGCATGTCTTGTATCGTTGGACTCGGCAAGGATTCAGGAGCCCAAAAAAGCTACTCCCATCAAAATTTTTCACTCACACCAAAAGTTATAAGCGTTTGAAAAATAAGAATTATCCACTAGGTGGCGCTGTTTCGAAACTTCTCAGGCTACTTCAGGGCATCGTGGTGATGACCCATACCAAGTTTCGTAACAATCCGTTCATGCGTTCATAAAATACAGCATTTTTGCACATAATTCAAAATGGCCGACATCCAAAATGGCCGACATGGTAAAATTGGATATCAGTCGACTCGGCATGACGCCCTGAATCTAATGAGACCAATTTTATGATTTTTGGATAAACGGTTCAGAAGTTATAAGCCAAAATATGCATTTTTCGTATCTCCGGACCAATAGGTGGCGCTGCGCCGAAACGCTGCATGTTGCTTCAGGTCATGCTTGTGATGACATGTACCAAGTTTGGTTTGAATACGATAAAGCGTTGTGGAGATATAGCCTTTAGTGTGTTTTTGCAACCTCTACGTAAAATTTGTTTGTGCGTTTATTGAAAACGATTGGACGAATCAACTTAAATTCCATAACTTTTTGTCAGCATGCTATGAAGATGATCTGTTTCAATTTTCATGAAAATCGGAGCAACGGCCTAGGAGGAGTTAGAAAAAGTAGTTTTTTCAGAAAATTCAAAATGGCGGGAAAATTTGCATACCGGAAAATGACATCATAGGGTGAAATCGAATCGGCTTGAGCCAAGGAATCCGATGAAAAAAGAATTTTGTTTCTAGCCCTTAGGGGTCAAAAGTTATAAGCATAAATATGAGTGAAACTTTGGACAGGTGGTGGCGCTAGAGAGATTGAGTTAGAGGCACCAAATTTGCTATAGTGACAGCTCAGACTGGCCTCTATGAGTGTGCCAAATTTCACAACTTTTTACCATACGGTTCTATGGGCTGCCAGAGACTCCTATGGCGGAAAAAGAAGAAGAAGAAGAAGAAGAAGAAGAAGAAGAAGAAGAAGAAGAAGAAGCAGAATAATAATAATAGGAACACTAACGATTTCAATAGGTGCCTCCGCACCTTCGGTGCTTGGCCCCTAATAATAGGAACACTAACGATTTCAATAGGTGCCTCCGCACCTTCGGTGCTTGGCCCCTAATTAAAGCTGCGAGCAGCATTTAGCGGGGTTCAAGCCATTTAAGGTTTTTAAGCATTTGACACCTTTTGCATGAAAGGCTTTTAAGAACTGAATGAATTTGAGAGATATCAGGTGAAATGAAGTGATAAACTGACAAAATGTGATTTTAAATATTATAATAATGACTTTATAAAGTCTAAATATGAATTGATCAGGAGAGTGCAGAGAATCATACTGCTGTGGTTTGGTTCCGATCAGGCAAAAAACCTAGGACTAGTTTGCAAAACGAGGTTTTTAACATAATTGTGAATATTTAAATAAAGATTTGATTGACAGTATTGGTTATAGAGGCAAAGTTGTTCAGTATGAGAAGATCTATCATAATATATGCATATTATGTGGCTGTTTTAACCCCACCTGATTACAGAGATTCACCATAGGGAATACATGGTTTTCAAAGCTTTTTAACACTTATAGCGCCCCCTATACTCCGATCTCCATAAAACTTTGCATGTGTCTTCAACATGTTATGCCACATATACCCAACAATTTCCGTGAAGTTTTGAGTTTTCCCTTAGGATTTATAGGCTTTTGAGTGTATTTTGCCACGCCTCTTTTCTAAATGGCCCTGTTATAGCCATCCAAATGCAAAAAATCTACATTTTTTTGATAATTATTGATCTAGAGAGTCCAGAGAATTTTCCTAGACTGGTTTGGTTCTGATTGGGCAAAAAACCAGGGACTAGTTTGCAAAAGTAGGTTTTTAACATAATTGCAAATATTTATTTAATGATTTGATTGACAGCAATGGTTCTGGAGGCAAAGTTGTTCAACATGAGGAGATCTATCATATGATATGCATATTTTGCCGATGTGTGCAACGCCACGTGATTGCAGAGCCATAAAACTCGTTAGCGCCAGCTAGTGGCCGATTTCTTTCAAAATTCTTACAGACCTCTAGGACCATGAGTTAAACATGCCCACTTAGTTTTGTTCCGATCGACCTCCGTTAACCCTGTCTAATAGGTGCTCTCATTTCATATGCCGATGGCGGCCATGTTTTTTGAGATACGCCAATGTTCTCATAGACAGACATGGTACCTTGGGCCAAGACATTGCATACCAATTTTCCAGTCAATCGGACTAGCGGTCGCGTGGTTATAGCCCTTTTTGTGTTTTTTCCATGTTATAGCGCCACCAAGTGGCCAATCGTCGCGATTTTTTTATCGTGACCAAAGACTGAGCCCATACACATGTGTACCAAGTTTGGTGAAGATATCTCATTTCTTGCTGTAGTTATAGCCTCTTTAGTAAAATAGGCTCCGCCTTAAATGTACATTTCCACGCCCCTTTTCGTTCATGAGTCAAAATTTCAACTTTTTTTTGATAATTATTGATATTCAGACTAGAGAGAACATTTTGGCACTGGTTTGGTTCTGATATGTCAAAAAACCAGGGACTAGTTCGCAAAAGTAGGTTTTTGACAAAATTCAAAATGGCGGAAAAATTTGCATACCGGAAATGAAATCGGAGATATACGTTTTGTTCGTCATGGTCTCAGCTTTCCAATGATATAAGACACTTGACCCTTAGGACCAATGGTTCAGGAGTTATGAGCCATTTCGCGTTTTTGGTTGCTGTAGCGCCACCTATTGGCCAATCTGGCTCATAATTTGATAACCTCTCCTCGATTTTTGGACTACCTATTGACAAAGTTTGAAGTCTCTAGCATTTACGGTTTGGTCTGCACGATGAGTTTTACGGCAGAATAATAATAATAATAATAATTAAAGCTGCGAGCAGCATTTAGCGGGGTTCAAGCCATTTAAGGTCTTTAAGCATTTGACACCTCTTGCATGAAAGGCTTTTAAGCACTGAATGAATTTGAGAGATATCAGGTGAAATGAAGTGATAAACTGACAAAATGTGATTTTAAATATTATAATAATGACTTTATAAAGTCTAAATATGAATTGATCAGGAGAGTGCAGAGAATCATACTGCTGTGGTTTGGTTCCGATCAGGCAAAAAACCTAGGACTAGAGGTTTTTAACATAATTGTGAATATTTAAATAAAGATTTGATTGACAGTATTGGTTATAGAGGCAAAGTTGTTCAGTATGAGAAGATCTATCATAATATATGCATATTATGTGGCTGTTTTAACCCCACCAGATTACAGAGATTCACCATAGGGAATACATGGTTTTCAAAGCTTTTTAACACTTATAGCGCCCCCTATACTCCGATCTCCATAAAACTTTGCAAGTGTCTTCAAAATGTGAAGTCACATATACCCAACAATTTTCGTGAAGTTTTGAGTTTCTCCTTAGGATTTATAGGCTTTTGAGTGTATTTTTGCCACACCTCTTTTCTAAATGGCCCTGTTATAGCCATACAAATGCAAAAAATCAACTTTTTTTGATAATTATTGATCTAGAGAGTCCAGAGAATTGTCCTAGACTAGTTTGGTTCTGATTGGGCAAAAAACCAGGGACTAGTTCGCAAAAGTAGGTTTTTAACATTATTGCAAATATTTATTTAACGATTTGATTAACAGAAATTGTTCTAGAGGCAAAGTTGTTCAACATGAGGAGATCTATCATATGATATGCATATTTTGCCGATGTGTGCAACACCACGTGATTGCAGAGCCATAAAACTCGTTAGCGCCAACTAGTGGCCGATTTCTTTCAAAATTCTTACAGACCTCTAGGACCATGAGTCAAACATGCCTACTGAGTTTCGTTCCGATCGAACTCCATTAACCCTGTCTAATAGGTGCTCAAATTTCATTGGCCGATGGCGGCCATGTTTTTTGAGATACGCCAATGTTCTCATAGAAAGACATGGTACCTTGGGCCAAGACACCACATACCAATTTTCAAGTCAATCGGACTAGCGGTCGCGTGGTTATAGCCCTTTTTGTGTTTTTTCCATGTTATAGCGCCACCAAGTGGCCAATCGTCGCGATTTTTTTATAGTGACCAAAGACTGAGCCCATACACATGTTTACCAAGTTTGGTGAAGATATCTCATTTCTTGCTGGAGTTATAGCCTCTTTAGTAAAATAGGCTCCGCCTTAAATGTACATTTCCACGCCCCTTTTCGTTCATGAGTCAAAATTTCAACTTTTTTTTAATAATTATTGATATTGAGACTAGAGAGAACATTTTGGCACTGGTTTGGTTCTGATATGTCAAAAAACCAGGGACTAGTTTGCAAAAGTAGGTTTTTGACAAAATTCAAAATGGCGGAAAAATTTGCATACCGGAAATGAAATCGGAGATATACGTTTTGTTCGTCATGTTCTCAGCTTTCCAATGATATAAGACACTTGACCCTTATGAGCAATGGTTTAGGAGTTATGAGCCATTTCGCGTTTTTGGTTGCTGTAGCGCCACCTATTGGCCAATCTGGCTCATAATTTGATAACCTCTCCTCGATTTTTGGACTACCTATTGACAAAGTTTGAAGTCTCTAGCATTTACGGTTTGGTCTGCACGATGAGTTTTACGGCAGAATAATAATAATAATAATAATTAAAGCTGCAAGCAGCATTTAGCGGGGTTCAAGCCTTTAAGGCCTTTTAAGCACATAGGCATTAAAGACATTAAGTTTTATTTAGCAAGTTTTTAAACACTGAAATAATCGATGGAAAGGTCCATTTACAGCCAATATAGGCAATTTACCATAGGAAATGCATGGTTTTTAAAGCTTTTTCACAGTTATAGCGCCACCTATAGTCCGATCTCTTTAAAACTTTGCATGCTTCATCAGCATGTTATGCCACATATACCCAACAATTTTCGTGAAGTTTTGAGTTTCCCCTTAGGATTTATAGGTTTTTGAGTGTATTTTGCCACGCCTCTTTTTTAAATGGCCCTAGTATAGCCATCCAAATGTAAAAGTTCATTTTTTTTTCAATGATTATTGATCTAAAGAGTCCAGAGAATTGTCCTAGACTAGTTTGGTTCCAATCGGGCAAAAAACCAGGGACTAGTTTGCAAAAGTAGGTTTTTAACATAATTGCAAATATTTAATTAACGATTTGATTGACAGCAATGGTTCTAGAGGCAAAGTTGTTCAGCATGAGGAGTTCTATCAAATGATATGCATATTTTGCAGATGTGTGCAACACCACGTGATTACAGAGCCATAAAACTCGTTAGCGCCAACTAGTGGCCGATTTCTTTCAAAATTCTTACAGACCTCTAGGACCATGAGTCAAACATGCCCATCAAGTTTCGTTCCGATCGGCCTCTGTTAACCCCATCTAATAGGTGCTCGAATTCATTGGCCGATGGCGGCCATGTTTTTTGAGATACGCCAATGTCCTCATAGACATACATGGTACCTTGGGCGAAGACACTGCATACCAATTTTCAGGTCAATCGGACTAGCGGTCTTGTGGTTATAGCTATTTTCATGTTTTTTTCACATTATAGCGCCACCCAGTGGCCAATCGTCGCGATTTTTTTATCGTGACCTCAAATTGAGTCCCTACATATGTGTACCAAGTTTGGTGAAGATATCTCATTTCGTTCTTGAGTTATAGCCTCTTTAGTAAAATAGGCTCCGCCTTCAATGTACATTTTCACGCCCCTTTTCGTCTGTGAATCGAAATTTCAACTTTTTTTCGATAATTATTAATAGTAAGACTACAGTGAACATTTTGGCACTGGTTTGGTTCCGATCGGTCAAAAAACCAGGGACTAGTTCGCAAAAGTAGGTTTTCAACAAAATTCAAAATGGCGGAAAAATTTTCATGACGGAAATGAAATCGAAGATATACGTTTTGTTCGGCTTGAGCCAAGGATTCCAATGATGTAAGACACTTGAATGTGCGACAATGGGTTTTCGAGATATAAGCAAAATAGTATTTTTTTTTTGTTTTTTGCGCTATAGCGCCACCTATTGGCCAATCGGGCTCATACTTTGATAACCTCTCCTCGATTTTTGGACTACCTTTTGGCAAAGTTTCAAGTCTCTAGCACTTACGGTTTGGGCTGCACGATGCGTTTTAGGGGAGAAGAAAAATAATAATAATAATTAAAGCTGCGAGCAGCATTTAGCGGGGTTCAAGCCATTTAAGGTTTTTAAGCATTTGACACCTTTTGCATGGAAGGTTTTTAAGCACTGAATGAATTTGAGAGATATCGGGTGAAATGAAGTGATAAAATGACAAAATGTGATTTTAAATATTATAATAGTGACTTTATAAAGTCTAAATATGAATTATAGAACAATATTAATCAATAGTATGACAAAATTACTATTTTACTTTGCTAACATTATAAACATGTTGCTAGGTGGTTGCTAGGTTGTTCTTGATGGTTGTTATGGTGTTGCTAGGCAGTTGTTAGCTGTCACAGATGGTCACTATAATGTTTATAGAGTTCTTACTATGTTCTTTGCCTGATTAACACTTAGCTAATCACTGCTAGCATGTGTAGCATGTTGGAGGTGCTGTTTGCTAGCATGACAGACAGACAGACAGACAGACAGAGAGACACACACACACACACACACACACACACACACACACACACACACCCCACCTATTTGATTGACAGTATTGGTTATAGAGGCAAAGTTGTTCAGTATGAGAAGATCTATCATAATATATGCATATTATGTGGCTGTTTTAACGCCACCTGATTAACAAGATGGAAAACCATTTACAGCCAATACAGGCAATTCACCATAGGGAATACATGGTTTCCCAAGCTTTTTAACACTTACAGCGCCCCCTATTCTCCGATCGCCATAAAACTTTGCATGTGTCTTCAACATGTTATGCCACATATACCCAACAATTTTCGTGAAGTTTTGAGTTTCCCCTTAGGATTTGTAGGCTTTTGAGTGTATTTTGCCACGCCTCTTTTCTAAATGGCCCTGTTATAGCCATCCAAATGCAAAAAATCAACTTTTTTTTGATAATTATTGATCTAGAGAGTCCAGAGAATTGTCCTAGACTGGTTTGGTTCTGATTGGGCAAAAAACCAGGGACTAGTTCGCAAAAGTAGGTTTTTAACATTATTGCAAATATTTATTTAACGATTTAATTGCCAAAAATGGTTCCAGAGGCAAAGTTGTTCAGCATGAGGAGATCTATCATATGATATGCATATTTTGCCGATGTGTGCAACACCACGTGATTGCAGAGCCATAAAACTCGTTAGCGCCAACTAGTGGCCGATTTCTTTCAAAATTCTTACAGACCTCTAGGACAAAGAGTCAAACATGCCCACTGAGTTTTGTTCCGATCGACCTCCGTTAACCCTGTCTAATAGGTGCTCAAATTTCATTGGCCGATGGCGGCCATGTTTTTTGAGATACGCCAATGTCCTCATAGACAGACATGGTACCTTGGGCCAAGACATTGCATACCAATTTTCCAGTCAATCGGACTAGCGGTCACGTGGTTATAGCCCTTTTTGTGTTTTTTCCATGTTATAGCGCCACCAAGTGGCCAATCGTCGCGATTTTTTTATCGTGCCCAAAGACTGAGCCCATACACATGTGTACCAAGTTTGGTGAAGATATCTCATTTCTTGCTGTAGTTATAGCCTCTTTAGTAAAATAGGCTCCGCCTTAAATGTACATTTCCACGCCCCTTTTCGTTCATGAGTCAAAATTTCAACTTTTTTTTGATAATTATTGATATTCAGACTAGAGAGAACATTTTGGCACTGGTTTGGTTCTGATATGTCAAAAAACCAGGGACTAGTTTGCAAAAGTAGGTTTTTGACAAAATTCAAAATGGCGGAAAAATTTGCATACCGGAAATGAAATCGGAGATATACGTTTTGTTCGTCATGGTCTCAGCTTTCCAATGATATAAGACACTTGACCCTTAGGATGAACAGTTTAGGAGTTATGAGCCATTTCGCGTTTTTGGTTGCTGTAGCGCCACCTATTGGCCAATCTGGCTCATAATTTGATAACCTCTCCTCGATTTTTGGACTACCTATTGACAAAGTTTGAAGTCTCTAGCATTTACGGTTTGGTCTGCACGATGAGTTTTACGGCAGAATAATAATAATAATTAAAGCTGCGAGCAGCATTTAGCGGGGTTCAAGCCATTTAAGGTCTTTAAGCATTTGACGCCTTTTGCATGAAAGGTTTTTAAGCACTGAATGAATTTGAGAGATATCAGGTGAAATGAAGTGATAAACTGACAAAATGTGATTTTAAATATTATAATAGTGACTTTATAAAGTCTAAATATGAATTGATCAGGAGAGTGCAGATAATCATACTGCTGTGGTTTGGTTCCGATCAGGCAAAAAACCTAGGACTAGTTTAGAGGCAAAGTTGTTCAGTATGAGAAGATCTATCATAATATATGCATATTATGTGGCTGTTTTAACCCCACCTGATTACAGAGATGGAAAATACCATTTACAGGCAATTCACCATAGGGAATACATGGTTTTCAAAGCTTTTTAACACTTATAGCGCCCCCTATACTCCGATCTCCATAAAACATTGCATGTGTCTTCAACATGTTATGCCACATATACCCACCAATTTTCGTGAAGTTTTGAGTTTCCTCTTAGGATTTATAGGCTTTTGAGTGTATTTTGCCACGCCTCTTTTCTAAATGGCTCTGTTATAGCCATCCAAATGCAAGAAATCAACTTTTTTTTGATAATTATTGATCTAGAGAGTCCAGAGAATTGTCCTAGACTGGTTTGGTTCTGATTGCGCAAAAAACCAGGGACTAGTTTGCAAAAGTAGGTTTTTAACATTATTGCAAATATTTATTTAACAATTTGATTGACCGAAATGGTTCTAGAGGCAAAGTTGTTCAACATGAGGAGATCTATCATATGATATGCATATTTTGCCGATGTGTGCAACACCACGTGATTGCAGAGCCATAAAACTCGTTAGCGCCAACTAGTGGCCGATTTCTTTCAAAATTCTTACAGACCTCTAGGACCATGAGTCAAACATGCCTACTGAGTTTCGTTCTGGTCGACCTCCGTTAACCCTGTCTAATAGGTGCTCAAATTTCATTGGCCGATGGCGGCCATGTTTTTTTAGATACGCCAATGTTCTCATAGACAGACATGGTACCTTGGGCCAAGACACTGCTTACCAATTTTCAAGTCAATCAGACTAGCGGTCGCGTGGTTATAGCCCTTTTTGTGTTTTTTCCATGTTATAGCGCCACCAAGTGGCCAATCGTCGCGATTTTTTTATCGTGACCAAAAACTGAGCCCATAAACATGTGTACCAAGTTTGGTGAAGATATCTAATTTCTTGCTGGAGTTATAGCCTCTTTAGTAAAATAGGCTCCGCCTTAAATGTACATTTCCACGCCCCTTTTCGTTCATGAGTCAAAATTTCAACTTTTTTTTAATAATTATTGATATTGAGACTAGAGAGAACATTTTGGCACTGGTTTGGTTCTGATATGTCAAAAAACCAGGGACTAGTTTGCAAAAGTAGGTTTTTGACAAAATTCAAAATGGCGGAAAAATTTGCATACCGGAAATGAAATCGGAGATATACGTTTTGTTCGTCATGTTCTCAGCTTTCCAATGATATAAGACACTTGACCCTTATGAGCAATGGTTTAGGAGTTATGAGCCATTTCGCGTTTTTGGTTGCTGTAGCGCCACCTATTGGCCAATCTGGCTCATAATTTGATAACCTCTCCTCGATTTTTGGACTACCTATTGACAAAGTTTGAAGTCTCTAGCATTTACGGTTTGGTCTGCACGATGAGTTTTACGGCAGAATAATAATAATAATAATAATTAAAGCTGCAAGCAGCATTTAGCGGGGTTCAAGCCTTTAAGGCCTTTTAAGCACATAGGCATTAAAGACATTAAGTTTTATTTAGCAAGTTTTTAAACACTGAAATAATCGATGGAAAGGTCCATTTACAGCCAATATAGGCAATTTACCATAGGAAATGCATGGTTTTTAAAGCTTTTTCACAGTTATAGCGCCACCTATAGTCCGATCTCTTTAAAACTTTGCATGCTTCATCAGCATGTTATGCCACATATACCCAACAATTTTCGTGAAGTTTTGAGTTTCCCCTTAGGATTTATAGGTTTTTGAGTGTATTTTGCCACGCCTCTTTTTTAAATGGCCCTAGTATAGCCATCCAAATGTAAAAGTTCATTTTTTTTTCAATGATTATTGATCTAAAGAGTCCAGAGAATTGTCCTAGACTAGTTTGGTTCCAATCGGGCAAAAAACCAGGGACTAGTTTGCAAAAGTAGGTTTTTAACATAATTGCAAATATTTAATTAACGATTTGATTGACAGCAATGGTTCTAGAGGCAAAGTTGTTCAGCATGAGGAGTTCTATCAAATGATATGCATATTTTGCAGATGTGTGCAACACCACGTGATTACAGAGCCATAAAACTCGTTAGCGCCAACTAGTGGCCGATTTCTTTCAAAATTCTTACAGACCTCTAGGACCATGAGTCAAACATGCCCATCAAGTTTCGTTCCGATCGGCCTCTGTTAACCCCATCTAATAGGTGCTCGAATTCATTGGCCGATGGCGGCCATGTTTTTTGAGATACGCCAATGTCCTCATAGACATACATGGTACCTTGGGCGAAGACACTGCATACCAATTTTCAGGTCAATCGGACTAGCGGTCTTGTGGTTATAGCTATTTTCATGTTTTTTTCACATTATAGCGCCACCCAGTGGCCAATCGTCGCGATTTTTTTATCGTGACCTCAAATTGAGTCCCTACATATGTGTACCAAGTTTGGTGAAGATATCTCATTTCGTTCTTGAGTTATAGCCTCTTTAGTAAAATAGGCTCCGCCTTCAATGTACATTTTCACGCCCCTTTTCGTCTGTGAATCGAAATTTCAACTTTTTTTCGATAATTATTAATAGTAAGACTACAGTGAACATTTTGGCACTGGTTTGGTTCCGATCGGTCAAAAAACCAGGGACTAGTTCGCAAAAGTAGGTTTTCAACAAAATTCAAAATGGCGGAAAAATTTTCATGACGGAAATGAAATCGAAGATATACGTTTTGTTCGGCTTGAGCCAAGGATTCCAATGATGTAAGACACTTGAATGTGCGACAATGGGTTTTCGAGATATAAGCAAAATAGTATTTTTTTTTTGTTTTTTGCGCTATAGCGCCACCTATTGGCCAATCGGGCTCATACTTTGATAACCTCTCCTCGATTTTTGGACTACCTTTTGGCAAAGTTTCAAGTCTCTAGCACTTACGGTTTGGGCTGCACGATGCGTTTTAGGGGAGAAGAAAAATAATAATAATAATTAAAGCTGCGAGCAGCATTTAGCGGGGTTCAAGCCATTTAAGGTTTTTAAGCATTTGACACCTTTTGCATGGAAGGTTTTTAAGCACTGAATGAATTTGAGAGATATCGGGTGAAATGAAGTGATAAAATGACAAAATGTGATTTTAAATATTATAATAGTGACTTTATAAAGTCTAAATATGAATTATAGAACAATATTAATCAATAGTATGACAAAATTACTATTTTACTTTGCTAACATTATAAACATGTTGCTAGGTGGTTGCTAGGTTGTTCTTGATGGTTGTTATGGTGTTGCTAGGCAGTTGTTAGCTGTCACAGATGGTCACTATAATGTTTATAGAGTTCTTACTATGTTCTTTGCCTGATTAACACTTAGCTAATCACTGCTAGCATGTGTAGCATGTTGGAGGTGCTGTTTGCTAGCATGACAGACAGACAGACAGACAGACAGAGAGACACACACACACACACACACACACACACACACACACACACCCCACCTATTTGATTGACAGTATTGGTTATAGAGGCAAAGTTGTTCAGTATGAGAAGATCTATCATAATATATGCATATTATGTGGCTGTTTTAACGCCACCTGATTAACAAGATGGAAAACCATTTACAGCCAATACAGGCAATTCACCATAGGGAATACATGGTTTCCCAAGCTTTTTAACACTTACAGCGCCCCCTATTCTCCGATCGCCATAAAACTTTGCATGTGTCTTCAACATGTTATGCCACATATACCCAACAATTTTCGTGAAGTTTTGAGTTTCCCCTTAGGATTTGTAGGCTTTTGAGTGTATTTTGCCACGCCTCTTTTCTAAATGGCCCTGTTATAGCCATCCAAATGCAAAAAATCAACTTTTTTTTGATAATTATTGATCTAGAGAGTCCAGAGAATTGTCCTAGACTGGTTTGGTTCTGATTGGGCAAAAAACCAGGGACTAGTTCGCAAAAGTAGGTTTTTAACATTATTGCAAATATTTATTTAACGATTTAATTGCCAAAAATGGTTCCAGAGGCAAAGTTGTTCAGCATGAGGAGATCTATCATATGATATGCATATTTTGCCGATGTGTGCAACACCACGTGATTGCAGAGCCATAAAACTCGTTAGCGCCAACTAGTGGCCGATTTCTTTCAAAATTCTTACAGACCTCTAGGACAAAGAGTCAAACATGCCCACTGAGTTTTGTTCCGATCGACCTCCGTTAACCCTGTCTAATAGGTGCTCAAATTTCATTGGCCGATGGCGGCCATGTTTTTTGAGATACGCCAATGTCCTCATAGACAGACATGGTACCTTGGGCCAAGACATTGCATACCAATTTTCCAGTCAATCGGACTAGCGGTCACGTGGTTATAGCCCTTTTTGTGTTTTTTCCATGTTATAGCGCCACCAAGTGGCCAATCGTCGCGATTTTTTTATCGTGCCCAAAGACTGAGCCCATACACATGTGTACCAAGTTTGGTGAAGATATCTCATTTCTTGCTGTAGTTATAGCCTCTTTAGTAAAATAGGCTCCGCCTTAAATGTACATTTCCACGCCCCTTTTCGTTCATGAGTCAAAATTTCAACTTTTTTTTGATAATTATTGATATTCAGACTAGAGAGAACATTTTGGCACTGGTTTGGTTCTGATATGTCAAAAAACCAGGGACTAGTTTGCAAAAGTAGGTTTTTGACAAAATTCAAAATGGCGGAAAAATTTGCATACCGGAAATGAAATCGGAGATATACGTTTTGTTCGTCATGGTCTCAGCTTTCCAATGATATAAGACACTTGACCCTTAGGATGAACAGTTTAGGAGTTATGAGCCATTTCGCGTTTTTGGTTGCTGTAGCGCCACCTATTGGCCAATCTGGCTCATAATTTGATAACCTCTCCTCGATTTTTGGACTACCTATTGACAAAGTTTGAAGTCTCTAGCATTTACGGTTTGGTCTGCACGATGAGTTTTACGGCAGAATAATAATAATAATTAAAGCTGCGAGCAGCATTTAGCGGGGTTCAAGCCATTTAAGGTCTTTAAGCATTTGACGCCTTTTGCATGAAAGGTTTTTAAGCACTGAATGAATTTGAGAGATATCAGGTGAAATGAAGTGATAAACTGACAAAATGTGATTTTAAATATTATAATAGTGACTTTATAAAGTCTAAATATGAATTGATCAGGAGAGTGCAGATAATCATACTGCTGTGGTTTGGTTCCGATCAGGCAAAAAACCTAGGACTAGTTTAGAGGCAAAGTTGTTCAGTATGAGAAGATCTATCATAATATATGCATATTATGTGGCTGTTTTAACCCCACCTGATTACAGAGATGGAAAATACCATTTACAGGCAATTCACCATAGGGAATACATGGTTTTCAAAGCTTTTTAACACTTATAGCGCCCCCTATACTCCGATCTCCATAAAACATTGCATGTGTCTTCAACATGTTATGCCACATATACCCACCAATTTTCGTGAAGTTTTGAGTTTCCTCTTAGGATTTATAGGCTTTTGAGTGTATTTTGCCACGCCTCTTTTCTAAATGGCTCTGTTATAGCCATCCAAATGCAAGAAATCAACTTTTTTTTGATAATTATTGATCTAGAGAGTCCAGAGAATTGTCCTAGACTGGTTTGGTTCTGATTGCGCAAAAAACCAGGGACTAGTTTGCAAAAGTAGGTTTTTAACATTATTGCAAATATTTATTTAACAATTTGATTGACCGAAATGGTTCTAGAGGCAAAGTTGTTCAACATGAGGAGATCTATCATATGATATGCATATTTTGCCGATGTGTGCAACACCACGTGATTGCAGAGCCATAAAACTCGTTAGCGCCAACTAGTGGCCGATTTCTTTCAAAATTCTTACAGACCTCTAGGACCATGAGTCAAACATGCCTACTGAGTTTCGTTCTGGTCGACCTCCGTTAACCCTGTCTAATAGGTGCTCAAATTTCATTGGCCGATGGCGGCCATGTTTTTTTAGATACGCCAATGTTCTCATAGACAGACATGGTACCTTGGGCCAAGACACTGCTTACCAATTTTCAAGTCAATCAGACTAGCGGTCGCGTGGTTATAGCCCTTTTTGTGTTTTTTCCATGTTATAGCGCCACCAAGTGGCCAATCATCGCGATTTTTTTATCGTGACCAAAAACTGAGCCCATAAACATGTGTACCAAGTTTGGTGAAGATATCTAATTTCTTGCTGGAGTTATAGCCTCTTTAGTAAAATAGGCTCCGCCTTAAATGTACATTTCCACGCCCCTTTTCGTTCATGAGTCAAAATTTCAACTTTTTTTTGATAATTATTGATACTCAGTCTAGAGAGAACATTTTGGCACTGGTTTGGTTCTGATATGTCAAAAAACCAGGGACTAGTTCGCAAAAGTAGGTTTTTGACAAAATTCAAAATGGCGGAAAAATTTGCATACCGGAAATGAAATCGGAGATATACGTTTTGTTCGCCAAGGTCTCAGCTTTCCAATGATATAAGACACTTGACCCTTAGGATGAACGGTTTAGGAGTTATGAGCCATTTCGCGTTTTTGGTTGCTGTAGCGCCACCTATTGGCCAATCTGGCTCATAATTTGATAACCTCTCCTCGATTTTTGGACTACCTATTGACAAAGTTTGAAGTCTCTAGCATTTACCGTTTGGTCTGCACGATGAGTTTTACGGCAGAATAATAATAATAATAATAATAATTAAAGCTGCAAGCAGCATTTGAGCGGGGTTCAAGCATTTAAGGGCTTTTAAGCACATAGGCATTAAAGACATTACGTTTTATTTAGCAAGATTTTAAACACTGAAATAATAGATGGAAAAGTCCATTCACAGCCAATATAGGCAATTTACCATAGGAAATGCATGGTTTTTAAAGCTTTTTAACAGTTATAGCGCCACCTATAGTCCGATCTCTTTAAAACTTTGCATGCTTCATCAGCATGTCATGCCACATATACCCAACAATTTTCGTGAATTTTTGAGCTTCCCTTTTGGGTTAGCGCCAACTAGTGGCCAATTTCTTTCAAAATTCTTACAGACCTCTAGGACCATGAGTCAAACATGTCCACTGAGTTTCGTTCCAATCGACCTCCGTTAATCTAATAGGTGCTCAAAATTCATTGGCTGATGGCGGCCATGTTTTTTGAGATACACCAATGTCCTCATAGACTTATATAGTAACTTGGGCCAAGACACTGCATATCAATTTTCAGGTCAATCGGACAAGCGGTCGTTGTTTTTTTCACATTATAGCGCCACCAACTGGTCAAACGTCGCGATTTTTTTATCGAGACCAATAATTGAGCCCATACACATGTGTTCCAAGTTTGGTGAAGATATCTCATTTCCTTCTTGAGTTATAGCCTTTTTAGTAAAATAGGCTCCTCCCACAACATTCTTTTTCCACCCCTTAGCAACCGTAAATTGAAATTTCAACTTTTTCTCAATGAATATTGATTTTCAGACAACAGAGAACATTTTGGCACTGGTTTGGTTCCGATTGGGCAAAAAACCAGGGACTAGTTCGCAAAAGTAAGTTTTTAACATAATTGCAAATATTGAATTAATGATTTGACTGACAGCAATGGTTCTAGAGGCAAAGTTGTTCAGTATGAGGAGATCTATCACATGATATGCATATTTTGTGGATGGGTGCCACACCACGTGATTACAGAGCCATACAAATCTTTAGCGCCAACTAGTGGCCGATTTCTTTCAAAATTCTTACAGACCTCTAGGGCCATGAGTCAAACATGCCCATCAAGTTTTGTTCCGATCAGCCTCCGTTAACCTTGTCTTATAGGTGCTCAAACTTCATTGGCCGATAGCGGCCATGTTTTTTGAGATACGCCGATGTTCTCATAGACATACATGGGGTCTTGGGCCAAGACACTGCTTTCCCATTTTCAAGTCAATAAGACTAACGGTCAGGTGGTTATACCCCTTTTTATGTTTTTTTCATGTTATAGCGCCACCATGTGGCCAATCGTCGCGATCTTTTTATCGTGACCAAGGACTGAGCCCATAAATATGTGTACCAAGTTTGGTGACGATATCTCATTTCCTTCTTGAGTTATAGCCTTATTAGTAAAATAGGCTCCGCCCTGAACGTCCATTTTGACGCCCTTTAGCAAACATGAATCGAAATTTCAACTTTTTTTCAATGAATATTGATATTCAGTCTCCAGAGAACATTTCTGCACTGGTTTGGTTCCGATTGGTCAAAAAACCAGGGACTAGTTCGCAAAAGTAGATTTTCGACAAAATTCAAAATGGCGGACAAATTTTCATGACGGAAATGAAATCGGAGATATACGTTTTGTTCGTCATGGTCTCAGCTTTCCAATGATATAAGACACTTGACCCTTAGGAGCAACGGTTTAGGAGTTATGAGCCCTTTCGCGCTTTTGGTTGCTATAGCGCCACCTATGGGCCAATCTGGCTCATAATTTGATAACCTCTCCTCGATTTTTGGACTACCTGTTGACAAAGTTTCAAGTCTCTAGCATTTACGGTTTGGTCTGCACGATCGCTTTTACGGCAGAAGAATAATAATAATAATAATAATTAAAGCTGCGAGCAGCATTTAGCGGGGTTCAAGCCATTTAAGGTCTTTAAGCATTTGACACCTTTTGCATGAAAGGCTTTTAAGCACTGAATGAATTTGAGAGATATCAGGTGAAATGAAGTGATAAACTGCCACATATACCCAACAATTTTCGTGAAGTTTTGAGTTTCCCCTTAGGATTTATAGGCTTTTGAGTGTATTTTGCCACGCCTCTTTTCTAAATGGCCCTTTTATAGCCATCTAAATGCAAAAAATCAACTTTTTTTGATAATTATTGATCTAGAGAGTCCAGAGAATTGTCCTAGACTGGTTTGGTTCTGATTGGGCAAAAAACCAGGGACTAGTTCGCAAAAGTAGGTTTTTAACATAATTGCAAATATTTATTTAATGATTTGATTGACAGCAATGGTTCTAGAGGCAAAGTTGTTCAACATGAGGAGATCTATCATATGATATGCATATTTTGCCGATGTGTGCAACACCACGTGATTGCAGAGCCATAAAACTTGTTAGCGCCAACTAGTGGCCGATTTCTTTCAAAATTCTTACAGACCTCTAAGACCATGAGTCAAACATGCCCACTGAGTTTTGTTCCGATCGACCTCCGTTAACCCTGTCTAATAGGTGCTCAAATTTCATTGGCCGATGGCGGCCATGTTTTTTGAGATACGCCAATGTTCTCATAGACAGACATGGTACCTTGGGCCAAGACACTGCTTACCAATTTTCAAGTCAATCGGACTAGCGGTCGCGTGGTTATAGCCCTTTTTGTGTTTTTTCCATGTTATAGCGCCACCAAGTGGCCAATCGTCGCGATTTTTTTATCGTGACCAAAGACTGAGCCCATAAACATGTGTACCAAGTTTGGTGAATATATCTCATTTCTTGCTGGAGTTATAGCCTCTTTAGTAAAATAGGCTCCGCCTTAAATGTACATTTCCACGCCCCTTTTCGTTCATGATTCAAAATTTCAACTTTTTTTTGATAATTATTGATATTCAGACTAGACAGAACATTTTGGCACTGGTTTGGTTTCGATATGTCAAAAAACCAGGGACTAGTTCGCAAAAGTAGGTTTTTGACAAAATTCAAAATGGCGGAAAAATTTTCATGACGGAAATTAAATCGGAGATATACGTTTTGTTCGCCAAGGTCTCAGCTTTCCAATGATATAAGACACTTGAGTGTGGACCAAACGGTTTAGGAGTTATGAGCCCTTTTGCGCAATTGATTGCTATAGCGCCACCTATTGGCCAATCTGGCTCATAATTTGATAACCTTTCCTCGATTTTTGGACTACCTATTGACAAAGTTTCAAGTCTCTAGCCCTTACGGTTTGGTCTGCACGATGAGTTTTACGGCAGAATAATAATAATAATAATAATAATAATAATAATAAAAATCAGCACAAATACAATAGGTGTTCAGCACTTCGTGCTTGAACCCCTAATAATAAAAATCAATACAATTACAATAGGTGTTCAGCACTTCGTGCTTGAACCCCTAATAATAATAAAAATCAGCACAAATACAATAGGTGTTCAGCACTTCGTGCTTGAACCCCTAATTAAAGCTGCGAGCAGCATTTAGCGGGGTTCAAGCCATTTAAGGTCTTTAAGCATTTAACGCCTTTTGCATGAAAGGTTTTTAAGCACTGAATGAATTTGAGAGATATCAGGTGAAATGAAGTGAAAAACTGACAAAATGTGATTTTAAATATTATAAATATACTTTATAAAGTCTAAATATGAATTATAGAACAATATTAATCAATAGTATGACAAAATTACTATTTTACTTTGCTAACATGATAAACATGTTGCTAGGTGGTTGCTAGGTTGTTCTTGATGGTTGTTATGGTGTTGCTAGGCAGTTGTTAGCTGTCACAGATGGTCACTATAATGTTTATAGAGTTCTTACTATGTTCTTTGCCTGATTAACACTTAGCTAATCACTGCTAGCATGTGTAGCATGTTGGAAGTGCTGTTTGCTAGCATGACAAACAGACAGACAGAGACACACACACACACACACACACACACACACACACACACACACACACACACACCTATTTTTGTGAAGTTTTGAGTTTTCGTTCAGTATTAATAGGCTTTTGAGCATGTTTTACCACACCTATTCTCCAAATGACCCTGTTATAGCTACCCAAAGTGTAAAGTTCAACATGTTTTTGATAACTATTGATCAGGAGAGTCCAGAGAATCATACTGCTGTGGTTTGGTTCCGATCAGGCAAAAAACCAAGGACTAGTTTGCAAAACGAGGTTTTTTACATAATTGTGAATATTTAAATAAAGATTTGATTGACAGTATTGGTTATAGAGGCAAAGTTGTTCAGTATGAGAAGATCTATCATAATATATGCATATTATGTGGCTGTTTTAACCCCACCTGATTACAGAGATGGAAAATACCATTTACAGCCAATACAGGCAATTCACCATAGGGAATACATGGTTTTCCAAGCTTTTTAACACTTATAGCGCCCCCTATACTCCGATCTCCATAAAACTTTGCATGTGTCTTCAACATGTTATGCCACATATACCAAATAATTTTCGTGAAGTTTTGAGTTTCCCCTTAGGATTTATAGGCTTTTGAGTGTATTTTGCCACGCCTCTTTTCTAAATGGCCCTGTTATAGCCATCTAAATGCAAAAGTTAAACTTTTTTTCAATAATTATTGACCTAAAGAGTCTATAGAATTGTCCTAGATTGGTTTGGTTCCAATTGGGTAAAAAACCAGGGACTAGTTCGCAAAAGTAGGTTTTTAACATAATTACGAAAATTTAATTAATGATTTGATTGACAGCAATGGTTCCAGAGGCAAAGTTGTTCATCATGAGGAGATCTATGATATGATATTCATATTTCATGGATATGTGCAACACCACGTGATTTCAGAGCCATAAAACTTGTTAGCGCCAACTAGTGGCCGATTTCTTTCAAAATTCTTACAAACCTCTAAGACCATGAGTCAAACATGCCCACTGAGTTTCGTTCTGATCAGCCTCCATTAACCTTGTCTAATAGGTGCTCAAAATTCATTGGTCTATGGCGGCCATGTTTTTTGAGATACACCAATGTCCTCATACACATACATGGTACCTTGGACCAAGATACTGCATACCAATTTTCAAGTCAATCAGACTAACAGTCAGGTGGTAATAGCCGTTTTTAAGTTTTTTTAACATTATAGCGCCACCTAGAGCCCAATCATCACGATTTTTTTATCGTGACCAAAGATTGAGCCCATACATAAGTGCACCAAGTTTGGTGATGATATCTCATTTCTTTCTTGAGTTATAGCCTTATTAATAAAATAGGCTCCGCCTTGAACGTCCATTTTGACGCCCCTTAGCAAAATTGAATCAAAGTTTCAACTTTTTTTCAATGATTATTGATAATCTGACTCCAGAGAATATTTCTGCACTGGTTTGGTTCCGATAGGTCAAAAAACCAGGCACCAGTTTGCAAAAGTAGGTTTTTCAAAAAACCCAAAATATCTCAAAATTGGCGCCCCTTAGGAACCCTGAACCCAAATTTCCACTTTTTTTCAATGATTATTGACATTTAGACTCCAGAGAATCTGCCTGCACTGGTTTGGTCCCGGTTTGGCCAAAAACCAGGGACTAGTTCGCAAAAGTAGGTTTTTGGAAAAAGCGAAAATAGCCGGACATTTTCCCAGGTCACGAGCCAATCCGAGGCATGCGTCTGGTCCGTCTCGAGCCAAGGATTCCAACGATATAAGGCACTTGAGGCTACGGCCAACGGTCTAGGAGTTATGAGCAGTTTTGCGCAATTGATCGCTATAGCGCCACCTATGGGCCAATCTGGCTCATAATTTGATAACCTCTCCTCGATTTTTGTACTACCTATTGGGCAAGTTTCAAGTCTCTAGCCCTTACGGTTTGGTCTGCACGATGCGTTTTACGGCAGAATAATAAACCGGCACAAATACAATAGGTTTTCAAGCACTTCGTGCTTGAACCCCTAATAACAGAGGCGTAAAAGGGCCTAAAAAGGCTTATAAAAAAAAAACTATAGGGTTTCAGCGCCTGATTTTTGAGCTGCTGGTTACAAAAACTTTATCAAGCGTTCTGACATGGCCGGCAGAGAGGAACACGGTAGATTTTTGCATTTTCAGCTCATTTATCTTGGAAATGATTTTTATTTTTTATTTAAATTTTTTCCCTTTTAAACTGTAATACCTCTACCGACGGCCCGATCTCCATAAAAGTTTGCACGCTGCTTTACAATAATAGGGTGCACATGCTCAGCTAATTTGGTGAAGTTCTGCGCAGAACAGACATTTTTTAGTCATTTAAATGTCATTTTGCATAGGATAATGTAGTTGACCTTTCTAACAGTTAAAGCGCCACCAAGAGGCCAGTTGCCACGTCCTTTTTCGGGTGACCACAGAATGAGCTCTTACATAGTTGAGCTGAGTTTGGTGAAAATATCCCGTTCCGTTGACGAGCTATAGCCAATTAAGTCGAAAGGGGCTCCTCCCACCTCAAACTTGGCGGCCCTTAGGAACCCTGAACCCAAATTTCCACTTTTTTTCAATGATTATTGACATTTAGACTCCAGAGAATCTGCCTGCACTGGTTTGGTCCCGGTTTGGCCAAAAACCAGGGACTAGTTCGCAAAAGTAGGTTTTTGGAAAAAGCGAAAATAGCCGGACATTTTCCCAGGTCACGAGCCAATCCGAGGCATGCGTCTGGTCCGTCTCGAGCCAAGGATTCCAACGATATAAGGCACTTGAGGCTACGGCCAACGGTCTAGGAGTTATGAGCAGTTTTGCGCAATTGATCGCTATAGCGCCACCTATGGGCCAATCTGGCTCATAATTTGATAACCTCTCCTCGATTTTTGTACTACCTATTGGGCAAGTTTCAAGTCTCTAGCCCTTACGGTTTGGTCTGCACGATGCGTTTTACGGCAGAATAATAAACCGGCACAAATACAATAGGTTTTCAAGCACTTCGTGCTTGAACCCCTAATAACAGAGGCGTAAAAGGGCCTAAAAAGGCTTATAAAAAAAAAACTATAGGGTTTCAGCGCCTGATTTTTGAGCTGCTGGTTACAAAAACTTTATCAAGCGTTCTGACATGGCCGGCAGAGAGGAACACGGTAGATTTTTGCATTTTCAGCTCATTTATCTTGGAAATGATTTTTATTTTTTATTTAAATTTTTTCCCTTTTAAACTGTAATACCTCTACCGACGGCCCGATCTCCATAAAAGTTTGCACGCTGCTTTACAATAATAGGGTGCACATGCTCAGCTAATTTGGTGAAGTTCTGCGCAGAACAGACATTTTTTAGTCATTTAAATGTCATTTTGCATAGGATAATGTAGTTGACCTTTCTAACAGTTAAAGCGCCACCAAGAGGCCAGTTGCCACGTCCTTTTTCGGGTGACCACAGAATGAGCTCTTACATAGTTGAGCTGAGTTTGGTGAAAATATCCCGTTCCGTTGACGAGCTATAGCCAATTAAGTCGAAAGGGGCTCCTCCCACCTCAAACTTGGCGGCCCTTAGGAACCCTGAACCCAAATTTCCACTTTTTTTCAATGATTATTGACATTTAGACTCCAGAGAATCTGCCTGCACTGGTTTGGTCCCGGTTTGGCCAAAAACCAGGGACTAGTTCGCAAAAGTAGGTTTTTGGAAAAAGCGAAAATAGCCGGACATTTTCCCAGGTCACGAGCCAATCCGAGGCATGCGTCTGGTCCGTCTCGAGCCAAGGATTCCAACGATATAAGGCACTTGAGGCTACGGCCAACGGTCTAGGAGTTATGAGCAGTTTTGCGCAATTGATCGCTATAGCGCCACCTATGGGCCAATCTGGCTCATAATTTGATAACCTCTCCTCGATTTTTGTACTACCTATTGGGCAAGTTTCAAGTCTCTAGCCCTTACGGTTTGGTCTGCACGATGCGTTTTACGGCAGAATAATAAACCGGCACAAATACAATAGGTTTTCAAGCACTTCGTGCTTGAACCCCTAATAACAGAGGCGTAAAAGGGCCTAAAAAGGCTTATAAAAAAAAAACTATAGGGTTTCAGCGCCTGATTTTTGAGCTGCTGGTTACAAAAACTTTATCAAGCGTTCTGACATGGCCGGCAGAGAGGAACACGGTAGATTTTTGCATTTTCAGCTCATTTATCTTGGAAATGATTTTTATTTTTTATTTAAATTTTTTCCCTTTTAAACTGTAATACCTCTACCGACGGCCCGATCTCCATAAAAGTTTGCACGCTGCTTTACAATAATAGGGTGCACATGCTCAGCTAATTTGGTGAAGTTCTGCGCAGAACAGACATTTTTTAGTCATTTAAATGTCATTTTGCATAGGATAATGTAGTTGACCTTTCTAACAGTTAAAGCGCCACCAAGAGGCCAGTTGCCACGTCCTTTTTCGGGTGACCACAGAATGAGCTCTTACATAGTTGAGCTGAGTTTGGTGAAAA
The DNA here is from genome assembly GCF_024679245.1 of Pseudorasbora parva. NCBI lineage: Eukaryota > Metazoa > Chordata > Actinopteri > Cypriniformes > Gobionidae > Pseudorasbora > Pseudorasbora parva. The sequence continues at coordinate 14,179,012 of NC_090185.1, read as the reverse complement.
TATCCCGTTCCGTTGACGAGCTATAGCCAATTAAGTCGAAAGGGGCTCCTCCCACCTCAAACTTGGCGGCCCTTAGGAACCCTGAACCCAAATTTCCACTTTTTTTCAATGATTATTGACATTTAGACTCCAGAGAATCTGCCTGCACTGGTTTGGTCCCGGTTTGGCCAAAAACCAGGGACTAGTTCGCAAAAGTAGGTTTTTGGAAAAAGCGAAAATAGCCGGACATTTTCCCAGGTCACGAGCCAATCCGAGGCATGCGTCTGGTCCGTCTCGAGCCAAGGATTCCAACGATATAAGGCACTTGAGGCTACGGCCAACGGTCTAGGAGTTATGAGCAGTTTTGCGCAATTGATCGCTATAGCGCCACCTATGGGCCAATCTGGCTCATAATTTGATAACCTCTCCTCGATTTTTGTACTACCTATTGGGCAAGTTTCAAGTCTCTAGCCCTTACGGTTTGGTCTGCACGATGCGTTTTACGGCAGAATAATAAACCGGCACAAATACAATAGGTTTTCAAGCACTTCGTGCTTGAACCCCTAATAACAGAGGCGTAAAAGGGCCTAAAAAGGCTTATAAAAAAAAAACTATAGGGTTTCAGCGCCTGATTTTTGAGCTGCTGGTTACAAAAACTTTATCAAGCGTTCTGACATGGCCGGCAGAGAGGAACACGGTAGATTTTTGCATTTTCAGCTCATTTATCTTGGAAATGATTTTTATTTTTTATTTAAATTTTTTCCCTTTTAAACTGTAATACCTCTACCGACGGCCCGATCTCCATAAAAGTTTGCACGCTGCTTTACAATAATAGGGTGCACATGCTCAGCTAATTTGGTGAAGTTCTGCGCAGAACAGACATTTTTTAGTCATTTAAATGTCATTTTGCATAGGATAATGTAGTTGACCTTTCTAACAGTTAAAGCGCCACCAAGAGGCCAGTTGCCACGTCCTTTTTCGGGTGACCACAGAATGAGCTCTTACATAGTTGAGCTGAGTTTGGTGAAAATATCCCGTTCCGTTGACGAGCTATAGCCAATTAAGTCGAAAGGGGCTCCTCCCACCTCAAACTTGGCGGCCCTTAGGAACCCTGAACCCAAATTTCCACTTTTTTTCAATGATTATTGACATTTAGACTCCAGAGAATCTGCCTGCACTGGTTTGGTCCCGGTTTGGCCAAAAACCAGGGACTAGTTCGCAAAAGTAGGTTTTTGGAAAAAGCGAAAATAGCCGGACATTTTCCCAGGTCACGAGCCAATCCGAGGCATGCGTCTGGTCCGTCTCGAGCCAAGGATTCCAACGATATAAGGCACTTGAGGCTACGGCCAACGGTCTAGGAGTTATGAGCAGTTTTGCGCAATTGATCGCTATAGCGCCACCTATGGGCCAATCTGGCTCATAATTTGATAACCTCTCCTCGATTTTTGTACTACCTATTGGGCAAGTTTCAAGTCTCTAGCCCTTACGGTTTGGTCTGCACGATGCGTTTTACGGCAGAATAATAAACCGGCACAAATACAATAGGTTTTCAAGCACTTCGTGCTTGAACCCCTAATAACAGAGGCGTAAAAGGGCCTAAAAAGGCTTATAAAAAAAAAACTATAGGGTTTCAGCGCCTGATTTTTGAGCTGCTGGTTACAAAAACTTTATCAAGCGTTCTGACATGGCCGGCAGAGAGGAACACGGTAGATTTTTGCATTTTCAGCTCATTTATCTTGGAAATGATTTTTATTTTTTATTTAAATTTTTTCCCTTTTAAACTGTAATACCTCTACCGACGGCCCGATCTCCATAAAAGTTTGCACGCTGCTTTACAATAATAGGGTGCACATGCTCAGCTAATTTGGTGAAGTTCTGCGCAGAACAGACATTTTTTAGTCATTTAAATGTCATTTTGCATAGGATAATGTAGTTGACCTTTCTAACAGTTAAAGCGCCACCAAGAGGCCAGTTGCCACGTCCTTTTTCGGGTGACCACAGAATGAGCTCTTACATAGTTGAGCTGAGTTTGGTGAAAATATCCCGTTCCGTTGACGAGCTATAGCCAATTAAGTCGAAAGGGGCTCCTCCCACCTCAAACTTGGCGGCCCTTAGGAACCCTGAACCCAAATTTCCACTTTTTTTCAATGATTATTGACATTTAGACTCCAGAGAATCTGCCTGCACTGGTTTGGTCCCGGTTTGGCCAAAAACCAGGGACTAGTTCGCAAAAGTAGGTTTTTGGAAAAAGCGAAAATAGCCGGACATTTTCCCAGGTCACGAGCCAATCCGAGGCATGCGTCTGGTCCGTCTCGAGCCAAGGATTCCAACGATATAAGGCACTTGAGGCTACGGCCAACGGTCTAGGAGTTATGAGCAGTTTTGCGCAATTGATCGCTATAGCGCCACCTATGGGCCAATCTGGCTCATAATTTGATAACCTCTCCTCGATTTTTGTACTACCTATTGGGCAAGTTTCAAGTCTCTAGCCCTTACGGTTTGGTCTGCACGATGCGTTTTACGGCAGAATAATAAACCGGCACAAATACAATAGGTTTTCAAGCACTTCGTGCTTGAACCCCTAATAACAGAGGCGTAAAAGGGCCTAAAAAGGCTTATAAAAAAAAAACTATAGGGTTTCAGCGCCTGATTTTTGAGCTGCTGGTTACAAAAACTTTATCAAGCGTTCTGACATGGCCGGCAGAGAGGAACACGGTAGATTTTTGCATTTTCAGCTCATTTATCTTGGAAATGATTTTTATTTTTTATTTAAATTTTTTCCCTTTTAAACTGTAATACCTCTACCGACGGCCCGATCTCCATAAAAGTTTGCACGCTGCTTTACAATAATAGGGTGCACATGCTCAGCTAATTTGGTGAAGTTCTGCGCAGAACAGACATTTTTTAGTCATTTAAATGTCATTTTGCATAGGATAATGTAGTTGACCTTTCTAACAGTTAAAGCGCCACCAAGAGGCCAGTTGCCACGTCCTTTTTCGGGTGACCACAGAATGAGCTCTTACATAGTTGAGCTGAGTTTGGTGAAAATATCCCGTTCCGTTGACGAGCTATAGCCAATTAAGTCGAAAGGGGCTCCTCCCACCTCAAACTTGGCGGCCCTTAGGAACCCTGAACCCAAATTTCCACTTTTTTTCAATGATTATTGACATTTAGACTCCAGAGAATCTGCCTGCACTGGTTTGGTCCCGGTTTGGCCAAAAACCAGGGACTAGTTCGCAAAAGTAGGTTTTTGGAAAAAGCGAAAATAGCCGGACATTTTCCCAGGTCACGAGCCAATCCGAGGCATGCGTCTGGTCCGTCTCGAGCCAAGGATTCCAACGATATAAGGCACTTGAGGCTACGGCCAACGGTCTAGGAGTTATGAGCAGTTTTGCGCAATTGATCGCTATAGCGCCACCTATGGGCCAATCTGGCTCATAATTTGATAACCTCTCCTCGATTTTTGTACTACCTATTGGGCAAGTTTCAAGTCTCTAGCCCTTACGGTTTGGTCTGCACGATGCGTTTTACGGCAGAATAATAAACCGGCACAAATACAATAGGTTTTCAAGCACTTCGTGCTTGAACCCCTAATAACAGAGGCGTAAAAGGGCCTAAAAAGGCTTATAAAAAAAAAACTATAGGGTTTCAGCGCCTGATTTTTGAGCTGCTGGTTACAAAAACTTTATCAAGCGTTCTGACATGGCCGGCAGAGAGGAACACGGTAGATTTTTGCATTTTCAGCTCATTTATCTTGGAAATGATTTTTATTTTTTATTTAAATTTTTTCCCTTTTAAACTGTAATACCTCTACCGACGGCCCGATCTCCATAAAAGTTTGCACGCTGCTTTACAATAATAGGGTGCACATGCTCAGCTAATTTGGTGAAGTTCTGCGCAGAACAGACATTTTTTAGTCATTTAAATGTCATTTTGCATAGGATAATGTAGTTGACCTTTCTAACAGTTAAAGCGCCACCAAGAGGCCAGTTGCCACGTCCTTTTTCGGGTGACCACAGAATGAGCTCTTACATAGTTGAGCTGAGTTTGGTGAAAATATCCCGTTCCGTTGACGAGCTATAGCCAATTAAGTCGAAAGGGGCTCCTCCCACCTCAAACTTGGCGGCCCTTAGGAACCCTGAACCCAAATTTCCACTTTTTTTCAATGATTATTGACATTTAGACTCCAGAGAATCTGCCTGCACTGGTTTGGTCCCGGTTTGGCCAAAAACCAGGGACTAGTTCGCAAAAGTAGGTTTTTGGAAAAAGCGAAAATAGCCGGACATTTTCCCAGGTCACGAGCCAATCCGAGGCATGCGTCTGGTCCGTCTCGAGCCAAGGATTCCAACGATATAAGGCACTTGAGGCTACGGCCAACGGTCTAGGAGTTATGAGCAGTTTTGCGCAATTGATCGCTATAGCGCCACCTATGGGCCAATCTGGCTCATAATTTGATAACCTCTCCTCGATTTTTGTACTACCTATTGGGCAAGTTTCAAGTCTCTAGCCCTTACGGTTTGGTCTGCACGATGCGTTTTACGGCAGAATAATAAACCGGCACAAATACAATAGGTTTTCAAGCACTTCGTGCTTGAACCCCTAATAACAGAGGCGTAAAAGGGCCTAAAAAGGCTTATAAAAAAAAAACTATAGGGTTTCAGCGCCTGATTTTTGAGCTGCTGGTTACAAAAACTTTATCAAGCGTTCTGACATGGCCGGCAGAGAGGAACACGGTAGATTTTTGCATTTTCAGCTCATTTATCTTGGAAATGATTTTTATTTTTTATTTAAATTTTTTCCCTTTTAAACTGTAATACCTCTACCGACGGCCCGATCTCCATAAAAGTTTGCACGCTGCTTTACAATAATAGGGTGCACATGCTCAGCTAATTTGGTGAAGTTCTGCGCAGAACAGACATTTTTTAGTCATTTAAATGTCATTTTGCATAGGATAATGTAGTTGACCTTTCTAACAGTTAAAGCGCCACCAAGAGGCCAGTTGCCACGTCCTTTTTCGGGTGACCACAGAATGAGCTCTTACATAGTTGAGCTGAGTTTGGTGAAAATATCCCGTTCCGTTGACGAGCTATAGCCAATTAAGTCGAAAGGGGCTCCTCCCACCTCAAACTTGGCGGCCCTTAGGAACCCTGAACCCAAATTTCCACTTTTTTTCAATGATTATTGACATTTAGACTCCAGAGAATCTGCCTGCACTGGTTTGGTCCCGGTTTGGCCAAAAACCAGGGACTAGTTCGCAAAAGTAGGTTTTTGGAAAAAGCGAAAATAGCCGGACATTTTCCCAGGTCACGAGCCAATCCGAGGCATGCGTCTGGTCCGTCTCGAGCCAAGGATTCCAACGATATAAGGCACTTGAGGCTACGGCCAACGGTCTAGGAGTTATGAGCAGTTTTGCGCAATTGATCGCTATAGCGCCACCTATGGGCCAATCTGGCTCATAATTTGATAACCTCTCCTCGATTTTTGTACTACCTATTGGGCAAGTTTCAAGTCTCTAGCCCTTACGGTTTGGTCTGCACGATGCGTTTTACGGCAGAATAATAAACCGGCACAAATACAATAGGTTTTCAAGCACTTCGTGCTTGAACCCCTAATAACAGAGGCGTAAAAGGGCCTAAAAAGGCTTATAAAAAAAAAACTATAGGGTTTCAGCGCCTGATTTTTGAGCTGCTGGTTACAAAAACTTTATCAAGCGTTCTGACATGGCCGGCAGAGAGGAACACGGTAGATTTTTGCATTTTCAGCTCATTTATCTTGGAAATGATTTTTATTTTTTATTTAAATTTTTTCCCTTTTAAACTGTAATACCTCTACCGACGGCCCGATCTCCATAAAAGTTTGCACGCTGCTTTACAATAATAGGGTGCACATGCTCAGCTAATTTGGTGAAGTTCTGCGCAGAACAGACATTTTTTAGTCATTTAAATGTCATTTTGCATAGGATAATGTAGTTGACCTTTCTAACAGTTAAAGCGCCACCAAGAGGCCAGTTGCCACGTCCTTTTTCGGGTGACCACAGAATGAGCTCTTACATAGTTGAGCTGAGTTTGGTGAAAATATCCCGTTCCGTTGACGAGCTATAGCCAATTAAGTCGAAAGGGGCTCCTCCCACCTCAAACTTGGCGGCCCTTAGGAACCCTGAACCCAAATTTCCACTTTTTTTCAATGATTATTGACATTTAGACTCCAGAGAATCTGCCTGCACTGGTTTGGTCCCGGTTTGGCCAAAAACCAGGGACTAGTTCGCAAAAGTAGGTTTTTGGAAAAAGCGAAAATAGCCGGACATTTTCCCAGGTCACGAGCCAATCCGAGGCATGCGTCTGGTCCGTCTCGAGCCAAGGATTCCAACGATATAAGGCACTTGAGGCTACGGCCAACGGTCTAGGAGTTATGAGCAGTTTTGCGCAATTGATCGCTATAGCGCCACCTATGGGCCAATCTGGCTCATAATTTGATAACCTCTCCTCGATTTTTGTACTACCTATTGGGCAAGTTTCAAGTCTCTAGCCCTTACGGTTTGGTCTGCACGATGCGTTTTACGGCAGAATAATAAACCGGCACAAATACAATAGGTTTTCAAGCACTTCGTGCTTGAACCCCTAATAACAGAGGCGTAAAAGGGCCTAAAAAGGCTTATAAAAAAAAAACTATAGGGTTTCAGCGCCTGATTTTTGAGCTGCTGGTTACAAAAACTTTATCAAGCGTTCTGACATGGCCGGCAGAGAGGAACACGGTAGATTTTTGCATTTTCAGCTCATTTATCTTGGAAATGATTTTTATTTTTTATTTAAATTTTTTCCCTTTTAAACTGTAATACCTCTACCGACGGCCCGATCTCCATAAAAGTTTGCACGCTGCTTTACAATAATAGGGTGCACATGCTCAGCTAATTTGGTGAAGTTCTGCGCAGAACAGACATTTTTTAGTCATTTAAATGTCATTTTGCATAGGATAATGTAGTTGACCTTTCTAACAGTTAAAGCGCCACCAAGAGGCCAGTTGCCACGTCCTTTTTCGGGTGACCACAGAATGAGCTCTTACATAGTTGAGCTGAGTTTGGTGAAAATATCCCGTTCCGTTGACGAGCTATAGCCAATTAAGTCGAAAGGGGCTCCTCCCACCTCAAACTTGGCGGCCCTTAGGAACCCTGAACCCAAATTTCCACTTTTTTTCAATGATTATTGACATTTAGACTCCAGAGAATCTGCCTGCACTGGTTTGGTCCCGGTTTGGCCAAAAACCAGGGACTAGTTCGCAAAAGTAGGTTTTTGGAAAAAGCGAAAATAGCCGGACATTTTCCCAGGTCACGAGCCAATCCGAGGCATGCGTCTGGTCCGTCTCGAGCCAAGGATTCCAACGATATAAGGCACTTGAGGCTACGGCCAACGGTCTAGGAGTTATGAGCAGTTTTGCGCAATTGATCGCTATAGCGCCACCTATGGGCCAATCTGGCTCATAATTTGATAACCTCTCCTCGATTTTTGTACTACCTATTGGGCAAGTTTCAAGTCTCTAGCCCTTACGGTTTGGTCTGCACGATGCGTTTTACGGCAGAATAATAAACCGGCACAAATACAATAGGTTTTCAAGCACTTCGTGCTTGAACCCCTAATAACAGAGGCGTAAAAGGGCCTAAAAAGGCTTATAAAAAAAAAACTATAGGGTTTCAGCGCCTGATTTTTGAGCTGCTGGTTACAAAAACTTTATCAAGCGTTCTGACATGGCCGGCAGAGAGGAACACGGTAGATTTTTGCATTTTCAGCTCATTTATCTTGGAAATGATTTTTATTTTTTATTTAAATTTTTTCCCTTTTAAACTGTAATACCTCTACCGACGGCCCGATCTCCATAAAAGTTTGCACGCTGCTTTACAATAATAGGGTGCACATGCTCAGCTAATTTGGTGAAGTTCTGCGCAGAACAGACATTTTTTAGTCATTTAAATGTCATTTTGCATAGGATAATGTAGTTGACCTTTCTAACAGTTAAAGCGCCACCAAGAGGCCAGTTGCCACGTCCTTTTTCGGGTGACCACAGAATGAGCTCTTACATAGTTGAGCTGAGTTTGGTGAAAATATCCCGTTCCGTTGACGAGCTATAGCCAATTAAGTCGAAAGGGGCTCCTCCCACCTCAAACTTGGCGGCCCTTAGGAACCCTGAACCCAAATTTCCACTTTTTTTCAATGATTATTGACATTTAGACTCCAGAGAATCTGCCTGCACTGGTTTGGTCCCGGTTTGGCCAAAAACCAGGGACTAGTTCGCAAAAGTAGGTTTTTGGAAAAAGCGAAAATAGCCGGACATTTTCCCAGGTCACGAGCCAATCCGAGGCATGCGTCTGGTCCGTCTCGAGCCAAGGATTCCAACGATATAAGGCACTTGAGGCTACGGCCAACGGTCTAGGAGTTATGAGCAGTTTTGCGCAATTGATCGCTATAGCGCCACCTATGGGCCAATCTGGCTCATAATTTGATAACCTCTCCTCGATTTTTGTACTACCTATTGGGCAAGTTTCAAGTCTCTAGCCCTTACGGTTTGGTCTGCACGATGCGTTTTACGGCAGAATAATAAACCGGCACAAATACAATAGGTTTTCAAGCACTTCGTGCTTGAACCCCTAATAACAGAGGCGTAAAAGGGCCTAAAAAGGCTTATAAAAAAAAAACTATAGGGTTTCAGCGCCTGATTTTTGAGCTGCTGGTTACAAAAACTTTATCAAGCGTTCTGACATGGCCGGCAGAGAGGAACACGGTAGATTTTTGCATTTTCAGCTCATTTATCTTGGAAATGATTTTTATTTTTTATTTAAATTTTTTCCCTTTTAAACTGTAATACCTCTACCGACGGCCCGATCTCCATAAAAGTTTGCACGCTGCTTTACAATAATAGGGTGCACATGCTCAGCTAATTTGGTGAAGTTCTGCGCAGAACAGACATTTTTTAGTCATTTAAATGTCATTTTGCATAGGATAATGTAGTTGACCTTTCTAACAGTTAAAGCGCCACCAAGAGGCCAGTTGCCACGTCCTTTTTCGGGTGACCACAGAATGAGCTCTTACATAGTTGAGCTGAGTTTGGTGAAAATATCCCGTTCCGTTGACGAGCTATAGCCAATTAAGTCGAAAGGGGCTCCTCCCACCTCAAACTTGGCGGCCCTTAGGAACCCTGAACCCAAATTTCCACTTTTTTTCAATGATTATTGACATTTAGACTCCAGAGAATCTGCCTGCACTGGTTTGGTCCCGGTTTGGCCAAAAACCAGGGACTAGTTCGCAAAAGTAGGTTTTTGGAAAAAGCGAAAATAGCCGGACATTTTCCCAGGTCACGAGCCAATCCGAGGCATGCGTCTGGTCCGTCTCGAGCCAAGGATTCCAACGATATAAGGCACTTGAGGCTACGGCCAACGGTCTAGGAGTTATGAGCAGTTTTGCGCAATTGATCGCTATAGCGCCACCTATGGGCCAATCTGGCTCATAATTTGATAACCTCTCCTCGATTTTTGTACTACCTATTGGGCAAGTTTCAAGTCTCTAGCCCTTACGGTTTGGTCTGCACGATGCGTTTTACGGCAGAATAATAAACCGGCACAAATACAATAGGTTTTCAAGCACTTCGTGCTTGAACCCCTAATAACAGAGGCGTAAAAGGGCCTAAAAAGGCTTATAAAAAAAAAACTATAGGGTTTCAGCGCCTGATTTTTGAGCTGCTGGTTACAAAAACTTTATCAAGCGTTCTGACATGGCCGGCAGAGAGGAACACGGTAGATTTTTGCATTTTCAGCTCATTTATCTTGGAAATGATTTTTATTTTTTATTTAAATTTTTTCCCTTTTAAACTGTAATACCTCTACCGACGGCCCGATCTCCATAAAAGTTTGCACGCTGCTTTACAATAATAGGGTGCACATGCTCAGCTAATTTGGTGAAGTTCTGCGCAGAACAGACATTTTTTAGTCATTTAAATGTCATTTTGCATAGGATAATGTAGTTGACCTTTCTAACAGTTAAAGCGCCACCAAGAGGCCAGTTGCCACGTCCTTTTTCGGGTGACCACAGAATGAGCTCTTACATAGTTGAGCTGAGTTTGGTGAAAATATCCCGTTCCGTTGACGAGCTATAGCCAATTAAGTCGAAAGGGGCTCCTCCCACCTCAAACTTGGCGGCCCTTAGGAACCCTGAACCCAAATTTCCACTTTTTTTCAATGATTATTGACATTTAGACTCCAGAGAATCTGCCTGCACTGGTTTGGTCCCGGTTTGGCCAAAAACCAGGGACTAGTTCGCAAAAGTAGGTTTTTGGAAAAAGCGAAAATAGCCGGACATTTTCCCAGGTCACGAGCCAATCCGAGGCATGCGTCTGGTCCGTCTCGAGCCAAGGATTCCAACGATATAAGGCACTTGAGGCTACGGCCAACGGTCTAGGAGTTATGAGCAGTTTTGCGCAATTGATCGCTATAGCGCCACCTATGGGCCAATCTGGCTCATAATTTGATAACCTCTCCTCGATTTTTGTACTACCTATTGGGCAAGTTTCAAGTCTCTAGCCCTTACGGTTTGGTCTGCACGATGCGTTTTACGGCAGAATAATAAACCGGCACAAATACAATAGGTTTTCAAGCACTTCGTGCTTGAACCCCTAATAACAGAGGCGTAAAAGGGCCTAAAAAGGCTTATAAAAAAAAAACTATAGGGTTTCAGCGCCTGATTTTTGAGCTGCTGGTTACAAAAACTTTATCAAGCGTTCTGACATGGCCGGCAGAGAGGAACACGGTAGATTTTTGCATTTTCAGCTCATTTATCTTGGAAATGATTTTTATTTTTTATTTAAATTTTTTCCCTTTTAAACTGTAATACCTCTACCGACGGCCCGATCTCCATAAAAGTTTGCACGCTGCTTTACAATAATAGGGTGCACATGCTCAGCTAATTTGGTGAAGTTCTGCGCAGAACAGACATTTTTTAGTCATTTAAATGTCATTTTGCATAGGATAATGTAGTTGACCTTTCTAACAGTTAAAGCGCCACCAAGAGGCCAGTTGCCACGTCCTTTTTCGGGTGACCACAGAATGAGCTCTTACATAGTTGAGCTGAGTTTGGTGAAAATATCCCGTTCCGTTGACGAGCTATAGCCAATTAAGTCGAAAGGGGCTCCTCCCACCTCAAACTTGGCGGCCCTTAGGAACCCTGAACCCAAATTTCCACTTTTTTTCAATGATTATTGACATTTAGACTCCAGAGAATCTGCCTGCACTGGTTTGGTCCCGGTTTGGCCAAAAACCAGGGACTAGTTCGCAAAAGTAGGTTTTTGGAAAAAGCGAAAATAGCCGGACATTTTCCCAGGTCACGAGCCAATCCGAGGCATGCGTCTGGTCCGTCTCGAGCCAAGGATTCCAACGATATAAGGCACTTGAGGCTACGGCCAACGGTCTAGGAGTTATGAGCAGTTTTGCGCAATTGATCGCTATAGCGCCACCTATGGGCCAATCTGGCTCATAATTTGATAACCTCTCCTCGATTTTTGTACTACCTATTGGGCAAGTTTCAAGTCTCTAGCCCTTACGGTTTGGTCTGCACGATGCGTTTTACGGCAGAATAATAAACCGGCACAAATACAATAGGTTTTCAAGCACTTCGTGCTTGAACCCCTAATAACAGAGGCGTAAAAGGGCCTAAAAAGGCTTATAAAAAAAAAACTATAGGGTTTCAGCGCCTGATTTTTGAGCTGCTGGTTACAAAAACTTTATCAAGCGTTCTGACATGGCCGGCAGAGAGGAACACGGTAGATTTTTGCATTTTCAGCTCATTTATCTTGGAAATGATTTTTATTTTTTATTTAAATTTTTTCCCTTTTAAACTGTAATACCTCTACCGACGGCCCGATCTCCATAAAAGTTTGCACGCTGCTTTACAATAATAGGGTGCACATGCTCAGCTAATTTGGTGAAGTTCTGCGCAGAACAGACATTTTTTAGTCATTTAAATGTCATTTTGCATAGGATAATGTAGTTGACCTTTCTAACAGTTAAAGCGCCACCAAGAGGCCAGTTGCCACGTCCTTTTTCGGGTGACCACAGAATGAGCTCTTACATAGTTGAGCTGAGTTTGGTGAAAATATCCCGTTCCGTTGACGAGCTATAGCCAATTAAGTCGAAAGGGGCTCCTCCCACCTCAAACTTGGCGGCCCTTAGGAACCCTGAACCCAAATTTCCACTTTTTTTCAATGATTATTGACATTTAGACTCCAGAGAATCTGCCTGCACTGGTTTGGTCCCGGTTTGGCCAAAAACCAGGGACTAGTTCGCAAAAGTAGGTTTTTGGAAAAAGCGAAAATAGCCGGACATTTTCCCAGGTCACGAGCCAATCCGAGGCATGCGTCTGGTCCGTCTCGAGCCAAGGATTCCAACGATATAAGGCACTTGAGGCTACGGCCAACGGTCTAGGAGTTATGAGCAGTTTTGCGCAATTGATCGCTATAGCGCCACCTATGGGCCAATCTGGCTCATAATTTGATAACCTCTCCTCGATTTTTGTACTACCTATTGGGCAAGTTTCAAGTCTCTAGCCCTTACGGTTTGGTCTGCACGATGCGTTTTACGGCAGAATAATAAACCGGCACAAATACAATAGGTTTTCAAGCACTTCGTGCTTGAACCCCTAATAACAGAGGCGTAAAAGGGCCTAAAAAGGCTTATAAAAAAAAAACTATAGGGTTTCAGCGCCTGATTTTTGAGCTGCTGGTTACAAAAACTTTATCAAGCGTTCTGACATGGCCGGCAGAGAGGAACACGGTAGATTTTTGCATTTTCAGCTCATTTATCTTGGAAATGATTTTTATTTTTTATTTAAATTTTTTCCCTTTTAAACTGTAATACCTCTACCGACGGCCCGATCTCCATAAAAGTTTGCACGCTGCTTTACAATAATAGGGTGCACATGCTCAGCTAATTTGGTGAAGTTCTGCGCAGAACAGACATTTTTTAGTCATTTAAATGTCATTTTGCATAGGATAATGTAGTTGACCTTTCTAACAGTTAAAGCGCCACCAAGAGGCCAGTTGCCACGTCCTTTTTCGGGTGACCACAGAATGAGCTCTTACATAGTTGAGCTGAGTTTGGTGAAAATATCCCGTTCCGTTGACGAGCTATAGCCAATTAAGTCGAAAGGGGCTCCTCCCACCTCAAACTTGGCGGCCCTTAGGAACCCTGAACCCAAATTTCCACTTTTTTTCAATGATTATTGACATTTAGACTCCAGAGAATCTGCCTGCACTGGTTTGGTCCCGGTTTGGCCAAAAACCAGGGACTAGTTCGCAAAAGTAGGTTTTTGGAAAAAGCGAAAATAGCCGGACATTTTCCCAGGTCACGAGCCAATCCGAGGCATGCGTCTGGTCCGTCTCGAGCCAAGGATTCCAACGATATAAGGCACTTGAGGCTACGGCCAACGGTCTAGGAGTTATGAGCAGTTTTGCGCAATTGATCGCTATAGCGCCACCTATGGGCCAATCTGGCTCATAATTTGATAACCTCTCCTCGATTTTTGTACTACCTATTGGGCAAGTTTCAAGTCTCTAGCCCTTACGGTTTGGTCTGCACGATGCGTTTTACGGCAGAATAATAAACCGGCACAAATACAATAGGTTTTCAAGCACTTCGTGCTTGAACCCCTAATAACAGAGGCGTAAAAGGGCCTAAAAAGGCTTATAAAAAAAAAACTATAGGGTTTCAGCGCCTGATTTTTGAGCTGCTGGTTACAAAAACTTTATCAAGCGTTCTGACATGGCCGGCAGAGAGGAACACGGTAGATTTTTGCATTTTCAGCTCATTTATCTTGGAAATGATTTTTATTTTTTATTTAAATTTTTTCCCTTTTAAACTGTAATACCTCTACCGACGGCCCGATCTCCATAAAAGTTTGCACGCTGCTTTACAATAATAGGGTGCACATGCTCAGCTAATTTGGTGAAGTTCTGCGCAGAACAGACATTTTTTAGTCATTTAAATGTCATTTTGCATAGGATAATGTAGTTGACCTTTCTAACAGTTAAAGCGCCACCAAGAGGCCAGTTGCCACGTCCTTTTTCGGGTGACCACAGAATGAGCTCTTACATAGTTGAGCTGAGTTTGGTGAAAATATCCCGTTCCGTTGACGAGCTATAGCCAATTAAGTCGAAAGGGGCTCCTCCCACCTCAAACTTGGCGGCCCTTAGGAACCCTGAACCCAAATTTCCACTTTTTTTCAATGATTATTGACATTTAGACTCCAGAGAATCTGCCTGCACTGGTTTGGTCCCGGTTTGGCCAAAAACCAGGGACTAGTTCGCAAAAGTAGGTTTTTGGAAAAAGCGAAAATAGCCGGACATTTTCCCAGGTCACGAGCCAATCCGAGGCATGCGTCTGGTCCGTCTCGAGCCAAGGATTCCAACGATATAAGGCACTTGAGGCTACGGCCAACGGTCTAGGAGTTATGAGCAGTTTTGCGCAATTGATCGCTATAGCGCCACCTATGGGCCAATCTGGCTCATAATTTGATAACCTCTCCTCGATTTTTGTACTACCTATTGGGCAAGTTTCAAGTCTCTAGCCCTTACGGTTTGGTCTGCACGATGCGTTTTACGGCAGAATAATAAACCGGCACAAATACAATAGGTTTTCAAGCACTTCGTGCTTGAACCCCTAATAAAGCTGCGAGCAGCATTTAGCGGGGTTCAAGCCATCTAAGGTCTTTAAGCATTTGACACCTTTTGCATGAAAGGCTTTTAAGCACTGAATGAATTTGAGAGATATCAGGTGAAATGAAGTGATAAACTGACAAAATGTGATTTTAAATATTATAATAATGACTTTATAAAGTCTAAATATGAATTGATCAGGAGAGTGCAGAGAATCATACTGCTGTGGTTTGGTTCCGATCAGGCAAAAAACCTAAGACTAGTTTGCAAAACGAGGTTTTTAACATAATTGTGAATATTTAAATAAAGATTTGATTGACAGTATTGGTTATAGAGGCAAAGTTGTTCAGTGTGAGAAGATCTATCATAATATATGCATATTATGTGGCTGTTTTAACCCCACATGATTACAGAGATGGAAAATACAATTTACAGGCAATTCACCATAGGGAATACATGGTTTTCATAGCTTTTTAACATTTATAGCGCCCCCTATACTCCGATCTCCATAAAACTTTGCATGTGTCTTCAACATGTTATGCTACATATACCCAACAATTTTCGTGAAGTTTTGAGTTTTCTCTTAGGATTTATAGGCTTTTGATTGTATTTTGCCACGCCTCTTTTCTAAATGGCCCTGTTATAGCCATCCAAATGCAAGAAATCAACTTTTTTTTGATAATTATTGATCTAGAGAGTCCAGAGAATTGTCCTAGACTGGTTTGGTTCTGATTGGGCAAAAAACCAGGGACTAGTTCGCAAAAGTAGGTTTTTAACATTATTGCAAATATTTATTTAACGATTTGATTGACAGAAATGGTTCTAGAGGCAAAGTTGTTCAACATGAGGAGATCTATCATATGATATGCATATTTTGCCGATGTGTGCAACACCACGTGATTGCAGAGCCATAAAACTCGTTAGCGCCAACTAGTGGCCGATTTCTTTCAAAATTCTTACAGACCTCTAAGACCATGAGTCAAACATGCCCACTGAGTTTCGTTCCGATCAGCCTCCATTAACCTTGTCTAGCAGGTGCTCAAAATTCATTGGTCTATGGCGGCCATGTTTTTTGAGATACATTAATGTCCTCATACACATACATGGTACCTTGGGCCAAGACACTGCATACCAATTTTCAGGTCAATCGGACTAGCGGTCGCGTGGTTATAGCTATTTTCATGTTTTTTCCACATTATAGCGCCACCAAGTGGTCAATCTTCACATTTTGTTTGTCCTGACCTCAGAATGAGCCCTTACACATGTGTACCAAGTTTGGTGAAGATATCTCATTTCCTTCTTGAGTTATAGCCTCTTTAGTAAAAAAGGCTCCGCCTTAAATGTACATTTCCACGCCCCTTTTCGTCCTTGAGTCAAAATTTCAACTTTTTTTTGATAATTATTGATATTCAGACTAGACAGAACATTTTGGCACTGGTTTGGTTCCGATATGTCAAAAAATTAGGGACTAGTTCGCAAAAGTAGGTTTTTGACAAAATTCAAAATGGCGGAAAAATTTTCATGACGGAAATGAAATCGGAGATATACGTTTTGTTCGCCAAGGTCTCAGCTTTCCAATGATATAAGACACTTGAGTGTGGACCAAACGGTTTAGGAGTTATGAGCCCTTTCGCGCAATTGATTGCTATAGCGCCACCTATAGGCCAATCTGGCTCATAATTTGATAACCTTTCCTCGATTTTTGGACTACCTATTGGCCAAGTTTCAAGTCTCTAGCCCTTACGGTTTGGTCTGCACGATGAGTTTTACGGCAGAATAATAATAATAATAATAATAATAATAATAATTAAAGCTGCGAGCAGCATTTAGCGGGGTTCAAGCAATTTAAGGTCTTTAAGCATTTGACACCTTTTGCATGAAAGGTTTTTAAGCACTGAATGAATTTGAGAGATATCAGGTGAAATGAAGTGAAAAACTGACAAAATGTGATTTGAAATATTATAATAGTGACTTTATAAAGTCTAAATATGAATTGATCAGGAGAGTGCAGAGAATCATACTGCTGTAGTTTGGTTCCGATCAGGCAAAAAACCTAGGACTAGTTTGCAAAACGAGGTTTTTAACATAATTGTGAATATTTAAATAAAGATTTGATTGACAGTATTGGTTATAGAGGCAAAGTTGTTCAGTATGAGAAGATCTATCATAATATTATGTGGCTGTTTTAACCCCACCTGATTACAGAGATGGAAAATACAATTTACAGGCAATTCACCATAGGGAATACATGGTTTTCAAAGCTTTTTAACACTTATAGCGCCCCCTATACTCCGATCTCCATAAAACTTTGCATGTGTCTTCAACATGTTATGCCACATATACCCAACAATTTTCGTGAAGTTTTGAGTTTCCCCTTAGGATTTATAGGCTTTTGAGTGTATTTTGCCACACCTCTTTTCTAAATGGCCCTGTTATAGCCATCCAAATGCAAGAAATCAACTTTTTTTTGATAATTATTGATCTAGAGAGTCCAGAGAATTGTCCTAGACTGGTTTGGTTCTGATTGGGCAAAAAACCAGGGACTAGTTCGCAAAAGTAGGTTTTTAACATTATTGCAAATATTTATTTAACAATTTGATTGACAGAAATAGTTCTAGAGGCAAAGTTGTTCAACATGTGGAGATCTATCATATGATATGCATATTTTGCCGATGTGTGCAACACCACGTGATTGCAGAGCCATAAAACTCGTTAGCGCCAACTAGTGGCTGATTTCTTTCAAAATTCTTACAGACCTCTAGGACCATGAGTCAAACATGCCTACTGAGTTTCGTTCCGATCGACGTCCGTTAACCCTGTCTAATAGGTGCTCAAATTTCATTGGCCGATGGCGGCCATGTTTTTTGAGATACGCCAATGTTCTCATAGACAGACATGGGCCTTGGGCCAAGACACTGCTTACCAATTTTCAAGTCAATCGGACTAGCGGTCGCGTGGTTATAGCCCTTTTTGTGTTTTTTCCATGTTATAGCGCCACCAAGTGGCCAATCGTCGCGATTTTTTTATCGTGACCAAAGACTGAGCCCATACACATGTGTACCAAGTTTGGTGAAGATATCTCATTTTTTGCTGGAGTTATAGCCTCTTTAGTAAAATAGGCTCCGCCTTAAATGTACATTTCCACGCCCCTTTTCGTTCATGAGTCAAAATTTCAACTTTTTTTTGATAATTATTGATAGTCAGACTAGAGAGAACATTTTGGCACTGGTTTGAATCTGATATGTCAAAAAACCAGGGACTAGTTCGCCAA
Source organism: Pseudorasbora parva (assembly GCF_024679245.1). NCBI lineage: Eukaryota > Metazoa > Chordata > Actinopteri > Cypriniformes > Gobionidae > Pseudorasbora > Pseudorasbora parva. Next base: position 14,161,077 of record NC_090185.1, on the reverse strand, counting down.
AGTAGGTTTTTGACAAAATTCAAAATGGCGGGAAAATTTGCATACCGGAAATGAAATCGGAGATATACGTTTTGTTCGACAAGGTCTCAGCTTTCCAATGATATAAGACACTTGACCCTTAGGAGCAACGGTTTAGGAGTTATGAGCCATTTCGCGTTTTTGGTTGCTGTAGCGCCACCTATTGGCCAATCTGGCTCATAATTTGATAACCTCTCCTCGATTTTTGGACTACCTATTGACAAAGTTTGAAGTCTCTAGCATTTACGGTTTGGTCTGCACGATGAGTTTTACGGCAGAATAATAATAATAATAATTAAAGCTGCGAGCAGCATTTAGCGGGGTTCAAGCCATTTAAGGTTTTTAAGCATTTGACACCTTTTGCATGAAAGGCTTTTAAGCACTGAATGAATTTGAGAGATATCAGGTGAAATGAAGTGATAAACTGACAAAATGTGATTTTAAATATTATAATAATGACTTTATAAAGTCTAAATATGAATTGATCAGGAGAGTGCAGAGAATCATACTGCTGTGGTTTGGTTCCGATCAGGCAAAAAACCTAGGACTAGTTTGCAAACCGAGGTTTTTAACATAATTGTGAATATTTAAATAAAGATTTGATTGACAGTATTGGTTATAGAGGCAAAGTTGTTCAGTATGAGAAGATCTATCATAATATATGCATATTATGTGGCTGTTTTAACCCCACCTGATTACAGAGATTCACCATAGGGAATACATGGTTTTCAACGCTTTTTAACCTGTTAAGCTGCATCCCCATTTAGGGGCTCACAGCTGAAAATGACCTACCTGAATTAAAATAATTATAGCTCAGTGTGACAGTGTGCTACAGGCACAATTATGGTATCTTTGGAAAGAAGACACTTGGGACTCTACTAAAAAGAAATCAGAGTTGATAATTTTAAAACAGATAAAAAATTATAATAGTTGAAATGCCTCAAAAAAAATGTGCACTACAAAGAATGTTTTATTACTTCATGTAAAAATATATGAAAATAGACCTGAAGAAATCCAGTTAGGTTGTGGATTGAAAGGCACAAGGCTTATCAGTTTATATTTCAAGTTTGAAGAAGATATCATCAAAAATGTGGTTCCTTCATGCTTTTTCCCAAGACTATGTCTTTTCCTTCCCCCCCCCCTCCCCGGCTTGAGGCACATCCCCAGAAATGATGTCTCTCAACTAAAACAACTGCAGTTGCTTAACAATTTGCACTAAATGCACAATTTAGACATCTTTAAAAAGAAGACACTTTAGAGTTTATCACCTGAACTTTAAAGTAGGAAAAACATAGACAGACAAAAAGTTATAGAAGTTGAAGTGTCTTGAAGATAATTTGTACTACAATGAACAATTTATTATTTCATGTAAAAATATATGAAAATAAACCTGGAAGAATCCAGTTACGTTATGGATCGAAAGGCACACGTCTCATCAGTTTATATTTCAAATTTGACAAAGATATCATGAAAAATGGGGTTCCTGCATGTATTTTTTTAAGAATATGTCCAGGTGCCAAGAAACCTACTAGGATACTAGATAACCTAATGTTATGAAGGATACTGCAAGATGTTTTAGTCATCATATATGATGCTTGCATGCTTTTTCAACCATAAAATAATATGCAGAACCATAAAACTGTATATAAGTGATTTATTAGTGCAACAGAACTATACAAATATAATAAAATATTATGAAATATGATTTTAAAAAAAAGAGATAAACTTCTTTGCAACAGAAAATACAGCAATAAGTAATATAGGTATAATATAAGTATAATAACTATAAATACAACCAGTAATATAAGTATAAGTGACAATAAGTAATATATGTAAACACACACACACACAATTTACAAAAATGCTGTTGTCTCCTGCCAAACGATACGTCCTGTTTGGTTAGTGCTGGTCATGCCAAACAGCAAAGCAGTTCCGCTTTGGCTGAAAGCACAGTGCCGTTGAACAAGTAGTACAAAAAACAGGGGTTTTTTGGGAACAAACCCGGCACTGGCGCCTTCCTTTGGTGCTGTCTGCAGCAAAGTACCCTGGTAAGTGGCGAGTCTCTTTGTTGGATGGAGGGGATGAAGGAACATCAGCACGCACCAACACAGTAAGCTCCTCAATGAGTTGTTCTCTGAATTGCTTCTGTGTCAGTGGCTTCTGATTCTTCATACAGGCCAATTGACGGTGGATTATGAAAGCGTTTACAATGGCTATGTCCAGAAAGTGGTAGAAGAAGGTACGATACCACTTTCTTGTTTTGTGCGCGACTGTGTAGTAGCCAATAAGTGCATCGGAGACATCCACTCCACCCATGAACCTGAATAGAAATAGAAAAGGTCATATTTTAGAATAATTTCAGAAATGTTCTTGATATTCAATATAGATGAAATATAAACAAACAAAATTGAAATTGTTGAATACATTCAACTAACCTGTTATATTCTGCAACACAGTCTGGAACAGGTACATCCAAGGTTTCCCACTGTCCATTTCCACCTTTCACTTTTCTCTGGACAACATTCCCTCCAGTGCCACTGTGAATGGTGGAGCACATCTGAACCTCTCTAGTGTCCTTCCATTCGACAAAAAGCAAGTCCCCTTCTCTCAGCCAATGATGTGTGCCACGAGGAGCTCTTTTTGGAAGCTTGTTCAATGCAGTTTTAGGGTATCCTATCCTGTTAGAACGAATAGTTCCACATGCCCAGATGTTTTTTTTCAAGAGATCTGTAAACAGCACTGGACTTGTGTAGAAGTTGTCAACGAACAGTTTGTAGCCTGTTCCCAACATCTTCTCATCAACCAGTGCCATGACAGACTCATAACTTAGTCCTTTGTTCTGTGGGATAGGAGCTACAGGTGATTTACCCTCATAAACAAAAAAGTCCCATGTGTAGGCAAACAACGAGTCAGCAAGCACAAACAGTTTATATCCCCACTTTGTTGGCTTAGCCTTCATATATTGCTTTAGTCCATTCCTCGCTTTTGTTGCCACCATCCTTTCATCAATGGCAATGTTCTGGAAAGGATGGAAAAAGTTCTTGCATGCATCTCTCAGTTCCTGATACATAGGTTTTACTTTACAGAGACGGTCATAGGCAGCTGTTCCTTTTTTGTTGTTGTTCTCAGCATCCACCTTGGGATCACTGAGATGCAGAGCAGAGGAGATGGAAAAAAATTTCCGCGAAGACATGACTGTGGCAGGAAAGGGTGTGTGAAAAATGCTGGATTTCTTCCAGTAATCAGTCAGTGAAGACCGTTTTACCAGTCCCATGAATATTACAAGCGACAGATATGCATATAAATCGTTCAATGAAATATCTTGCCACTGTTTGTGTCCTTTTTGCTGCATCGCTCCATAGGTATTTGTGTTTTTCACAATTGTCTGCAGCAATGAAGTGGATAAAAACAGCTGGAACAACTGCAACACAGTGTATGTTGCTGTGAGGATCAGCTGTGGGCCTGGTGTTCTAAATGGTCTGAAGACTGTAGCTGGAGGTGTAATGTCTGCATCTGATGAACAGTTCCACTTTACTGTAGGGGTGCTTGGGGACATTGTTTTTTTGTTTTGTTTGTAGGGCTTTACTGTAGGGGTGCTGAAAGACTTGTTTTTTTTGACTGTTTTTTTGCCTCTCTGTTTTACTGGCCGATTCAGGTCTACATTAGCAAGTGCAGATTTGGAAGAGTCCGAAAGCTTGCATCTCTTTTCCGCTGGTTGGCTGATGCTTGGATGCCATTCCTCATCCGAAGATTCAACTCGATGCCTGTAGAATGGCAAGGAAAGGAAAGAGAATTAGAATTGCATGTATACTTCTGTATAGCTTGTCCATTCAATCAAAAAATCACAGTTTTACAAACAGCATTCACTCTAACTGCCGGCCATCCCATAAACAATAAAACTGATGGGCAGTCATTTAGACAGCATTCATACTGATGGTCGTGTTTACATTCTCATTCAGCCCACCAATCAATCTAATGGCCAATGATACAGACAGCATTCATACTGATGGTCGTGTTTACATTCTCATTCAGCCCACCAATCAATCTAATGGCCAATGATACAGACAGCATTCATACTGATGGCCAGACAAAGAATCACAAATCACACAGATGGTCAGCCTCCCAGAACTCCATCTAACTCGTATTTTGAATATTTTTCTAGCACACACAGAATCTTTATAAATATATGCACATTTCTTTTTTTTCTGTGTATACTAGAAAGAAAATGCAATATACAAGTTATTAGATGGAGTTCTGGTATTTACTTATATTTTGCTTTTTTTTTGGCAGACACAGAAAAAATACATACATACTCACACACGTTTTTTTTTTTTGTGAAACAAAACGCAAACATTCCATAGGCGTAATGGTTTTTATACCTTACAAACCGTATTTTCTATCCCTCTACACTGCCCCTAAACCTACCCTTCACAGGAAACATTCTGCATTTTTACACTCATTTTTTACCCTCTCCTTGTAATACCTGTGTCATACCCATTATACACATTTGGGTCCTGATATTTCACAAAAACAAGCACACAACCACACGATATATATATATATATATATATATATATATATATATATATATATATATATATATATATATATATATATATATATATATATATATACACATACATACATGCTATGTATTCGTGTACAGCAACTCACCGATATAAAATAGGATCATCATCTCCGTCCACAAGCATATCACCTTCATCGCTGTCTTCACTCTCCTCAATGTTTTCCACGTCGCTGCTTTGAGTGATTTCAAATAAAACATCTTCAGCGGAGAAAAACTTCTTTGGATGATCCATTTGATACTAAATTCCGTTCAGTAAGTAAGACGCGAAAAGAGTTGTTCCAAAGAGACCGTCTTACTAGGCTGTTACCTTACTCTCTGTTTCCGGTCAAATGACAGGTGCTGTGCGTCACAGTACACGTCGCAGCTACTAGGCTAGTAGTGAATGAGAGAGAGAGGAAGAGAGCGCCAGATTCAAATAAGTAAATAATCACGCCCATGTGAGGTATATAAATAAGCCGGGTATCGTTGGAATCGTGTGTTCATTGGCTACATTTTCTGTCAGTCATGATGATTTGATACTCTTATTGGCTTTAGTTGTAAAGACAATTTCATTGGACGAGCATATCATGACATCAGCTAAACCGACTGCAATGGTTGGACATTTTGATCTAGATCCCGGCTATCTTTGTATGGTTTTGTGTGTGGGCGGTCTTATTTTGTTCGTTACAGTCTAAGCTACAAATCCATATAGCTTTCTGCTAGCGGGAGACTGTTTTTGGTGCGTTATTTTATTGCATAACAGTGTAGTACGATACTTCTCTGCGAAGAAATGCGATCTAAACAAAGGAATAACTATACAAATAACAACGTTATTGTTTCATTGGATTAAAAATGCTCTATGGGATGTTATTCAGTGGACCCTTTTCTCTCCATTCAATCTGGAACTTTTAGCAGTGGATGCGCGTGTGACTCGTTATTACAACACTACTGGTAGGTACTCTGTTTGTTCTTATTCGTGTTTTGATGTGTATTGCTTACATAAATGCCAAAATACATTCGTTATAAGCTTTTTATTGAAAGACAGTGGGTTGTCGACAGTGGTTGAGGGTTAGATCTTTAGAATGTTGTATAGTTTGTCAAGATTAGTGATGTTTTTGTATGTTACATGTATTCATTAACATTGCACTCGTGTAAAAAAAAGCAGTTCAGTGCGCATTCGTCCTCGTGAAGGCTAACAGGTTAACACTTATAGCGCCCCCTATACTCCGATCTCCATAAAACTTTGCATGTGTCTTCAACATGTTATGCCACATATACCCAACAATTTCCGTGAAGTTTTGAGTTTTCCCTTAGGATTTATAGGCTTTTGAGTGTATTTTGCCACGCCTCTTTTCTAATTGGCCCTGTTATAGCCATCCAAATGCAAAAAATCCACTTTTTTTTGATAATTATTGATCTAGAGAGTCCAGAGAATTATCCTAGACTGGTTTGGTTCTGATTGGGCAAAAAACCAGGGACTAGTTCGCAAAAGTAGGTTTTTAACATAATTACAAAAATTTAATTAATAATTTGATTGACAGCAATGGTTCTAGAGGCAAAGTTGTTCAGCATGAGGAGATCTATCATATGATATGCGTATTTTGCCGATGTGTTTAACACCACGTGATTACAGAGCCATAAAACTCGTTAGCGCCAACTAGTGGCCGATTTCTTTCAAAATTCTTACAGACCTCTATGACCATGATTCAAACATGCCCACCGAGTTTCGGTCCGATCATCGTCCATTAACCTTGTCTAATAGGTGCTCAAAATTCATTGGTCGATGGCGGCCATGTTTTTTTGAGATACACCAATATCCTCATAGACAGACATGGTACCTTGGGCCAAGACACTGCTTACCAATTTTCAGGTCAATCGGACTAGCGGTCGCGTGGTTATAGCCATTGTTATGTTTTTTCCACATTATAGCGCCACCAAGTGGTCAATCTTCGCAATTTTTTTATCCTGACCTCAGAATGAGCCCATACACATGTGTACCAAGTTTGGTGAAGATATCTCATTTCCTTCTTGAGTTATAGCCTCTTTAGTAAAATAGGCTCCGCCTTAAATGTACATTTCCACGCCCCTTTTCGTCCATGAGTCAAAATTTCATCTTTTTTTGATAATTATTGATATTCAGGCTAGAGAGAACATTTTGGCACTGGTTTGGTTCCGATATGTCAAAAAACCAGGGACTAGTTCGCAAAAGTAGGTTTTTGACAAAATTCAAAATGGCGGAAAAATTTGCATACCGGAAATAAAATACCTCCTATGTTTTTTGTTCGGCTTAAGCCAAGGATTCCAATGATGTAAGACACTTGATTGTGCGACAATGGGTTTTTGAGATATAAGCAAAATAGTGACTTTTTTTTGTTTTTTGCGCTATAGCGCCACCTATTGGCCAATCTGGCTCATAATTTGAGAACCTCTCCTCGATTTTTGGACTACCTATTGACAAAGTTTCAAGTCTCTAGGCCTTACGGTTTGGTCTGCACGATGAGTTTTACGGCAGAATAATAATAATAATAATAATTAAAGCTGCAAGCAGCATTTAGCGGGGTTCAAGCATTTAAGGCCTTTTAAGCACATAGGCATTAAAGACATTAAGTTTTATTTAGCAAGATTTTAAACACTGAAATAATAGATGGAAAAGTCCATTTACAGCCAATATAGGCAATTTACCATAAAAAATGCATGGTTTTTATAGCTTTTTTACAGTTATAGCGCCACCTATAGTCCGATCTCTTTAAAACTTTTCATGCTTCATCAGCATGTCATGCTACATATACCCAACAATTTTCGTGAATTTTTGAGCTTCCCTTTTGAGTTAGCGCCAACTAGTGGCCGATTTCTTTCAAAAATCTTACAGACATCTAGGACCATGAGTCAAACATGCCCACCAAGTTTCGTTCCGATCGGCCTCTGTTAACCTTGTCTAATAGGTGCTCAAATTTCATTGGCCGATGGCGGCCATGTTTTTTGAGATACGCCAATGTCTGCATACCAATTTTCAGGTTAATTGGACTAGCCATCGCGTGGTTATAGCCCTTTTCATGTTTTTTTTTCACATTATAGCGCCACCAAGTGGCCAATCGTCGCAATATTTTTATCGTGACCTCAAATTGAGTCGATATACATGTGTACCAAGTTTGGTGACGATATCTCATTTCCTTCTTGAGTTATAGCCTTTTTAGTAAAATAGGCTCCGCCCTGAATGTCCATTTTGAAGCCAATTAGCAAAAATGAATTGAAATTTCAACTTTTTTTCGATAACTATTGATAAACAGAGACCAGAGAACATTTTGACACTGGTTTGGTTCCGATCGGTCAAAAAACCAGGGACTAGTTTGCAAAAGTAGGTTTTTAACATAATTGTGAATATTTAATTAATGATTTGATTGACAGCAATGGTTTTAGAGGCAAATTTGTTCAGCATGAGGAGATCTATCATATGATATGCATATTTTGTGGATGCGTGAAAAAACACGTGATTTCAGAGCCATAAAACTCGTTAGCGCCAACTAGTGGCCGATTTCTTTCAAAATTCTTACAGACCTCTAGGACCATGAGTCAAACATGCCCATCAAGTTTCGTTCCGATTGGCCTCTGTTAACCCCATCTAATAGGTGCTCAAATTTCATTGGCCGATGGCGGCCATGTTTTTTGAGATACGCCAATGTCCTCATAGACGTACATGGGGCCTTGGACCAAGACACTGCATACCAATTTTCAGGTCAATCGGACTAGCGGTCGCGTGGTTACAGCCCTTTTCATGTTTTTTTCGCATTATAGCGCCACCAAGTGGCCAATCATCGCGATTTTTTTATCGTGACCTCAAATTGAACCGATATACATGTGTACCAAGTTTGGTGACGATATCTCATTTCCTTCTTGAGTTATAGCCTTTTTAGTAAAATAGGCTCCGCCCTGAACGTCCATTTTGAAGCCAATTAGCATAAATGAATCGAAATTTCAACTTTTTTTTGATAACTATTGATAAACAGAGACCAGAGAACATTTTGACACTGGTTTGGTTCCGATCGGTCAAAAAACCAGGGACTAGTTTGCAAAAGTAGGTTTTCAATAAAATTCAAAATGGCGGAAAAATTTGCATACTGGAAATAAAATCTGAGATATACATTTTGTTCGCCAAGGACTCAGCTTTCCAATGATATATGACACTTGAGTGTGGACCAAACGGTTTAGGAGTTATGAGCCTTTTCTCGCAATTGATTGCTATAGCGCCACCTATGGGCCAATTGGGGTCATAGCTTTTCAGGGTCTCCCCAACATGAGTACTACCATCTGACAAAGTTTCAAATTTCCAGCTCTTACGGTTTGGTCTGCACGATGCGTTTTAGCGGAGAATAATAATAATAATAATAATAATAATAATAATAATAATAATAAAAATTAAAGCTGCAAGCAGCATTTAGCAGGGTTCAAGCATTTAAGGCCTTTAAACAGTTAAGGTCTTTTGTATTTAAGGCCTTTAAGCATTAAATTAATTAAAACTGAGATAAAATGAAGATCTGAGCATTCATTGAGGATTTATTAAAGGGTTTCGGGGACACTTGGTCAAGGCCACATATTGAAATGACCCAATTATAGCCATCCAAATGCAAATGCCAGTCATTTTGGATAATTATTGACCTGTCAGAATGAGCAGATCTAATAAATCATTTGAACATTATACGATAATAGATACAAAAGACCATTTACAACAATTACAGGAAATTTACCATAGCAAACGCATCAAAGCTTTTATAGTTATAGCGCCACCTATAGACCAATCTCCATAAAAGTTTGAATGCTTGTTTAGAGTCACATATCACATTTACTTTCTCAAACTATTTTTGAGAAGTTCTAAACATTTATTGAGGAGTTAAAGGTTTAGGTACACTTGGTCAAAGTCACATTTTGATATGACCCTATTATAGCTATCCAAATGCAAAAGTAATTTTTTTGGATAATTATTGAGAATGAGGACATATGTTGTGGTAGCTTGCTGTCACGTGACGAATTGGGCGGTGTCTGAGCCCGTCCACCATTTTGGGATCCTACGCTATCGGTTGCCAGGGGCAACATTGTAAGAGCGATACAGAGATCGGAGCAGGAAAGACGGCTTGAGGAATTATCATCACCGCGTTTAAACGGAGAAATGGAGGCCTCTTACAGGGAGAAACTTACTACCAGCGCCAGGCAGAGGTATTTAAGCTGGCTGAGATCAAAAACGTCGACCCATACGAGCTGCCGGCAGCACAATGGAACAGAGACCTAACGTTAGACGCTTTACTACCTTTCTGAAATGTTTCTATACATATATTTTCTGTGCATTCTGAATAATAAATAAATAAATCTCCCCACTATCCTGCAGTAGTCCAGTGCTCGTCCTCTCAGTAAGAGTTTTTCTTGTACTAATCATACTGTCTTGTACTGACTAATAAAAAGGATCGCTTGTGTGTGCTGGTGCTTTTAGTCCAGCCTTCTTAAGTAGAATAAATGCTCGGTACGTGCCTTAAATTAATGTAACGTTAGAGGAAAATTTGTCAACTATAGGCCTACTTTGAATATTAATTAAGCGTTTTGGGCATAAACATGTAAATTACATACAGTAAAATGATTGATAGTGAAAATGACAGAATAGTGATCAAAATGTTTAATACAAATAAATAAAGGATCGTATTCATCAGGTGTTACACACTTCAGCTTCGCGGTCACGAGTTTAGACGATGACTGACACCCTGTGGTGAACTATAGCGTATGTTTATCAGCAGCTGCTTTCTCAGCTCGGCTTGGGTGGATTAAAACTTCATGTTACATTGAGTTTAGAAAATGTTGTACTTAATAATCATCAGAATATCTCTTCTCCAGTCTCTGTCCGAATCCACTAAGGCGAGTACTATCCTCCCAAAATGGCAGAAGGGGGAGGATTCCGTGATCTCTATGGGCGGGGCACTGTGTCGTGACGACATCTCATTCTCAATTGATCTAGAGAGTCAGAATGAGCAGATCTAACAAATGATTTGAACATTATATGATAACAGATGGAAAAGAACATTTACAGCCAATAAAGGGAATTTACCATAGGAAATGCATGGTTTTAAAGCATTTTAACAGTATAGCGCCACCTATGGTATGATCTCCATAAAACTTTGCATGCTTCTTCAGCATGTTATGCCACATATACCCAACAATTGTCGTGAAGTTTTGAGTTTTCCCTTAGTATTTATAGGCTTTTGAATGTATTTTGCCACACCTCTTTTCTAAATGTCCCTGTTATGGCCATCCAAATGCAAAAGTTCAACTTTTTGATGAGATGATTGCTCTAGAGAGTCCAGAGAATTGTCCTAGACTGGTTTGGTTCCAAATGGGTAAAAAACCAGGGACTAGTTTGCAAAAGTAGGTTTTTAACATAATTGCAAATATTTAATGAACGATTTGATTGACAGCAATGGCTCTAGAGGCAAAGTTATTTAACATGAGGAGATCTATCAATTGATATGCATATGGTGTGGATATGTCAAACACCACGTGATTACAGAGCCATAAAACTCGTTAGCGCCAACTAGTGGTTGATTTCTTTCAAAATTCTTACAGACCTCTAGGGCCATGAGTCAAACATGCCCATCAAGTTTCGTTCTGATTGGCCTCCGTTAACCTTGTCTTATAGGTATCAACTTCATTGGCCGATGGCGGCCATGTTGATTGAGATACGCTGATGTCCTCATATACATACATGGGGCCTTGGACCAAGATACTGCATACCAATTTTCAAGTCAATCAGACTAACAGTCAGGTGGTTATAGCCGTTTTTATGTTTTTTAACATTATAGCGCCACCTAGAGCCCAATCATCGCGATTTTTTTTATCGTGACCAAAGATTGAGCCCATACATAAGTGCACCAAGTTTGGTGATGATATCTCATTTCTTTCTTGAGTTATAGCCTTATTAATAAAATAGGCTCCGCCTTGAACGTCCATTTTGACGCCCCTTAGCAAAATTGAATCAAAGTTTCAACTTTTTTTCAATGATTATTGATAATCTGACTCCAGAGAATATTTCTGCACTGGTTTGGTTCCGATAGGTCAAAAAACCAGGCACCAGTTCGGGCCAGGTCCGTCTCGAGCCAAGGATTCCAACGATATAAGGCACTTGAGGCTACGGCCAACGGTCTAGGAGTTATGAGCAGTTTTGTGCAATTGATCGCTATAGCGCCACCTATGGGCCAATCTGGCTCATAATTTGATAACCTCTCCTCGATTTTTGTACTACCTATTGGGCAAGTTTCAAGTCTCTAGCCCTTATGGTTTGGTCTGCACGATGCGTTTTACGGCAGAATAATAAACCGGCACAAATACAATAGGTTTTCAAGCACTTCGTGCTTGAACCCCTAATAACAGAGGCGTAAAAGGGCCTAAAAAGGCTTATAAAAAAAAAACTATAGGGTCTCAGCGCCTGATTTTTGAGCTGCTGGTTACAAAAACTTTATCAAGCGTTCTGACATGGCCGGCAGAGAGGAACACGGTAGATTTTTGCATTTTCAGCTCATTTATCTTGGAAATGATTTTTATTTTTTATTTAAATTTTTTCCCTTTTAAACTTTAATACCTCTACCGACGGCCCGATCTCCATAAAAGTTTGCACGCTGCTTTACAATAATAGGGTGCACATGCTCAGCTAATTTGGTGAAGTTCTGCGCAGAACAGACATTTTTTAGTCATTTAAATGTCATTTTGCATAGGGTAATGTAGTTGACCTTTCTAACAGTTAAAGCGCCACCAAGAGGCCAGTTGCCACGTCCTTTTTCGGGTGACCACAGAATGAGCTCTTACATAGCTGTGCTGAGTCTGGTGAAAATATCTCGTTCCGTTGACGAGCTATAGCCAATTAAGTCGAAAGGGGCTCCTCCCACCTCAAACTTGGCGGCCCTTAGGAACCCTGAACCCAAATTTCCACTTTTTTTCAATGATTATTGACATTCAGACTCCAGAGAATCTGCCTGCACTGGTTTGGTCCCGGTTTGGCCAAAAACCAGGGACTAGTTCGCAAAAGTAGGTTTTTGGAAAAAGCCAAAATAGCCGGACATTTTCCCAGGTCACGAGCCAATCCGAGGCATGCGTCTGGTCCGTCTCGAGCCAAGGATTCCAACGATATAAGGCACTTGAGGCTACGGCCAACGGTCTAGGAGTTATGAGCAGTTTTGCGCAATTGATCGCTATAGCGCCACCTATGGGCCAATCTGGCTCATAATTTGATAACCTCTCCTCGATTTTTGTACTACCTATTGGGCAAGTTTCAAGTCTCTAGCCCTTATGGTTTGGTCTGCACGATGCGTTTTACGGCAGAATAATAAACCGGCACAAATACAATAGGTTTTCAAGCACTTCGTGCTTGAACCCCTAATAACAGAGGCGTAAAAGGGCCTAAAAAGGCTTATAAAAAAAAAACTATAGGGTCTCAGCGCCTGATTTTTGAGCTGCTGGTTACAAAAACTTTATCAAGCGTTCTGACATGGCCGGCAGAGAGGAACACGGTAGATTTTTGCATTTTCAGCTCATTTATCTTGGAAATGATTTTTATTTTTTATTTAAATTTTTTCCCTTTTAAACTTTAATACCTCTACCGACGGCCCGATCTCCATAAAAGTTTGCACGCTGCTTTACAATAATAGGGTGCACATGCTCAGCTAATTTGGTGAAGTTCTGCGCAGAACAGACATTTTTTAGTCATTTAAATGTCATTTTGCATAGGGTAATGTAGTTGACCTTTCTAACAGTTAAAGCGCCACCAAGAGGCCAGTTGCCACGTCCTTTTTCGGGTGACCACAGAATGAGCTCTTACATAGCTGTGCTGAGTCTGGTGAAAATATCTCGTTCCGTTGACGAGCTATAGCCAATTAAGTCGAAAGGGGCTCCTCCCACCTCAAACTTGGCGGCCCTTAGGAACCCTGAACCCAAATTTCCACTTTTTTTCAATGATTATTGACATTCAGACTCCAGAGAATCTGCCTGCACTGGTTTGGTCCCGGTTTGGCCAAAAACCAGGGACTAGTTCGCAAAAGTAGGTTTTTGGAAAAAGCCAAAATAGCCGGACATTTTCCCAGGTCACGAGCCAATCCGAGGCATGCGTCTGGTCCGTCTCGAGCCAAGGATTCCAACGATATAAGGCACTTGAGGCTACGGCCAACGGTCTAGGAGTTATGAGCAGTTTTGCGCAATTGATCGCTATAGCGCCACCTATGGGCCAATCTGGCTCATAATTTGATAACCTCTCCTCGATTTTTGTACTACCTATTGGGCAAGTTTCAAGTCTCTAGCCCTTATGGTTTGGTCTGCACGATGCGTTTTACGGCAGAATAATAAACCGGCACAAATACAATAGGTTTTCAAGCACTTCGTGCTTGAACCCCTAATAACAGAGGCGTAAAAGGGCCTAAAAAGGCTTATAAAAAAAAAACTATAGGGTCTCAGCGCCTGATTTTTGAGCTGCTGGTTACAAAAACTTTATCAAGCGTTCTGACATGGCCGGCAGAGAGGAACACGGTAGATTTTTGCATTTTCAGCTCATTTATCTTGGAAATGATTTTTATTTTTTATTTAAATTTTTTCCCTTTTAAACTTTAATACCTCTACCGACGGCCCGATCTCCATAAAAGTTTGCACGCTGCTTTACAATAATAGGGTGCACATGCTCAGCTAATTTGGTGAAGTTCTGCGCAGAACAGACATTTTTTAGTCATTTAAATGTCATTTTGCATAGGGTAATGTAGTTGACCTTTCTAACAGTTAAAGCGCCACCAAGAGGCCAGTTGCCACGTCCTTTTTCGGGTGACCACAGAATGAGCTCTTACATAGCTGTGCTGAGTCTGGTGAAAATATCTCGTTCCGTTGACGAGCTATAGCCAATTAAGTCGAAAGGGGCTCCTCCCACCTCAAACTTGGCGGCCCTTAGGAACCCTGAACCCAAATTTCCACTTTTTTTCAATGATTATTGACATTCAGACTCCAGAGAATCTGCCTGCACTGGTTTGGTCCCGGTTTGGCCAAAAACCAGGGACTAGTTCGCAAAAGTAGGTTTTTGGAAAAAGCCAAAATAGCCGGACATTTTCCCAGGTCACGAGCCAATCCGAGGCATGCGTCTGGTCCGTCTCGAGCCAAGGATTCCAACGATATAAGGCACTTGAGGCTACGGCCAACGGTCTAGGAGTTATGAGCAGTTTTGCGCAATTGATCGCTATAGCGCCACCTATGGGCCAATCTGGCTCATAATTTGATAACCTCTCCTCGATTTTTGTACTACCTATTGGGCAAGTTTCAAGTCTCTAGCCCTTATGGTTTGGTCTGCACGATGCGTTTTACGGCAGAATAATAAACCGGCACAAATACAATAGGTTTTCAAGCACTTCGTGCTTGAACCCCTAATAACAGAGGCGTAAAAGGGCCTAAAAAGGCTTATAAAAAAAAAACTATAGGGTCTCAGCGCCTGATTTTTGAGCTGCTGGTTACAAAAACTTTACCAAGCGTTCTGACATGGCCGGCAGAGAGGAACACGGTAGATTTTTGCATTTTCAGCTCATTTATCTTGGAAATGATTTTTATTTTTTATTTAAATTTTTTCCCTTTTAAACTGTAATACCTCTACCGACGGCCCGATCTCCATAAAAGTTTGCACGCTGCTTTACAATAATAGGGTGCACATGCTCAGCTAATTTGGTGAAGTTCTGCGCAGAACAGACATTTTTTAGTCATTTTAATGTCATTTTGCATAGGATAATGTAGTTGACCTTTCTAACAGTTAAAGCGCCACCAAGAGGCCAGTTGCCACGTCCTTTTTCGGGTGACCACAGAATGAGCTCTTACATAGCTGTGCTGAGTTTGGTGAAAATATCTCGTTCCGTTGACGAGCTATAGCCAATTAAGCCGAAAGGGGCTCCTCCCACCTCAAACTTGGCGGCCCTTAGGAACCCTGAACCCAAATTTCCACTTTTTTTCAATGATTATTGACATTCAGACTCCAGAGAATCTGCCTGCACTGGTTTGGTCCCGGTTTGGCCAAAAACCAGGGACTAGTTCGCAAAAGTAGGTTTTTGGAAAAAGCCAAAATAGCCGGACATTTTCCCAGGTCACGAGCCAATCCGAGGCATGCGTCTGGTCCGTCTCGAGCCAAGGATTCCAACGATATAAGGCACTTGAGGCTACGGCCAACGGTCTAGGAGCTATGAGCAGTTTTGCGCAATTGATCGCTATAGCGCCACCTATGGGCCAATCTGGCTCATAATTTGATAACCTCTCCTCGATTTTTGTACTACCTATTGGGCAAGTTTCAAGTCTCTAGCCCTTATGGTTTGGTCTGCACGATGCGTTTTACGGCAGAATAATAAACCGGCACAAATACAATAGGTTTTCAAGCACTTCGTGCTTGAACCCCTAATAACAGAGGCGTAAAAGGGCCTAAAAAGGCTTATAAAAAAAAAACTATAGGGTCTCAGCGCCTGATTTTTGAGCTGCTGGTTACAAAAACTTTACCAAGCGTTCTGACATGGCCGGCAGAGAGGAACACGGTAGATTTTTGCATTTTCAGCTCATTTATCTTGGAAATGATTTTTATTTTTTATTTAAATTTTTTCCCTTTTAAACTGTAATACCTCTACCGACGGCCCGATCTCCATAAAAGTTTGCACGCTGCTTTACAATAATAGGGTGCACATGCTCAGCTAATTTGGTGAAGTTCTGCGCAGAACAGACATTTTTTAGTCATTTTAATGTCATTTTGCATAGGATAATGTAGTTGACCTTTCTAACAGTTAAAGCGCCACCAAGAGGCCAGTTGCCACGTCCTTTTTCGGGTGACCACAGAATGAGCTCTTACATAGCTGTGCTGAGTTTGGTGAAAATATCTCGTTCCGTTGACGAGCTATAGCCAATTAAGCCGAAAGGGGCTCCTCCCACCTCAAACTTGGCGGCCCTTAGGAACCCTGAACCCAAATTTCCACTTTTTTTCAATGATTATTGACATTCAGACTCCAGAGAATCTGCCTGCACTGGTTTGGTCCCGGTTTGGCCAAAAACCAGGGACTAGTTCGCAAAAGTAGGTTTTTGGAAAAAGCCAAAATAGCCGGACATTTTCCCAGGTCACGAGCCAATCCGAGGCATGCGTCTGGTCCGTCTCGAGCCAAGGATTCCAACGATATAAGGCACTTGAGGCTACGGCCAACGGTCTAGGAGCTATGAGCAGTTTTGCGCAATTGATCGCTATAGCGCCACCTATGGGCCAATCTGGCTCATAATTTGATAACCTCTCCTCGATTTTTGTACTACCTATTGGGCAAGTTTCAAGTCTCTAGCCCTTATGGTTTGGTCTGCACGATGCGTTTTACGGCAGAATAATAAACCGGCACAAATACAATAGGTTTTCAAGCACTTCGTGCTTGAACCCCTAATCAGTACAATTACAATAGGGTTTCAGCACTTCGTGCTTGAACCCCTAAAAATCGGTACAATTACAATAGGGTTTCAGCATTTCATGCTTGAACCCCTAATAATAATAATAATAATAAAAATCAGCACAAATACAATAGGTGTTCAGCACTTCGTGCTTGAACCCCTAATAAAAATCCTTACAATAACAATAGGTTTTCAAGCACTTCGTGCTTGAACCCCTAATAATAAAAATCAGTACAATTACAATAGGGTTTCAGCACTTCGTGCTTGAACCCCTAAAAATCAGTACAATTACAATAGGGTTTCAGCACTTCGTGCTTGAACCCCTAATAAAAATCAGCACAAATACAATAGGTGTTCAGCACTTCGTGCTTGAACCCCTAATAAAAATCAGTACAATTACAATAGGGTTTCAGCACTTCGTGCTTGAACCCCTAAAAATCAGTACAAATACAATAGGTGTTCAGCACTTCGTGCTTGAACCCCTAATAAAAATCAGTACAATTACAATAGGGTTTCAGCACTTCGTGCTTGAACCCCTAATAATAAAAATCAGTACAATTACAATAGGGTTTTAG
The DNA here is from genome assembly GCF_024679245.1 of Pseudorasbora parva. Lineage (NCBI taxonomy): Eukaryota > Metazoa > Chordata > Actinopteri > Cypriniformes > Gobionidae > Pseudorasbora > Pseudorasbora parva. The sequence continues at coordinate 14,143,470 of NC_090185.1, read as the reverse complement.
CACTTCGTGCTTGAACCCCTAATAATAAAAATCAGTACAATTACAATAGGGTTTCAGCACTTCGTGCTTGAACCCCTAATAATAAAAATCAGTACAAATACAATAGGTGTTCAGCACTTCGTGCTTGAACCCCTAATAATAAAAATCAGTACAATTACAATAGGGTTTCAGCACTTCGTGCTTGAACCCCTAATAAAAATCAGCACAAAAACAATAGGTGTTCAGCACTTCGTGCTTGAACCCCTAAAAAATCAGTACAATTACAATAGGGTTTCAGCACTTCGTGCTTGAACCCCTAAAAACCGGTACAATTACAATAGGGTTTCAGCATTTCATGCTTGAACCCCTAATAATAATAATAAAAATCAGTACAATTACAATAGGGTTTCAGCACTTCGTGCTTGAACCCCTAAAAATCAGCACAAATACAATAGGTGTTCAGCACTTCGTGCTTGAACCCCTAAAAATCAGTACAAATACAATAGGTGTTCAGCACTTCGTGCTTGAACCCCTAATAAAAATCGGTACAATTACAATAGGGTTTCAGCATTTCATGCTTGAACCCCTAATAATAATAAAAATCTTTACAATTACAATAGGGTTTCAGCACTTCGTGCTTGAACCCCTAAAAATCAGTACAATTACAATAGGGTTTCAGCACTTCGTGCTTGAACCCCTAATAATAATAAAAATCAGCACAAATACAATAGGTGTTCAGCACTTCGTGCTTGAACCCCTAATAAAAATCAGCACAAAAACAATAGGTGTTCAGCACTTCGTGCTTGAACCCCTAATAAAAATCAGCACAAAAACAATAGGTGTTCAGCACTTCGTGCTTGAACCCCTAATAATAAAAATCAGCACAAATACAATAGGTGTTCAGCACTTCGTGCTTGAACCCCTAATAAAAATCAGCACAAATACAATAGGTGTTCAGCACTTCGTGCTTGAACCCCTAATAAAAATCAGCACAAATACAATAGGTGTTCAGCACTTCGTGCTTGAACCCCTAAAAATCAGTACAATTACAATAGGGTTTCAGCACTTCGTGCTTGAACCCCTAATAATAAAAATCAGCACAAATACAATAGGTGTTCAGCACTTCGTGCTTGAACCCCTAATAATATCTAAATCTGACTCTATCAATGTATACAATAAGACTCAGAGCCATACTTACTTTCAAAATTAAAATAGTCCAGTTCTTCAAAAACCTGTGTTAGGTTTCTTTTACTTTTAAAGTCCCTTATCGAACTTATCCGGTGAACATCCTAAGCAAACATCAGGATCTCATAGTTTGGGGAGACCTGGTAATAACTGATCTGTTGGATAAGAGAAAGTATTCTGAACTGGAAACAACATCTGTCTGTTATCAAATCAAAATGCTGGATTTAAATGCAGTTATAATTAATATGCGGTAAACCGAAGTATACTTTGAGCTTAAAGGGATAGTGCACACACAAATTAAAAAATTCTGTCATTAACTACTCAACCTCATGTTGTTCCAAACACATAAGACTTTCGTTCATCTTCAAAATACAAATTACCATCTTTTTGAAGAAATCTGATATGTTTTTGGCCCCTCAAAGACAGCCATACACATTTAAACATTGATCAGTGGATATAAACAGAAGCTCAAACGTGCAGCATAACAGGAGAATGAACCTCATTGGTTCTTGTGGAAGCTCAGATGTGCTGCGTAACACGAGAATGAACCTCATTGGCTCTTGAGAAAGTTCAAACGTGCTGCGTAACACGAGAATGAACCTCATTGGCTCTTGAGAAAGTGCAAACATGCTGCGTAACACGAGAATGAACCTCATTGGCTCTTGAGAAAGTGCAAACATGCTGCGTAACACGAGAATGAACCTCATTGGTTCTTGCGGAAGCTCAAACATGCTGTGTAGTGCGAGAATGAACTTCATTGGTTCATCAAGTCAACGTCAAGCGAACATGTTTGAGCTTCCGTTTACCACAACTGATGTGCATCAATCATTAACGAATGTTTATGTGAATAAAAAAAGCCTAAATAAGTGGTCTTACAACTAAACTACAGCAACCTCTACGGTACATACCGTCTCTATACAATTTTTAATGATATTCTTTGCTTTGTTAAAATCATCCTTATTAATAATGTCAGCTGAATCCACAGCAATGTAGATATCAAGTTTTCCACCCCGAGTTATTTTCTTCGCCTGTTGATCTGAAGACAGAAGGAACAATGCATCCACATTTAAATCTGAATCACCCCAATTGTTAATGACGATGAAAAATGTGTGTTTATAACGTGCTTTAGGACACAAAGGTACCTTCCTCTTCATACTGTGGAGAAAGCTCTAGATTTGACTTTAGAGCACTGCTGAATACTTCTGACGCTTCCTCGGGGGTGTCGTAAGTGAAATGTGCTGTACAGTATTTACACAAAAACATTAGATGCATTATCCAGAAAAGCCTCTTTTTATAAGCAAAAGCTCTTATTTATATATATATATATATATATATATATATATATATATATATATATATATATATATATATATATATTAGGGGTGTAACGGTTCACAAAATTCACGGTTCGGTTCGATACGATACACTGGTGTCACGGTTCGGTTCGGTACGGTTCGGTATGTTTTAGATTTAAAAATTAAAAAAATTGGCAGAAATTACCTTTTTTTATTATTATTTTATTAAAACTAACAAAGTATGATTTTTTGTTGTTGTATGATTTTACCCATCTTCTATGTAGTTACAGGAATAAGACATTAGCTCATTACATTAGCGTGTGCGGTGCGTGTTTCTTTGCGTGTGCGTTGCAGGAGCCCCACACCCTGTAGCGCTTTACATATGCAATGTGTGTGTATGTATGTCCAATCTTCTTTGTTTACTCTTTAATAGAAGTCAGGTTACGTAGCCTACTACATTTAAACAACATTTTATTAAATTCATTTATTCATATTTATATAGGCTACTTTAGATTTAGCTCACACAAGTGGCAAAACATTTAAACATAGTTTATAGCCTTAAATCACAAACATTTTAAATTAGAAACTTACAATAGTCTATTCAAAAACAGCCGACTCTAGTCTTTACTTTCGTTTTACACCCTTTTAAAAGAAATCCTGCAGGGCAAAAAGAACTTTGCTTTTCACCTCCAAGAAAGTACGAGTGCTCTCCATTATGGCACATTTTTTTTAACCTAAATGCCAGGTAAGGTGTCGTTTTGTTGCTTTACTTGAGAAAAAAAAAGCCATGTGTTGACTTTGAAACAAGAGTATATTTTAAATGATATGCATCTGTGGTGAAATTACTAGATTTTCGCGTCAGTACATGTTTATTTTAATGCGAACAATGTTCTATCACTTTAATGCAGCAACGCAGCGCAGCAAATCATACGCCCGTTTCACACATACTCCGTCTGCAGTGCGTGTGCGGTGCGTATTTTTTTCCGTCCCCATGTTAACGGATGACAGCTTTCAAACTGCACGCGGATGCGGTCCGTCAGTCCGTTCCAGGAGCGTTGCGTCTGCAGCAGTGCACGGATCGTTTTCGTACCGAGTCTATTTTTTGCTGCGCTGCGTTGCTGCATTAAAGCGACGGAAGACTTTTCGCATTAAAATTAACATGTACTGACGCGAAAATCTAGTCATTTCACCACAGATGCATATCATTTAAAATATACTCTTGTTTCAAAGTCAATGCATGGCTTTTTTTCCTCAAGTAAAGCAACAAAACGACACCTTACCTGGCATTTAGGTTAAAAAAAAAGTGCCATAATGAAGAGCACTCGTACTTTCTTGGAGGTGAAAAGCAAAGTTATTTTTGCCCTGCAGGATTTCTTTTAAAAGGGTTTAAAAACGAAAGAAAAGACGAGAGTCGGCTGTTTTTGAATAGACTATTGTAAGTTTCTAATTTAAAATGTTTGTGATTTAAGGCTATAACCTATGTTTAAAAGTTTTGCTACTTGTGAGGTAAATCTAAACTATATAAATATGAATAAATTAATTTAATAAAATGTTGTTTAAATGTAGTAGCCTAGGCTACGTAACATGACTTCTATTAAAGAGTAAACAAAGAGAATTGCAATTCTGACGAGGCATGTTCAGTAAAAACTTTTGGATTTTAAAAAATAATGAATAAATGCTGTGTTTGTGGTGTGCAACAGCGGATCAGTTGCGGACTGCAAACGCAGCATATGTGAAAACACTACAGGGCTTACGGATCCTGCAACGCACACGCAACGCAACACGCACCGCACACGCACTGTAGACGGAGTATGTGTGAAACGGGCGATAGACTCGGTACGAAAACGATCCGTGCACTGCTGCAGACGCAACGCTCCTGGAACAGACTGACGGACAGCACCCGCGTGCAGTTTGAAAGCTGTCATCCGTTAACATGGGTACGGAAAAAAATACGCACCGCACACGCGCTGCAGACGGAGTATGTGTGAAACGGGCGTTAGGTCTCATATCCGCGGCTATAAATGGACCACTCGCCGCGGTGATATCTTTTGCCATTTGAATAAGTTGGAAATGTCTGTCTAAATGCTGCGGGGATAGTTTGTGGGATAGTTTGTGGCTGTTTCTCCTTTTTATCGTCTTGTTGTCGGCTTTGATTGACATGACATGAATTATTCCCGCTGCTGTATCATCAGCAAATGCGACAGACCGTTGTTTTTTAATCCATCAATCTTGCCAACACCATCATAGCTTACCAAGAATCCAAAGTTCACCCAAACACCAGACCTGTTGGTTATTGGAGGATCTTCTATTTCTGGTTTGTTAAACGCAATAGCCTTTTTGCGACGGGCATTCAGCGCGTAGCCCACTGAGTAAGCGAGCACCTGACTGAGCAGCCTAAAACATATTTGGTGTTTTTTTTTCTTTCACTTCGGCGGTGTCAGGGGCATTGCCTGTTATGTCGTTTTGGTTTTTGGGCTACCTTGTTGAACGCATATTATTATATTTCACACACTTTTTTATTTTCCAAATCTAATTAATTAGTCCAAGAACCGTTCGGTACATAATGCGTTCCGCGTACCGAACCGAAAGCCTCGTACCGAACGGTTCAATACGAATACGCGTATCGTTACACCCCTAATATATATATATATATATATATATATATATATATATATATATATATATATATATATTGTGTGTGTGTGTGTGTGTGTGTGTGTGTGTGTGTGTGTGTGTGTGTGTGTGTGTGTGTAGGAGTCATACATTACAAAATAAACAGATTGTAAAATATTTTCCATTAAACTGACATCCCTTAAATTTCTAAATACAACAAGAACCAACAAGAATAAAAGAACAAAAACAGACACAAAAAAGAAAATAGGGGTACAGTACAGTCCAGTGGCAACTTAGCATAGTTACAGTTTTGACAGTAATCTATGATTACATCTATTATATAATTACTCCTTTTCCACAAATTCCTTCCATATTTTCCACAGCACAATCCCTTCTTGCTTTGTTAATTTTAAAGAAAAGGTAAGAATTTCCATCTTATATATTTCGATTACAGCTGCTTTCCAGTCTTCTATAGTGGGTGATATAGGTTGGAGCCAATTGCGCGTAAGGGCCTTTTTAGCTGTGACCAGAAATATTCTCCATAGGTATATATAATTGGTTTTATGCAAGTCCAGATTACCCAAATATAAGACATCAAATTGAAATGGAATTTTGATCTTTAATATAGTTTCTAATGTCCTGTGTACATCTTTCCAAAATGTGTGAATAACTAGACACCCCCAGAATATATGGTGAGGATTTGCTACTTCTGAATAACATTGTCTCCAACATCCTGATCCTACTTCCCTAAACCATTTTTGAGCTGGTGAAATAAAGAATCGAATTACATTTTTCCAGGAAAATAGTCTCCATTGGTGAGAGCCTGTGGTTTTCCATTGGGATTTACATGTTTTTAACCAAACATCTTCCGTTATAAACACGTCTCCTTCTTTCTTCCATTTACATTTAACATAAGAAGTGGATTCTGGTCTGTGATTCCCTTTTGTTCAGTCACTCCGACGTAACGTCAGTGACTGACGAATGGGGTTTCGCTTAGAAGCCTATCATCTCCGAGACTAGAAAGCGCCCAATGGCAGAGCCAATGCCATGGGCATGCGAGATTTGCATGCGTAACTCCGCCTACCCACGTGGGTATATAAGGAAGTAGCTGGCATAATCGCATTATGTTTTAATGCTTTGGAGCCAAAGATAACTTACCTTTCACTCCCACAACCCTTCTGAGTTAAGTCAGTTCTTCGAGATGAAGGATCTTCCAGTCGGTGTTGGTGTTCGACGCGTTCCAGCGGTCACATACTTCCTGCCTGCTGGTCAGACGATTGGTTCCAGTTGGTGTGTGGTCCCCTGGGCGCTTCGGCATCGACTGCGAGGTTAAATCCTCTCACAAAAAGAGCTCACATGTCGCGTCCTTTTCAGGATGTCTCGCCCGTGTGCTTCTGGGTGTGGCCGGTCTCTACACTCTTCTGATGGGCACTCGCACTGTCTGGCATGCTTGGGCTTCCAGCATGCTCAGGCGGCGCTTGTGGATGCGTCATGTTCCCACTGCGGGAATATGGCCATCTCCGTGTTGCGGTCGAGACTCAATGATCTCCGTGCGGCCGCCGGAGTGAGAGTCCCCTCCGTCACCCCCCGATCTGATGTGTCCGCGGCCTCGGTATCATCCGGTCCGCGGGGCGTCTCTTCGGCTGGTGGCCAGGGTGACCTGAGGCTGATGGTGTGGAACACAGCTCCGACGCTCATGCCTCGGCCCACACCCCCCTCTGTTGCACCGGTACCCGTGAGCGTTGTGATGGAGCCCGCGGTCTCGGTTTCGACCGGTCCGAGCGTTTCGTTCGGCGCTCCAGAGGAGGACGAGATGTCGGTGACCGCATTGCAAGGTGGGCTAGAGTCCTCCGAGGATGATGATTCGGCTGTGCTGCCGCCTCCGGGCGCGCCAGCATTGTCCGAGTCGGACCCGGAGCTGACAGTCATGCTTGCCCGGGCAGCTGTGGCGCTTGGTCTGGAGTGGAACCCTCCGCCCCGGCCAGAGCGTTCGCGGATTGATGATTGGTTTTTGGGTGCGCCACGTCAGGACAGCCGTCCTGCTGTGCCCCCAATTCCTTTCCTCCCGGAAGTGCATGAGGAGGTTGCGCACCGTTTCTTCTCGCGAGCGTTTGGCAGCCTCTTCCGCCTTCTCCGCCCTCGATGGGGCGGCGGCTAGAGGGTACACTGGGGTCCACCTGGTGGAGCGTTCTGTGGCGATGCAACTGTGTCCCCAGAGCGCCTCCTCCTGGCGTGGCGATCCTAAGCACCCCTCCAAGGCCTGTAGATTCACATATTCCATGGTGTCGAAGACCTACAGAGCTGCGGGGCAGGCCACCGCTTCTTTGCATGCCATGGCAACTCTTCAGGCCTACCAGGCCAAGTTGCTGTGCGACATGCACGAGGGTGGTGCCGAAACAGGGCTCAGAGATGAGCTGCGTGCCGCGACCGACCTCGCCCTCCGGACGACGAAGGTTACCGCACGCTCCATGGGCCGGGTGATGCGTGGTCCAGGAGAGACACTTATGGCTCAACATGGCCGATATGCGAGATGCCGAGCGGACTAGTTTCCTCGACGCCTCCATATCCCAGGCTGGGCTATTCGGCGGTGCGGTCGAGAGCTTCGCCCAACAGTTCTCGGCCGCCCTGAAGCAGTCTGAGGCTATTAAGCACATACTGCCCCGGCAGCCCGCTGCTGCACCCAAAGCGCCGCCGGCACAGTCGCTTCAGCTGCCTCGCCGCCGAGGGCGGCCTCCTGCGGTCTCCCCCGCGGCCACAGCAGCAGTCTTCACCCGGGCCGCGCCGCGGAGCACGCCGCAAGAAGCCGCCCTAGTCCACGCCAGCCCCGCAGCCCGCTAAACGCCAGGGTAAGCGGCGCTCCTGACGCGGACAGCTCAGAGATGGGCAGTTCTTTCCAGGAGATGGCAGCAGGGCCGCTCCTTCCCCCGGTGGAGGGCCGGGGGAGAATCTATCGTTCCGCTGCCGCCCCCCGGGGTGGCAGCACCCTATTGTGGTTAAAGAAAGAACTGACATACCCATCTCTGAGCACCCAGAGACCGGTGACGGCAGTGTGCGCCGCCCCCGGGCCACGCCGCTCTCGTCCCTCTCTGTCGCCAGCCCCCTCTCAGAGCAGACCCCAGTGGAACGTGAGTCCTTCCCTGGTCTCCTCTGTCAGGGCACAGCTGTTACTGCCGCCCCGACACCGGGCCGCTATGCCACCCGAGTCCGGGCCGGTAACGCTGCCTCGCTGCCCCACCGAGGGTACGCCGGTGCTCCGCATGACCCCGTTGGTACACTCCCTGGGAGCGGGGCTACAGCTGCCGGGACTGTCCCGCTGGGTCGCACAGACCATCTGGTTTGGCTATGCGATTCAGTTCGCGCGCGCTCCTCCCCGGAAGTGTCCGGGGTGTCCGGTTCACCATGGTGGGGTCCAATGCCCCAGTCATGCGTGCGGAGATCGCGACCCTACTGGCGAAGGGCGCGGTCGAGCTCGTCCCTCCAGCCGAGATGAAGTCCGGCTTTTACAGCCCTTACTTCATTGTACCAAAGAAATCCGGTGGGTTACGACCGATCCTGGACCTTCGCGTCCTGAACCGATCCCTGTACAGGCTTCCGTTCATGATGTTGACTGCGAAACGCCTTTTCGAATGCGTTCGTCCATGCGATTGGTTTGCAGCGATCGACCTGAAGGACGCGTACTTCCATGTGTCCATCCTTCCGCGACACAGACCGTTCCTACGGTTTGCGTTCGAAGGGCGGGCATATCAGTATGCCGTACTACCATTCGGGCTAGCTCTGTCCCCTCGCGTCTTCACGAAGATTGTCGAGGCAGCCCTTGCGCCACTCAGGCAGCAAGGGGTTCGCATCCTGAACTATCTCAATGACTGGCTCATACTGGGCCACTCTCGGGACCGGGTGTGCGAACACAGAGACCTGGTTCTCCACTACTTAGCTCGTCTGGGCCTTCTGGTCAACTGGGAGAAGAGCAAACTCTGCCCAGTGCAGACGATCTCTTTTCTCGGTATGGAGATCGAATCGGTCACCATGTGTGCGCAGCTTACCGGCGAGCGTGCGCAGTCACTGCTGACTTGCCTCCGTCAGTTAGAGAGCAAGAGTGCGGTTCCACTGAAACTGTTTCAGAGGCTCCTGGGGCATATGGCATCTGCAGCCGCGGTGACGCCACTCGGATTGCTTCATATGAGACCGCTTTGGCACTGGCTTCGCGATCAAGTCCCGAGATGGGCATGGCACTCTGGCACGCTCCGGGTCCCAGTGACTCGGGCCTGCAGACAGACACTCACCCAGTGGTCGAACCTCAGCTTTCTACGGGCAGGTGTGCCCTTAGAGCAAGTTTCCAGGCATTTTGTTGTGTCAACAGATGCATCCACCACGGGTTGGGGTGCCATGTGCAATGGACATGCAGCCGCCGGCTCCTGGTCGGAGAGCCAGAGCCGCCTGCATATCAATTGCCTTGAGCTGCTGGCAGTACGGTTCGCCCTGCGAGTTTTGTGCAAGGTCAGGGAGGACAAGGAGCAGGTCACGTTGGTCGCCCCGTACTGGCACGGCCGGACCTGGTTCCCAGAACTAGTTCTCCTTGCGACAGCCCCTCCCTGGCTAATTCCTCTGAGACAGGATCTACTCTCTCAGAGACGGGGCACCCTGTGGCACCCACGTCCCGATCTTTGGAACCTCCACGTGTGGCTCCTGGATGGGACGCGGCAGGTTTGAGTACCCTACCACCTACGGTGGTGACTACCATCACTTCCGCTCGGGCTGAGCCCACGAGACAGGCCTATGCATTGAAGTGGAACCTCTTCATCAGTTGGTGCTCTTCTCGCCAAGAAGACACCTGGAAATGCCCGATCGGGTCCGTGCTCTCTTTCCTCCAAGAAGGGTTGGATCGAAGGCTGTCTCCTTCCACCCTGAAGGTTTATGTGGCCACCATTGCCGCCTACCATGACCTGTTGGACGGTAAAACGGTAAGTAAGCACGACCTGGTCATCAGGTTCCTGAGGGGTGTGAGGAGACTACATCCTCCTCGCGCTCCTCTCATACCCTCTTGTGACCTCTCAGTAGTTCTAAGTGTTCTGCAGAGGGCCCCATTTGAGCCTTTGCGGTCAGTAGATGTTAAGTTCTTGTCTATGAAAACAGCGCTCCTGATCGCATTGGCCTCCATCAAGAGGGTAGGGGACCTGTAGGCATTTTCGGTTGACGAAGCGTGCCTGAAATATGGGCCGGCTGACTCTCACGTGATCCTGAGACCCCGGCCTGGATATGTGCCCAAGGTTCCCACCACTCCGTTCAGAGACCAGGTGGTGAACCTGCAAGCGCTGCCTTTGGAGGAGGCAGACCCAGCCTTGGCATTGCTCTGTCCAGTACGCACCCTTCGCGCTTACGTAGACAGGATGCAGTGTTTCAGGACCTCAGACCAGCTCTTTGTCTGTTATGGTGGGAAGCTGAAAGGGAAGGCTCTCTCAAAGCAAAGGCTGTCTCACTGGATAGTGGACACCATTGTTTTGGCTTACCAGCAGCAGGGACGTCCATGTCCCCTTGGGGTCAGGGCCCATTCCACTCGGAGTGTGGCCTCCTCTTGGGCTTTAGCACATGGCGCTCCGCTGACAGACATCTGCAGAGCTGCAGGCTGGGCGACACCAAACACATTCGCCAGGTTTTACAACCTCCCCAAGTGGAGCCTTGATCCGACTTTGTACTCGCCTCTACAAGTGGCCGGTAATGGATTGGCTCAGGTGTCTTCGCTTGCTCGCCATTCCACTCCACGGACTGGATACGTGCGATTTTCTTTTTAGGTGAGCTCCCCGAGAGCCCTGAGCTCCTCCAGCACTGACGACACCGATGCCAGTTAGTCTGCCCTTAGCCCAGACACTCGTGTCCGGCCAGGTGCCCCATGTGCATGGTTCCCTCCCGCGACCCCCACATGTGTATTTACACCGTAAGCCTCCCTGAGCAGGTGTATTCCCTTGGCAACCTTGCCACCCCCTGCGGTTAAAAATCCACCTGCGGCTGGTACCCCAGTGATCTTCCGTATGCAGCCCCTCGGGTGATACGTGTATTCTTAAGTCCTCCCTACGGGTAGGCATCTTGGCCCATATCTCCGCCTGGAATACGCCTCCCAGTGTACCTTGGTATTCCTGCGTTAAGTAGAGGCCTTTGACCGTCCTACTTGCATCAGGGCTCTCACGCTTGCGCAGGGCACTGGAAGACAGCCGAGTGGTGTGATTTCATTGGGACCCCCATTCGTCAGTCACTGACGTTACGTCGGAGTGACTGAACGAAAGGGAACGTCTCGGTTACGTATGTAACCCTCGTTCCCTGAGGAGGGAACGGAGACATAACGTCCCGCTGCCACATCCGCTGTACCGCTGGAATGTAGTTCAACTTGGCTCCTCAGCAGGTAAAACATAATGCGATTATGCCAGCTACTTCCTTATATACCCACGTGGGTAGGCGGAGTTACGCATGCAAATCTTGCATGCCCATGGCATTGGCACTGCCATTGGGCGCTTTCTAGTCTCGGAGATGATAGGCTTCTAAGCGAAACCCCATCCATCAGTCACTGACGTTACGTCTCCGTTCCCTCCTCAGGGAACGAGGGTTACATACGTAACCGAGACGTTTTGTAGACAATGATACAATTTAGTAATAACCTTATTTATTCTAATAGTCTTAAATGCAGACAAGAGTATCTTTACAAATTCATTTTGTTGCCAAATCCCCTTCTTATGCACTGATGTGTTAAAATGGTGTCTTATTTGAAAGTATCTAAATAAGTCATGATTACCCAACTCAAACCGATTCTTAAATTCTTGAAAGGTTAAGAATATGTTGTTATTTGTGAAAGAATAATATGTTGTAACTCCTTTTGGAATCCATTTCTTAAACACTTCGTCTAAAGTATTAGGTGTAAACTCTGTGTCGTATGCGCACCATCTCAGTATTTTCAGAGTGTCTTTCAAGTTAAAATTTTTAATTACTGTTGCACATATTTCTACTGTAATAGTAATCCACGGATGTTCTTTACTTATATTGGCCCTTAATAGGTTTTCATCTGCAATTACTGCTTGAATTGGTACTTCTGGGGAAAAGGGAAAGTTCAATTTGCTTCCATCTAGCTTTGTAGCTTGGGTTATACAAGCAAACTATGGGTCTTAATTGGGCAGCTATATAATAATCTTTTAAGGAGGGAAGGGCCAAGCCTCCCTTCTCTTTAGATATCTGGAGCGTTTTATATCAAATTCTGGATTTTTTACCTTCCCAAATAAATCTTATAATCCATTTGTCCCACTCTTTAAATTGTTCTTCTGTAATCTTCACTGGGAGTGTCTGAAAAAGATATAAAAGCCTCGGAAGCATATTTATTTTAATAATTTCCACTCTCTCCCCCAAATTCAAGAAAGGGATAGCACTCCACCTCTGGATATCTGCCCGTAGCTTAAATGTCTATAATTTACTTCTAACAGGGTGTTAGTATCTTTCGGCAGGTATATTCCCAAATATTTTATTACTTCTTCATTATAATTAATCCTATATTTTGTGCTCATTTCTTCTGATGGAATAAAATTGTAGCAAATGACCTGTGTTTTTTGCACATTTAGTTTATATCCTGATAAAGTGCCAAATTTATCTAGTATTGACATAAGGTTTGAAAATGATATTACCGGGGTCTCTCAAGTATATCATAACATCGTCTGCGAATAATGTAATTTTATGTTCATCTTCCCCCATTTTTATCCCAGTAATATAATGGTGTTGCCGTATCCATTGGCTAAGGGGTTCAATATAAAGTGCAAAAAGGAGGGGGGAAAGAGGACATCCCTGCCTCGTTCCCTTTTCCAGATCGCAGAAATTAGACAAACTCCCATTTACTTTAATTCTTGCTCGTGGTCTCGAATATATTAACTGTATGGCTTTAATAACGTTTTCGTGAAAAACAAATTTTTCTAGTACTCTATATAGGTATGACCATCTGACCGAATCAAAGACTTTTTCAGCATCAAGACTCAATATCATTGCTGGCATATTACTCTCTTGAATGTGTTTCATTATATGTAGTGTGCGTCTAACATTATCTTGTGTTTGTCTTTGTTGAATGAACCCTGTCTGATCATTGTGAATCAGCTCTGGAAGTAGGTGTTCTATTCTCCCAGTCAATATTGCTGTATATAACTTATAATCAACATTTAAAACCGAGATAGGCCTATAGGAAGCACAATCTAATTTATCTTTTCCTTCCTTAGGAATAGGAGAAATGATTGCCTCATTCCATGAAATAGGAATATCCCTTCCATGAAATGTAGCATTACAAGCTGGCAGAAGAATAGGGGCGATGTACTGGCTTTAAACCCAGCAAGCTAAACACTTTACTCAATAACCAGTCTTGACACCGAAGTCGTCGTTCAGATTTACTGAATAAATGTGTAAAACTGTAAAACAACATAGAACAAAAAGAATACATAAATAAACTGTCACATGGTAAGTGTTGAGTCCAACAATATACATCAGGGAACAATCCTACATAATGTTTACACAATACAAATACAGAACTATGAATTTCTCAATGCTGCATAATGAAAACAATTACTTTTCTATGGACTCTCTCATAAACTTACAAACTAACGTAATCAAGAATAATTAACCTTTCACTTACAGACAGTGCCTTGTTTAAGAGTCGCTAATCCGATGGACTTGACGGCACATTCAAACATGCGCTTCCATGTGCTGAGCACGTTCTTTTAACCCAACCCTGGAAACTGAATAAAATAAATACAAGCCGCAGCATATAATTTTACCAGCAGGGGGAGCAAAAACGCTATAATAGGCAAAGCCACAACACTCCCCGTCTGGTATCTCAAGATACCATTTAAACTAGCAATTACTGAACTAAACAGCCTGATCTGAAGACAGGAGGTATACTAATTCAGAAATAGGTCTGTGATAGATTCTTGTTATTCCGTGCTGAACAGTTTTCACTTCCACTTTTCTCACCATACCGTCTGCACTGGGAACAGACTTCACAATTATCCCCATTGGCCACTCATTCCTCTTGACTTGTTTGTCTTTGAGAAGCACAATGTCGCCTTCTTTGATGTTCCGATGTTTGTGAAACCACTTAGAACGGCTCTGGAGTGTTCCGAGATACTCCTTCCTCCACCTACTCCAGAATGCTTCTGCTAAGGTTTGAACCCGTTTCCATTGACATTGGAGCATGTCTTTCTTGCTGAAACCTTCTTGTGGAGTTGGAACACTACCAGCTTTTTGTGTCAGAAGCATAGATGGTGTTAGTATGAAGGGGAATTCAGGATCTGTGGAGACTGGAACCAGAGGCCGCGCATTAATGATGGCTGTGACCTCAGACATGAATGTCACTAAGACTTCATGAGTCAGCTGTGTGTACCTGTTTTCCAGGAGCATAGAATCCAGGATACGCCTTGTAATACCAATCATGCGTTCCCAGGCACCACCCATATGAGAAGAGTGTGGTGGATTAAAGACCCAGGAACATCTTTGGTCAAGAAGGTATTCTCTCACCTCTGTTTGTTCTTTCTCAGCCATTTTAAGCTCTCTTGAGGCACCAACGAAATTTGTCCCACAGTCAGAGCGCAGCTGCTTGGCAGGACCTCTAATAGAAAAGAATCTTCTGAGAGCATTAATGAGACTTGAGGAAGTCATTGACTCAATCACTTCTATGTGAACTCCTCTGGTACACATACAAGTGAACAACACTGCCCACCTCTTGCTATTCGCTTGGCCACCCCTTGTGCGTCGTGAGATCACTTCCCATGGCCCAAACACATCTAAGCCGACAAAAGAAAAGGGTGGATCCATTTGCAACCTTTCCGCTGGCAGGTCGGCCATCTGTTGTTCCTCAATCTTGCCTCTTAGTTTACGGCAAATAACGCACTTCTGGATAATACCAGTGATGCATCGTTTAGCCCCAATTATCCAAAAGCCATTAGATCTTATGGTGCCCTCCGTAAGATGCCTGCCCTGATGCTGCACTCGTTCATGGAAATGTCTGACCAGTAGTACTGTGATGTGGTGGTGAGCTGGAATGATGAGGGGATTTGTTTCTTTTTCTCCTAGCTCTGCTTGTCCGATGCGTCCACCAACTCTTAGCAACCCATTGCTGTCGATGATTGGATTCAACTTTAAAAGTGGACTATGAGAGGGAATATCACCCTTGGAAGAGATTTGTCTCAGCTCATTTGAATACACCTCATGCTGTACACTCTTGATGATGATCTTCTCTGCTTTCAAGAGATCGCTTACAGATAAGCCATTAGGGCACAAATGCCAACCAGTGCACTGACTATCGTCATTTGTTCCAGTGAAACAATGAGCAATGTGCTGCAGCCGAGCTATGGCTCTGACGACTGTTCTCGATTCTGAGAATTGCTCAAATCTTCTGGTACCCAACTGATTCAGGTTGACATGGGTAGACAAGGCTTTAATCTCTGCACGAACTTCAACATCTGTGTCTGGGTCAATGAGGTTGTATGAGCTTGGGCTCTCAGAGAGCTGCTCTGGTGGATAGTGCAAAAATGAAGGTCCTGTGAGCCAGGTTGTGGCCTCTAGCTTGGCAGATGGAACAGAACGAGAGCCATGATCTGCAGGATTTTGCTCAGAGGAAACATACCTCCATTGTTCCGGCTGAGTAGACTGTCTGATGCGCTGCACTCTGTTGCTCACATAAACCTGGAACCGTCTTGACTCATTATAAATGTATCCTAACACCACTCTGCTGTCCGTGTAGAACCCTATTCTATCTGGATTTAGATGGATCTCTTCTGTAATGAGTTCAGCCAGTTCAACAGCTAGGACTGCAGCACATAGTTCAAGCCTAGGTACAGATAGATCAGGCTTTGGAGCCAACCTTGCCTTGCCAAGAATAAAGCCTACCTCTGTGTTCCCATTTTGTCTCGAGACTCTCAAGTACGCAACAGCTGAGATAGCCTTCATAGAGGCATCTGAGAAGACACATATTTCAGTGTTTTCGGCTTCAGAAAGAGGAATGGATACGTACGTGCGTGGAATGTTAAGACTTCTCAAGTCTTGGAGCGAACGACACCACCGTGTCCACTCTTCATGTCTGCTTTCAGGAAGTGGTGTGTCCCACTCATGTGTCTGTGATGAGAGTTCTCGTAATAGTAGACGTCCCTGAATTGTGATTGGTGCCAGGAATCCGAGGGGATCAAATAAGCTGTTCACTGTTGAAAGCACTCCTCTACGTGTGTATGGTTTCTCAGTGTCAGGCACTTGGAAGGTGAACGTGTCCGACGTTAGATTCCACTGTACTCCCAAGCTTCGCTGATCAGGTAAGTCATCTGTAGAGAGGTCAAGACATTTGATGTCCTTAGCCAAATCTTCATTAGGAAAGGCATCCATTACTTTGGCTCTGTTTGCAGCAATTTTATGAAGCCTGAGGTTTGAGGCAGCTAGTGCGTCTTGTGCCCTTTTCAGCACATCGATTGCTTCTTCTTCTGTAGGAAATGACTTTAAGGCATCATCTACATAGAAATCTTCTTCAACAAATTTCCTCACATCACTGCCATACTCTTTCTCTTCTTCTTTAGCAGCTTTGCGAATTCCATAAATGGCCACTGCTGGTGAAGGGCTATTCCCAAACACATGAACTCGCATCCTGTAGTCCACAACCTCCTTAGTCAGATCATTGTCGCGATGCCATAGAAAGCGCAAAACATCACGACAGTCCTCCCGCACCAAGAAGCAGTGAAACATCTGCTGTATATCGGCCGTGATAGCAACTGGATCCTTTCGAAATCTTATGAGGACCCCTAGAAGGCTGTTGTTCAGGTCAGGGCCAGACAGCAGTACATCATTAAGAGATACTCCATCGAACTGTGCGCTAGAGTCAAATACAACTCGTATTTGATCTGGTTTTTTGGGATGGTACACGCCAAATGATGGAAGATACCAGCTCTCTTGTCCATCTAATAAAGGAGGTGCCAGCTCAGTATGGTTATTGTCGAGTATTCTTTGCATGAACTCTGTGAAATCATCTCTCATCTTTGGTCGTTTATCCAGGTTGCGACGAAGAGACATGAAACGTCTTTTAGCATACTCTCTGTTGTTTGGCAAGCGTCTCCTTGGCTTCCGAAATGGCAGTGGTGCTACCCAGCTGTTACTCGAATCTTTGAAGAATTCCTTTTCCATGATGTCCAGAAATAACTGATCCTCAACTGAAGGTGCAGATTTATTGTCATCTTTGGTCTGCTGAAAGACTGACTGGCCAAGTCTGCAGCTTGATAGGCTTTCTTGACAGAGTGGCAAGTGAGATGATTTTTGGAACTGGATTTTTTCGTCAAACGACTCCTTCACTACAATGTGATTATTGCATGGACGGAAGTAGCTTGGTCTGCCATTCTCTAAGATGTGTGTTCTCATGCAGTCCACTGACGAGGGCTTGTGGCACTTCCCTAGACACACATTTCCCACAATGACCCAACCAAGGTCCAGTTTTTGGGCATATGGAGCATCATGGGGACCGTTAAGTTGTTTGCGGACTTTATGTGCTCTTATTATGTCTCTTCCCAGCAGGAGCAGTATTTCAGCATTTGGGTCAATAGGTGGTATCTTGTCCACTATCACTTTTAGGTGACTATGGTGCAGGGCAGCAACAGCACTTGGGATTTCATCTCTGTTATCTGGCATACTGTTACATTCGATAAGAGTAGGAAGTGGAAAATTTATCTCACCATCTGCTGACTCAATGATGAACCCATGAGCTCTTCTTCCAGTTGCTTGAACTACTCCAGCACATGTCTTTAATGTGTATGATGAAGAGGATCCCTGCACTTTGAACATGTCGAAAAATTCTGATCTGGCCAGGGATCTATTGCTCTGCTCACCTATTATGGCATAGATCCGCCTACCTTGGTCGGGGCCACCAGCAGGATAAACCTTTACAAGGCATATCTTGGAGCATGACTTTTCACTAACTCCTTTGCCACATACCTTGGTGCATTTTGATGACACGTCTCTATCACAATTCTCTTCTGCCTCCCCGCCATGCAGTGTGGGAGGTGTAGAAGCAGAACACCATGGCGCTGGGCCCGGGTGAAGAGCAGCCAGATGCTTGTCACTTCCACATTCAGAGCACTTGATTGACACATCACAATTCCTAGCCATGTGTTTGTTCGATGAACAACATCTAAAACAGATGGACAGCTCCTTTACAATCCTTTTTCTTTCCTCTAATGGCTTTTCTCTGAAGCTTCTGCATTTCTTGAGAGGATGAGGTTTACGATGTATAGGACACTGCTTATCAGTCTCATTGGTTGCCCTCTGAAGATTCCTCTCGTGAGAGAGATTGAAGGAAGGCATCACATCTGTTTTATGTACTAAGACAGGTTTATGAACATGGGTGTGGCTTTCGCTATACCTGTTTCTTTCACCAGGGCTTATGGAGAGTGAGGGAAAATTGAAGCTTGGATCATTGCGTGCTCTTGCTTCTGCACACACAAACTCAACAAAGAAGGAGAATGGTGGGAAAGAAACTCCATAAGTGTACTTGTAGTGTGAACCCTGCATCATCCACTTTTCTTGTAGTCCAAAGGGCAGCTTTTGCACAATTGGATTAACACCTCTGGCTGTATCAAGATAAGTGAGCCCAGGTAGATCACCCCCACCTTTAGCAGCTTCTATCTCTAAAAGCAAGTCTCCTAATTCACGAAGCCTATGATGATCTTTAGTCGATATCCTTGGAAAAGTCTCTATTTTTGTGAAGAGAGCCTTTTCGATAGCTTCTGGAGATCCATATGTCACATCTAGTCTCTCCCAGATTACTTCAAGACCAGCAGGTAAATTTCTGACATTTACAGACTTAATGCGACGGGCATGATCTGCTGAATCCTTCCCCAGCCACGTAATCAATAAATCAAATTCCTCTCCTGCTGTAAGATCAAGGTTCTTGATGGCATTGAGAAATGACGATTTCCAGGCCAGATAGTTTTCAGGACGATCATCAAATTTGTTAAGCCCTGATGTCACTAGCTGATTTCGTGCTAAAAACTTAGCTAAGTCATACGTGGCTGCATCATGACTAGAGTGATGAGTAGCCTGATTCGTGTTTCGACTGGGATGGTGTATGGGAGCAGCGGGACTTTTAGAATGGTGAGGTAAACTATGTGAAGACTGGGGAAAAATAGGATAAGACTGCTCTACAGTCTCACTGCCACGGTAGTGTCCGGCATTCCAAGAGGACAGTACACGATACCTCTGTGAAGAAGGCCCTTTTTCTTTTTCATCCTCTAAGTTTTGTGGTAATTCAGTCTTTGCATTATCCTTGGTTGGCACAGTGTCACTAGGTTCACTGTGTTGTTTTACATACTCTTCAGTACGTTGCCTAGGACTTTGCTGTGGAAGGTGGATAGATGCACTATGATGTGATCTTTTAACTTCTAGATCTGCGACAGCAGCTTCCATGACTGCCGCTTCTGCCATAGCAGCTTCCGCTTCTCTCTCTCTTTCCATTGCATCTAATGTTGCTTCAAGACGAGCTTTCTCTATTTTAATTTCCATTTCTTTTTTTGCAAATGAGGCTCTTGCCTGTGCAGCTTCTGCCTTTGCTCTAGCTTTAGCTGCTCATATTTAAATCCCTTTTGTGCCAATTTAGAGTGTTCAGTCTGATCTAAATGGGTCTCTTGCAAAAACGCTACTTGGACCTTTTCTTTTTTTAATTTTGATAAAATTCTAGTTCTCTTAATAGGGTTGTGGACTCCATTTATATTATATGTTACTAATTTAAACACATACTCTAAGCCACTCATGTACTATGTAGTTTTTAACACTTCCACACACAAAAACATGACTGTACTTCCATTTCCCCTGCAACCGAACAACAAAGCTTCGAACAACATAAAAGAAAAAACAAAAACATGAACAAGAACAATTTTTATCACATAAAGTGACTTCCACAAACGAGATCCTTAGTCTATGGATCTTAATCGAGCCTGAATGGAGATTTGGCTCTGAGGGAAAAATCTCAAACCTGCAAACTGGAGTGAGGGCCCTCGATGGCACAATGTCAAGAATTGACACCTTGTAGTTCAGTTCTGAGATCTCCCAACACTATACTATGATTAAACAGAACTTGAAAAGGGCAACCGTTCCTTCCGTATTCTTAGTTTCTAAAATAAACCCACCATCTGACCTGTGATATGCAATCCTGTCATTTACATCTGTTCAACTGATCCGTGTGCAAGCTAGTTATTTTCGTCTGAAAGTTTTCAGTCGCTCCACATAGTCCGGTGTTGTATTAGTTTCCACTTGACTGCCTCGCCCCCTCTTCGTTGACTAAGCTCGGCGCTGTAGGCGTTCCAGTGGGGTCTGTTGTGGTCGGATGATATCCACCTGAAGGCCTCTGTCCTTCATGTCTTTTGTCGCCTCTTCTGCAGAATTATAGAGCACTGTCTCGCCTTCGTAAAACAACCCGGAGTTTCGCTGGAGTCTGAAATCTGATCTTTTTTTCCTTCAACACTGCTTTAGCCTGAGTATATTCCTTTCGTTTCTTTAGGACATCTGGGGGGTAATCGTGGTCACATGTAATTCTTGCATTGTTCCATTTTAATCCTCCTTTTTTCCACACCTGTCCCAAAATCTCTTCTTTCGTTTTGAAGCTCAGGAATTTAGCATTGTTGGAGCGTGGTCTTGCACTATCCGTTGGTTTTGGCGCTAAAGCTCTATGAGCCCTCTGAATATGGAGGTCCATCGTTGGGTCCAGATACAGAGAATTTTTCAGCAATTCTTCAATGAACTTGATAGTCGATGAGCCATTTTCGCTGCCCTCGGGGATTCCGTATATTCGGATGTTATCCCGCCTCGACCTGCCTTCTTGATCCGTTAGCTTTGCATCCAGCTAAGCCTGAAGTTTTAACAGTTCGGACAGTACCTCTCCAGTTTGTTGAATTTGTTCCTCGGCATCCGCGATACGCTCCTCAGCTTCTCCAATCCTCTTATTTGTAGTGTTTAAATCCTCCTTGATGTCGGCTAGTTTTTATTATTTTCTTTCCTGAATTCTCGCAACTCTACGAGTATCTTTTCCAGACAAATTTCTCCCTCAGCGTTATCATGGCGGCAAACTGTCGGCTCTGTTTCCCCAGTTTCTTCTCCAGTCTTTTCTTGACGACCTGGAACTTTCTTTTGTTTCGCCCTTGTTTCCATTCCTGCCCCGCACTCCATTGTGATATTTAATTTAATTTTTTTTGTGATTATTTAAATAATTAGGGGCTTTTTTAAGTGTTTGTTGGGAGAGCAGTTCTCTCACACTGCCATCAGTATTTGCGCGCTACCGGAAGTCCCAAAGCTCTTATTTTTGAGAACACAAGTTCACATAAGGCACATCATTTTGAAACATTGGTGTAGCTATTAGAAGACTCACCGTAACATTCTGGCTCTGTCCCTGACCACTGGCCATTGTCCTGACACACTCGCTCTTTGGAACCAGTCAGAGTCAATGTACTGTCACAGACGTATGTCACTTTGTCATCAATATTAAACATGTGGCCTGTTGGCCTGCTACCAGGGGGAACACCAGGATCAGGACAGTGATCAGTTGTGAGAAAATAACAAAAAGACAAATGGAAGTGAAGATCTGTGGACCTCCATTTAATTTAGGCTGATGCACGAAGATAAACTTCTGAGGAAATTTCTGGTAAGTTGTATTGAATTTACATCAGAAAAAAATGCAACAGAATACACATCACACACCAGTACAAAGTGTTTTAAGATAAACCCAAGGAGAAGGATATGACTTAACTTGCAGGAGACATTATTCCAGGAACTAAATTTGCGTTTCTATATCCAATAAGTTCATGGAAAATAATGGCAATTACTCACAGTCACGTCCACAAATTGGTGTGCTTCCATTCCACTTCCCATTAGGCTTGCAAACACGGACCGCCGAGCCACAGAACTTATAATCAGAATGACATGAGTAGGTGGTTGTGTCATTTACATAGTACCTGTCTTTATATGGGGTCACCTGTCCATTCTCCATTACACGAGGATTGGGACATGTGAACTCCAGAATAAAAGCATAAACTCATACCATAGAAGACGGTTTTAAAGCAACCTTAGAATAAAAAAAGTATAAATCTGCTTCAAAATATGTAAGAGCAGCATTGATTCACGATATAATGACACAAAATCACGGTAACTGTGGATGAACGAGATTTCACCAGAACAACATATTCCTGCTGGAAGTGGATTCATTTCACAACATTCCTGTCCAAAAAGGAAGTTTTACTCTTAACCATATCCCTACCTGTTAACCTAACCCTAATAATAACAACGTATACCTAAAATCAGTGCACTCTAAAAAATGCTGGGTTAAAAACAACCCAAGTTGGGTTAGAAATGGACAAACACAGAAATTGGGTTGTTTGAATGGTTCCATTCACTGGGTTCAAACAACCCAATTTCTGGTCCAAACCAACTTGGGTTGTTTTTAACCCAGCATTTTTTAGAGTGTGGGAAATGATACATGAAAAATGCGGATTGTAGAGGCACCTAACCTTTGTTTTAACCCTAAACTTGAGATAAACTCTAAAATTGTTACTCCAATCTGACTAGTTGATTGGAATGTTGTTCCAGGATCAACGAAGCTGTTGATCTATGAGCGTTGTACTCGGTTGAAATCACGTTCACCCACATGGTAATGCCTTGTTTTTTTTACTTTTGCACACTGGGGCTTTTCTGGTGCTAGTCTTTGGGGTTCAGCGTCCATTTTTACAATGACGTGACTGAACCGAAGGATAATATCCAGTCAGACAGATGTATCTTAGAAAACTTCCATCTGAATAGGCATTAGAAAGAACAAAGCTCTCTCCAGTAATGCTTAGATTCTCCTCGGGACATGATTCGTGTCTTTTGGAGCCTGACAGACCTGCGAAAGCTGACCACATCCGGGAAAGACCATCTGCGTTGGTGTTGGCCGTCCCGGCTCGATGTTGGACGGTGAAGTTGAAGTCCTGGAGCGCCAGGAACCACCGCGTCACCCTGGCATTCGTCTCCTTGGCCCGGGCCATCCATTGAAGTGGTGCGTGGTCAGTGGTCAGGGTGAAGTGGCGGCCCAGGAGGTAATACCGGAACTCCAGGATTGCCCACTTAACGGCCAACGCCTCCCGTTCCAGGGTTGCGTAGCGCTGTTCTGCTGGGGTCAGCTTTTGGCTGATGTAGAGCACCGGGTGTTCCTCGCCGTCGGTGACCTGGGAGAGGACGGCTCCCAACCCTGTGTCGGAGGCGTCCGTCTGCAGCAGGAAGGGGCTATTGAAGTCGGGTGCTCGTAGGACAGGGGCCGAGGTGAGGGCCGTCTTGATGCGGTGGAATGCCGCCTCCGCCTCGGCGCTCCACGGGATCTTCTCTGGCTGCCCCTTCCTGGTCAGGTCTGTCAGGGGAGAGGCTAAGGAGGAGAAGTCAGGGATAAAGCACCGGTAGTACCCCGCCAACCCCAAAAAGGCTCGTACCTGCGTCTTCGTGGTGGGACGGGGAGCGGAGAGAATCACCGTGACCTTCTTCTCCTGTGGTCGGATCAGGCCCCGTCCCACCTGGTAGCCGAGGTACTTGGCTTCCGCGAGTCCTAGGTGGCATTTCCGGGGGTTGGCGGTCAGCCCAGCCCAACGTAACTCCGACAGCACCTTCCGCAGCCGGTCCAGGTGGTCCTCCCAGGTCTCGGAGTGAATCACCACGTCATCCAGGTAGGCCACCGCGTAGGCTTGGTGGGGTCGGAGCAGGATGTCCATGAGCCGCTGGAAGGTGGCGGGTGCTCCGTGCAGGCCGAAAGGGAGGACGCGGTATTGCCAGTGGCCGCTCGGCGTGGAGAAGGCTGTCTTTGGCTTGGCCTGACTGGAGAGGGGTACCTGCCAATACCCTTTTGTGAGGTCGAGGGTGGAGATGTACCGCGCCCTCCCCAGGCGGTCCAGCAGCTCATCTACGCAGGGCATGGGATAGCTGTCGAACTCCGAGACCTCGTTGAGCCGGCGGAAGTCGTTGCAAAAGCGGAACTCCGGGGACTTCCCGGATGCCAAAGAGGACGTAGGGCAGCATCTTATCCCAGTCCCGCGGGTCTTCGGCGGCCACCCGCCGCAGCATCTGTTTGAGCGTTTGGTTGAACCGCTCGACGAGGCCGTCGGTCTGGGGGTGGTACACCGTCGTGCGGAGCTGTTGTACTTTCAGGAGCCTGCAGAGATCGGCCATCATCTGGGACATGAACGGGGTGCCCTGGTCAGTCAGAATCTGGGCGGGGATGCCCACCCGGCTACACAGAAGGAAGAGCTCCTGGGCGATGGCCTTGGTGGTGGCTTTCCGGAGGGGAATGGCCTCTGGGTAGCGGGTGGCATAGTCCACGATGACGAGGATGTGTTCATACCCCCGGGCGGACTTCGGCAGCGGTCCCACCAGATCCATTCCGATTCGCTCGAAGGGTACCTCTATGATGGGCAGCGGAATCAGCGGGCTGGGGGGAGGAACTCGTGGCGATGTCCGCTGGCAGGTGGGGCAGGCTTGGCAGAAGCGCTTCACCTCGGCCTCCAGGCCGGGCCAGTGGAAGCGATCTCGGATATGTTGGATGGTATTCTGAGCCCCGAGGTGGCCTGCCATTGGGTGTGCGTGGGCGATCTCCATCACTGCCTCGGTCTTGCTTCAGGGCACGACGAGCAGATTTTTTTTCTCCCCCCTCCGCTGAGCGACACAGTAGAGCAGGCCTTGCTCGATTTTGAAGTGGGGCGTAGGGTGCGGCGTGGGCTGTAGGTCCTTCCCCTCTGCGACCCTTACTTGAGCCCAGCAGTGTTTCAGACGGTCGTCCTCGTTCTGCTCGCGGGCGAACGCCCCGGCCCCCGAGACCTGCTGGAAGAGATCATAGAACAGGTTAGCAGCTTGGGGGGTGGACTCACCATCTCGGGGGCTGTCGGAGGCCAGCAGCACAGGTCGCCGTCTGGATCTCCGCACCGTCCGGCGCTTTGGGCGGTTCCCGGGCTGGCTGACAGGCTGTGTGGCGGCGGTGAGGAGACGGTCGAACCCCGGCCAGTCCCTTCCAAGTAACACGGGGACCGGCAGATCCTTGACGATTCCTACTTCGATGGCCCAGGTACCCAGGGCGGCCTCGATGGACACGCGACGTGCGGGGACTTCTCGGATATCGCCGTGCACACATACAATGGGGACGGAGGTCTTCGAATCCACTCGCGGCGGCAGAATGACCGCCTGTACGAGGCTGATGGCGCTGCCGGAGTCCAGGAGAGCCAGGAAGGGACGGCCGTTGACCTTCACCTCCGCCCGGGGCGCGTTCTCCGTGTGCACGGCGCAGCCTGCCAGCCATGATCGTCCAGGGGATCGCGGGGCTTCCGTGGGCATGGGCTCGTCCGGAGGCCCGGGAACCGCCGGCCTGCCTACTGGTCGCGAGGTACCCTCCGGCGTGCGTCGCTCCTGGACCACCCTTCGGGGAAAAGGCGACGCTCGCTCCCCGACCTCCCGGTGGAAGGTGGCATCCGCCAGCTCAATGGCCTCGAACAGCTCATCCTTGGTGGTGGGCTTCCGCATCCCCACGGCTTGACGGAGGTGGCGCGGGAGCGCGTGCAGGAGGCGGTCGACGACGACGCGCTCCGCTACCTGGATGGCGGTGGAACCCTCGGCCAGCAACCAGTGTTGTGCCAGACGAGAGAGATCCGCGGCTTGGAGTCGGGGTGGGCGCCGTGGGTCGTAGGACCAGCCATGGAAGAGTTGCACTGCGCTGATCGGTGAGAGCCCGACGAGGCCCAGGATCTCTTTCTTTAACTCCGAAAACGAAGTGCTTTGCGCAGGGGAAAGCGCAAAGTACGCCCGCTGCGCTTCCCTGGTCAGCAGCGGGGCGACGATCCGAGCCCACTCGTCCTCCGGCCACGCCTCGCGGGTAGCGATGGTCTCAAACATCTCGAGGTACATGGTGACATCGTCGTGGTCAGTCATTCGAGGCATGAGTTGGGTTGCTTGGGCGCGAGGGTCGTTGAGAGCGCGTTGGGCAGCGGCCGCCCGGAGTGTGAGCAGCTCCCGCTCTGCAGTGTCTTGTCGAGAGGCCATATGCTCCATGATTTGCTGCTGGCGGATGCTCACCTCTGTGAGGTGTTTCAATAGTTCCTCCATCGTCGCAGGGAGGAGCGCCACCGGGGGACACAGAGGGAAAAATCTATGACTGCAGGGAAAAAATAAATCCAGGGAAAAGTCTCGGGGGAAACGGGAACCACTCCACGTGAACCTGATGTGGGTACTTCTTCACGCTCTTGCCTGCATTCTCCACCAGTGTGACGGGGTGAAGAAGTACACGACACAGGAGGGCAGGTGAATTTCCCCAAAGGGTGGATTTATTGATGACAATGAAGTGAAAGTGCGTCGAGTGGGGTGCTCCGTGCTCGTTGTGGTCTCTCCCTTGCGTCCTCGGTGCTCGCGGTGATATGGGTCCGTGCTCAGTGTGAGTGCTGGCCGTCACACGCTGCTCTCTGGAGGGAAAATGGAGAGTCTTCTTAGCCGAGTCTTCTGGAGACATCTCTCACCTCTCTGGCCGGTGTGCAGGCTTATGAAGCCGCCCGCTGATGAGCGGCAGGTGTGACGGCTCAGCCTGTGATGAGCGGGTGCAGGTGTGCCCGCCTTGTTTCCAGGGCGACGCTGATGAGCGCTCGGGACACTTGTCACAATATATACAGGGCTTAGCAAATTTATTAGATCACCACCCAATGTGCGGTTTGTGCCAAAGCTGCCCTGAACTAACTGTAGCCTATTGGTGATCACCAAAATCATTTTCTTTCTGTTTCTGGAATGGTTAATCCACCAGCATGTGTAAGCTCTTTAGTCACATTGGCCAAGTCAAAGTGCAGAATTGAATTCTATTAAAAAAACAATATTTGATTTACCGGATTTACAGATAGATCGCACAAAAGTCTCATTAAAAGCAAATATTTTGGAACTAGAAACTATTCAGAGGTCAACAACAAGAGACTGTGGAAAAGTACTGTACATAAAAACAATGCCAGCAAGAATGCAAGCTGTTATCAAGGCCATACAAAATATAGTTTTTATTTATTTATTTATAATATGTGCATATTTTAGTTTATTATTTGCCTAATAAATGACTTTGTTCCCTTGTTTTTGAGAAATTCAAGTTTTTGAAAAATTCTCTTTATTATGACAGGTGGTCTAATAAATGTGTTATTTTGTCCTTAAAATTACTTTCATTTTAATATATTCTTTTCATGCTCACAAATGTTATGTCAGAATGCATTTATCTTGATTAATCAAAAAGACTTTTACTTGCAATAAGAGGACACATCACCGCAAGCATTAACCAGTTCAGCCGCGGCTCACACTCCATGCTGTTTATTCCAAATCTTCAAACCGAAGCAACTGGACTGGGAGACATCTTTATAGTGTGGTCAGCTTGTGGGTTCCCTATTTCGAGGGAACTTCGAGCTGTGTCGAAACGCTAGGGGACGCCTCGGCGTACCGCGTCATGAAGCACTTGTGTAATCAGTCCAATAGCGGGAAGAAACATCATAGGCGGGTGACGTCATCGACCAGGAAGCTATAAAGCACACCTGGACCAAACAGTCATTAGCTTCTGTGCCTTCACAAAGTGCTCTGTGTGAATTGTATGTCCATTTATTGTGTGTGTGTCAAAAAAGAAAAAGAGAGAATGTCTAGTCAGTTCAGGTGATGTGTCATTCCCTGCCCTCGTTACATCACGGGTGGGGATACACACGACCTGTGTGTAATGTGTTTGGGGCTCGAGCATGCCCAGTCAGCTCTTGAGGGGGTTGGCTGCGAGCATTGCGAGAGACTTCCAATGCGTACATTGAGATCACGCCGGGCACTCTTCGAGGAGAGTGCTTTGGCTCGCGGTCCTCAGGGCTCGGGTCCCGCTGTTGCCGAGGCGCAGCGAAGGCTCACGTCCTGGGGATCGCAGTTAGATCTAGTGGCGGGGTTAGAAACGGGTGATCCCCTATCTCTGCCCTTACCCGCTGGATCTCAAGCCTCAGTTCGTGAGTTGGAAGCACGAACTGAGCACGAACTGAGCACGAACAGCACGAACGCTCGCGCTGAGGCACGTGATCAGCCGCAACACTCCAGTTCCGAGGAACTGGATGTTGTTAGTGTTGAAGAAACTGACAATTTACTTCCACTACTGCACACACACACACAGGAGGAGCTTATGGAAGTTGTTACTCGTGCCGTTGCCAGATTAAGCTTAGACTGGCCGGCCGAGCAATATGAAACACACAAACAACAAAGTAGGCTAGATGAGAGATTTCTGCCCTCATATACACAACCTCCTAGGCGGGGCTTGCCATTTTTCCCGGACCTCCACACTGAGGTGTCGAGGTCCTGGGCTAGACCAGCATCTGCCAGAGTTTTCAACCCGTGGACATCCGAATACTCAAATATAAACTGGTTGAAGGCTCATAGTTATGCGGCAATGCCTCGGGTGGAAGAGATGCTCGCGAGCTATCTCTCCCCCGAGTCAGCATCGTCGCTGAGACGGCCAAATCCATTGGCCGCTCTATGGCAGCCCTGGTGGCCACGGAGAGACATCTGTGGTTAAATCTCTCTGATATAAAGGAGAGGGATTAAAAATTCCTAATGGATGCGCCCGTCTCGCCTTCTGGCCTGTTTGGTGACGCTGTAACAACGGTCGTCGACCGTTACCAGGAGGCCAGAAGGCAGGCGGCAGCATTCCAAAAATTTCTCCCCCGAAAATCGTATCCCCCAGGGGCTGCCGGGCGGGGGCAGCCCCAGCCGAGTACGTCCTCCTCCGTAGCGCATAGAGCGCATCAAAAACAGAGCGTGGCCGCTCGCCCCCCCCCGCAGAGAGAACGGGGGTCCGGGCAACGCGCTCAGCCGGGACCTTCCCACGGTAGGACGGATCTGAGGACCGTCCTTATCGCTAGGAAGGCCTCGGCTAAGAAGTCCTGACGCCAAGAGCGCAGGACTTCCGATGGCAGTCCCCTCCGGGAGAGTGCGGCTCGCCGAGGTACCCGCTCTTTCCCGGTGCCATCGGGGGGCCGGTCTGCCAACCCTGCCACCATTGGTGCTTCAGGGCGCGGCGGTCCCCAGCGAACGTATATCTCCATGTCCGCCCGGAAACGTTGTGGCTTGGGGATGTTCGCGCCCTCTCGGGAAGGCCCTTGGGCGGTCAGTTCGGTTGCTACCTGCCGGTTATCCTTTACAGGACACCGGGCTGACCACCCCTTTGAGAGGCTGGTTCCCTTAGTAGATTTTCTGGCAGCGTGGAAACTTCTGCCGAATGTCTCAGAATGGGTCCTGCGTACAATAGAAAAAGGGTACAGAATTCAATTCGGGTTACACCCGCCCGTGTTCAACGGGGTTACTGCCACGGTAGTAAGCCCCGAGCAGGCTCTGGTAATGGAACAAGAAGTATAGACTCTTCTGCGAAAAGAGGCTATAGAACGGGTCCCTCCCCACTGCAGAGAGTCGGGGTTTTACAGCCGGTACTTCATAGTTCCAAAGAAGGATGTGGGGTTAAGGCCTATCTTAGATCTGCGTCATCTAAACAGAGCAGTAAAAAGATTAACATTCAAAATGCTCACGATAAAACAGATCGTGTGTCACATCAGGTCCGAGGACTGGTGCGTCATGATAGACTTAAAAGATGCGTACTTCCATATCTCCATCCTTCCGCAGCACAGACAGTTCCTCAGGTTCGCTTTTGGGGGAAAAGTGTACCAATATTGAGTGCTGCTATTCGGTCTAGCTTTATCGCCCCGCACTTTCACGAAGTGCGTGGATGCAGCTCTGGCTCCGTTGCGACTCCAGGGCATACGCGTGCTAAATTACATCGACGATTGGCTAGTGTTAGCACAGTCGAAACCACTGGCGGTTCAGCATCGAGATGCTGTTCTTGCCCACATGAGAGTGTTGGGGCTAAGGTTGAACGAAAAGAAAAGTGTGTTGGCACCTCAGCAGAGCATTACTTTTCTGGGGGTAGTTTGGGACACGAGAACGATGTCGGCTCGGCTATCTCCGCCCTGGATAAAAACGATCCTGAATACCTGAATAATGATCCTGAATAGCAACCAGATAAAGCTAGGCCAGTCATTCACTGTCAAACACTTTCAAAGAGTGTTGGGTTTGATGGCAGCAGCGTCCAACGTGATACCTTTTGGCCTGCTGTACATGAGACCCGTACAGTGGTGGCTCAGGACCAAGGGGTTCTCCCCGAGGGGAAACCCTTTTCGCTTGATCAAGGTCACGCGGCGCTGCCTACGTGCCTTGGTGAAGTGGAAAGATTCTTGGTTCCTTTCCCAAGGTCCAGTTCTGGGGGCTCCTTGTCGTCGCGTAATGCTAACGACGGATGCCTCCCTAACTGACTGGGGAGCGGTCATGAGTGGCCGCTCGGCCCAAGGTCTGTGGAGGGGCCATCAGCTCTCCTGGCACATAAACCAGTTGGAGCTTATGGCTGTGTTTCAATCACTCAAGCACTTCCTCCCAGACCTGCGGGGCCGCCATGTGTTAGTTCAGTCAGACAACACTTCGGTGTCCTCGTACATAAATCACCAGGGGGGGGGTTGAGATCGCATCGGTTGTGGAAGCTGACGCATCACATGCTAATATGGGCCCAAGGCAAGATGCTTTCGCTCAGGGCGATGTACATCCCGGGGGTCCTGAATGTAGCGGCAGACTCCCTGTCGAGGCAGGGAGTGATGCCGGGAGAATTGAGGCTCCACCCCGAGGTGGTGGAGGAGCTGTGGATCCGCTTTGGGCGAGCCCAGGTGGATCTGTTTGCATCTCGAGAGACGACACACTGTCCAGCATATTTCTCCCTCACGCATTCAGCCCTGCTGGGGCTGGACGCAATGGTACAGATGTGGCCGAGGCTGCGTCTGTACGCCTTTCCCCCTCTGGCGTTGCTCCCAGGAGTGCTGGAGAGATGGGGTTCAGCTTTTATTGGTAGCCCCGCTCTGGCCGGGCCGAGTATGGCTCGCGGACATTATGTCTCTCCTAGAAGGTCCTCCCTGGGAAATCCCAGTCAGGAGAGATCTTCTTTCGCAGGCCGGGGGGTCAGTACTGCACCCACGTCCGGAACTGTGGAAACTGTGGGCTTGGCCCCTGAGGGGGCCCAGCTCATGAACACGGGTCTATCTACTGAGGTGATAGAGACCATGTTGCACTCCAGAGCACCATCCACAAGGAGACTTTACGCACTTAAATGGAGAGTTTTTGTCGCCTGGTGTACGAGCCAGGCTTTGGACCCTGTTAACTGCCCGGTCGGTTCAGTTCTTGAGTTCTTACAAGAAAAATTCTCCGCAGGGTTATCCCCGTCGACTCTGAAAGTATATGTGTCGGCGATATCTGCTTATCATAATCAATTAGATAACGCATCATTAGGGAGACACCCGTGGGTCTTGCGTTTCCTCCGTGGTACCTTGAGGCTCAGACCTGCGGCACGCTCGAGGGTGCCTACTTGGGACCTGGCCATAGTTTTGGAAGGCCTTATGTTGGCTCCCTTCGAGCCATTAGAGGAAGTGTCAGAAAAGTTCCTCACACTAAAAACAGTGTTTCTTCTAGCGATTTCATCACCGAAAAGGGTGAACAGGCTCTATCAGTCGCACCCCCCTGCCTTGAGTTTGCACCAGGAATGGTGAAAGCATTTCTCTTCCCGAGGGAAGGATATGTTCCCAAGGTCCCGACTAATGTGCCGGGACCGGTAATGCTGCAGGCTTTCTGTCCGCTTCCATTCACTAGTCAAGACCAAGAGAAGCTAAATTTGCTATGTCCGGTCAGGGCCCTAGATGCATATGTCAACAGAGCTGCCCTGTGGCGAAAGTTAGAACAGTTGTTCGTGTGTTTTGGGTCCCCGAGCAAGGGAAAACCGGCTTCAAAGCAGACGCTTAGCAAGTGGATAGTCGAGGCTATTTCGCTCGCTTATGAGTCGGCCGGACATCCTTCACCAATGAGGGTCCGCGCCCACTCCCCTAGGAGTATGGCTGCCTCTATGGCTCTTATTTCGGGAGTTTCATTGTCAGAGGTATGTGATGCGGCTGGGTGGTCCTCTCCGCATACATTTGTGAGGTTTTACAATCTAGACGTATCCTCTACCCCGGGGTCCAGGGTGTTTCTGGGTTGATTCACACATACAGACATTTGGGTCTCTGTGTTGTAGGGACTCTCGAGTCCCTATCTCGAGGGAACGTCTCATGTTACGTATGTAACCATGGTTCCCTGAGAGGGAACGAGACGCTGCGTCGCTATGCCATACTCCCGGCATGCCTGTGATCGATTTGTTTGGCTTTTCCAGAAGCTAATGACTGTTTGGTCCAGGTGTGCCTTATAGCTTCCTGGTCGATGACGTCACCCGCCTATGACGTATCTTCCCGCTATTGGACTGATTACACGAGTGCTTCATGACCCGGTACGCAGATGCGTCCCCTAGCGTTTCGACGCAGCGTCTCGTTCCCTCTCAGGGAACCATGGTTACATACGTAACCTGAGACGTTTTATTTACATTCAGTGGTTAATGTTTAACCTCAAGTCAAATAAAAAGAATCAATTTCCCGCACACAGAACTAAATAATTACAGCCATCAGTAGATGATATCACTCACACTGCAGCTAAACAGACTGGTTAGTCATTCTGTTCGACCTGGAGATGACAATGTTCCTGAGAATTCAGGTAAATAGTCAAAATAGTGAATTTAAAATACTATTTAAACTTTCTAGAAGAAGGTTACAGCCATGATAGATGTTTCTTTCTCTTTTTAGAGCCGCATAAACACCTTCCGGAACTTCTAACTTTTACTACCGGTTAACAGCGTTGACGGGTCATCCTGACGTCTTCTTTTGCCCGTTTTGTCAGGGATCAGGAAGTGGAGGACCCAGATGCAGAGTGAACAACAAGGACAGTTTATTAATAAGACAGATCAACAAGACACAAGAGGGTAGTGGATGAGTGACAATCCAAACACCAGGGCAGGGGAAAGACACGACGATGACGGGCAGGGGAGGATGACCACTGAGACCAGTCCAGGCAGCCAATGAACTTCACGACAGCTTGGGAGGCAACACCAGGCAGGGCGGTGTTGGACCAATCCAGGCAGGAACCTGAGGCTTGATGTTCTCACAGAAGCAGGAGTCTTGGCTGACAGGCAGTGGAGACAGCGGCCAGGGAAAAAACACTGGACAGAAAACAACACAGGACACACACACACACACGACAAGACTCTAGACAAGACAACAAGAAACAGACAAACTAAGAACTATGACTTAATTAAACAAAAACTTAAAATAATAACTGGAGCTAGAAAACGAAGAAAAATAAAACAAAACCAATCTCTATAAAAAGACTGAACTGAGAAAATAAAAGTGGAAAACAGGAAAAATAAAAAGGTAAGCTATCAGAACCAAGAAAACTAAACAATAAGGCTAGAAGAAAAATACCAAAATAAAACCTGGAGCAAACGAGCAAAATAAAGACAGAAACTACACTAGACTCAAAAACTCAGGAACAAAGAAAAAACTGAAAATAAATTCAAAGCTAGAAAAACAGGAGACACTAAAACTAGAATAGGCTAGACTAGGTTAGACAAGGAGATAGAGACATGTATGCACAAGCAAATGCTCACAAACATACACAACGAACCAGCAAAGACATGAGGGAAGGTAGCACAATATAAAGGGACCAGAGCACATGAGGAACAGGTGAGCACAATAAGTGAAACGAGGACTAGACCAGACTAAACTAGGGGGCGTGGTAACAGCAAACAAGGAGGCAGGACAAGAGGAACACATGGCAAACACAGAGAGAGACAGATCCAAACACTAAGACACAACACAAACATAGAAACATTAAACAAAGACAAAACAGACAGAGCTGCCAGGTTAGAACCCTGACACGTTTCATCCCTTGAGCAAAATAAATATTTCCCTATATATGAATGATCAATATATTAAATGATTTAATGGTATATTTGAAAATATACAGGATAGATTGTGTTTATACAGTCCCTGACAAAAGTCTTGTCGCTTGTGTACAAATTGACCTAAAGTGCCGCTGAAATATATTTCTAATCAAGATATTTTTACAAGAAATGGCTCATTTTAATCCCACCAGCTTTTGTGATAATGTTTCAGTGAAAAACTAAACTTTCAAAAAGTATTCTAATTTTCACAGCTTGGTAAAGCCCATTGAGTCAATTTTTGCAAAGACATAAGTGTTGTCACCTTCCTTGTCATATTTTTTCAGTTTCAGTTTATTAGAGGATAACCCCTTGAGATGAAACATCTCGTTTTCGAGGGGGTCCTCAAAATAACATCAGACAATTACATTCTCACACATACAAAGACTCTTCCACACAAACAACCACCCCAATCCGTCCCCCCTCTGACCACAAAATATTCATATAAACAGCATAAAGTAATTACAATTTCAAAAACAAAATATTACAGGAGAGAACCATATTTGAGAGCACCGTATTTGATTAAGTCACCAGGAACAAACAGAAAGATACATATAACCCAAGTATACATAAAAAATAATAATAAAATAAATAAAATAAAATAAAATAAAAAATAAAAAAGTAATAAATTAAATTAATAAAATTAATAATAATAATAAATAAATAAATAGACCATATATAAATCATCTCATATAGAGAAACATTTACAATGATCACGTGATTGTAAATAAGCTAACAGAGCTGTCTTAAAGAGTGGAAAGGAAGAGATGGACCTTAAGGAACAGGGTAAGCTATTCCAATCAAAGGGAGCTTTGAATTTGAAAGCGCGTCTTCCAATTTCTTTTGATATATTTGGGACAGAAAAAAAAAGATGATCATGGTGTCTCAGGCCATAAGTTGACCTATATGGGATTAGATATTGCTTCAAGTAAAGAGGATAATTAAAAAAGATACATTTATAAATAAACTGAAACCAGTGTAGCTGTCGTCTGGCCTTAGGAGATAAAAAATTCAATTGTTGATACATAGAGCAATGATGGGTTAGGAACGGACATCTCAACACAAATCGACAGAGACTGTTATAGACAACATTTAAGGGTTTCAAACATGATTCTGTTGTACTCATATAAACAAAGTCAGCATAATCAATAATAGGAAATAATAACTGAGTTACCAGTCTTAATCTAATTAGTGGTGGAAAACAATTAATTGAACGATATAATAATCTTAAATTATAGTTTACTTTTCTTACAATAGAGTCAATATGAGGCCTGAAGGAGAGACTGGAATCAAGCCAGAGGCCCAAATATTTAAATTTCTCAACATGCTCCATAAGTAACCTATCTGAGAATGAAATTGATAGACTATTACATTGGTTATACCGGACAGAACGAGTGGAAAATAACATACTATATGATTTACTTTTGTTCAATATAAGTCCATTATCCGAAAGCCACCTTTGAATAATATTAAAATCAAATTGCAGTGAGGACTGAATTAAATTAATATCACGTTTTGAAGAATAAATAACTGTGTCATCAGCATACAAGAGAATTTGACTATCAACACAAATTTGAGGGAGGTCATTGATAAAAATTGAAAATAAAAGAGGGCCTAAACAAGAACCTTGAGGAACACCCTTATCCATTATCACGAACTGAGAGAAAGAATCATTAACAATTACACACTGACGTCTGTAATGAAGATATGAACTAAACCATAAAATGGACTGTTCGGAGAGACCAATATTATATAATTTGTCTAAGAGAATATAATGATCAACCAGATCAAACGCTTTGGTAAGATCTATAAATATTGCTCCAGTGGACAAATTATTGTCCAAAGACGACGTAACATCATTAACAAATTTTGAAAGAGCAGTAGTGGTTGAAAAATTGGGCCTAAAACCTGATTGATTTGGAGAAAGAATAGAAAACTCATTAATGTATTTAAACAATCTCTTGAATATAATTTTTTCCAATATTTTCACTACATTGCTAATAATTGAGATTGGTCTGTAATTATTAGGATCAAGAGGATCACCACTTTTATATAAAGGTGTTACTCTTGCACACTTCCACATGACTGGGACTTTACAAGTAGATATAGATAAATTAAATAAATCACATAAAGGATATGCTAGAACATGAGAGGCAACCTTAATAAACTTTATCTCGAGATCATCTATACCAACTGCACTTCCAGATTTAATTTCAGAAATTGCCTGTTGCACCTCAATAGGAAGAATTGTAGTAAATGAGAAAGAGCTATTTACAACATTACTATTCACAAAGTTGGAATAACAAAAGTCAGGTGGACGTAGATTACAAACAGAAGAGAAATGTTGATTAAAAGCATCCGCTACAGAGGTTGGATTACTAATAATATTATTATTTATTCTTAATTTTGCAGGGGAGCTAATATTAGATTTATTCAATAGATAATTAAGTTTTTTCCAAAAATGCTTCGGATTTGTAAGGTCATTTAATAATGAATTTTTATAGTAATCAGATTTGGCATTTCTTGTTTTAACAGTACAGACATTTCTTAATCGCTTGTACTCAGTCCAATCCACCAGATCTTTTGTTAAATGATATCTCACCCAAGCCTTGTCCCTTTGCTTGAAAAGAAATATTAAGTCACCAGTTATCCATGGTAGATGTCTACCCTTTACTTTAACTAAAGCCCATGGAGCATGATTATCTATAACTTTTAAAACTTCCGTATAAAAAAAATTCCAAGCATCATCAACATAGGGAATTAAGTCCATCCTGTTCCAGTTAATACATAATAAATCTTGAATAAATGCATCATTATTCATATTTTTTAATTGTCTTACCTTGATTATTTTAGGTGGTAAACGAGGTAACCTTATTTTCCAGGTACAAAAAATAACTGAGTGGTCGCTAAAACAATCAGACAGAACACCTGAATCAACAATTCTATCTGGATGTGTGACCAAAATCCAGTCTAAGAGAGACCTGGAGTTCCCTTCCACTCTAGTGGGTTCACGTATTAATTGAGTCAGATTTAAGCTCTCAAACTGATTCCTCTCTTTCAAGGAGGATCTATCAAGCCAATTTCGATTGAAATCTCCCAGTACTATAATTTCATCAGAACAATTTAAAGAATTGATGGTACTAAGGATATTATTAGTTGATTCGGATAAAGAATTTGGGGGTCTATATATGTTTCCTATAATCAAACGTTTACTTTGATGAAAGCATATTCTGACAAAAAGACATTCAAAATGTACGGGGCTTTCATTTGCTATAATAAGTTCAGAAGATAAGTTTGCGGAAACATCAGTAGCAACTCCTCCACCATGACTACCTCTATCTGCTCTATATACATTATAGCCATCAAGACCTATTTCATCATCATGTACATTACTATTTAACCAAGTTTCAGATAGAGTAATGACAGCAGGCTTATTATATGAGAGCCATGCTCTAAGAAGATCAATTTTATGAGGTAGACTCCTAATATTTAAGTGAATAACTAATAAACCTTTAACCATAGTCATTCAGAAAAAAAGAAAATAAGAGAGAGGGACATAAGATTGGATGGAAGAGCAACACACAAACACACACACACACACACACACACACACACACACACACACACACACACACACACATCCACACACACACACACACACACACACACACACACACACACACACACACACACACACACACACACACACACACACACACACACACACACACACATCCACACACAGACAAGCACAAACTGCCAAGTCCAGAACATTTGAAATTAAAAAAATAAATAAACGTAAAGAGAAGCAGACTATCTGCTAATGTATACTAAATATTGTAGTGACATGATTTACATCTTCAGCTCCCAATATAAACAAAACAAAGGAAAGCCCCTTCTTGTAATATAAAAAAAAAAAAAAAATTAAGTAAATCACACCATACAACTAAGGAGCATATGCTTCAACTATTTATCAACCAGGGCTTAGTACACAAATAAGAACACAAATTGCTTAAAACAAAAGGAGAAATAGTGATATTGTTTCACAAGTTCAGTTCAAACAATTACAAAATCAAAATCAAAGCCTTCAGAAAAAGTCTACACCATTTTCCAGCAAATTTTGCAGTTCCATCAAATCAAGTAAAGATAGTAAATCAGTTGGTAAGACAGTTAATGATTTACAGCGCTCTGTAAAAAACAGTTCGCTTCTGCTGGAGTTTTGAACAATTGAGGTTTCCCATTAAAGACAATCCTGAGAGTAGCCGGGTAAATCAGTGTGTATTCCAGTTTGCGTTGTTGGAGTTGTTTCTTTATGTCATCGAATTGACGTCGCTTACTAAGTAAAGCAGCGCTAAAGTCAGGAAATATATGAATACGATCCCCGTTGAACTCTAGATGTTTTTTCTCCCGGGCAAGTCGGAGGATTTTGTGCCTATCAAGGAGACTAAGACACTTCACCTCATATGAGCTTCACCTGTGACTAATAATGGATCAATTAGGTCTCAAGTGTGTATAAAAAGAACCCCAGTACGCTAGACCTTCACATCAACTGCAACTAGACCTCTGCAAACATGCCTAAGATTCACCCTGAGACTAAAGTTTTGATTATCAAGAGGCTGAAGACCAGATCCACTGCTGATGTGGCAACACCTTCAATGTGTCTCAGCGTCAAGTACAGAGGATAAAAAAAAGATTTGAAGAGACTGGAGACGTTTTTGACCAGCCCAGGTCAGGCAGACCCCGCAAGACAACTGCTCGAGAGGGCCGTTTGTTGGCTCGAAAATCCAAGGCCAGTCCATTTTCCACTGCAGCAGAGCTCCACGAGACCTGGTCACCTGAAGTCCCTGTGTCAACCAGAACAGTTGGTCGGATTCTGTCTCGAAATGGCCTCCATGGTCGAATCAGTGCCCAGAAGCCAGCACTAAACAAAAGACAATTGAAAAACCGTGTGGCATTTGCCAAGGCCCACAGCCTGCTAAAAGGATGGACGCTGGAAAAGTGGCAGAAGATGGATTTTTCAGATGAATCTTCTGTTGAATTACACCACAGTCGCCGCAAATATTGCAGGAGACCTACTGGAGCCAGAATGGATCCGAGATTCACCCAGAAAACAGTGAAGTTTGTTGGCGGAAAAATCATGGTCTGGGGTTACATCCAGTATGGGGGTGTGCGAGAGATCTGCAGGGTGGAAGGCAACATCAATAGTCTAAAATACCAAGAAATCTTAGCTACCTCTTATATTCCCAACCATAAAAGAGGCCAAATTCTGCAGCAGGACGGTGCTCCATCACATACTTCCATCTCCACATCAAAGTTCCTCAAGGCGAAGAAGATCAAGATGCTCCAGGATTGTCCAGCCCAGTCATGAACATCATTGAGCATATGTGGGGTAGGATGAAAGAGGATGCATGGAAGACGAAACCAAAGAATATTGATGAACTCTGGGAGGCATGCAAGACTGCTTTCTTAGCTATTCCTGATGACTTCATCAATAAATTGTATGAATCCTTGCCAAACCGCATGGATGCAGTCCTTTAAGCTCATGGAAGTCATACAAGATATTAAATTTGGATCTCACAGCACCACAACTTAATTTGCTGACATATTCTTGTATTTGCAGTAAATTTGTTCCATTTCTGTATAGGCAATTTTGTCTTGCCAAAATTTGACCTTTCTGTCTTGATTAAATGATAAACATTTTTTCTATGAAAATTATTTATTTCAGTGCATTAAACATCATTTAGGAGGGTTTTAGCTTTTCATATGAGCTATTTCTAATACCAATTAATTAATTAAAAGTCAGGTTAATATCAGGTATTTCTAGAAAATAGACAAGCGACAAGACTTTTGTCAGGGACTGTATATTAAAATAAAATGCATAATACATAAGGAATTGCCACTTTTCATTTATTGAAAAATTTGACTATTTACTAATATATCATAATGTATGTAATTTTATATTCAGTAATACACTTCATAATGTATAGACATATGTGATCAGATTTAGTACTGCATGTGTATAATAAATTGCAGTATATATAGATAAATATATAATTAAGCATTTCTTATATTTTATAATTATTTACATTATAACGGTTTCATATTAACAAAAGCACGATAAGAGCTTTACAGAATATGCAGGCACACTTAATAAAACAAGCACAAAATACATCATTAAAGCATAAAATGCAAAAACACACAAAAAATATGATGAACCGTTTATGAGGGACCCCCTTCCTTAAATCCATCTTTATATTTGGTAACACTTTAGTATAGAGAACACATATTCACTATTAACTACAACTTTTGCCTCAATAAACTCATAATTTACTGCTTAAAGGGGGGGTGAAATGCTGTTTCATGCATACTGATATTTTTACACTGTTAAAGACTTGGAATCCCATACTAAACATAGACAAAGTTTCAAAAGTTAAGGTGGACGTTTGATGGGAGTATTTCTTTGTCAAAAATACTACTTCCGGTTAGTCATAAGTTTCGGCAAGTTTTTTGAGATCATGCGTCCCCTTTGACGTTAGTGGGGGCGGAATTTCCTTGTATGGGCCTTACGGACAATTCTACCGGAAGCGCGTGAGAGAGAGAGCGAAAGCAACAGGCTACGCCCATCAAAGCGCTGGCTTGTAGGATGCTAAACAGGTGATATAACCAGTAGCTACTGACTTACCCACTGATGGGCCGGCGGTCGATCTGTATTAGCACTTTCCTCACGCGACGGGCGAATCACTTTCCTCACAGAGCGACTCACTTTCCTCACGCGACGGGCGAATCACTTTCCTCACTGAGCGAATCACTTTCCTCACGCGACGGGCGAATCACTTTCCTCACAGAGCGACTCACTTTCCTCACGCGGCAGGCGAATCACTTTCCTCACTGAGCGAATCACTTTCCTCACAGAGCGACTCACTTTCCTCACGCGGCGGGCGAATCACTTTCCTCACTGAGCGAATCACTTTCCTTACAGAGCGAATCACTTTCCTCACAGAGCGACTCACTTTCCTCACGCGGCGGGCGAATCACTTTCCTCACTGAGCGAATCACTTTCCTCACAGAGCGAATCACTTTCCTCACGCGGCGGGCGAATCACTTTCCTCACTGAGCGAATCACTTTCCTCACAGAGCGAATCACTTTCCTCACAGAGCGACTCACTTTCCTCACTGCAGCGCGCTGCTGCACACGTCATTATTTAGCTCCGCTCACATGACACGCCCCCACCCGCTCGGCTTTTTTCGGAAAGACTCGGAACAGCGCATCTTTCTTATATAATTATAAAAAAAATAAAGACTTTTCGGAGATATGCAGGATGCAATGCTACTCTATAGGTACTCAAGATTGACA
This sequence comes from Pseudorasbora parva, assembly GCF_024679245.1. Taxonomy (NCBI): domain Eukaryota; kingdom Metazoa; phylum Chordata; class Actinopteri; order Cypriniformes; family Gobionidae; genus Pseudorasbora; species Pseudorasbora parva. Next base: position 14,102,093 of record NC_090185.1, on the reverse strand, counting down.
TGACACTGACTGAAGCTGAGTGTTTCACCCCCCCCCCCCCTTTAATAGTAAGTTAGTTTTTGTAGCATTAAAGTTTAGGTATTGGGTCGGATTAAGAGATGTAGAATAAGGCCATGAAGAATACGGCATTAATATGTGCTTTATAAGTACTAATAAACAGCCAATATCCTAGTAATATGCATGCTAATAAGCAACTAGTCAATAGTTAATAACCAAACCCTAAAATAAAGTGTTATCATATATTTTTTTATTCGGACACTTTGTCCTGAGCATGTTATGCTGAAGTGTTTTTCTTTAATTGCGAATGTGACCTTTGACACCTCAGACTTAATAAAAGGAAGCATTGATTGGTCATTGGCTGACCTAAATTGCTATTATCTAATTGTGCACTTATTTAACAGCTGATTGGTTGATTGTAATCCATTTCATACCTTTCTATCGAAGTTATCTGACATTATCAAGATGAATTTGTTCTGACACTGTGTTTTTGTCGTATTTTATTACCATTTTCTTTTGTATAGCAAATAAACTGATAATGTGAGAAATGTTGAAGGTTTCTGAATGAACTTTGGTTTGACTGTATGTGTGGAAAGTTTTAAACCATGTGTGTTACAACTAACCCACGTTTAAAATGCAACTTTCACATACACAGGTTTAACACTAAATCTTTAAAATCATTTTTTAAAGTAAAACCCTCTATTGTAAACTGCTTTTAGAAAATAACTTAAAAATAAATGTGATGTTTGTCAAAAAGACTTTTAGCATGTAAGGCCGGATGGGTTTAAGAATATTAAAAGCTAAGGCTGGGTATCTGAACTGATGAACATAATCTAATATCATTATAACAACCGCTGAGTATTGAGGAGGAGATGAGAGTCGTTTTAGCACGTCAGCTAACTCTAGTAGTAGACTGTCAGCTTAATATCTGCTAATACTTTATTCTGAAGCTTCTCAACAGACATTCTACTGACTAGAAGTAACTATGTCTTATTCTTTATTTTTATAGTGCTTTTTTACAATGCAGATTGTTTCAAAGCAGCTCACAGTGTTAAAAACTGGAGAAAACAGTGATGTCATCCAGCTCAGTTCAGTTATCATACACAGTATTGTTCAAAATAATAGCAGTACAATGTGACTAACCAGAATAATCAAGGTTTTTCGTATATTTTTTTATTGCTACGTGGCAAACAAGTTACCAGTAGGATCAGTAGATTCTCAGAAAACAAATGAGACCCAGCATTCATGATATGCACGCTCTTAAGGCTGTGCAATTGGGCAATTAGTTGAAAGGGGTGTGTTCAAAAAAATAGCAGTGTGGCATTCAATCACTGAGGTCATCAATTTTGTGAAGAAACAGGTGTGAATCAGGTGGCCCCTATTTAAGGATGAAGCCAACACTTGTTGAACATGCATTTGAAAGCTGAGGAAAATGGGTCGTTCAAGACATTGTTCAGAAGAACAGCATACTTTGATTAAAAAGTTGATTAGAGAGGGGAAAACCTATAAAGAGGTGCAAAAAATGATAGGCTGTTCTGCTAAAATGATCTCCAATGCCTTAAAATGGAGAGCAAAACCAGAGAGACGTGGAAGAAAACAGAAGACAACCATCAAAATGGATAGAAGAATAACCAGAATGGCAAAGGCTCAGCCAATGATCACCTCCAGGATGATCAAAGACAGTCTGGAGTCACCTGTAAGTACTGTGACAGTTAGAAGACGTCTGTGTGAAGCTAATCTATTTTCAAGAATCCCCCGCAAAGTCCCTCTGTTAAAAAAAAAGGCATGTGCAGAAGAGGTTACAATTTGCCAAAGAACACATCAACTGGCCTAAAGAGAAATGGAGGAACATTTTGTGGACTGATGAGAGTAAAATTGTTCTTTTTGGGTCCAAGGGCCACAGGCAGTTTGTGAGACGACCCCCAAACTCTGAATTCAAGCCACAGTACACAGTGAAGACAGTGAGGCATGGAGGTGCAAGCATCATGATATGGGCATGTTTCTCCTACTATGGTGTTGGGCCTATTTATCGCATACCAGGGATCATGGATCAGTTTGCATATGTTAAAATACTTGAAGAGGTCATGTTGCCCTATGCTGAAGAGGACATGCCCTTGAAATGGTTGTTTCAACAAGACAATGACCCAAAACACACTAGTAAACGGGCAAAGTCTTGGTTCCAAACCATCAAAATTAATGTTATGGAGTGGCCAGCCCAATCTCCAGACCTTAATCCAATTGAGAACTTGTGGGGTGATATCAAAAATGCTGTTTCTGAAGCAAAACCAAGAAATGTGAATGAATTGTGGAATGTTGTTAAAGAATCATGGAGTGGAATAACAGCTGAGAGGTGCCACAAGTTGGTTGACTCCATGCCACACAGATGTCAAGCAGTTTTAAAAAACTGTGGTCATACAACTAAATATTAGTTTAGTGATTCACAGGATTGGTAAATCCCAGAAAAAAAAATGTTTGTACAAAATAGTTTTGAGTTTGTACAGTCAAAGGTAGACACTGCTATTTTTTTGAACACACCCCTTTCAACTAATTGCCCAATTGCACAGCCTTAAGAGCGTGCATATCATGAATGCTGGGTCTCATTTGTTTTCTGACAATCTACTGAACCTACTGGTAACTTGTTTGCCACGTAGCAATAAAAAATATACTAAAAACCTTGATTATTCTGGTTAGTCACATTGTACTGCTATTATTTTGAACAATCCTGTAGTGTCAATGTGGGCAGATTATTAGTAATTTAGTTGAATATTTAGATGAAAATGTAGAGTCCCCAACTGAGCCAGCCAGTGTTATCAGTGTTATCAGCTCACTACACTGTTCTCCTTTCAGTCAGAGCATTTGTCAGGAATAACTTACTGTTTGAATTATTTTCATGTAATATATTCTCTTAACAAACCATTTACATTTTAGCATTTGGCAGATGCTTTTATCCAAAGTGACTTACACTGCATTCAAGGTACACATTTTACATTTGTCAGTTTTTTGTCAGTTCTGGCTTTCCCTGGGAATCGAACCCGTGATGCTGGCGTTGCTAGCGCCACACTCTATTGTTTGAGCTTAATATTCTTTCAATATATGTGCCCCTATATTCTTGGAAAAAATACCTTATTTTTCAATGCTGAAGTAAGCTGTTTCTGTTTCATTTGCCTTTCATAAGTAGAAGAATAACAATGTGTAATAAATGGTTTGCACTACTATTTGCAGTAAGAACTAAAGTTGATGATTGATTGTAATTGCTTCCTTATGGATGAGTTTAATCCCAACAGCATCATAATGTAGGCCTTATACTGAAGACTCTTATATAGTCCTGCTAATCCACCTCATCTGAGTGCTCATCAGGCTCTTCTCCCAACTCTATTTCACCTGTAAAAAAAAACAAACAAAATATAATTTGTATAAATATTAAATAAAAAATAACCATTCAACATTACTCATGTGTATGTTACTACTGATGCTGCATTATTAAATTTGAAAGTCTGAATCTCTTCCTCCTGTATGCATTAGTAATGATTATAAACTGTAGATTTGTTAAAGAAATGCTATTGGAAGTGGTTTAAATTTACTATACAATACATTTACAAACAACTTGAGTTCATAACAGTTCATTTTGCAGTATTTATGAATTGCTATTGCAGCATCTCAGCAAAGTTTCCATCACACATATTCGTTTATTCCAGTATTATTGTGAGAACCTTCTGAGGACTTCTCATCTGATGATGGCTTTGCTTGTTCTGTTGATTTCACAGGTTCCTTCTGAGATTTAGATCCAAACCGTCCACCAATATAACTCTTGCCCCAGCTAAACCAGCCGTCTTCCTCTAGGCTGTAAGGAAGAATTAGAAGAGAAAATAATCAGTGTTCAGAGGAAAGTTGCAAATTAGTAACTATATTACAATTACTTTGAGTATAAAGTGTAATAGACTGTTTGTTTTTAAGAATATTCCGCGAGTCACTGAGCAGATCAGCCAAACTAATTTCCCTATTTTAAAAATGTAGCCTTACACAGTAACACAAAATCAGAAAAAAGTAGGTGTAGGCATTATGACCAACTTTATTTTATTTCAATATTTTATCTTTGTTAAAAAATAAGATCAAATATTACAAGGACAAACACAAGATACAAATGAAATAATCCGTGCTTTAATTTTCAGATACAGTATGTGTATTTAACAGTAGCATTCAAGTAAGAAAAAAAATACATATTCACTGTATGATTTAAATATACACTGATTCATATTAAACCTACTGAAGTTATTCAGTGAAGAGCAGTGAGTGATTTTCTCTCAGTGTTTTGTTGTGTAATTAACATAAATTTCTAAACATGTGATGTGAATGTATGTTGTGTTGTACGGTATATGTTGGGACAGACATGCGACTGACAGAATGAGTACTTTAGCTTTAGCACGATATCAAAAGCAGACTGTGAAGACATTTGTTAATTCACAGTCTAATATTGTGATATCACACACCCCTTCTTAATTTTTTTCTGAATATAATACATTTAAACTGTAATTCCTGTTTCTTTGTGTTAGTGTAAATGCGACAAAATGATGATTACTCACCTCAGTTTACAGTCAGAGTTTTGTAGAACATCAGCGAGCTTCTGCTTGGAGGATCCGATGGTATTTTTACTCAGATCAAGCTCTTTTAAAAACTGCAGTGCTGTCTTCTCAGCCAAAGATTGAGCCAAACAAGAAGCATCTGTAATCCCACAGTCATTTAGACTAGAAAGAGACAAAGAGACAAACACAGACAGAAGAAGATAAATCATTTATATTTTTACCCAGAGTGTGATATCAACCCAGAGGGTGCGGCCATTTTTGATACAGTATTTCTCAACAAAATGTGCTTCTCAAGCAGAGAAAAAAACACCCATGAATTTTACATCAATGTCAAATCTGACAGAAATTCACACTAAGAGGAATTATTTTCCACAAATATTAAGTGAACTCAGGCTTTGTTTAATGTCAAAGTGATTTTAAGCATTTTGATTCTTGTATGTGAAAGTTCCTCACCTCAATCTCTGCAGTTTACATTGTTCATTCTTCAGTATTTCACACACAACCTCCAGTCCTTTGTTTTCTATTTGATTCCCACTGAGCTCCAGCTCTCTCAGGTGTGAAAGATTAAAACAGAGCGCTGGAGTCAGGATGAAACACTGTTTCTCTGTAATACTGCATCCACACAGACTGAAGACAGAAAGAGAAAGAACAACAGATCATGAGTGAGATAAATTCATCGTGAATGCATCTGAACAGTCATACAAGTATAATAATACAAAAACATGAAATTATTGAACCATAAACTAAAACAGGAGCATAACTAGGATTTGAAGAAACTAGTTATAACTCAGATCTGAAATCATCTTCACATTCAGACAAAAATATATGCAAGTTATAAATGTAGGATAAGATATAGAATCAATATGAATTCTGATCTCCTGATGTGGATGGTGTCTCTTTAAGATATCTGATAATCATGGTTCCTCTCTCCTGAAACCAGGTGAAGATCTTTGGGCACAGGAATAGGCCCAAAACAATTCCAAAATTATTTGTATAGTAAATATGTACAGCTCTTTTGTTCTGGTCTGGGTATTTAAGGGAAAGTGTCAGAAAGTCTTTGGGAAATTCTGTCGGCAGTAAACCTCACAGAGAGCTGTGTCAGTTCTGCAGTCAGAGAGCTCACACACCGCTTTGAGGCTCTCTCACTGTCAGGTGCATTTCTTACCTTTATATTCAATCTTTGATAAATTGATGTTATGTATTTATTATTTCTGAATTGGCTTCTAATGGTTTAATTTGTAATTGGCATGATATATTTTTATCTGACAAATAAAATGTTATATTTGATATATTCTTCTGAAATCATTATGACCAGTAGATTAAGTTTAGATTAAATCTGTGTCAAACTAAAGTCCCAATGAAAGGCGAATGTGGCACATCACCTGGACCTTCTGATTTCTGACTATCACTGATTTAGGAAGTTGTATCATCGTGACTAGAGAACTACATTATTCATGAACAAGCACAGAGCAGTTTGACTCAAATGCATTAGTAAATGATCTGACTAAGATCAGAACTGATGAGTTTGTGTCTGAGAGATCCACATAAACGGGGCCAGTGACGGCATCAGGTCTCTAATGAATGAATAATTGAAAATATGTGATACCCAGAATAATCAAATATCTAAATGAATGCATAATATATATTTATGATTAGTTCCTTATTAGAAACACAATCTAAATGTAATAATCATTTGAAATTGGAGTCAGATTAAGTGTGGAGTTAAAACTGAAGCTAAATCCTCAGTGAAAAACATTCATTTACATTCATTCTAAATGATTGAACAGTCTACTGTTTGGAGTGTTCTCACACAGCCAAGGTAAAAGACCTTGACTAGTGTCCCAAACTAACATAAAGGGGGAAGGTGGTCATCTGATGTACTCATAACCACACCATAAGTTAGCCTGGATGCCAGCCAAACTTAGCCCCGCCCACAACATTTTTAGGTCGGGCGGTTCGGTCTTGTCTCGATCCATAGAGGAGTAATTATTCCTGAACAGAAACTACTGTGTTATTTTGGCAAGGTTGCCTGCTAAAATTCGCACTCATGGGTCTATATATCACATAATAGTCGCTTCAACCCGCGGACATAGAAAACAACCCGCGGAAAAAAAATGCGGACTTGGCAACACAGTGCAGTTGAGCTCCGTTGACATTTGACAATGCGTCGCTTCGTTGCTCTCCTGGTTCGGTTGAAACACACCCCATAATCACAGCCCAATGGAGCGGTTTCAGACTCATATTCTGACTAGAATTGAGTATGACCACGTCAGACTAACCTTAAGTGACGGGTGATCCAAAAATCTCAACATCGGCGGTGACGTGAGTACCGATCACTCCCTTACTTAGCCTCCTTGGATTGACAAAAGTAAAATCACTACAGTGACGTGTTTGGCCCTATTGTCTTAAAATAAAATAAAAACCAACTAAAGAGCCATCTTTAATCACACAGTCACTGCTGTACAGTATAATGATACAAACCTTAGTTTCTCCAGCTTGCATTGTGAACTGCTCAGCAGAACACCAAGGTTTTCAACTCCAGAGTCTCCTAGTTTATTCCCGCTCAGGTCCAGCTCTCTCAGGTGTGATGGGTTTGATTTCAGAGCTAACATCAGATCAGAACAATCTTCATCTTTTATATCACAGTACCTTAACCTGCAATCAGAGAAACGAGAAATCAAACTCTACTTTCTGTTTTATTCAAAAACCAACACACTATTTCCTTTCTTTAATGTGAATGTTACTAACCTCAACCTCTCCAGTTTACAGTCTGGATTATTCAGCATATCATAAAAAAGTTTTATTCTTGTGTGTTTAAGTACATTCCCACTGAGGTCCAGCTCTCTCAGGTGTGATGGGTTTGATTTCAGAGCTGAAGTCAGGAAGCCACACTGCTGCTCTTTAATACTGCATTTACACAATCTGAAAGGGAGAAAAAAAACATCGGACAATGATTACAGTAGTCCTATAGTCTGAATAGTCTATAGTTCCCTTGTAACAGTGTCACACTCATTGCAGCAGATATGAATCTCTTAATATTTCTACAGTACAATATGTACACAATCAGTACACTGAAGTTTGAATTTTATCAAATTATTTAAATAAAATTCAATTACTTATTATTTAGACACCTCACATTAAGTGTGACCAATAGGGAAACAAAGTGATACACTATAAACAATGTACCTTAATCTCTGTTGAATTAAAATAAATAACTAAACCATAAACTTTAAATCACACAGTAAACTGCTGTAGAGTATAATGTTACTGACTGTAGTTTCTTCAGCTTGCATTGTTTGTTCTTCAGTAGATCACTGAGGCTTTTAAATCCAGAGTCTCCTAGTTCATTCCCACTCAGGTCCAGCTCTCTCAGGTGTGATGGGTTTGATTTCAGAGCTGTAGTCACAGCAGAACAACCTGTATCTGTCATACCACAGCCTCTTAAACTATAACGAGATGGGGGGGGGGGGGGGGGTAGGAGAGCAGAATATAAGACAGAAGAAAATAACTCTTTGTTTTGTGTGCTCATGAAGGTGATGTGAATTTACAAAGCAAAAGGACAGCTAGAGGAAGAGAAATCATATTTTTTTCACCAGTTCACAAAATACTATAATGTGAATAAATAGTTAGGTTCGTTGTGAGATATTGAGAATAAAGTTTTTTGATTTAACCTCTTTCCATGAAATCTCCATTTTGGCAAGTGGGGCATAAATGACAAACCCAAAATAACAAGAATGCTGCTCACAAGTCATTCTAAATAGACACATAAATCAACATATTTAGAAACACAACACTTGATTTACAGTTCAAGACTCAATTACTCACACTGTTATTAATATGGCGATATATATATATATATATATATATATATATATATATATATATATATATATATATATAGATAGATAGATAGATAGATAGATAGATAGATAGATAGATAGATAGATAGATAGATAGATAGATAGATAGATGGATAGATAGATAGATATATAGATAGATAGATAGATAGATAGATAGATAGATAGATAGATAGATAGATAGATAGATAGATAGATAGATAGATAGATATATAGATAGATAGATCTCAAACAAAACAAAAAAATTAAGAATATATATTTTTAAATGAATAAATAATGTGGCAGTGGTGTAGCAACACTGTCACAAGTCGGCTCATGCATCATTTAAAATGATTTGTAAACATTTTCTAAGTCCATGTCATGTGAGTTTTTAGAGAAGGCTGATAATATGCTAATAAAATAATTTATTACCCTGTTAACACCCACTTGCACTCTATTGTCAGTGTCTGGAGTGGTGAGCAGCCCCATTCATGTTTCTATTGTTCTATTGCAGTGACATTACATTCTTCATTTTTGTCAGGACTAGCAAGAGACGGTATAACATTTTCATGTTGAGATAATTGCTGAAGCTTTTTCCACGGTATACAGTATTTATTCAGATCATGATATTGCAAAAAAATAACTTTAAAAAGTGTATAGTCATACTACAACCGATTTAATAACTTTTTCTAATAACAAAAATGACTGAATATTTAAATGCAATGAAACAATACACATTTTTTTTTACAGATGTTTAAATAGATTCAAATTCAAAAAAATATAAAGAACACATTTTACAATATTTATTTACTTTTTTCGGATAAAAGCAAATTTTGCATGTCATTCGGAAATCAAGGTGCCAGAGTCTGGAGGAAGACTGGGGAGAAGGAAATGCCAAAATGCCTGAAGTCCAGTGTCAAGTACCCACAGTCAGTGATGGTCTGGGGTGCCATGTCAGCTGCTGGTTATTGGTCCACTGTGTTTTATCAAGGGCAGGGTCAATGCAGCTAGCTATCAGTAGATTTTGGAGCACTTCATGCTTCCATCTGCTGAAAAGCTTTATGGAGATTTTGTTTTTCAGCACGACCTGGCACCTGCTCACAGTGCCAAAACCACTGGTAAATGGCTCACTGACCATGGTATTACTGTGCTCAATTGGCCTGCCAACTCTCCTGACCTGAACCCCATAGAGAATCTGTGGGATATTGTGAAGACAAAGTTGAGAGACACAAGACCCAACACTCTGGATGAGCTTAAGGCCGCTATCGAAGCATCCTGGGCCTCCATAACACCTCAGCAGTGCCACAGGCTGATCGCCTCCATGCCACGGCGCATTGAAGCAGTCATTTCTGCAAAAGGATTCTCGACCAAGTATTGAGTGCATAACTGAACATAATTATTTGAAGGTTGACTTTTTTTGTATTAAAAACACTTTTCTTTTATTGGTCGGATGAAATATGCTAATTTTTTTGAGATAGGAATTTTGGGTTTTCATGAGCTGTATGCCAAAATCATCAGTATTAAAACAATAAAAGACCTGAAATATTTCAGTTGGTGTACAATGAATCTAAAATATATGAAAGTTACATTTTTATCATTACATTATGGAAAATAATGAACTTTATCACAATAAGCTAATTTTTAGAATGACCTGTATTATTAAATGTTAGATTTAAGGGTATTGTGTAGTCCAGATTAAAACATATTTAAGTTTAAAAATAAATAGCCTTAAGATTTTAAGTATTTAATCATTCGTTACTGTGATGAGCACCATTGTAAGTACACAAATCTGAATGGCTGTTAATACTGTTTAAATACTAACTGTGTCATTTCAGAAGGCTGCGTCCTCCGGAGGAAAACGGCACCACCACCAGATATACATGCAAGTGTAGGTGTGGTGTTTAAATGTAAGTAGGCCTAGTTTAAGCTTGTTTTTGTTTTTTACTATTACCTCAAACAAATAGTTGTGGTAAACAGGATTACAACTGTTTAGTGCTTTTTTAAACGTTTAGAAAAGTACATTGCTGTCAAGACAAGAAACATTTCATTGTCTTTTTCAAGTTATAAATAATTTTCATTCATATAACTGGCGTGAGTGTGCTGAACGTGTTGGCATTGCACCGTGATACTTCCTGCCTGAGTGTCCTACGAAGGACGTCTCATTTAATTCTGATTAAGGACACTCCGTATACTGCATCCTACACTACACAGGATGTGTTCTCCGGAGGACGCAGCCTTTGAAATTTAACTAAATGAGAGAGCTGCTGGTTTGTTTACAAGGTTGCCGGGGGAACGGCTGCATTTCTGCTGTTCCCTCAGCGCCATCTGCTGTCAGAGATTGAATGTGCATTTTCATTCAGCGTGTCTCCTGAGAAGGGTCTGACTGCAGAGCCACAGTTCCCTTTCGAGAGGTTCCTCGTATTGCTTATGGGAAAAACTCCTTTTCTTGGGAATATGAAGCAAAACCTTATTAATAAAGGTATTTATGTAAAGCGCAGTGCAGCTGCATGGCAAAAGCCCGGTGCGAGGAGTGCTCTGATTGGCCGGGCTGCGGCAACTGCAGGAACCTATGGTGAGGCGGCTGAGAGGAATTAATCAATGGGGGCGCTCCAAAGAGACCGCCGAAAAAGGGGCTTATATTAGCATACAGGAGGCTATATAAGACCCTGATTCGCCATAGGTGTCAGATTTTTCTAATTCAGACATCTGAACAAAGCACTTATGGCATGCTCGTTCAAGATGCTGACGGTGAAACAGATCCTCGTGCACATTTGCCCCGAGGATTGGTTTTTCACAATAGACCTGAAAAACGCATACTTTCACGTTCAGATAGCCCCCCACTACAGGCCATTATTGAGATTTGCCTTTGAGGGGCAGGCTTATCAGTACAGTATCTTTTCTGGGCACTGTCATAGACTCATGACGAGTGGCTTACGTCATAAGAACCACTACGTCTTGGTAACGTACATAAAATCACCAGGGCAGCTGAGATCAGACTCTCTTCACCGCATGGCTAAGCATCTCCTTTTATGGGCAGAGCACAATCTGAGCTCCCTAAGGGCAGCTCACGTGCCAGGTATTCTGAATCAGGGTCTGGATGTGTTATCCAGAGGACCCATTACCCCAGGGGAATGGTCCCTTCACCTGCAAACGATTCAGCTCGCACAACAATCGCTGCCCAATATTTTCATCAAACGCAGGGATGCCCTGGCCCATGTTTGGCCCAGACTCCCTCTATATGCTCCCTCTGATCGCGATGCTGCCGCAAACCATCAAAAGATCAGGGAGACAGTATCCACAGTGCTTTTAATAGCCCCACTTTGGAAGAACCGCACATGGTTCTCCGAACTTATTCAGCTGTCAGACACAGCCCCATGGCCCATTCCGCTGAGGAAATACCTCCTCACGCTGGCCTAAAGGAAAGATCTGGCATCCCAGTCCCGAGCTGTGGGCCCTCCATGCATGGCCCATCAACGGGTATCCGGAAACCTCTCCGACTAGTTATGAACACTATTTCGGAAGCTAGAGCCCCCGCTATCTGGCAGCTCTGCTTTGAAGTGGTCAGTGGTTTTCTAATCAGTGTGCTGCACGAAACATCGACACACACTCATGCGAACTGGCAGAACTGCTCGCTTTCTCCAAGAGCTAATGGACGCGGGTCGTCCCCCTCCACGTTCAAAGTTTATGTCACCGCCATAGCAGCCAACCACGCTCAGATCGCGGGACATTCACTAGGGAAAAGTGATCTTATCATGGGCGTCGGAACCATTGTGTGTGTGTGGGACAAGACCCACCCACTTTTTAAGACCAATGATATTGGACCCACTCACTTTTACCGTCTCTAATTCAGCACGTCTGCTTACATTGACTACCCCTTAACCGAGAAACTTATTATTAAACACGTTAAACGCTTTATTTCCCCTTTTCTAATATTTTCAATTTTTTTATTGAAAATAAATACCTTTCCGATCTGATATGTGATGGGGAAAGGGAGTAGAGCGAGTGTGGCAAAAGGCGGATTTGAACCTATGCTCGTGGTATGCGTCAAAACTTAATGCCATGCGTCTTACCCCTACTCTATAGCCACGGTAAACAATTCAGTGATTTCTGTAATTTTGTCTGGCCCAATCAATCGTTTAGTAAACGGCACTTTTTCTGTCTGGACACGGAGCATAAAAAACATGCAACTTATTCATTATCATTATCTGTGAACCTGATGATTTCTATGGCAGTTAAATGAATATTGCCTTTTTATTAGACTATTGGTATTGACTGGTTTGAGGTCTTTTTTGGTATAGGAAAGGGATATGGCATAAAACGCACCATAATGCTATGAAATCATTTTTTTTTTATGGGGGGGAACCCCCAGACCTCCCGCAAAACTATTTCCCCACCGATTATGTTTTATACTGACCCACCCACTTTTTATTTGCTTCCGACGCCCATGGATCTTATTGTACGTTTTCTTAAAGGAGCCAGGAGATTAAACCTGCCTCGCCCTTCCTCAGTCCCTATTTGGGACCTCACCGTGGTTTTAGAAGCTGTGAAGGGTCCTCCCTCCTAACCACTTCAGACCATGAGCTTGAAGCTTTCAAAAACGCTTTTCTGCTGGCTTTGGCCTCGGTTAAGCAAGTGGGTGGCTTACACGCACTCTCCGTGAGCCCTTCCTGTCTTGAGTTCGGGCCCAACAACTTCAAGGTTGTGCTCAAACCGAGACATGGTTTAATACTCATCAACCGCTTTAGGTATTTAGGTCATTACACTGCTTCCTTTACCCACATCTCAGAGAGAATAAGACGCGAACCTATTCTGCCCAGTCAGAGCATTGATATTGTATCTAGAGCGCTCCGCCCCTTTCAGGCAATCGGATCAGCTCTTCATTGCTTCAGTGGCTGCACCAAAGGTTGTGCTGTCATGAAACAAAGACTCTCACACTGGATAGTGGATAGTGCACAACATTTTACATTGTGTTCCAATACGCAATACGAGGAACCTCTCGAAAGGGAACGTACTCGGTTACTTTCCAAACCTCGGTTCCATCAGAGAGGGAATGAGTATCGCGCTCCGCGCCGTGTTCGTGCTTCTCAGGTGTCGCTTCAGTCGATTTTTAATGACGCATGCGCATTGCGTCATGAGAGTCTTATGTCTTCGAGATGCATGTTATGGCACTGGAAGAGAATAACACTACAATTTTAATTATTTATTGTAATTGCACTTGTTTGATTTTCTAGTTATTAGTTAGTGATCAACTGTATTGGTAAAATAATGAAATGTTTAGAATGTAAATTGTAAATGTAAAAAATAAATGTAAATTAAATTAGTTTCTTGGTTATGTCTTACTATGTATGTTTAGAAGTATGTTTTATTTGTGTTCAAGTTTATGCGTTTATTTACCCTAGGCAGAATTAATCAACTTGAGGAATTAGTTATCTTGACTTTAGACTAGACTAATAATTTAATAATTATAAAAACCTTTGAAATGTCTATTCGAAAGTTAGTTTTTTATACCAGGCATTGAAAATACATTGTGTGTTTATAATACCAGGCTGTTTGTTTTTTGGGAAAGAACGTAAAAGAAAGTGTTCATGACAGCATTGTTTTATATCAGTAAAGGAGCCTAAAGGCCTCCGGGCAACAGCAGATGCAAAAAAAATAAGCAGGAGCAACAATAATCAATAGATAGTTTAAGGACAGATTTAAAAATCAAATGTATCTCCGCTGTAGTGAAACTGCGCATGCGTGGGCAAAACCGTGGCTGGGGTGAAACTGCGGCTCTGCAGACAGATATTATTGGAGAGACTCCTGCACCATGCTCTGCTCACACTGGGCTTGTTTACATTAGTATTCTTAAAATGCATTCTAAAAATCTAAATAATTTATAATGAATTATTCGTAGTATTTTGAAATGTAAAAAAAACCCTGATACATATATATATATATATATATATACACACACACGCACGCACGCACGCACGCACGCGCACACACACACACACACACACACACACACACACACACACACACACACACACACACACACACACACACACACACACACCCATTTACTTTTTTTTGTTTTTTGTTGATAGAATCATCATTTCTATTAATTTTCCTTTGAAAATTCCAGCACCAGCACTGTCTGCCTGTATTTACTCTTCCACAATTGTGGTTATGACTCATATGCTACTCATAATATACTCCTTCCTATGATGAACTTCCATTACACTTCCAGGTCAGTTCTGTACACAAGAAACCCACGTACATTTTTCTACATGTGAAAAGTGTGGCTGATAAACTTATGATTACGATAGTAAGAAAATAATGATTAGTTCTCCCTGCAGAGGTGTGAAAGGTTTCTCGAGTGAGAACAATAGACACATGAATGGGCCAGTTTGCCACACCACACATAGTAGACAATGGAGTGCATTTATTAGCCTTTTATTAGCCTTCTTTAAAAACACACATGATATGGTCTTTGGTCTAATATGGTCTAAATGTTTAATAAAATTAAAGTTTTAGAGATAACTTCTTCAATTTAAATGAAGCATAAATAGACATGTGGCTCCAGCCTCATTGTGTTTCTAAGTTGCTACACCACAGTCAAATAATATTTTTATACATTTAAAAAAATATATATTCTTAATATTTTTATGTTTGAGCTTACAATATACACCGATTGGGCATAACATTATGATAGGGGACATGATTAACACTGATTATCTCTTCATCACGGCACCTGTAAGTGGGTGGGATATATCAGGGATTTGACCAAGTTTGACAAAGGCCAAATTGTGATGGCTAGACGATATTGGTCAGGGCATTTCCAAAACTGCAGCTCTTGTGGGGTGTTCCCAGTCTGCAGTGGTCAGTATCTATCAAAAGTACTTCAAAGAAGGAACAGTGGTGAACCAGTGACAGGGTCATGGGCGGCTCATTGATGCATGTGGGCATCCATGTGGTCCGATCAAACAGTCAAGCTACTGTAGCTCAAATTGCTCAAGAAGATAATGCTGGTTCTGATAGAAAGGGGTTTTAGAATATAAAATGCATCTCAGTTTGTTGTTGTCAGACCAATCAGAGTGCCCATGCTGAGCCCTGTCCACTGCCGAAAGCACCAACGTGAGCATGTGAGCATCAGGACTTAACACAGAGCAAAGGAAGAAGGTGGTCTGGTCTGATGAATCACGTTTTCTTTCACCTCATGTGGCTGGCCGGGTGTGTGTGTGTTTCTTACCTGGGGAACACATGGCACAAGGATGCACTATGGGACAAATGCAAACTGGCAGTGTGATGCTTTGGACAATGTTCTGCTGGCAAACCTTGACAAACCTTCCTGCCATCCATGTGGATGTTACAATGACACGCACCACCTACTTAAGCATTGTTACAGACCATGTACACCCTTTCATGAAAATGGTATTCCCTGGTGACTATGGCCTTTTTCAGTAAAATATTTACTAATTGTGACTACTTTTGCCAGCACCGGTCACATATGTTAGTTATGCGTCTATTCAGAATGACTTATGAGCAGCAACCTTTTTATTTTTAGGCATGTCATTTATGCCCCACTTGCCAAAATGGGGTGTGTGGGGAAAAGGGTTAAAATGTTGAAGTGATTTTGATCAGTTTGATTCTTGAATGTGAATGTTACAGACCTCAATATCTCCAGTTTACAGCGTACATTGCTCAGTATACCAGAGACGTGCTTCACTCCTGTGTTTTTTAGTCCATTTCCACTCAGGTCCAGCTCTCTCAGGTGTGAAAGGTTTGAACACAGAGCTGAAGTCAGGAGGAGACACTGTTTCTCTGTAATTCTACATCCACACAGACTGAAGACAGAAAGAGAACAGACAATGACTAAGCTTTTATAGGACAAACTAAGCTTTTATAGGATTTAGGTAATTTGTCTGACAGTAATTTCCCATTTGAAAGTCATATTTGTAATTTTCTACAACAGCATGATGCAGAAGGGTTAGTTTACACATTAATTTCAGATCACGACTGGTTCTATTGTGTCATTAGCCGTGTTTCCATTACCCTTCAAAATGCAAAAATTGAAATTGCGAATTGAAAATACACCCAATGGAAACGCGGCAATTCCGCAAAAACTCCCATATATCGCAAAAAAGTTTTTACGCTCTCATGAGGTGGTTTTTCAGGCATTTCGAAAAAGGACATTTTTGCAAAACTGCAATGGAAACGTTTTTTCCAAATTTACAGGTGCGGTGCCGCATTGCTGCAACATAGGGCCTATATAGCCTATTATATTTTCCACTCAATTGTGTGGTAATAACAACTTAACAAGATATAATGTAGTTAAACGGACATATATTTTCTCTTAATAAAAGGACAGTGGCGTAACTTTAACCTAGTAATGACGGACCCCGGTGCAGCCACAAATAATATATAGGCCTACTGTAATTAAGACATATATTTAAGAAATGTATTAAAACAGAATGAGTTTCAGAATTACTGAAAGGCCGAGGAAACAGGCCAGCTACGCACGTCATTCCAGACGATCTTGGTTTGTTTCTTATTTAATATACAGGCAATTAATTGATGAAATATAGATTAAAATAAAAATACAATTTATACAAAACTAAATCATTTTTTTAAGAAAGACTTTCTAGAAAATAAAACGAAGTGGTCAAAATCATGTGACTCCCCATCTCAAACATATTGCGAATCATATATCTTTCTCATGCTGCTCACTTTTCATAATCAACATATAAATTAAAATAATAATATTACAAGCTAATGTTTAGGCCCAAACGTAGCCTATTTAGTTTCGTAGTTAGGCTGTTTTCTTTAACCCATCTCAAATAAAAGTGCCGACGTTTTCTCATTTTTTTCTTCTTCCTTTAAGACAGCGGAAACAACTCGCAAAACTCTGTCATTTTTAGCCATACAGATAAGTTCAAGACATAATTATAAACTATAAACTGTCTACTTTTATTTGTGGACTCAGGGAACTAATTATTTTGCATGCACCCCCCCCCCACACACACACCTCCGTGCCGCTTAAGTAACAAGGGGCTTTCCTTGCCATTAATTCTTGGATAACACACACGTCTCCTTCCAATAAAAATAATGGCTAGTGCGGTGGATGGGATATACAAATCTACCAAGTGCCATCATTTTGGAATGCCCTATCGCGAGAGGAAAATAAGTTTTAGTCGCATAACTGCAGCTATGGAAACGCTGTCATTTCGCAATAGTTTTTTTATCGACATTTAAGAAATATCGCAAAAGTTTTCCGCAAATCTCTAATGGAAACCCAGCTAGTGTCACCCTAATGGTTAGAGAGCCTTAGCATTAGAAACAGCACTGATGAGTAGAAGAGAGAATGCCGTGCACCAACATTACAAGTTTGATGGTCACTGTTTTGATGTAGTAACAGAACAATATTAAATCAAATGGGGAATCTAGAAGACAGTCAATATGACCTACTCTGACTTCCTGTTTCAGTGAAAATGATGTCACCACATTGAATAACGTGGCACATTTCAAGGAACTTCAGTGGGACTTTAAAAAAAGAGCAGCCCTGAATTTAAGCAGGGTTGGCTGATCACAGGATTAAGATCAATATCTGTTGATAAAGATTTTGAACCATTAAAACAAAATACTCACTGGAGTGTGTTGAGTTTACAGTGTTTATCCTGCAGTAGAGCAGAGATCTGATTCACTTGTGTGTCTCCTAGTTTATGTTCACTCAGATTCAGCTCTCTCAGGAGTAACGGGTTTTTACCCACAATTCCAGTCACATACTGACAGGCTTCATCTGCAGCAGGACTTCTCAAAAACCTACAGAAGCGAAGTTGAAAGTTAAAGGTCTTTCTGATTTTTAAGCAGGAGGAGGGTGAAACGTCAGCACAGAGAAAACTGGCTTGTGAAACTGAATGTTTGTGAAAAGCTGGAGTATGAGTCTCCTGCTGTAATGAGATACAGTGATACAGTGAATCTAGGCTTGATGGATTAGGGAGTATTCAGAAACCTTTTTTACGATACTACTGAACACCATCAGTCAACACCAGCTGCAAAATGTATTGCATTACAAAAAAATATTTAAATATGATTTAATTGTGCCTCACCTCAGTGTCTTGAGTTGACAGTTCTGATCCTGTAGTAAATCAGTGAGCTCCTTCACTCCTGATTCTCCAGGATCATTTCCTGTGAGATCCAGCTCTATCAGGTGTGAAGGGTTTGATCTCAGAGCTGAAGCCAGAGCTTTATAACCTTCTTCACTGATACTACAGTCTGAAAGTCTACAGAAAAGAAAATTAATAAAAAAAACAAAAGTATTATATGATTAATATAATTAAAGCATATTTCTTACTTTTAAAACAAACTGTATAAAAATATCTCACCTGAGTTTCTTCAGTGTGCAGTTTGTATTCTCTAATCCGTTCTGGAGTTTCTTCACTCCTGAATCCTGCAGATTATTGTTGCTGATGTCAAGCTCTTTCAGACTGGAGTTTGATCTCAGGACTGTAGCGAGAGCTGAACAGCTTTCCTCTGTTAGACCACAATTACGCAGCCTAAAATGATGAACATGAAAGGGAAAGTTTACAACCCCAATTCCAGAAAAAAATTCCCAAACATTTTGTAAAATGCAATAAATTCAAGATTTGCAAATTATCTTGAACCTTTATTTAATGGACAAATGTTAATGGAGAAAATATTTCCAATGTTTTTACTGACCAACTTAATCATATTTTGTAAATATAAACTTATTTTGGTTTTGATGACTACAACACATTCTAAAAAAACCTCAGACTTGATCTTCACAAGTCACCCTTGCCGTTTGCACTGATGCACCCACATACTATGACAGATGTTTGCTTTTGTACCTGTTGCTGAAAGTCTAGACCAGGGGTCGGCATGTATATTTTGCCACGGGCCAAAAACTGTTTTTCCCACTAGATAGCGGGCCAGAATATAGTCAAGGGGTAATTTAATAAATAAATAAATAAATAAAAATAACTCAAATAAAAGAGCATTTTTTTAATGTTTGAGTGCTCTTAACGAACTATTACTTAACGAACGTTTTATTATTTCCACTTTCCATATTGTGAATAATAAATGTATTTTAATTTGCTTGTTACACATGGAACCTATTGTAATAATTTACACTGTTTGTAAAGAATGTAATATCAGACGGCACCACAAGACATGGCACCTTTTTTGCTGGTTCTTGTCAATATTTTTTGATAAAAAGGAAGCTGAATTTGAGTTGTTATTGTTCACATGTGTTGTGCTGAGGCCCCACAATATAGGCAAACGTTTCAATGGTTCACTGTTCATTTTATAATACCAGATATTTCATGAAGGCTCTTTTAGAGGCATGTCTAGCAATCTATTCCACAGACTCTTGAATGTCGTTCAAAACTTTTTACTGACCAACTTAATCATATTTTGTAAATATAAAATTATTTTGGTTTTGATGACTACAACACATTCTAAAAAAACCTCAGACTTGATCTTCACAAGTCACCCTTGCCGTTTGCACTGATGCACCCACATTCTGTGTTAAATATACTGTGTTATATACATACTGTGTTAAATATAGCCACATGGGATCAGGAGAATTTTGCATAAACGTTGTCACTTAACACAATCAAGAAATGCAACTTGAATCTCTGTTAAGCTACACATCAATTATATGCAGTGATGCTGCCAATTTCTCTGGTCCGAGCTCATCTCAGATGGTCCAGAAGACGTGAAAAAATTTGTGTTGTGGTCAAATGAGTCTGTTTAAGCTCGTTAAAATAAAAAATAAAACACAGACTTTGAGTTCTTAGTAATATCTGGCCCGCGCCCGCATCTGCTGAATCTGGGAGATTGTTTTGATAGCAGCTGGTTCTGAAATATATCTGTCAGTGTAACAGAGGCGATCTAATGAGGACTATGCTGGTAAACTCCTGTCATTTCAAGAGACGGTTGCTTCATCTAGTGGGCAATGGAAAATTATTTAGCATAAAGCCTCATCATTAGAGCGTCAGGCTCCCGTGCGGAAAGAGCCGAGTTCGACCCCGCTCAGAGCGGGCAGTATGGATCCAAGTATATCAACATTCACTTACATTCAATTTTGTCTTTAGTGATTTTGCCTTCAAAAAACGCCAACGTTTTAGCAGCAATGTTTTATTTTGGGATAAATTGAGAGCTTTCAATTTGAAAAGTTTTGAACGACATTCAAGAGTCTGTGGAATAGATTGCTAGACATGCCTCTAAAAGAGCCTTCATGAAATATCTGGTATTATAAAATGAACAGTGAACCATTGAAACATTTGCCTATATTGTGGGGCCTCAGCACAACACATGTGAACAATAACAACTCAAATTCAGCTTCCTTTTTATCAATAAATATTGACAAGAACCAGCAAAAAAGGTGCCATGTCTTGTGGTGCCGTCTGATATTACATTCTTTACAAACAGTGCAAATTATTACAATAGGTTCCATGTGTAACAAGCAAATTAAAATACATTTATTATTCACAATATGGAAAATGGAAATAATAAAACGTTCGTTAAGTAATAGTTCGTTAAGAGCACTCAAACATAAAAAAAATACTCTCTTATTTGAGTTATTTTTATTTATTTATTTATTTATTAAATTAACCCTTGACTATATTCTGGCCCACTATCTAGTGGGAAAAACAGTTTTTGGCCCGTGGCAAAATATACATGCCGACCCCTGGTCTAGACTTTCAGCAACAGGTACAAAAGCAAACATCTGTCATAGTATGTGGGTGCATCAGTGCAAACGGCAAGGGTGACTTGTGAAGATCAAGTCTGAGGTTTTTTTTAGACTGTGTTGTAGTCATCAAAACCAAAATAAGTTTATATTTACAAAATATGATTAAGTTGGTCAGTAAAAACATTGGAAATATTTTCTCCATGGTTTCTCATGCAGTGCTGTCTGAGGGCTTTAAGGTCACACACATTCAACAGAGATTTCCTTGCCCTTCATGGACTGACATTTCTCTGGATTCCCTGAATCTTTTCACAATAATACGTACGGTAGATGATGAGACAACTAAATTCTAGGGAGTCATCAAAAAACACATTTTGGGCCGAAATTGAAATAAAAAATCCAGGATGCCCTTGGCCGAAACTGAGAAAATTGATCATAAATTAATAACTTATTAATCAAACTTATTTAATAAATTTACACTCAAATAGCTATAACTGAATCTTAAAAACATTTAAATTGCACACAAGGCAGTTTTATATCAACTTTTCCCCCCTAATCCAACAGAAGCTTGATTTGTGCTAGTGCTTTGCCTGAAGCAGATACAGCGATCTGTCACGCCATATTAAAGCCAAACGACAATAAATGGCCAAAACAACATTTATTGTTTGATTTTTGTTATTAAATGTACAGAATTTTTAAGGTACAAAGCAAAAGCGAATTACAGATTCCTGATTGTATTGCATTTTGAAAAATATCCTACATCTTTGGAAATGGGGTATGTAAGCAAAATGTACTTGATGCCAAGATTCAATGATTACTAAGAATTATTGTGTTTTGCTCACCTGATTTCTTTAAGATACTTTAATTTTGCAATAATAAGTAAAAACAATACTCACATCAGTGTGTCGATATTACAGTATTTATCCTGCAGTAGAGAAGCGATCTGATTCACTCGTGTGTCTCCAAGTTTATGCTTGCTCAGGTTCAGCTCTCTCAGGAGTAACGGGCTTTTACCCACAATTCCAGTCACATACTGACAGGCTTCATCTGCAGCATGACTTTGTAATAACCTAGGAACAAAGGAAGTATATTGATATTTCACCACTGTGCACTGTTCAGCTGCCACCTACAATAACAAAGACAATCTAGATACACTTCTTAGGATCTTTCATACCAAATACAACACAAAAAATGTGAATGTAAAGATATGGTAAAATAATATGGATGCAAGCAAGCCTCTACAGTGTGTGTTAGAGGCTAAGAATAAGTTTAGAATAGATATATTTTCACTCGACTGAGCACTTGAGAGTTTCGCTCTCGTCAAACAATCTAACTTATAAGATACAGCACTCCTGAGCAAAATCAACACGCTACATGTTAACAATATTCTTTGTTGTATTTTTCTGTCAAAATACCAGAGTTCATTTAGAATTACTCAGCTTTTAAGAACAAGCATAAGATATCCTGTTTTTTTTACCAGTAGTGGGCGGGACTAATGCGCAAACAGCAATCTCATTGGCTGGCGCTCATCTTTTCCTGTCCCTGTTTTGATTTCAGGAATTCAGTTTGAGCGAATGCTGTCAACATGATTAATATTCATGAACCTTGCAGCCCATCAATCCTATATTCTTATATAATCATATATTGTTATTAGTAGTAGAAAGAGTAGTAGTATTATTATCTTTAAATAATATTATATAATTACTATTATCTTTTTTTTTTACATAAACACTGAAATGACCAACAATATCTTAAGTACCACCACCAGTCTAAATTTCAGTTAAATTACAAATATGCTTTCATACATGGTTATGTAAGAATTGAGGCCTCACCAGACACAAATTAATCTTTTAATCTTTTTGATGATTTGTTCGAAAATAAATATAGAATGATAGCCGGACCTCATACAGTCATCTACTGTGATGCAGATGAGAACTGTTACTTGGGAGCGGGCAGTCCTAAAAGGAGGGAAGTGCCTGCAGGTAATGGTAGGCACGAGTGTTTTTGTTCATGAGTTTTGGCTGGCAGACATAGAGGATGCTTGTATAATGGGACTGGACTTTTTGGCACTGAGTGGGGCCTGTATAAACGTAGCTGGAGCTTATCTACAGATCGGTCTTGAAGTCATTCACCTAAAAAAGGGGCAAAGGACAGTGGAGGTGCCCTCGGTCAGGTGAGAGGAGAGGCAGCTGGTCAGGATAGCCGAGTGCAAACATGGGAAGTTACCCCCATCGAGGTCAGCACCACGGCAGGCCAGGTAACCCCAACAGTGCCCTCGCCATCAAGAGAGACTGTACAGGCCATTCAGGAACTGTGGCAACGATGCAGTGAAGGTCTGACCCTCAGTCAGTGTCAAAGGTTACGTGAGGTGCTTGACCAAAACCAGGATGTCTTTGCGGCACGAGACAAGGACTGCGGACGAACAGGACTAGTACAGCACGACATTTATACCGGCAGAGCGCCGCCATTCGTCTGTGACCCCACCGGCTAGCACTGGCCAAACAGATCACAGCGGAGCAAAAAATCCAGCAAATAAAAGAAACAGGAGTAATTGAGCCGTCTCACAGCCCGTGGGCAGCCCCTGCTGTGCTAGTCAAAAAGAAGGACTCCTCTTAGCGGTTTTGTGTGGACTATCACCGCTTAAACGCAGTCACGAGAAAAGACTCTTACCCGCTACATCGAATCGACGACACACTGGACTATATAGCGGGGTCAAGCTGGTTCAGCTCCCTTGATCTGCGGACCGGGTACTGGCAGGTGGAGTTGGCTCCAGAGGCCAAACCAAAGACTGCCTTCACAATCGAAAGTTTGATGGAGCAGGTCCTGGCCGGTGTCTCTCGTCGCTGTTGTGTAGTGTGTCTGGACGAACTGTTAGTGCATGCGCCGGACTTTGAGGGGGCACTGAAACACCTTCAGGTGGTTTTCACTGCTATCCGCAGAGCTGGGTTATGACTCAATCCGAAAAAATGCCACTTACTTCGGAAAGAGACTGCTTTCCTAGGACATGTGGTGAGTGCCGCAGGGGTCGCTACTAACCCAGCTAAAGTGGCAGCGGTAAAGGGGTGGCCTGTCCCAAAGAACCTTGTTGAGCTAAGAAGCTTCCTGGGCCTGGCATCGTACTACCGGCGCTTCGTCTCCACCATCGTCAGTCCATTGCACCGGCTGACGGAGAAGGGCCGGCATTTCATTTGGGATGAGGCATGTGAGGCTGCCTTCAACCACTTGCATGAGGTACTGACTAAGGCTCCAGTGTTAGCATATCCTGACCCAGGCTGACCGTTCATCATCGACACTGACGCCAGTAATGTTGGTATTGGAGCGGTGTTGTTCCAGGAAGGTGACGATGGAGAACATGTAGTTGCATACTTCAGCCAGGCTCTGAAGAATGCGGAAAGAAACTACTGAGTTACTGACAGAGAGCTGCCAGCAGTGGTACTGGCACTTAGCCACTTCCGGCCCTACCTATACGGGAAGAAGTTCCAAGTTTTCTTGGGAGAGAGATATATTCCCCCCGATATATATAGCACATATACAAATATATGCTACCCCCCCCCAAAATAAATGCAGTATATATATATATATATATATATATATATATATATATATATATATATATATATATATATATATATATATATATATATATATATATATATATATACTGCATTTATTTAATTAAAAATGCAGTAAAAAACGTAATACAGTGATATATTATTCTGATGTACATCATTTGTTCGCTACGTGAATATATATTAAAGTGTAATTTATTTCTGTGATCAAAGCTGAATTTATCATCATTACTCCAGTCTTCAGTGTCACTAATCATTCTCATATTAGGATTTGATGCTCAACAAACGATTAATATGATAATATGATTATTATCAGTGTTGAAAACAGTTTTGATACTCATGGTGCAGCTTCATTTTTGTGGAAACCACCATACCATTCAAATATTTGTGGTAAAATTGAAAAAGAGAAATTAATACTTTTGCTGATCAGACATAGGCTACATTAAATGTTATAATATCAATTTTTTATATTACAGAAGATAATAATTTATTTAATAAATGCAAATAAATGCTGTCCATTGAACTCTCTCATCAAAGAATCCTGAAAAAGGTATCATGGTTAAGTGTATCATGGTTTCATTTTTTTTTTTTTTTTTTACATTTTTAAGCAGCACAACTGTTTTCAACACAGATAATAATCAAAAATGTTTCTTGATTATGAAATCTTTATATGAGAATGATTAGTAAAGGATCATGTAACACTGAAGACTGGAGTAATGATGATAAATTCAGCTTTGATCACAGGAATAAATTACACTTTACTATATTCACATAGAAAAAGGCTGTTTTCATTTGTTGGTATTTCACAATATTACTGTTTTAACTGTATTTTTGATTAAATAAATGCAGCTTTGGTGAGCAAAAGATAAACATTTAAAAAGCTGTCAGTTAGCACTGCATTATTCATATGATATAGCTAGGCCTACTTTATTGTCAATATAGCCTACTTTGAGATGGCTTGAAAACCTATATTTTCGCAATCGTCTGATTGTCGTCATCACGTTTCAGCTCATAACGATTGTTTTCCTTCAGCTGCAGCTCCAGCATGACAGTAAGTTTTTACGAATCCGCTTTTGGACTTTCTGTGAGAGAGCGCCCTCCTCATATTTAGATATGAATAAAATGACAGGTCATGCATAGATTGTTTTTTCTCTCTGAATTTAAATCTTGATGTATTCACATTGGTTTCTCTGTATAAATACACATGCCCATGACCTCAAGAAGCGCGCAATCAACCGAAGTAGAGAAAGCTGTCTTTAGTGTCCCTGTTAACTTGCCCGCCCCCGCGCAGGTAAAGCCGGTTCGAATCTCGCTCGGAGTGGTTCGACTAGGATCGGTGAGACCCGGTAAAAGTGCGGGGGATGAAAATACACTTTATTAAAAGTGCGGGGAACAGGTCCTCCCCGTAATCTACGCCCATGCTTGAATTGAACAATAAGCTTGCTTCCTTCCATCTGTCACACTCGCGTGGTAGCCAGCCGTTCAACCGTACCCTGACTACCCTGCTAGCCATCCTATCCAGTGAGCATCAGCACGACTGGGACCGACACATACCCCTGGTTCTCTGGGCCTACTGAACTGCGGTGCAATAGTCTACAGGATGCACGCCGGCTGCGTTAACGTTTGGCCGGGAACTACGAACACCGGTAGAATTGGTCTTTGGCCCCCCAGAGATCCCTGGGGGAACAGGGTTGGAATATTTGCAAAAACTGTGAAACACGCTCCATGCCGTGCATGAGGCAGCCCGGAGCCGACAGGGAGCTGCATCGGCTAAACAGAAGCAGGCATATGACGTCCATAGCAACGACAGAGACTTTGCTCCCGGGGACAAAGTGTGAGTTTACTCCCCTAAAAGGAAGAAGGTCTATTCTCCTAAGTTGTTCAGTCATTGGCATGTGCCATGTGAGGTGCTGGCTAAGGTCTCTGATGTTATTTACCGAATCAAGATGGGAGGACGACGACGGCAAGTGTTGGTGCTCCATCGTGATCGACTCACCCCATATCAGCCCAAGGCTGTGGAGCATTCTGTTACAGGATCTAGGAGAGGAGACACTGCAGCCAGGCTCGATGTCGCACACATCCTATTCCCCGGCCAACCTACCTGCTATGGTGGGGGAATGACGACCTCAGTGGCATCAGAGACCACCAAGATCCTTACGGGACTACATTTGTGATGCTGTTCGTGTATAAATGCTAATGAAGGAGTAAGCTGTTGCTACCGTTAGTCTGTACGCTGCGGAGTTATTTTATGGACACTGGGACAGTTGTCTCTTAAGAGGCGGGTAGTGTAGTGCACAGACTCTTCATAGTTGTAAAACTGCTGTTTTGTTTTGCACCGGCACATATAGGGTTAGTTAGACAGGTGCGCTTGTATAACAGTGTTTATCTTCGTTCGTATTAAACATTTGGAAACAGAGCCTTCCTTGTCTGTCATTCTTCAGACGTTGCAATATTATATATATATATATATATATATATATATATATATATATATATATATATATACACATTTTTGTGGTAGTCACTTCCATAAATTTGCAAACATTTTCATTTTTTTCATAAATAGGATGCCACATTAACCATAACAATAGTCACACATGGCAATGAAACAAAAAAAAAAAGCATGAATCTTGTTTGGTATTACAAAACAATAAAGGCTAGTCCAGTGGTGTGCTATCTATCTTTAATAACACGATCACTTGGGGTGGAAATATGACTAAAATCTTACAAGTAAACCACGACAATAAGCAACTGCTTAATATAAGTAAAAAGTTTTCAAGTAATTAAGTAATCAAGTAAACGGTCAGAAATAAAATATACACTTATAAAGAAATGACAATAGACTATTGTCAGAATACGACAAATTAATACATAAAGATACATATCTACAAACAGTGCTTTAAGTGTAAGTGCTGTTTTCCCCGTTTGTGTTGTTAAGCTACATTAGTTTGCTTTAACTTTGAGAACGTATTAATGCGCAGATCCATTACTTACTGACACGTCCCAAACATTTTTCCTCAAGTCAGGATATGGACATATGCATAATGTGTATACAGGTTCTTGTAAAAAAAATTAGCATATTGTGATAAAAGTTCATTATTTCCATAATGTAATGATAAAAAATAACCTTTCATATATTTTAGATTCATTGCACACCAACTGAAATATTTCAGGTCTTTTATTGTTTTAATACTGATCATTTTGGCATACAGCTCATGAAAACCCAAAATTTATATCTCAAAAAATTAGCATATTTCATCCGACCAATAAAAGAAAAGTGTTTTTAATTTTAAAAAAAAGTCAACCTTCAAATAATTATGTTCAGTTATGCACTCAATACTTGGTCGAGAATCCTTTTGCAGAAATGACTGCTTCAGTGCGGCGTGGCATGGAGGCGATCAGCCTGTGGCACTGCTGAGGTGTTATGGAGGCCCAGGATGCTTCGATAGCGGCCTTAAGCTCATCCAGAGTGTTGGGTCTTGCGTCTCTCAACTTTGTCTTCACAATATCCCACAGATTCTCTAAGGGGTTCAGGTCAGGATAGTTGGCAGGCCAATTGAGCACAGTAATATCATGGTCAGTAAACCATTTACCAGCGGTTTTGGCACTGTGAGCAGGTGCCAGGTCGTGCTGAAAAACAAAATCTTCATCTCCATAAAGCTTTTCAGCAGATGGAAGCATGAAGTGCTCCAAAATCTACTGATAGCTAGCTGCATTGACCCTGCCCTTGATAAAACACAGTGGACCAACACCAGCAGCTGACATGGCACCCCAGACCATCACTGACTGTGGGTACTTGACACTGGACTTCAGGCCTTTTGGCATTTCCTTCTCCCCAGTCTTCCTCCAGACTCTGGCACCTTGATTTCCGAATGACATGCAAAATTTGAGCAACAGTCAAGTGCTGCTTCTCTGTAGCCCAGGTCAGGCGTTTCTGCCACTGTTTCTTTTTCAAAAGTAGCTTGACCTGGGGAATGCGGGACCTGTAGCCCATTTCCTGCACACGCCTGTGCACGGTGGCTCTGAATGTTTCTACTCCAGACTCAGTCCACTGCTTCCGCAGGTCCCCCAAGGTCTGGAATCGGTCCTTCTCCACAATCTTCCTCAGGGTCCGGTCACCTCTTCTCGTTGTGCACAGAACTTCCCACTGAGGTGCCTTGACCTCAACTGTGTCTATTAATGCAGATTGTCTGCCATTCTTACAAATTTATTTCTGTGACTTACCCTCTTGCTTGAGGGTGTCAATGATGGCCTTCTGGACAGCAGTCAGGTCGGCAGTATTACCCATGATTGCGGTTTTGAGTAATAAACCAGGCTGGGAATATTTTGCAGGTGTTTAGAGTTAATTAGTTGATTCAAATTATTAGGTTAATAGCTCTTTTAGAGAACCTTTTCATGATATGCTATTTTTTTGAGTTTTCAT
This sequence comes from Pseudorasbora parva, assembly GCF_024679245.1. Classification (NCBI taxonomy): domain Eukaryota; kingdom Metazoa; phylum Chordata; class Actinopteri; order Cypriniformes; family Gobionidae; genus Pseudorasbora; species Pseudorasbora parva. The sequence goes on along the minus strand of NC_090185.1, from coordinate 14,072,994 downwards.
GAGCTGTATGCCAAAATCATCAGTATTAAAACAATAAAAGACCTGAAATATTTCAGTTGGTGTGCAATGAATCTAAAATATATGAAAGTTTAATTTGTATCATTACATTAAGGAAAATAATGAACTTTTATCACAATATTGTAATTTTTTTGAGAAGGACCTGTATTTGCTCGTTCAAGAGTAGGCTAATGAGCCTAGAAATAATACATCCAATACACTCGCACGAGCGCTGAAAGTCAGCAAACACACGCAGTCTGACATGGGAGTCCGAAGTTTACATCACTGTTATTAACTCTTTTTAGTGCATTATTCAAGATTGTGAGAAAGATTCGCCTTCGCTTTCATGATCGATTTTATGCGTCTGTCGAGGACAATCTGAAAGAGGCTTGTGCCAATAACATGAAAGCTGATTGGCTGCAATACAAGATGCATGCTTGTCTAATTTGTAGTTGTAATACAGCGAACAATAGTTGGACTAGCGAAAGAAAGAACTACAACACCACGGAATAAACATGTGCGCCGCCGCGGGAGGGAGGCGGGAGCATTTCAATGAGGTAGCGTTACATGGACATAGGAAAATTAAAACCTGTTTATCATTATTTAAGAACTAGAACGCAATGCTTCAGTGAATTTAAGACTTTTTATGCCTTACATTTGTTTTTATGTTTTTATGACCTTATATGGAAAATCCGGACATTTTTATGACTTTTTATGGCCTTAAATTCTTATTGTTAAATTTATGACTTTTTATGACCCCGTGGAAACCCTGCATTAAATAGTGTTTAACTATTGTGTGGATATTAATATCTGGTTTAATTCTCTTTCAGATGAAATCTTAAAACTAGTCCACTTGAATATTGGTAGAAAACACTCACCTCAGTGTCTTGAGTTGACAGTTTTGATCATGTAGTAAATCACTGAGCTCCTTCACTCCTGATTGTCCAGGATCATTTCCTGTGAGATCCAGCTCTATCAGGTGTGAAGGGTTTGATCTCAGAGCTGAAGCCAGAGCTTTATAACCTTCTTCTTTGATACTGCAGTCTGAGAGTCTAGAAAACATAAAAAACTAATCAAAATGAACCCTGTATGCATTTGACATAGCTGGATATGCCATCTCTAGGCATATAGCCACAGTGGATGATAATGTCAAGCCCTGGCTAAAATGAGTCTGGCCACAAGTATACTTAGTATACTTTTTATTCACTAGGGTATTTCTGCAGATATATTCATCTATATTTTTCATTTAAAAAGGGAAACCAAACCTGATACACAAACGGTAAACAAATCAGTGTGTATATAATTTGGAATATCAATCCTGATGACCACATTCTTTATCCCATTCTGCTCATGTTAATTAAAATATTTGCCCAGGAACACTCAGGTAAGATGACGTAAAATTTGGACAGCCTTCTGTCTGTTCCTTTTGACTTCTTTGCTTGCTGTTTTGCTATTTTTCTCATGCACTGATTCATTCATTAAGCTAAACAGCCAATCAGAGTTCTTTCATTCACTGACGACCTGACCCTGATGTTGAATCGGCTCAGAGCCAACGGTATGGAACACACAGAAAAAAAGTCGGTTGACGAAGAAAAAAAAAAACAGCCAGCATTGCCCAACGGCCGATCGACGGCCTGGTGTGTCCCGAGCTTTACCCACCTGAAATGTGGGTAAAGTGTGTATTCATGCGTATTCATTTGTGTGTGAGTGTGTATTCATGCAGGGCGTGTGTGATGCGTCAGTGCAGTAGTACTGGGATAGTACTGTCTGTAGTTTAGTAGATACTGCATGCTGCATGCTACTTTCTGCTTGCTACACTCTGCTTACAGCTACTGCCACCATCTAGCCCTTGTGCAAGGGTGAAAAGAGGAGCCAAGTGCGTAAGTCTCCTCCTGTCGGTAAACAGCCTCTCCACTGTCAAGACTCCTACAGTGCCTCCTTGTGGCCACACATGGAAACTGGGCCCTAGCGGACCCAGGCTGAACTGTAGGGGATCTCGGAGCAGCAGTGTGCCCCAGAGGCACAGTGTGCAGGCCCACCAAGCAGTGGACATGTCCTGGCATTCGCCAACCACAGCCTCAGCTATGGGTAAATAGTCCCACTGCCTTGTGGGGTAGCCTATAGAGGCAAAGGCTAAGGGAGCAAACCCCAAAAAAAGCACGTCAAAAGACCTCAACGTCGGAACAGTCGGAGGATGATGGCTGTCTTACGTGGAGCATCACAACGGCTGGAAAGGCGGATGAAGGCTGCAGCAGTGATGGGTCCCCAGTCGTCTTGAACTCCATGCCACTGGATCCTGACCCAGACCTGCCAAAGACCGTGTGGTGGTTGTCTGTGCACCAGCCTCCACACGTTAAACAACGCCACGCACAGGCGTCCTCCACAAAGGGAATCCACCCTACTACCCTGGATAAAGGCCTATGGCGACCAGCAAGTGGCAACGGGGGCAGGGTTATGAAGCCTGGAAGTCCCTAGTCATGAGCTGGCACATCTAGGCGATGGGTGTCGGAATCAGTCGCTGGGCTGTTGGAACGAGGCAGAAGAGCTCTTCGGCAGCTACACCCATGACTAAGCAGTCCTATTTAGGGTCTGCAAATGGCTCTGCTTACCCCACATGGGGAGGGGGCTAGAAAAGGTGCCCTAAAAATAGCCTGCCTCATACCTCCCGACTGGATTACCGCGTCCAGAGGGAACACCCATTTGCGGTCAGAAACAAAAGAAATTTAACTTTGGAGCCTGGAATGTGCGCACTCTGATGGACAGCAACTCCAGTGACAGACCTGAGAGACGAACCGCTATCATAGCCAGAGAACTGCAGAGATGCCGGATTGATATAGCTGCTCTCTCCGAAACACGACGGGCAGGTGAGGGACAGCTGAAGGAAGAGAAAGGTGGTTACACTTTCTTTTGGAAAGGAAAGTCAGCCGATGAGGCTAGAAACTATGGAGTTGGATATGCTATCAAAAACCAGCTTGTCAACCACCTCTCCGAACTTCCTGTGGGAATAGTTTAAGCTTCTGTTACTAGTTCTAAAATGGAACATTCAAATTAGAAAAGAAGGCTTGGGTTGTGTATAGGGAAGATGCCTAAGAAAGAATCTGTGATTGTTGAATATGTGTGGTTTGAGTTTATTCTAAATATCATGCTTAAAGGGATATTTCACCGCTTTTTCATATTATAACTATGTTATTCCCTTAACTAAGACGAGTTGATACATACCACTCTCGTCTCAGTGCATGCACTTAATCGCTTTGACGCGCGGTGACATTCTGATAACATTTAGCTTAGCCCACTAAGCCCAGTTCATTCACTATGGTACCAAACAGAGATCAAATTAGAAGCGACCAAACACCTCCATGTTTTCCCTATTTTAATAGTTACACAAATAGTTGAATGATCAAGTATGGTGATACCAAAAAAAAGGCGCTTTTCTAAGCGGGTTTAAAAGGAGAACTATAATGTATGGCGGAATAGCACTTCTGAGAGTACTTCAACTTGGTGCAGTAAAAAGTCACACCAGAAAAATCCTCTCCCCCTATTGACGGGAATGAGAGAGGGAAGCGGAGATTTGAGGGAGGATTTTTCAGCGCAACTTTTTACTGCACCGAGTCAAAGTGTGGAAAAGAAAAATATACAAATACGTGACTATGCACAATCAGAATATGAAATCTACTGTCTACAAAAACAAAATGTAAAAAAATATACTTACATTTTTCCCCACTTCTGGAGGTGAGCAGACTGAATGAATATATGATATTCTAGTGGTGTTGAGTATACACTCAACACCACTAGAATATCATATATTCGTTCATATATTCTGATGGTGAAATGTACTCACTTCAGTATCTTTAGCTCACACACAGGATTCTTCAGTCCCTTACAGATCTCTTTGACTCCTGAGTCCAGCAGACGGATGTTGTTCAGGTCCATCTCTTTCAGGATGGTTTTGGAGGAGAGAATAGTAGCTAGAACTGAACAGCTTTTCTCTGTCAGCTCACAATTATTTAGTCTAAACACAAAATTAGCATTATTTATTATTCACTACACATCTGATCAAACTGACAGTCTTTTATGATGAATAAACAGAGCAGTTTTTAATTAAAAACCAGACTCACTTGATTTTCTCCAGTTTGCAATGAGAGTCCATCAAAAGAGCAGAGAGCTTCTCTCCATCCAGATCTCCTAATTTAACTTCACTCAGATCCAGTTCTGTCAGTAATAATGGATTTCTACCCATATCTTTAGTGAGATAGTCACACGCTTCTTGTGCAGCAGGACTTCCCAAAAACCTACAGGAAGCAGAAGAGAATTGTAAATTAGATAATTTTATTCCTTTTGCTGCTCCTATCCATTCTGAGGTGAGGTAAGAAAACAGATCATTCCCATTAAGCGTGTTCCCATAGTAATGTATTTTTTAAATTACATTTCATGCTGTAACAGTTCTAAGTGAATGAAAAAATCCTCCAAAATTTTAAATCTGAAAGTGCACTGTATATAAAGTTATTGACTCTCAAAAGTATGAGTCGACTCTGAGTCAATTAAACAAGTATTTTTTAAACGAATCTCAAGCTGCTTCATTGTGATGTCAAGACGAAACATTAGCATATTGACTGTCCACTTATTGCGTGCACACACACTAGGAAAAACTTGAACCCCCTCAACACTACAGCTGATTACTGAGGATACTGGATAGCATCATGTTGAGAAGACACTGCTCTCTACAAAGAGTCTGGCTAACCGGCTAGCTTTTAACGTCTTTTAACTTTTAGGTTAACGTCTTATTGAATTACTACTGTAAATCAGCTGTGGGCTGCAGTATTACCTAAAACTGTGTCTATTAATGCAGATTGTCTGCCATTCTTACTACTTTAAGTAAAGATAAAAAATGGAGCATGATTTGTTTTGCAAACTTTAATGTTACATCAGTCATTCGTTATTCGTCATATGTTAGTGCTCGGCTAACGTATGTGCTGTTATTGATACAATTTCCGCATGTGCACTGCAATAAATAAGAAACACACACACACACATGTAATGGACGTTAGTTGATGTACACTTGTTAATGCTGATGGTTAAGAATTACAGTTGAAACATCTCAATGTATCTCAAACTGAGAATAATCACTGAGAAACATTCTACTCAAGGTTCGGGTTGAATAACTAATTATTCCAATGTTTCATCATTGATTTGGACTCGTGCTGGGATTGATGTAAAATTGACATCATTGTTATTGTCTTAACAGTGTGTACAATCGCTGATCTTTAGGAAACCTCCAGACGGAGCTGGATTTCAGTTATGGTAATGGACATTTAGCTTCTGAAATACGTGCTGTACGTGGCAGATCGATCACAGCAGACTGGGCTATATGGCTGATCAGAGCAGTGTAGGCTCGTAGAAAGGAGGAATTTAGAGAGACTAATTCATCCATTGAGTTGTTTGATAATCAATGAACATTGTGGTGATGTGCAATGTATATTATGAGAAAAATGTATATCATGAGGTTTTTTTACATTTGATGCATGTAAACCTGTTGTTAGAGACCTCCAAAACTAAATTAGAAAACTTTAAAATAGCATAATAGAGGCACTTTAAGTATGGTAAGGTATTAAACATATCTGCTGAGCTATTAACACATTGAGTTTATGGCTTATGCAAGCAATTACATGATCGTGCCAGTTTTCTAGTTCCATATTGTATGTGATGTGATTAGGGCTGCATGTTTTCAAGTTTTTCATTAACCGTTAACCGAGGCCCTTAGCAGTTAATACTCGGTTAACCATAGTGTGCGTCAGGGTTATTTTTAGTTTATTAATTTGACGACCGCCATCTCCGTAGTGAACGCGCCTATAGAGAGAAATGCACATCATGGATTACATAATCAGAGAGTAGACTATTTCTTTTCGTTTTAAATTGTTAAAAGACATTTCAAGCTTTCTTAAGATATATTTCATGTCTGTGAGGCGTACGCTGAGTTTCTTTAAATTAGGATGAGATGCGCTCCAGTTCACGAGCAATGCAAGTGGCCGCGAGGGCGCCTGCATGATTAGGGCATGTAGTAAAATATGCAGCCGAGAATGATTCACACAGCGTTTGACTCACGTGGCTGAGCCTCTCCCGGCAGAGAGTTCAAGCATCTGTGGACTCATCCCTTCAGCTCTGGCCATCTTGCTTTCAGTCCGTGATTAGTTTTTTTGTTTTCTTCATGTTTTCTTCATTACAGTTAAAGTAACGTCTGCTTTTCTCTAGTCATTCACAAGTTTCTCACTTCAAACTTTCTTTCTTCTGCTCCGTTATGCACAGCGTGCGCGGCTCCCGCTCTGCTTCTGCCCTAATGCGACTTTTAGTCCAGTGCGACTTATGTTAGTTTCCTCTTCATGAACCATTTTTTGACTGATGCGACTCATACTCCGGAGCGACTTATAGCCTGAAAAATGCAGTAAGCACTGCATTGCAATACTTGCATTTTGCCCCGTCACTCTCATTTTTAAAGTGCTCCCACGCTTACTTTGCCCGCTTCATTGCCCGCTTAGAAAGCTGCTCATGACTTCTTGTGGATATTACAAATGTCTGGGAGCGCTCTGGCGGTCTCTAGGGGTGCAAAAATATATTACAACTAAATTCAAAGCACGTCATCGACGCCACTTAACCGAGCAAAATGTTTCACTCAGTTACGCAATTTTTAACGGTTAATCAGTTAATCGGTTAACCATGGACACCCCTAGATGTGATTAATAAACTATGGATCAAAACAAGACAAACAAATTAAAAATGATTTAATTACCTGATGGTCTTTAATGTACAGCATTCATCCTGTAGTAAATCCTCAAGCTCCTTCACTCCTGATTGTCCAGGATCATTTCCTGTGAGATCTAGCTCTATCAGGTGTGAAGGGTTTGATCTCAGAGCTGAAGCCAGAGCTTTATAACCTTCTTCTGTGATACTGCAGTCTGAAAGTCTAATACATATAAAACAGTTGTTTATTTTTGGGCACACCGATATTATCATATTAGCATTGAGCTTTATAGCTTCTGACAAATCATTACATGTTTTCCACTAAAACAAACAAATATGTGAAATTATGTCAGAATTAAAATAAATAAATAATATATTTGCCCACATTATGTAGATACTGACATAATGCTTTTAAAGGATCTCTATTAAAAGCACCCCAAACTACTGAACAGTGTTATGAGAGTTGGAGACTCAGATCCTGGCAAGCTGCAAGCTGAACTTTCCCTTTCTGCCAAAGCACACCTAGTCCAATGGACTACCTGCTTGTATCCAACACACAGTGACGTAACTGACTCAACCTGGAGATTGTAGAAATGCTCAAAGGTGTTGTGTCACCTAGCCAGCAGCTCTGCAGATGTGTACTAGAGAGACACCACACGTTAACACCCAGGAAGAGGCTGCACTTCTAGTGGATTGAGCCCTTACTTTGAGGGGGCATGGCATGCTTTGGATTGGTACATCTGCTAGGAGGCAGCCTTTTCTCTTTCTCTGTCCTCCAAAACAGACAAAAAGATGTTCAGCGCTTCTGAAATGTTTCATACATTCAATCTAGTTAGATTCGCAAGGCTCGAATGGGACACAGCGATGCAAGGGCTGTGTCTGCCTCCTCTGGGGGTAACTCTTGCGAGTTCACCACTTGGTACTGAAAAGGAGTTGTGGCAACTTTGGTCACATATCTGGGCCAGAGTTTCAAGATCATGTAAGAAAAGACCAACCCAAATTCAGGTCATTATTTACTGGTCTAAAATGCCTGTAGGTTCCCCACGAATTTGATTAAAGTTAGGGCAGTCAGTAGCACTGTCTTTACAGACAGGATCTTAGGCTTAACTGACTCCAGTGGCTCAAAGGGAGTTCTATGCAGTCCAGAGAGGACCACAGAGAGATTACAGAAGGGATGAGGTGTGATCTGGAAGGATTTAACCTCCTGGCGCCTGCTCAACTGATGAGCAGTTAGTGCTTCCCCAGTGACCTACAGTCAACCACTACGTGATGTGCCACATTGGCGCCAACATAAACCTTCAAGGTGGAGGGGGACAGCCTCTGCTCCAACCTCTGTTGCAGGAAGGAAAGCACAGAGCTGATCGGTGTTTCCAGGGGTCTTCCCACCAGGAAGAGCACTCTTAGTGAACAGACTCCACTTCAAGCATAAGCTCGTCTAGTACAGGGACCTATGGCTTGAGTGATAGTGTCTACCACTGCCATGCAGACCAAAACATAATTGCAATGGCCAAAACGTGCATGCAATTGCAACTTGAAGCAATGGCCAACAACAGCATGTAAAAGGGCAAGTAGCACTGCCAGTAACTCTAGGCAATTGATATGTCACTGCATTCAAGGTACTGTCCAGGAGCCCGAGGCTGTATGCCCGTTGCATACAGCACCCCAGCCCATTCTGGAGGAATCTGTTGTAACAAAAATGTGTCTGTACACTTGTTTAAGGGGCACACTGGCCTGTAGAAAGGCAAGGTCTGACCAATGGCTGAAAGTTTGGTGAAAGATCAGTGTGATGGTCACACTGAGTGTGCTGTGGCACCATGCCCATCTCTGGACTCGGCTGGGTAGCCAGTGCTGAAAGTGGTCTGAGCGGCATTACCATGGCTTCAGATGCCATATGACCAGTGAAACCATATCTGGGCAGTTCAGCACCAACTCTGCCCTCTTGTTCGTGCCATCATATTGACAGAGTCCAACACCATACCGAGAAAAGCGATGCTCTGCACAAGGGAGAGCTTGCTTTTCTCCCAGTTGACCCAAAGTCCCAGGTGGCTGAGGTGCCTGAGCACCAGGTTACTATGTTCACAACAAATCTTGAGAGTGAGCTAGAATGAGCCAGACAGCCAAAAAGTTTAAAATGCAAATGCCCACTACCCAAAGACAGCCTAAAGGGGAGGACCTTGTACTGGTACGCCAGCCCCCCGAATCGGCAAAACCGAAGAAACCGCCTGTGTCGAGAAAGAATCGACATGTAAACATCCTTCAGGTCATTAGCTGTAAACAAATCTGAATCCAGTTCAGAAGCTCAGCTTTATCTTGCTCTTTAGAGGACAATAGCACACTCTCCAATGCAGCTATTGATATCTGATTCTCACATGTTAGAAGTACTCACACAATCATTTAGCAGTTTGACAGCACACAACAAGCTAGAGGAGCCGGAGGTCTGTGGGAACTAGTGGAAATGCTCCCACTGTAATAATCAAGTCTACCGGAGTGTTACCAAGATTCACGGCTCTGATTTGTGCAGAGGCAGTGGGCTGGCTAACAGTAGAGGGGGCTCTGGCCTTCACGAAGAATGAGAGTTGCAACAGCAATATCTATATGTTCATGCTCTCGCAATGAGAACATGAACCATCTATGATCGTGAATGTTCTCAGACATGTAAGACAGCCATCATAGCTGTCAGATGAGGACAGGAAACAACCACAACCAGAAACACATGGATGATAAGGCATCTTTAAAAAGATGTGTGCCACCTAGCCTTTTTCAGGGAAATTTGCTCTCTTGTTCAGAAGTGCCCAGGGCGGAATTGTTATACTTAACTGTGCAATATGCTTTTTTTAAAAGGTAAATCACAGCTGAATGCGCCCTTTCACCAGCTCCTCTGCTGCAAGCTCTTTCTGAGAATGCTCTTCTTCACAGGTGACTGGAAAGAGTCACTAATGCACGCAACCACTCAGCTCCAAAGCAAAAATCTTAAGAGTGCTGCCGGCCAGCTTATATACCGGTAAGTCTAGGGAAGTGGCGCAACATGTGAACCTCACTCACCAATTCTATTGGCCATTTTTTACTACTCTTTAAGGGTTCCCAAGTGAGACCCCATTTGTCAGTATCAACATAAGGTTGAACGTGACTGACAGACATGGAAATTATTGCCATATACTGTGGCTTGCATAGGCATAAATACAATTTATGCAATAACCAATGTCTTATTAAAATTAAATAACCTCGATAACCTACTCTTATTAAAAAATGAAGTTTACCCAAAATGAAACTCCACTATTATTTATTCACTCTCATGTTGTTTTTAAATTTTACTTTCTTCAGTCAAATACAAAGAGATATGTTAGGCAGAATATTACTACTACTACTACTACTACTACTACTACTACTAATAATAATAATAATATAAACAAATGTTAGTAACTGAATAATCAGAAATGTACATTAATAAAAAAAATACACACTTCAGTTTCTTCAATCTGCATTGTGTATTTTTTAACAGATGACAGATCTTCTCCATTCCCGAGTCTCCTAGTTTATTCTCACTCAGATCTAGCTCTGTCAGGTTTGAAGGGTTTGAATTGAATGCTGAAGTCAGAGCAGCACAACCTTCTGCTGTAATACTGTTATTATTCAGCCTGAAGAGAAAGAAAACAAAGACAGGGGCATTCTTCAAAATATCTCAAAACTTCTTTAAGGAACAATGGCAGTCTTAAAGGATTAGTTAATTTAAATATGAAAAAAACCCTGATATTTTACTCAACCCCATCTCATCCAAGATGTTTGTCTTTCTTTCTTTTGTCAAAAAGAAATAAAACATTTTTAGGGAAACATTCTAGGATTTCTCTGCACATAATAGACTTCAAAGGCAACCAATGAGTTGAAGGTCCAAATCAATGCAGTTTCAAAAGGACTTCCGAGGCTCTGCACGATCTCAGCCAAAGCAAAACGACTGGTCATATAAAAAAAAACTATATAATTTCTAGCCTAAATTGCTCATCTTGTGCTGCTCTGCAGAATGACAAGGATTGTGTAATCACATCAGAAAGGTCACATAGGCAGAAGCACTGCCCCAAAGACTGTGCGAAGAGTAATACAAATGCCCTTTACCAAAAAACACTCCATCTTCAACTTTAAAAATTGTCCGCCAACGTTGTTTTACCTTTTTTTGCTAAAGGATTTTTGTATTAGTCTTTGAATGTGCGCTTTGTAACGGGGCAGTACTTCTGCCTATGACTAGTGTGACCTTTCCGACATGATTAGGTAATAACTGGCACGCCACAGAGCAGCAATTTAGGCTAAAAAGTACATACCTTTAAAAAAAAAAAGGCTGATCGTTTCGCTAGACAAGACCCTTTTTCTCGGCTGGGATCGTGCAGAGCATCTGAAACCCTTCAAAGCCCTTAGAAACTGCAATGACTTTGTCCTTCAACCCTCTGGTTACAATTGAAGTCCATTATGCGGAAAAAAATCCTGGAATGTTTTCCTCAAAAAAAAGAAAGATAAAAAAGGAATTTCTTTTTGACTGAAGAAAGAAACATGAACATCTTGGATGAGATGGGGGTGAGTAAATTAGGCAAGGCAAGGCAAGTTTATTTTTATAGCACATTTCATACCAAACAGCATTTCAAAGTGCTTTACATAGAAATTAATTAAAAGAGTGGTAACATATGCATGAGGGGGAAAAAACATGTGTATAAATTAAAAATTAAAAACAAGGATAGTTAAAACAGTTGTAAAGATAATAAAAAAATAAAATAAACTAAAATGGTCAGATCCAAAAGTGCGAAAAGTGTGTCCAACTAATTGGACACATGTATGAGTAATTAGTTGGGCCAAAAAAATTATGAAATTATAGTTTTTAAGTATAAAATAATGATGTAAAGCGACATAGGCTATTCAAATAAAAAGTGCTCAAAAGTGCACAACTCTTCTTAAGTGGAAGGAAGCTTTATCCCTCACGTGCAACGGTATATAGAAAGCGCGGAGTCATTAATTGTATTAGAAAAATAACGAAATTCTAGTTAAGTAGAAAATAATATTTATGTAAAGAAATATATTAAAATAAAAAGTGCTAAAAAGTGCACAACTCTTCTGAAGTGGAAGAAAGCTTTTTTTCCCCTTGTGCAACGAAAGGCTATAGAAAGCGCTGAGTCATTAATTGTGTTAGAAAAATTATGAAATTATAGATCTAAATATATTAAATTAAAAAGTGCCTGGGGGGGGGGGGGGGGTGAAATGCTGTTTCATGCATACTGAGCTTTTTACACTGTTAAAGACTTGGATTCCCATCCTAAACATAGCCAAAGTTTCAAAAAATAATGTTGGACGTTTGATGGAGTATTTCTGTGTCAAAAATGCTCATTCCGGTTTCTCACAAGTTTCCGAGAGTTTTTTTCCGAGTATGGCTCGGCTTGACGTTAATAGAGCGGAAGGTCCTTATATGGGCCGTACAGGCTCTTCTCCCGGAAGGGTGCGCGCGCGCGTGTGACTAGAGCGAGAGAACAAACGCATGCCCATAAACACTCTCTCAGGTGCAGATCCAGTCGATCCAGGCGCCGGTCTCCACTTTATTCCTATGGGTGACGTCAAGCGACTTCAACGCTTCAGCACAGCATTCCGGGAAGGCAGCGCTGCATTTGAACCGATTTGAATGCAGAAATGACAGGAAGCTTCACAACATCGCTTCAGTCGCGTCGCAAAAGTGGATCTCCACCGTTCACTGCTGTCAGGACTTTACCAAATCATACCAAAGAAGTGTGTTTTTGACGGAGCGGTCCCAGCGATAAAGGTTCGGTCCTGCTTTGGAAGCAGCCGGTGAGTAAAACTGCTTCAAATGTCTGTGCTGTTGGCTATTGTCACGTGAGTAAACATCAGTAAACGTCACGATCGCGTGCTTCGTCATTCAAATGCGCTAACGGTTACTCCATTGTTGTTCTATGTATAACGTTAGACTAGTCTGACGTGCAAAACCGTTTTGCTTGCTACTGCTAATGTTTAGTCGCATACAATAGTCCATAAACCGAATCATGTCCTCATAAACTGCGAGTAAAGATACACAAATGTTGACAGGCCACTAAATACAGTCCATACCACAGAGACGTCCTGCTGTTGCTGTTTCTCCTGTTCAATTTATTTCAGCCTCCGAATGATTCTGGATCATAAATCTATTAGCTGAGCTCCATAGCCATGGGCTTCTCCACGATTGAGGACGTCACTGCTTTGCGCGCATTCGTCATTCTTTAGCTCCGCCCACACGATACGCCTCCAGGCGCTCGTTTTTTTTCCGGAAAGACTCGGTACAGCCTATATTTCTTTTATAAATATAATAAAACTAAAGACTTTTCGGAGATATGAAGGATGCAATACTACTCTATAGGTACTTAAGATTGACCTGAGATTGACTGAAACTGAGTGTTTCACCCCCCCTTTAAAAAAGTACACAACTCTTCTTAATGGAAGGACTCTTTTTCCCTCACATACAACCAATATAGAAAGCACTGAGTAATTAGGCAAAGTAGGCAAAAATAACCCTACATGCAAACTATATAAAACATTTAAAAATAAGTGTGGAATAAACATTTTACATTTTTCAAACTGACTGAATGGTGGTTACCGATTAGGCTACAGTGATTCTGACCAAAATTACTTTGTAATGTACTTTGCAAATGTTTCTTAAAAAAAGTCAATGATATCTGTCCACTGCAACACTGTTATTCGCTATTACTTTAAAATGGTTTATTTAAAGCAATTATTTTTCAAACAGATGGAATTAGAAATCCAGGCCTGCCCCTAATAAAAGTCTGTTCCCATCGGCAGTTCAGGTAAATAAAGGCCCTGGTCTTTATTTGCGGAATTACGGCAATCCTTTAATCCAAGCCAGTTACTGAAAATATTATAATTTTCTATTTATTTCTAATATATTTTTAAGGTTTTACATGTAGTTAATCATTTGAAATACTCACATGAGTGCGTTGAGTTTACAGTGTTTATCATTCAGTAGAGCAGAGATCTGATTCACTCGTGTGTCTCCTAGTTTAGGTCCACTCAGATTAAGCTCCTTTAGGAATAACGGGTTTTTACCCACAATTCCTCTCACATACTGACAGGCTTCATCTGCAGCAGGACTCAAAAACCTGCAGAAAGAAAGATGATGCAGGATTCAATTAAATTCTCAAATAAAAAAGATAAAACAAAAAATAGCATGTGCTTCAGTGTGTGAAATGGTTTATTTTCTATCAATGAATTAATAAATATATATAATGTTTTGCATATCATTTATTGTGTATTATTTCATCACGTCTTACCTTAGTGTCTTCAGTTGACAGTTTTGATCCTGTAGTAAATCATCGAGCTCCTTCACTCCTGATTGTCCAGGATCATTTCCTGTGAGATCCAGCTCTATCAGGTGTGAAGGGTTTGATCTCAGAGCTGAAGCCAGAGCTTTATAACCTTCTTCAGTGATACAGCAGTCTGAAAGTCTAGAACAAGATTTAAAATATAAAATTCAGCTGATTAATCAGTTACTGCACAAATTTCTGGAACAATATCAGCTGAACTAATGCTGGCCAATAAAACAAAAATGATATGTATTGCAATAGACATAGTAATCGATATCAATAAAAAAATGTGTTCGATAAAACTGTTAACCCCTAACAGTGTGTCCACCAAAGCATTTTTTTAGCCAGCTAAAACATGCCTGGTGCTCTTCTGAAAATGGCCAGCTGGTGGCGCTTGAGAGCGCTTTATAAGGGCAGCGTTTTTCCAGCTGAGATACTTTGGTTGCTATGATACAGAATATCCATGGCAGTGATGTGTTACTTGTATCACATTTTAGAAATTTTTTACTGAATATAAAAATCCAGTAAAAAGCAGTATCAATAATATACATTATTGTTGTTAAGTCGGTGTACAAATGGGATGATAGGTCGGTGTAGTTTTTGTCTCGCCCCTCCTCCACTGTGATTGTAGGGCCTGGTAAAACTTGACGAGCCCAACTATTACCCAACGTTAAACAGTAATACATTTTAAAAAAAAGATAGGGCAAATTAACTCTTGAAATATTACTATGGTAGGCCTACATAGTGCATCAAAATGCAATGTCATCAGTTTGTCTAAATTAGAACACAGACCCTTCAAATATTTTACGCACCATTTACATGTGGTAGGGAGCAGGTGTACATTTCTTTCGATACCAACTAACATTTTATAAATACAAACACTTTTGTGAATCCGAAAATTTACATCAGAGCCACTTTACGAACTATTTACACATTAATTCTGCTCGTGTTTCATGAAAGAGGCCCAATAAGTGCACTCGGTAACGTCCACTATAATTTTGGACACCACAACAAATGACTGTCCCTTCAAATACTTAATACTCAGATAGTGCTCTATTTGAGGGTATAGAGGGCGCTTTTAGTTTCACCCATGGAGAGGTAGGTTACTCAACATCAGTGTCTTAAAGCACCTAAATAGTACAAAGAAATAACGGAGGTGCAATGCACTTTAATGTTAAGAGATAATTAAGTGTTCATTGTGATTTTAGACTTGTGTTTACAGTTTAGAGTGTTTTCCGTGGTTTCGTTGAAATTTCTGCCTTTATAACTGAGGGGGATTATAATCAGAGGAAGATTAAGTTTAAAATAAAAATGTTTAAATGTAATATATTTTTCCCCTGGTCTTTATTTTAAATGGGTCATTAAAATGTATCAATAATTATCAATATTGACCGATATGAAACACTTATATTGTGATACAGTTTTCAGCCATATTGCCCAGCCCTAAAATGAACAACAGTTGGCTAAATATAGAGACAAACAAAAAGCACAGAGACCTTTGATATGCTACACAACAACTCACCTGAGTCTCTCTAGTCTACAGTCCTCTTTCAGCCCATCAGAGAGCAGCTTCACACCTGAATCCTGCAGATTATTATTGCTCAGGTCCAGCTCCTTTAGACAGCTGGAGTCTGAACTGAGAACTGAAGCAAGAGCTGAACAGCTTACTTCTGTTAAATCACACTCACTGAGCCTGAAAATAATAAGAATAAATTTAAATATTATATAAATATGAATATAAAAAATTAAGAGATATATTAGTAACTTTAGCCTATAATGTGTCATATTCCAGTGATTGCTGTGGTGTTAAGTGTAGCTGATGGTGAAATGTACTCACTTCAGTATCTCCAGCCTAGATTTCTTCAGTCCCTCACAGATCTGTTTGACTCCTGAGTCCAGCAGACGGATGTTGTTCAGGTTCATCTCGTTTAGGATGGTTTTGGAGGAGAGAACAGTAGCTAGAACTGAACAGCTTTTCTCTGTCAGCTCACAATTATTTAGCCTGATCACAAAATTAGCATGATTTATTATTCAGCATATGTTCAACAAGCATCAGATCAACAGATTGTCTTATCGGTAAAAATGTGACTGATAGTCTTTTGTTTTGAGTAAACAGAAGTTATAGGGCTAGATTATCTAAACAGGGTAAATTAGCGTGAGAACGCAATAAAAAAAATTTTTTTTGATGGGAGTAGAAGGATCTGCACTTGATCTACTGACGTCACACAAATGAAAGAACACAGCCCAAAGCTTAGTAAATCACCTTGCGTGATTAATTTAAATATTATCATCCCATAGATTTGGCAGCTAAAAGGGAAACTCCTACAAATGCATATCCAAAATGTATTTAGTAAATCCTGACAGAAGTTGACAAAAGTGTTTGCCAACAACACAAGCTGGTACTAAATCTGGCCACTAATGTATAAACTCATGTTCACTCACTTGATTTTCTCTAGTTTGCTATGAGAGTCCATCAAAAGAGCAGAGAGCTTCTGTCCATCCAGATCTCCTAGTTTAACTTTACTCAGATCCAGTTCTGTCAGTAATAATGGACTTATATCCAGAACTTTAGAGAGATATTCACACGCTTCCTGTGCAGCAGGACTTTTCAAAAACCTACAGGAAGCAGAAGAGAATTTATTTTATGGCTGTACACTTTCTTATGCTTCCATCCTTCTTACAGGCTCAGCAAAACAGAACATTTCTACAGTGTGAAAGGTTTTTGTATTAGTGCAAGATTATATATATATTATATCTAGGGAACCAATAAATTTTTTTTAGCAACATTCTTTTTAGGTTTTAAATTTATAACCACAAACTAACATTCATAAAAGGTTGCAGTAGTTTTTTTTTTCTCTATAAAAATCTATTAAAGAATTTACATAAAACATTGAATCACTTTTCAGATTAGCAGAGTTAAACACATACAATAAATGTTTTAGTAAGTACTTGCAAATAATTAGCAAACTATTAGTTAATTCAGTTTATATATTACACACTACATTGTTAACATATTAAAAGCATACACACCAAGTTATTTATTCATTCATTGTCACTGTATTTTAACATTTATTTTTGATTTAATAATTCATAATAATAATGTTTTTTAATGCTTTGTATCCTAAACCCATTTTAACATAAAAACAGAGTACTGACTGTCACGTTTTTTTATCTTTTTATCTGCTCTGTTCATGTCTCTGTTTCTATGTCAGCTTTCCAGTCTGTTCATTAGTTCAGTTCTCCTCTGTTCTCTCCCTGTTTGTCTCCTTGGTTACAGATTTGATTGGAGTCCTTAGTTCACGTGTCTTGTTTATTAATCTTGTTAGTTACTCTGATGTTTGGTGTATATTTGAGTCCTGGTTTTCTGGTATGTATTTATCCACATGTTCTCTGGTTGTTCTGTTCCTGTTCCAGATATGTTTCTGTGTTTTGTAAACTTTGTTTAATTAGTTTAATAAGCTGCTGCATCTAGATCCTGACAACCTTCCTTTGCGCTGGATTCAGTGACTGTGACATCATGATGTTATTTTTTATTTCTTTTAAAACGTGGTTATGATTAGCTTTGGGGATAGGGTTACAAGATCAAAACAAGATTTTGAAGGTTTTAAATCACCTGATGTTTTTCAGTTTATAATGTCCATCCTGTAGTAAATCATCGAGCTCCTTCACTCCTGATTGTCCAGGATCATTTCCTGTGAGATCCACCTCTATCAGGTGTGAAGGGTTTGATCTCAGAGCTGAAGCCAGAGCTTTATAACCTTCTTCTCTGATACTGCAGTCTGAAAGTCTATGTAAAAAAAGTGTAGCTGTTTATTCTTTGTTAGAACAAAGATTATCATCCTAGCACTAGGCGTTATAAATGATGTCTGAAAAACTACCTTAAACAACATGTAACAACGTTACAGGATATAATACTATACATAACATAGAGATGCAAGTTTTGAAACTTGAAATTTCATCCTCCATGGTATATATTTTTCAGTTAAGCTATTTCCATTGCTTATTCATAAGCTTATTCATTTTCAAATATATATTATCATACACATTTTTTTTTATTTTAAAATACGCACTTCAGTTTTTCCAATCTGCATTGTGTATTTTCCAACATATGACAGATCTTCTCCATTCCTGAGTCTCCTAGTTTATTCTCACTCAGATCCAGCTCTATCAGGTTTGAAGGGTTTGAATTAAATGCTGAAGTCAGAGCAGCACAACCTTCTGCTGTAATACTGTTATTATTCATCCTGAACAGAAAGAAAACAGAGACAGGAAACATTCTTCAATATATCTCCAAACCTTCTTTAATAAACAATGGCAGTATTAATCCAAAATAAAGTATAGGAAATATGCATGATAATGTTATATGTTAAAGATATTTTACATATGAAATTATAGAACAATATGAAATACTCACTGGAGTGTGTTGAGTTTACAGTGTTTATCCTTCAGTAGAGCAGAGATCTGATTCACTCCTGTGTCTCCTAGTTTATGATCACTCAGATTCAGCTCTCTCATGAGTAACGGGTTTTTACCCACAATTCCTCTCACATACTGGCAGGCTTCATCTGCAGCAGGACTCAAAAACCTGAAGAAGGGAAGATGAAGCAGGATTCCATTAAATTCCTTCCATTTGTGGACCTTATTTTAACGATCTGAGCACATACTCTAAAGCCTATGGTGCAATTGCACTTAGGGCGTGTCTGAATCCTCTTTTGCTTCTTTAACGATGGGGAAAATGTTTGGCATGCCTGCAGCATAGTCTAAAAGGGTTGTACCTATTCTCTTAATGAGTAGTGTGTGTGTGTTTTGGCAGTAACATGCAATAAACCAATCAGATTCTCATTTTCCATTCCCTTTAAAAGACAATGGTGGACTCGCTATTTACATGGCAGAATTTGCAAGCAGAAAAACTGAATGCTTCTCTAGTGAGAAAAGGGATCTGCTCATACCCAAGGTTAAAGCGTTGATAACTGCGTCGGGCTTAAGCTAGCAAAAACACTAGTGTCATGCCTGATGTTGCATTGCGCGGGTGTATGAGAGGGCCCTCTGATGTAATGTAAATGTTTTTTTAAATATTTTTAAATACAGCAACAGCAACAACACTCACTAAAATAATATTTCTAAACATAATTCACCTGCAAATCATTTATATTGTATTTCATCACATCTCACCTCAGTGTCTTCAGTTGACAGTTCTGATCCTGTAGTAAATCAGTGAGCTCCTTTACTCCAGATTGTCCAGGATCATTTCCTGTGAGATCCAGCTCTATCAGGTGTGAAGGGTTTGATCTCAGAGCTGAAGCCAGAGCTTTATAACCTTCTTCACTGATATTGCAGTCTGACAGACTACATAAAAATAATTACATAATACAGATGAAATAATACATTGATTACACAATATCAACACAAGTGTATTATAAATACACTTTTCCTCTTTGGACTGCAGTAAAAACAGTGTTGGCTCTAATGGGTTAAAATGAAGTTACTTTAATTGTAAATCTCATTATAGTGATGTCCAATTACAATAAAACCATATTACTATATTTGCATTACTACATTTATGTGTGTTAGTTCAAATTTAAATTTTAATTTACAATCATCTCTGGTACACACATACATAAAGATGCCTGTTGCACAAAACTTTGATAAAAAATAAGTTTAGATTTCAAAATCAAAACCAAATAGAGCCTAACTCCATTTAAAATGGATTAAGCATTTCATAATGCTTGATCCAGAGTTTATTAATAACTTTGTAATGTGTATCTGAAGGTGTTAAATCTGCAGTGAACAGCCAATTACACAAAGCAGAGGTCACCATCTGTCACGGTGTGTTGGTTCTGTTTCATGTTCATGTTTCATGTTCTTATCTCGTTTTCCTTTTCTGTCGTGTTTTCTGGTTTTGTCATGTGTTCCTGTTTGTCATGTGATCCTGTCATGTGCTCCATTGTCATGTGATTCGCTTGTCTCTTGAGTCATGCTATCATTGGTTGATTTAGTCTTGTGTTCTCAGTTCAGTTCTGTCATTGGTTTATTGTACTGATTGTTCACAGGTGTGTCTTGTTTAGTCATTAGTCTTTGTGTATTTAAGCCCTCATGTTTGCCATCCCTGCGTCCCAATTCGCTAGCCTAGAAATCTAGATGTACCCTAGCGGCAGCAAATTTAATCTGCCCGCAAGTGTCGTCTAGAAACTCTCAATACCATTCTGAGCTGTGTTCCTCAAAATCTGGACGGCCCAGTCACATCATTTATAGAGTAGTGATGGGCAGACCGAGGCTTCGTGAAGCACTGAAACAGTTGAAGCAAATGTGCCGAAGCTTCGAAACAACACCCGACACCCGCCTCCACGACGCCATCTAGTGGACACTTGCGTGTATTGCTCTGAAAGTGATCTACTATGTAAAAAACGTTTTTAACATCGGTCTGACAACTGCTTGGTTTTGTAACCTGTAGCCTCCTCATTGTAAATAAATTTAGTTTTTTTTGTCATGAAAAATTAAGATTATTAAAAGAAATAAAGCCACAATGTGTTATTTGTTACATAACATTTTTATTAAAAAAAATATGAATTGCTCTGCTGTTGAAGGACTTGATTGATTTTTTTTTTTTACATATAATTTCCAGCCTTTGAAAAAATTATTAAAAACTATTTTTTTTAATAATTTTATAATCAAGTAGCCTACACACAAATGATGAAAAATTACTGAAAATTAAGTTAATGGATCATGCATTCTGGGTCAATATACAATACACACATCTCACTTTATGTAGTGTTTCCAAATGGAAATGCTCCCACACCAGATGTAGTACGAGATTTTTGATAAAAAAGCATTGTCATTTCATCATTGCAATATTTTAGAGAGGCATACATTTTTAAGCGTTGATAATTGCAAACGTTTTAAGTACACTTGTTTAGTATACAAAATATTAGGCTACATAATCTTGCTCCCCCTCCACTGCATGGCTTTTTTCAAAGACTTGACAGTGGAGGTGGTACACGGGCCCCTTTCAATAAGAGAATGTCCTACATTCAACATCTTTAAAACTCTCTTAAAACAGTGGCTTCTTGAAACCAGAGGTGTACTCATATTTAACTGTCATACATTTATCAATAGTATGTACACTTACACTGTAAATCTAAATGTAGTATAGAGGTGAATGAACAATGTCTTGCCATTTGTGTATTTTTTATTTTATTTTTTAGGTGAATGTGAATGATGTTGAATGATTGTTGGCTGTCTTTGTTATTTTTATGTTATCTGCAGGGACTGCAGACGAAAAATAGTTATTTTTACTAATTCTGGCATATTTACATTGTGAATTTTTATAGCCTACAACAATGTTCATGAATATACTTGGTCTATTAAATAAACTAATAAAATAGAAATATATTACCTATGGATATATATCTAGGATATATCTTCTATATATCTATATAATTCTATATATTTTATAATTCTAAGTTAGCCTATATGAATGTGTTACTATGCACAATATATCTCACTTAGGCTTTATCACAATCTCTCTCCTCTCACAAAACCCATGAGGTGAAGATGGATTAACTTCACTTTTAAACTGTGGGTTATGAGGCTCATTCAGATGTGTGACTGTGTGGTTTGTTCCCGCCCCTTTTAATCAAAGCAGTGTCGACAAGCGCACCTGATGAAACACTTCAGCGCTTCGTTTAGCGGTAGTCACGTGACATGGGTGAGTCGAATCACAGCTCGGAGCAGTGTTTCGAAACATCTGCGCTTCGGGATCTCGACACAGCGTTGAAACGACAGGTTCGCGTCAGCCATCCCTAGTATAGAGTTGGCGGGCGGGGCCGTAATGACGACGGCCGAGTTGCGTTTGTGTGCATCTAGTTAACACAGAAACTGGCGAACGGCGGTGGTCTTTCGAATCAGCTTTGACCGTGACTCTGGAAGACTTGGAGTTAAGCTTTTCTCTGAGAAAAGAACAAAGAACGGCACACGGCACTGAAGTCATTCTTAAAAAGGGAAGATGTGTTCGCAGTTTAGCCGACTGGATACGGCGAATGTTTAATTAGTCAGCGAGCTCTGCTTCACCTTCATTGCTCTGGTTGGTGTAGCGCTATCCTACTGGTGCAGAGGGAGTTTGAAAGACAACCGTTTATCCCACCCCTCAGATTGAGCCCCGTCTATGGTGAGTTTCCAGACCAAACATCTTGATGTGGGTCTGGCATGTCAGGCTACCAATTTGCATACAATCCATACTAAATAGTATTCGAAATAAGAATTAGTGTGTCCCAAATCATGCTGAAAAGAATATTCCAAAGATACCCGGATGGTCAACTATTTATGGTCAGAATTTGAAGTCCAGATCGAAGCACACTCTTAACAGCTGATATTGCCCACAACCCATTGCGAGAACTACAAACGCAGATAAAAGTGTTAAAAAACTACAAACATGACAGATGTGCGAGTCCGACGGTTATTAAAGAGGTTTAGATAAATGTTTGAGTGATCAATTATCAGTATTTAACCTGATGAAAATATATTTATTCAGTGTTGTCCACATAATATTTCACCTGCAGCAGCATTGTGAACTTTTGTAATGACACGTTTGGGCATTAACTTTTTAATGCGTCATAATATTTAAACTGCAAACACATGAGGAGAGTCTCTGCATTAAAGACCCACACATGGCAGATCAACGTGCAGCTACATTTCTCTCCCATACGATATAGCAGATTAGTCTGAATGATGAGGATTTGAACTGTGACGAATCTCACGATGATTGACAGGGCAATTAAACGGTGACGAGATGCACTTAGCTAAGCGACAAAGTCTGTTAAAGATGACAAAGTAGTATGTCCCGAAGCTTGCATACGTTTCTGCTAAACACTCAAAAGTATGTACTTTTTCTTCACAAAACGCGTACATAATTTTAGGTCGTAGTATAAGTAGGCGAATTGGGATGCAGGGCATGTGTCCTGTAAACCACTGTTGGTGAGTGTCTGTCATGGTTTAGGGTAAGTCTGTTCATGTTTCTAGTCACGTCTGTTCAAGTCAATGTCATCATTGAATTCTGTTATGACCTTGTAAATAAACTGGGTTCACTTCAACTTACCACCAGTGGAAGTCCATTACACCATCATTAAACATCTCACTTTAGTGAGTTTAAAAGAACTACACAGTTTTCTCAAACTAAACTCAAATTTAAATGTATAGCCACCAAAATTGGCTCTGTGCAACATACTTCTATAGACATACATTTAACATAAGCAATAACTCTAAGAAAAAAACATAATTAGTAGAATAAGAGCAGCATCTCTCTCTCTCTCCTGTTATATGTAAATATACAGTAAAGTTAAAGAAATATAACTAATCACTCAAATAACTAAAATCTAATAAACATTCATTTAAACCTTTACCTAAATTTCTCCAGTGTACAGTTGGTATTCTCTAATCCATTCTTGAGTTTCTTCACTCCTGAATCCTGCAGATTATTGTTGCTGATGTCAAGCTCTTTCAGACTGGAGTTTGATCTCAGGACTGTAGCGAGAGCTGAACAGCTTTTCTCTGTTAGACCACAATTACGCAGCCTAAAATGATGAACATGAGAGAGAGAATTTACAAACACAAAGTACTTGATATTTCTTTTTATTGATTCTTAGAATGACTGTGTACTGTGTTCATCTGACTGACTGCTTTATGTTCATTCAAAGTTTACAATTAAAAAATATGGCTGCAATTTATTTGTTTATTTTGGAAAACAATTAATCTGTTAGTAATTATTTGAAAAATACATACAAATACTGTGCTTTACAAATAATTAACTCAATAAATTATTTAATTTTCTAAGCTAAAATGTGTATATACTGTGAAAGTCATCCCAACATTGAAATACTGTACAACAATTAAAAATCACCAATATATTAGAATTTACAAAAAAAGGGTCTGTATAACCATAACATGCTATTTACCCATATTTTGCATTTTTTATACAAATTCACAAACAGTTACAGTATTTAGAACAATATTAAAGACAAACTGGGAAACAATTCAAAGAATATGTTGAGTGATGTATCATTTTTCATGACAGTTATTCAAATCAAATAGTAATTTATGTATACATCTAATTTAAATCTAACACACATAGATGCAAATAAAGAAAATACACACTTCAGTTTCTCCGATCTGCACCATGTATTTTCCAACAGAGGACAGATCTTCTCCATTCCTGTGTTTCCTAGTTTATTCTCACTCAGATCCAGCTCTATCAGGTTTGAAGGGTTTGAATATAACGCTGAAGTCAGAGCAGCACAACCTACTGCTGTAATACTGTTATTATTCAGCCTGAAGAGAAAGAAAACAGAGATAGAAAATATTCTTCAATTCCTCTCAAAACCTTCTTTTATGAACAACAATAATAGTCTTCGAGTTAACAGATAAACATATTTTTCATGTAAAGTAATAAACCATTTGAAATACTCACTGGAGTGTGTTGAGTTTACAGTGTTTATCCTGCAGTAGAGCAGCGATCTGATTCACTTGTGTGTCTCCTAGTTTACGATCACTCAGATTCAGCTTTCTCAGGAGTAACGGGTTTTTACCCACAATTCCAGTCACATACTGACAGGCTTCATCTGCAGGAGAACTCAAAAACCTGCAAAAGGGCAGATGAGGCAGGACATCAGTAGAAAGTTAATCTTAAAATCAATTTAACTTTGATGCAAAAACAAATTGTGCAGCAATTTGCATCATTGTAGTATTTTTGGTTAATAATTCACCTGCATGTCATTTATTTTATATTATTTTATCACGTCTCACCTCAGTGTTTTCAGTGAATAGCGCTGATCCTGTAGTAAATCATCGAGCTCCTTCACTCCTGATTGTCCAGGATCATTTCCTGTGAGATCCAGCTCCATCAGGTGTGAAGGGTTTGATCTCAGAGCTGAAGCCAGAGCTTTATAACCTTCTTCTGTGATACTGCAGTCTGAAAGTCTGCAGTAAAGAGATGTAAAATAATAAATAATAGCGCATGATTAATATCAATAAAAATTGTTTTTAATTAAATCTCAGGAGAGGTTTTTTTTTTTAATGACTGGTGCCAATATCTTAAAGAGCAGGGTGGCCAACTGAGCACTCAGTAATCTAAGTTTGTGCAAACTGGGAATAATATTTTTTCAAATAAAGACAAGGAAACATTTATTTTAGGCAGCGGCTATATCGATAAATGCTATTAACACTAACTGCAAATAGCAATAGTTGCTGTATACACCAAGTGTAAACAGCAAATAGATTCTATTTACACTAGCGATAAATGAATTTTACAAATTGCAAATTGTTGTAGTTTCTATACTAAGTGAAAATAGTGATCTATTCTATTTACACCAGTTATATTTGCAGCAGTTCTTTAAATAGTAATTACATGCTTAATTATACTTTATTTTGACAGATACATATTATGTGCACCTCAGTATTGTTGTACATTAACAGGATGCAATAATAGAGAGTAAATTATTATATTTAATTAAATTATTACATAGATGCCACCTTATTACATGGATGACTGCATCACCGAAGATGTTGAATTATGAGGGGGTTTTTTTATGTTGTGTGAATAGCACAAAAAATACATTTACATCTGCATCCTCCTAACTTAAGCTACTACTACTGTCAACTCACTGTCAAATGTGCATTTCTAAGACAAAACATTTAATATTATTAATACTGCCGCCTGCACTGCAAACTGTGCCAAAGATATATACCAAAGTCAGGCGACACAAACCTGTTTCATGACTAGGAACAATAACAATTTATATAGACTTATATTAATTTTTTGTACCACTTTTTGGCCACTTATTTGCACTTGGTGTAAATAGACACTCCGTAAGTTTTATGTACAGTACAACACAGCACAGTGAAAATGTCAGGAATACATTTTGTTGACTTAAGGGGAGTTTAGTATGACTCAGTGGGCAAATGAATATAGCACAGCATAGTTTAAATTAAGGGTTTAAAGCAGTGGTCGGCAACTGGCGGCCCGCGGGCCAAATTTGACCCGCCAGCGATAATATCTGGCCTGTGCCCGCAGCCAGATTTTGTTAGCAGCTGATTGTGAAATATATCTGTCATGATAGCGTAATGGAGATGAGCTAGTAAGAGCTGTGCAGGTAAACTCCCCTTAAGTCAACAGAAACTAGTCGTGGCTTATGAAAAAAGTTGCCGTCTTTAGCCTTAATGTGAGAGTGTCAGATTCCCATAAGTCCAAACACCGTTTAGAGTGCGTTGTGCAAACCAAAGATATTCCAGCAACAGTTGCTCACAATCAATTTTTCTTTAGGGGGTTTGCCTTCAAATAAAGTATGTAAATGTTTTTGCAGCAATGTTTTATTTTGAGATGAATTGAAAGCTTTTAATTTGAAAAGTTCTGAAAGACATTCAAAAGAGTGTGGAATGGATCGCTAGACACACCTCTAAGATAGCCGTCATGAAATCTGTGGTATGATAAAACGAACAGTGACCCATTGAAACGTTTGCTTATAACACACAGCCTCAGCACCGTGGACAATAACAAACTAAATTCAGCTTCCTTTTAATTCATCAAAAATATTGGCAAGACAACCAGGAAAAAAGGTGCAATGCTTCGTCTCGTGGTGCCGTCTGATATTATATTCTTTACAAACAGCCACAGCTTTGTTGCAGATAAGACACACCACATTCACAAAACCAGGTAAGATGTCTTTCAGTTGTCTTTCCATTATTCTTTGTATGCCCTATTTTTCACTGTCAACTTTCCTTATTAATGACTCTTTAATAGTGCTATCACTCTGCACGCGACGTAATAATCGTGTACTTCCAGCACGAAAACAATTAAACAAATGCAGTTTAATACATGAGGATGCCAATGAATAACACAATTTGACTCAAACATGCCATAAATGGGCTTATTCAAGTCCTGTTTTATGTTTTGAGTTATTTTAATCAATTTTGCATCTCCCACATGTGTTTAAGCATTAGCAAATTGCTTTTTTAACAGAGTAACAGCTCATTACCAGTTAAAAAGACACTATAACAGTATGCCAGGCAATTCTAGTTGTAGTTTTCAATTTATTTCTTAAATTTTCCTGACTATATTCTGTTTATATATATATATATATATATATATATATATATATATATATATATATATATATATATATATATATATATACTTGCCGACCCCTGGTTTAAAGTTTGTTGATCATGCATCTCCAGTGAAGCTGAACTCTCCTAAACTAAATTTTCCTGAAAACTGTTAAACAGAGACCATAACTAATGAAGACGGAGAATAGGAGCTCCACACGCTCAGGCGCTGTCGTTTCAGAGCCAGTGCTCTCAGCACCATTAAAATAAAAGACCCCCTTACAACACATTGGCCAAACAGAAAAACATATTGCTAATATTTAAAACAAATGCCAAATATTGGCTGATATATAGGTTGACCACTTAAAATCAACAAATACATTTTCTGTTAAAAATCTATAATTGGAAAGCGGCTGTAGTTTTACCTTTGAACGAGACAATAATATTATTAAAATCAAACAATGGTTCATTAAACTCACCTGAGTTTCTCCAGTGTACAGTTGGTATTCTCTAATCCATTCTTGAGTTTCTTCACTCCTGAATCCTGCAGATTATTTTTGCTGACGTCAAGCTCTTTCAGACTGGAGTTTGATCTCAGGACTGTAGCGAGAGCTGAACAGCTTTCTTCTGTTAGACCACAATTACGCAGCCTAAAATGATGAACACACAAAGTACTTGATTTCAGCATTCCGTGATTACTAAAAAAAAGTTTGCTTTGACCACCTAATTTCTTTAAGATACTTTAAATGTACAATTGTAAATGAACACAACACTTACTGAATAGCTTTGAGTTTGCAGTGTTTATCCTGCAGTAGAGCAGCGATCTGATTCACTCGTGTGTCTCCTAGTTTATGATCACTCAGTTTCAGCTCTCTCAGGAGTAATGGGTTTTTACCCACAATTCCAGTCAGATACTGACAGGCTTCATCTGCAGCAGGACCCAAAAACCTGGATGCAAGAAAAGGACACTGACATTACTTTCCATATGATTTATTTTCACAATAATTTTAAATGGCCTTTAACCATTTTAAAGATTTTATAAATGTTTTTTTTATGGTTAACTTCGACTCTTCCAGTTAAAACTATTGTATTTTATTATTTTAGTTGAACTCACCTCAGCTTTCTTTGTGTAGAAAACATATTCAGCCAACCCTTTGGTAAATCAATGAGCTCCTTCACTCCTGATTCTCCAGGATCATTTCCTGTGAGATCCAGCTCTATCAGGTGTGAAGGGTTTGATCTCAGAGCTGAAGCCAGAGCTTTATAACCTTCTTCTGTGATACTGCAGTCTGAAAGTCTATAAAACATAAACATAACATTTTGTTTAAAATTATTTAATTACTGAATAATAGGCTGAGACATACAATATGACTAGACCACACTAGACCTAAATACATAAAAAGATATGATAAACAGGAAACAGATATGTAGGCAAACTACCTTTTTATTCTGTCATCAATGCATGAGGCGATTTATCAACTATTATTTAATTATGACTTAAACTGAATCAAAATAATCAGTGCAGTTAGAATGTTTATCAAATGCAATAATTACAAATGGGCTGTTTTAGTTTGAGTGTTTTATAGGGATCATAAATTGAGAAATCAACTTTCCCTTAAGCTTTTGAAATATAAAAGGTCATGATAATATAAGAATATCCTGCAAGTTTCAGAGCTGAAAACATCCTTGTTAGTCAAAGAAAAGCTTTTATTGACACTAGTCCCAGCAAATGCTCAATCTCAGAATATGCCAACCCTTGGCGTCATTGTGTGGTGAAACATCGCCTCAACAGAAGAACAACGCCTGATTCTGTAGCCCCGCCCACAGACTCATGCCACTGACATGACAGGCCTACATAGAAGTAAACCGGATCTACTTTTTTAAGCAATAAACATGCCGCATAAACTTCCTTTGGATTCGAATAATATGAATGCATGAATGAACTATTTTTAACTTTATTTTTTTTATTTTAAAGACATTATGTGTTTGTCCCATCATTTCTGATCACAAATTCATTTGTAAACAGGAGACTGGGTTTGGACATGAATGGAGCAACACACACATGTGAGTAAAAATGTTTTTATATATGTAATAGAATTGCATTGTTACAGATCATATTGATTATGTGTATGTGTCTAACTGAACAAACCTGCACGCTAGCACGCTGTCTAATGCTGGAGAATCCCTTATTTGTGGTATTGTTGGTTCATTGCAATTTGGGATCAGACTCAGACATGGGCCAGGGCTTGTAAAGCGCGACGTCCCAGGGATGTGCGTTTTCCAAACGGGCTACCAAAATGTAAGCCCGGCCTGCTGACGGGCTATCTTAAATAGGGAAATAACATTCTTTTCTTGATGTGTGTTGTTCACTCTCTTGTCTTGATATTTGAAGTAAAAAAAAAATTGTGGAAGTTTTGATCATGCTGTCTGCAACGTGTGTGTGTGTGTGTGTGTGTGTGTGTGTGTGTGTGTGTGTGTGTGTGTGTGTGTGTGTGTGTGTGTGTGTGTGTGTGTGTGTGTGTGTGCTTGTTTTTGTGACATATCAGGACAAAAATGTGTATAATAACATGTGTATGACACAGGTATTACAGAAAATGGTGACATATCAGGACATTACCCCATGTCCCCAGTTTTCAAAATGCTTATAAATCATACAGGAGGAGTTTTTTTTAAAAAGTAAAAATGCAGAATGTTTTCTGTGATGGGTAGGTTTAGGGACAGGGGCAGTGTAAGGGGATAGACAATACGGTTTGTACAGTATAAAACCCATTACGCCTATGGAATGTCCCCACAATTCACAAAAACAAACATGTGTGTGTGTGTGTGTGTGTGTGTGTGTGTGTGTGTGTGTGTGTGTGTGTGTGTGTGTGCGTTATTTCTTCACGCCCGGACGAAACTTACCAAATCACAAGATTAACAGAATGCATAGCTGATATAAAAAATTGGATGAATATTAATTACCTTCAACTTAATTCAGATAAAACTGAATTTGTAATTATTGGACGGAAAGGTCCAATAGTAGTAACCGAGAATATTGTCTAACACTTGATGACTGCTCTCAAGCACTCGTCGTCAGTGAGGAACCTGGGTGTGCTCTTTGATACCAATCTTTCATTTGAAAGCCATGTTTCTAGCATCTGTAAAACCGCATTCTACCATCTTAAAAATATATCTAAATTACGGCACATGCATTCAATGCAAAATGCTGAACAGTTAGTACATGCGTTCATGAGCTCAAGGCTAGATTATTGTAATGCTCTACTGGGCGGTTGCCCTGCTCGCTTAATAAACAAACTCCAACTAGTCCAAAATGCAGCAGCTCGAGTTCTTACTAGAAATATGATCATATTAGTCCAGTTCTGTCAACACTGCACTGGCTCCCTATTAAACATCGCATACATTTTAAAATCTTGCTTATTACTTACAAAGCACTAAACGGTTTAGCTCCCCAGTACTTACTCTGCTGAGACCGTGTCAATTGGTGTCTCCTCTGAATTTGCCTCACCGGCACGTCATGCTCAAAAAACCTGTCTCCGGCGCAATAACTCAGATCTTTCAAGTATTCATACTCTTGTGTAATTGACGCACCATCCTAAATAAATCCGTCTCTTGCGTGATACCCTGAAATTTTGAATATTCCGATCTAATATGATTTCTGACCTGTAAGGTTGCCAGAATAATAAGCATACTCGGTGTGGTGTGTTAATAGGCCAGAGGAGAACTGGCAGCCCGACTGAGTCTGGTTTCTCCCAAGGTTTATTTTTCTCCATCATGTCCTGATGGAGTTTTGGTGCCTTGCCACTGTCGCCTTTGGCTTTGCTTGCTCAGTTGGGACACTAAAATTATGATCAAAGTTATTCAACTACATATAGAAATAAAATGTAAGAATTAGGTTTTATTTAATTCTATAAACTATAATACTGATCTGCCAACATTGTCGCTATATGATAAATTAAAATAAGCTGATAACATCACTGTTTTCTCCAGAACGACTGTATCCCAGCAGGCACAGGACGTCAGTATGACGTCAGATTGACATTGGATCCCAACGTCGGACAGACGTTCTATTTTGGTTGAAAATGAAAATCGGGTTGACGTCAGAACCCAACGTCATATTGACGTTGGGTTCTGACGTCAACCGGATTTTCATTTTCTACCAAAATACAACGTCCGTCCGACATTGGATGTAGACATCAATCTGACGTTGGGTTCTGACGTCAACCCGATTTTCATTTTCTACCAAAATACAACGTCCGTCCGACATTGGATGTAGACGTCACTCTGACGTTGGGTTCTGACGTCAACCTGATTTTCATTTTCAACCAAAATACAACGTCCGTCCAACATTGGATGTAGACGTCACTCTGACGTTGGGTTCTGACGTCAACCTGATTTTCATTTTCAACCAAAATACAACGTCCGTCCAACATTGGATGTAGACGTCACTCTGACGCTGGGTTCTGACGTCAACCCAATTTTCATTTTCAAGCAAAATACAACGTCCGTCCGACGTTGGATGTCGACATCACTCTGACGTTGGGTTCTGACGTCAACCCGATTTTCATTTTCAACCAAAATACAACGTCCGTCCAACGTTGGATGTAGACGTCACTCTGACGTTGGGTTCTGACGTCAACCCGATTTTCATTTTCAACCAAAATACAACGTCCGTCCAACGTTGGATGTAGACGTCACTCTGCCGTTGGGTTCTAACGTCAACCCGATTTTCATTTTCAACCAAAATACAACGTCCGTCCAACGTTGGATGTAGACGTCACTCTGCCGTTGGGTTCTGACGTCAACCCGATTTTCATTTTCAACCAAAATACAACGTCCGTCCAACGTTGGATGTAGACGTCACTCTGATGTTGGGTTCTGACATCAACCCGATTTTCATTTTCAACCAAAATACAACGTCTGTCTGACGTTGGATGTAGACGTCACTCTGCCGTTGGGTTCTGACGTCAACCCGATTTTCATTTCAAACCAAAATACAATGTCTGTCCGACGTTGGATGTAGACGTCACTCTGACGTTGGGTTCTGACGTCAACCCGATTTTCATTTTCAACCAAAATACAATGTCTGTCCGACGTTGGATGTAGACGTCACTCTGACGTCATACTGACGTCCTGTGCCTGCTGGGTAGAGATCACTGTTTCCACAAATCCCTTCACTCGATTGGGATGTTTTCTTTTATTCTAGACGGAAAGTGTAGTGACTGTATTTTTAGAGCATATTTTGCAGTATTAAACACATTTATACAAATTTTATCAGGCTCCAAAAATTCTTCAAAAACAATACAAAGAATGGCCTTCTCAGCTGCCATAGTTGCAACTCTTGCGTCATCAGAACAGGGTGTTCAACGCAGCACTGTTTCCGTTTAAAAAACAAAACAATTTGCAACGCTTTGTAGGGGATGAACGCAGACCTAGGTTTCTTTTTAATCGGTATAAGTGTGTTTAATAATGAAAAATATGCTTAATGTTACAGGGTTTTTGGAAACTGTGGTTTCAAATTATTGTGATCAAACATTTGCCTTACATTTCCGGATGAAAAGACAAACATGTCTTTTAATATCTTTAATTGTTCCATTTCCGGAAAACATGTCGTTTAACCCAGAAACCGTAGCAAAACGCTTTGCACCGGTTTGCACCGGTTTGAGCTTGAACGTGCCCCTGCTGTCATGCTACTTGGTCGGCATCGTGTCATAGCTGGGGGTGAGGAGTGGGGGAAAACTGGGGCATACACCTGCAAACATCGTTTTGAGCAGCAACCCAGCTGATTTTTTTTAATATGCAAAACCAAGGTGGTTTAGGATTCATTATAAAATTGTTAATAATAAATACCAAACCAATGTGTGTTTTTATGCACATCCTTTACAACAGTCTTTCAGATTTGTGCTTGTAGGGAGAACTTCATTCATTTTAGATCAGCACACTCCTGGTGAAGTGCTTGTTCTTGTGACAGGGAAAACACTTGGTCAACTTGATCAATTACACTGGAGCAGAAAATACCACTGTATGGATAATCTAGACTAGGGCTGCACGATAATGGTAAAAATGATAATCATGATTATTTTGTGAAAAAGGGTAATGTAGTTTACCAATCTACACTTCACCCAAAAGGCCTGTAGGTGGCACACCGACTTCATTTAACCAACTATGATGACTTCGTTAGATGGTAAATCAATACAAAACACATGGTTTTGGTGAACACTTTGTAATCTGTATTAACATTAGATTTTAAAAGCAACACAATTCGTTTACAAATGAGACAAACCACAGATTCAGATTGCCCAGCAAAATTCTTAAAGCAAAGAACAATGAAGAAAATTTCTGTGGCCAGGGACATTCTAAAATGCTTAATGTGAAAAATGCTTAATGTGGCTTAATGCACTTACAGTGATATTACAGTTTCTCTCAATCGATTTGGTACATTTCTCCAAACTCAGGTAACTGCTCTCAAAACATTTAACACAGTGATCTGTTCACTTTCTTAATTGTCCTTAACAGATAGTAAACTCTCCTTAATTTCATACAAATTACAAGTCAAAAGCATCATTTTCTCAAAACACTGTGCACAAAATTCCCTAATGCTATCACAGCAGTTCATAAAGCCAAACAAATCTTTAATATATCCGGAAAAATATTTGCAGCTTTTTCATTGGTCTTCACAAAGATCACAAAGCATTTTTGTACTATTTTCAAAACACGACAAACAAAACTCTGTGAATTGATGCAATTTAATCCACAGAAATTCAATTTGGCCAACTGAAAAATTTATATGTGATCAATCACTTGAAAATTTTAAATTGGAGACCTGATTTTTTTGTTTGTTTTTTACAGTGTATACAACTAAACTCGTAATTAAAGAACTTTGAAGAACACAATTAAAGAACAGGAAAAATGTTTATTTTCATTCATGTATTTGTGTATCTACAGCTGATTTTTTTTATTAAATCAACAGAGAACACTTGTTGTTTTAATGTTAGTATTTATTTTTGATAAATGCATTAATAGAATAAACTGCAGTGCTTCATATGCAGTGAATACTGAACTGTTTTGCCAGCATAAGAGTGTGTTTTGTTTGCTGTGTTTATAGCTTTGAGAGCAACTACATTCATTTGGAGAAATGTGTCAAATCGATTGAGAAAAACTGTAAAAGACCAAACGATGATGTAGCTGGATCAGATCCAATACGTACCGGATGGTGGATTGTTATGGTGATGTCATACCGATCTCTGGGTTAATTTATAATACGTTTGCGTTAGTCTTAAGTGACATGTATGATCAATATTGAATATAGATGAAACTGTGTTTAAACATGTGTTTGTTTTCAGCTCATCGGCACTCCTTCCGTGTTTAGAGGGCACCGCATGTGCGCACAGATTAAGTAATCACCAGGAAGAAAGTATATCCTTTTAACGAGAAAGGCTCTCTTTGGGGGATTTAAGCTCTTTGCTTCTGGCAACCAGAAGCTAGTGGAGGCTCGTTATCAACGCAAACCCCAATTAATTTAGAAGTGAGATTCTGACCCAACAACACATTTTTGTTTTTTACATCAATGTGACAGCTTGGGACGTTGACACGGGACGTTATATTGGTTACTTTACACAACTCAAAACAAAACAAAAATCCATGTGTAGGTTGTTTTGTGTTGCAGATGTTGACTTGTGAAATATGTTAAATCTTTCTTACTTTACAACACAACCTAAAACCCACAAAAGATCAACGTCTAATGATGTTAGAATTTGACATTGTGTGGACGTTGTGTTTTGGTTACTTTACAACACAACCTAAACCTAACAAAATATCAACGTCTAATGATGTTAGAATTTGACATTGTGTGGACGTTGTGTTTTGGTTACTTTACAACACAACCTAAAACCCACAAAAGATCAACGTCTAATGATGTTAGAATTTGACGTTGTGTGGACGTTACCATTATGACGTTGGCTTGACGTTGGATTTTGGCTACTTACAACACAACCTAAAAACAACTGAATATCAACGTCAGCAGACTACTCTCATTAGACGAGAGTAGAATTACATTATTTGTTGAATCTTCTTATTTAAATTATCCACGCATCCCCTAATTCCAATCAACATATTGATATAATGTGCTCAAACTCTTCTTAATGTTGCACTCGAGAGTCGGGAGAAATTGTCTCTAGTCTCTGAATAAATATAAATTGACTATTGTGCCTTACTAAAATTTGCCTTAGAATGAATATACAGGTGCTTTTACACAATATACATTTTACTAAATCCATTCAAAAAGTGAAATTTGTGTTTCAGCTGGTGCATTCCTCGTGTCAAGTCACTCTTGAACAACAGACCATGTCAGAAGTGTCTCGCCTGGGCTAAAGACAAAAAGGTCTGGACTGCTGCTGAGTGGTCCAAAGTTATGTTCTCTGATGAGAGTAAATTTAGCATTTTCTTTGGAAATCAGTGTACCAGAGTCTGGAGGAAGAGAGATGCCCACCATCCACGTTTCTTGAGGTCCAGTGTTAAGTTTCCACAGTCAGTGATGGTTGGGGTGCCATGTCATCTGCTGGTGTTGGTCCACTGCGTTTTCTGAGGTCCAAGGTCAAAGCAGTCGTATACCAGGAAGTTTTAGAGCACTTCATGCTTCCTGTTGCTGACCAACTTTATGGAGATGCAGATTTCATTTTTCCAACAGGACTTGTCACCTGCTCACAGTGCCAAAGCAACCAGTACCTGGTTTAAGGACCATGGTATCTCTGTTCTTAATTGGCCAGCAAATTCACCTGACCTTAACCCCATAGAAAATCTATTGAGTATTGTGAAGAGGAAGATGTGATATGCCAGACCCAACAATGCAGAAGAGCTGAAGGCCACTATAAGAGCAACCTAGGCTCTCATAACACCTGAGCAGTGCCACAGAATGATCGACTCTATGCCACGCCACATTGCTGAAGTAATTCAGGCAAAAGGAGCCACAACTAAGTATTGAGTGCTGTAGATGCTCATTCTTTTCATGTTCATACTTTTCAGTTGGCCAAGATTGCTAAAAATCCTATCTTTGTATTGGTCTTAAGTAATATTCTAATTTTCTGAGATACTGAATTTGGGATTTTCCTTAGTTGTCAGTTATAGACTTATAAAAGAAATTTGAAATATATCAGTATGTGTTTATTGAATGAATAGAATAAAACAAGTTTCACTTTTTGAATGGAATTAGTTGAATAAATAAAGTTTTTGATGATATTCTAATTATATGACCAGCACCTGTATACCACAGTGATAAAGATTTGTAAAAAGTTCATCCATTTTAGTGTACAGAGACTATGAGTTAATGAGGAGAGTAATAGGCAGGCAGAATAAATTTTTTCCCTTGCATTTACATTTTCACTTAGTGTGGGCATTGACACACTTCACATTGGTTTTTAAGATATTTTGGGATCAAGTCCACTACCACAGAATACTTCAAAGATACAGAGTTGCGAGGTAGTAATAAAACCTCCCGATTGTATCTAATTTTGTTAGCAGCATGGCCAAAAATAATTCCATAGAAAAAGAGATCCCGTGGGGCAGCCACAGAGCAGAGCTGAATTTAAAGTAACAGGTGATAACAGATTTATATACTTCTACATCATTAAGTAGGATCTGTGTCACATTAAACACACGTCTGTGTTTTAATGTTTAATATATGAAATAATAATAATAATAAATAATAATTATAATAATAATAATAATACATTTTATTTGTAACACACTTTATATTAAACAAAATCTCAGTACTACAGATTTAAAACAATCAACAACAACAAAATAAATAAATAAAATAAATAAAACTGAAAAATTAACAAGTAACGAATCAAATCAATATAAAGCTCTGCTAAAAAGTCCCAAAACAGTTTAAAAGCACCTTTAAAAGCATCTACTGGGGGCTGCTGAGCCTAAGGCCCAATCTCCCACAGTACGGAGTTTGGTCGTGGGAGTTTTAAGATGATGTATTAAAAATGTGTAATACAGAAATGTGTATTAAAACTAAAATGAACCTGTGGCATTAATTTGAGCTATATATTTGTTCAGTATAATTTACTTATTTGTTCTAATTGTGATTTTAATATTGTTAACAAAAATTGAAATTTGAATTTGAAATACGTCATATTCCTGTGATTGCAGTGTTGTTCAGTTTAGATGATGGTGAAATGTACTCACTTGAGTATCTCCAGCTTAGATTTCTTCAGTCCCTCACAGATCTCTTTGACTCCTGAGACCAGCAGACGGCTGTTGCTCAGGTTCATCTCTTTCAGGATGGTTTTGGAGGAGAGAACAGTAGCTAGAACTGAACAGCTTCTCTTTGTCAGCTCACAATTATTCAGCCTAAACACAGAAAAAGCATTATTTATTATTCACCACACATCAGATCAACATATCTTCATATCTGCTCACATGTGAGGCTGTCTGTCTTTTGTAATACACAATACAGAACAAAAAGTTCTAGTTATAATGAATAAACTCATGTTCACTCACTTGATTTTCTCTAGTTTGCTATGAGAGTCCACCAAAAGAGCAGAGAGCTTCTCTCCATCCAGATCTCCTAGTTTATCTTCACTCAGATCCAGTTCTGTCAGTAATAATGGATTTGTACCCAGAACTTTAGTGAGATAGTCACACGCTTTCTGTGCAGCAGGACATTTCAAAAACCTACAGGAAGAAGTGAGGAATTTATATTATATAGAATGTCAGAATTGTATGCCTTTTGCAGCTTCCCTCCGACTTAAAGCCTTGTTTATACTTCCGCCTGACTCCGCCGACTGTGCGTGCTCCTCCACAAACGGACAAGACATTTATACTACTCGACATGCTCGCCGTTGTACTAATCTTTGAAATGACATAGGGTGACTTGGAGTAATTGCTTTATGAACAACCAGGAAACAGCAGTGAGAAGAAGTAATGTACTCAGTCAGGTGACCATAATTATTATAGTACACTTCACCAAAAACCACACTACAAAAGAATTCTGTAAAACCCAACAAACCTTCTTGAGATTATTACTTGTGACATTAGAACTAAATGTGTGTACACATGTATACAAAAAAATGAACTAAATTAATGCAATTCATTAAGATTAATTCACAAGTTTGAGGCGAATCTTACTGAGCAGGACGTCTCATCACACCAGCACCCAGTTTGCATGTACAAATTAGTTGCTTATATTTACAAAATGAGCCTACAAAAACTTTTATTGAAAAAAAAGATTATAAAACCATAAAAAATGTTCATGAAACTAAATGAAAATCTTAAGTGAAATTAGGAAATATTTAAGAAATTGTTCATTTAGTTGTTTACATGTGTACATACATTTTGTTCTAATATCGCATGTAATAAGGTTTCCTGGGTTTCACATGATTCTTTTGAAGTGTGGTTTTTGGTGAAGTGTACTAAAATAAGTATCATCACCCATACCTTACTTCTTCTCATCCGCTGTTTCCTGAGGGTTTATAAAACAATTAATTGTCCTCTGTTGTTTCAAAGAATATTACAACAGCGAGAGCGTCAAGTACAAACACCCTTTGGGGAGGAGTGCGCGCAGTCAGTGGAGATTCGCACTGCAGAGCCAGACAAAAGTATAAACAAGGCTTTATGAGTTCAATGTAGTATTAAAGTTGAGTAAAGTGTAGAGTGTATTAAATCATAGCTATGAAAACTAGTTCCAGTTTTGCTCAATTACAATTTTTAGTAAATTCCTTTTTATGCCATGGCAATTCTTTCACATTTGTCACATATACCTATTTCCACATCTTTGACTCTATGTCTGTGGCTTATATTTAAACACTGAGAGGATTTTTATCACCTGATGTTCTTTAATTTACAGCATCCACTCCGCAGTAAATCAGTGAGCTCCTTTACTCCATATTTACCAGGATCATTTCCTGTGAGATCCAGCTCTATCAGGTGTGAGTTTGATTTCAGAGATGAAGTCAAAGTTTTATAACTTTTTCCACTGATTTGGCAATCTGAAAGTCTACATACATACAAGCATATAAAAACATATACATATTAAGTACTGCAACCAATGCCCTAATGACAACACCTGCTTCATAAAATGTTTCATAAAATATTGAAAGTTTTCAAACTGAAATTAAAATTGTATTTTATCAATCTTTTTTAGTTAGTCTAATCAAAAGAACATTTATAAAATGTATGTTATCATGTAAAAATGAAAATAAAATAAAATACACACTTCAGTTTCTCCAATCTGCAGTGTGTATTTTCCAGCAGTTGACAGATCTTGATTATTCCTGAGTCTCCTAGTTTATTTCCACTCAGATCCAGCTCTATCAGGTTTGAAGGGTTTGAATTAAACGCTGAAGTCAGAGCAGCACAACCTTCTGCTGTAATACTGTTATTATTCAGCCTGAAGAGAAAGAAAACAGAGACAGGAAAGACTCTTTGGTTTAGCCAAAACACACATCTACAGTAACAGAAGGGTTTTTAAAGTCAAACACAATGGGCTTTCTTTCTAACACAATATGTATTTCAATAACACAGTAAACCTAGCCTAATTTAAAGGGGGGGTGAAATGCTGTTTCATGCATACTGAGCTTTTTACACCTTTAAAGACTTGGATTCCCATCCTAAACATAGACAAAGTTTCAAAAACTAATGTTGGACGTTTGATGGAGTATTTCTGTGTTAAAAATACTCCTTTCGGTTTCTCACAAGTTTCGGCGAGTTTTTTTCGAGTATGGGTCTACTTGACGTTAAATAGAGCGGAAGGTCCTTGTATGGGCTGTACGGGCTCTTCTCCCGGTAGGGTGCGCGCGCGCGTAACTAGAGGGAGAGAGAGGAAATGCACGCTGTAAACAGTCTCTCAGGTGCAGATCCAGTCGTCCGTGAACACTTATGACGCGCTGCGCTCCACTTATTCCTATGGGTGACGTCGAGCGACTTCAACGCTTCAGCACAGCATTCCGGGAAGGCAGCGCTGCATTTGAACCGATTTGAACGCAGAAATGACGGGAAGCTTCAAGGCATCGCTTCAGTCGCGTCGCAAAGTGGATTTCCACGGTCACTGCTGTCACAGGACTTCACCAAATCATACCAAAGAAGTGTGTTTTTGACAAAGCGGTCCTGCTTTGGAAGCTGCCGGTGAGTAAATCAACTTCAAATGTCTCTGCTATTGGCTACCGTCGCATGAGTAAACATCAGTAAACGATACGATCGCGTGCTTCGTCATTCAAATGCGCTAACGGTTACTCCATTGTTGTTCTGTATAACGTTACACTATTCTGACTCTGACGTGCAAAACCGTTTTGCTTGCTACCTCTAAGGTCTAGTCACATACAATAGTCCATAAACCGAATCATGTCCTCATAAACTGCGCGTAAAGACACACAAAGGCCCCTAAATACAGTACATACCACAGAGACGGACATCCTGATGTTGCCGTTTCTCCTGTTCAATTTATTTCAGCCTCAGATTTGATTGTGGATCATTATCTGTATTAGCTGAGATAGCGATGGGTTTCTCCACGCTTGAGGACATCACCGCTTTGTGCACATTCGGCATTCTTTAGCTCCGCCCACACGATACGCCTCCAGGCGCTCGGTTTTTTCCGGAAAGACTCGGTACAGCCCATATTTCTTTTATAAATATAATAAAACTAAAGACTTTTCGGAGATATGAAGGATGCAATACTACTCTATAGGTACTCAAGATTGACATGAGATTGACTAAAACTGAGTGTTTCACCCCCCCTTTAAGTAAAAACCTCTTAAGCAATTATTTAAGTAAACAATCAGTGATAAAATGTAAAGCAAACCACAAGCTATAAGATACAGAACACAAACACAGTTTAATTTTTTTTTTCAGGTAGGATATACTACAAAAGAGCAGCATATTTATTAGGTTGTCACTTTAAGAGCTAATGCACGGATCTAATATATTGATACATATCTGATTTTTTCCCCAACTGTTTACACTCACTTCAGAAATAACAACCGGGTTTACCTGGATACTTGCCAAGTCAGGCATTTGACAACATAGTGTGTATTGTATTAGTATAGTGTACTGTTATACAAGTGTGTATTGAATGTTACATCTTCCCCTGCCATTTACAAGATTTTCCATCATTCATTACACAACACTTCCCCCACCAAAGACAACATTTTCTAACAATCAGTTTTTGCACTATTATTGAAAATATCTTATAAAGTATTATATAGTAAAATAAAGTATTATGTATCAAGTGATTAAAG
This sequence comes from Pseudorasbora parva, assembly GCF_024679245.1. Lineage (NCBI taxonomy): Eukaryota > Metazoa > Chordata > Actinopteri > Cypriniformes > Gobionidae > Pseudorasbora > Pseudorasbora parva. The sequence continues at coordinate 14,031,602 of NC_090185.1, read as the reverse complement.
CATTGATTTCATACATGCAATATAACACAATCATCAAACAGCTATACTTTTAATAAATTAACAAGCTTGTCACACTCTTTATTTTCTCATTCACCATGTTTCCTTATAGCTTATAGCTCTATCATGTCACTAACTAGTAATTAGTAAAGTAACCCTGTACTCTGCAGACACAGTTGAACCTGAACATACAGTGATATAGAATATATAGCAAAATCTCTATGGAATCATATTGCCCATCCCTACTCCGCACCTCCTCTGAAGTGCTCTCCTCTCTACCATTTTATGTAACTGACTTGATGATATGATCAAAAATTATATGATGAGAAAACAACAAGATTTCTAATTTGTAAGACTAGTCTCTAAGCAGTTTATGCAATCGGCCATAGATTTATATGATGGCTCAGCTAAACTTAATCACTATTTGCACGGGATTAGTATTATCTAGGGACCTCTTTGATTTAGAAATGACTCCCCCACATCTGAGTTTTGCGTGGCGCATTCACACGGGATAAGCAAAGCCTGTGATTTTACTCGAATTTATGTATGTTTCTGTAGATAGATACACATGCTGGCTCCTCATTGATACATTACAACAGCGCTAATAAAAGAAAAACGTGGGCAAAACGGTCTATCTGTGTAGACTTTGTCAATGTATGCGAGTGCTGCCGTATGTTTTCCTGCATTATGGTGCGTTTTAGGCCATATCCCCCTATACCAAAAAAGACCTCAAACCAGTCAATACCAATAGTCTAATAAAAAGGCTATATTCATTTAACTGCCATAGACATCAACAGTTTCACAGATAAATGATAATGAATAAGTTGCATGTTTTTTATGCTCCATGTCCAGACAGAAAAAGTGCCGTTTACTAAACGATTGATTGGGACAGACAAAATTACAGAAATCACATAATTATTTACCATGGCTATAGAGTATAGAGTCTATAGAGTAGGGGTAAGACGCATGGCATCAAGTTTTGACGCATATCGCGAGCATATGTTCGAATCCGGCTTTTGCCACACTCGCTCTACTCCCTTTCCCCATCACATATCAGATCAGAAAGGTATTTATTTTCAATAAAAAAATAGATAATATTAGAAAAGGGGAAATAAAGCGTTTAACATGTGTTTAATAATAAGTTTCTTAATAAGTTTCTCGGTTAAGGGGTAGTCAAGGTAAGCAGACGTGCTGAATTAGAGACGATAAAAGTGAGTGGGTCCAATATCATTGGTCTTAAAAAGTGGGTGGGTCTTGTCCCACCCACCCACACACAACGGTTCCGACGCCCATGATTTTCACAGTCATCCCCCGGGTATAATCGCAGAATGGATAAAAACGTTTTCGCGACCTTTTCACAACATGAAAAAAACGTTTTTACAACGTTGCTGTGTTTGCTGGGCAGTACCTTCACTGCTGTCTGTTTAATGTCGAACAAAAGATAAGGAATCACTCACTGTTCTTGATTGAATAGCTTTTGTAAGGATTAGTCTTTAATTTAAACAGTTAAATATGCAGCTATTTTACATTTGATTAGCCTACTTTATTCAATTTCTCTACCTAAAAACAAATGTTAGACCTATAAAAACCTGAAAAGCATTGTTAATTACACTTCAATCAAATTACACTTCAAATATTTTCCCCCAAAGTTGATTTATGTTTTTTCCAAAAAGTTGATTTATTGTAGGCAGTTATCATCACAATGATTTCATTTCAAGTGTTCGTTTTTTAAATAAGTTAAGTTTTAGTTAGTTATTTGATGCTATAAAAACAGCTGTGTGATGTCATGATTGACAGCTGAGATCGAGTGAATTCACTGAGGCACTAACAGACTTTTGTCGGGATTTTTGGGAGCAGATTATTTAATTTAATTTAATTTCCATAACTGTTTATTTCACACCAACATAATTAATTGTTCTGCATCTGTGAGAGTATGGGTGTGCTTTTGATATTGCCAATGTACTTCCTGCTCTGCGCAACTCCGGTCCCAGACTTTTTTATATTTACTGTTGCACTAAAATCCAAAAGTGAAGAATTTATGTTATTTATTACTTGATTCTTCAAGCTACCTCGCAGAAGTGCTCTGTTTGTTAGAGTTGTTGAATGTTAAAATAAGGTGAATAAAATAAAAAATAAGAAACATCCTGGTTTGTTTTTTCGCTCTTCTTTATTCTTTTTTTATGTATTATAGAAGTATCGGATCGGGTCTCGGTATCGGCAGATACTCAAAATCAAATGACTCGGACTCGAGGGCACAAAAACCTGATCGGGACATCCCTAATTCTCTGCAATTATTACAAATCACCAGAGGTCCCTAGATAATACTAGTCCTGTGCGAATAGGGCTTTAGTTTACAATGGCAGTATTTTGAAAAATTAATAACAAATAGGATAATGTTTTAAATGTATTTTTTAAAGTATAAAACAATGTCAAATACTCACTGGAGTGTGTTGAGTTTACAGTGTTTATCCTTCAGTAGAGCAGAGATCTGATTCACTCCTGTGTCTCCTAGTTTATGTTTACTCAGATTCAGCTCTCTCAGGAGTAACGGGTTTTTACCCACAATTCCAGTCACATACTGACAGGCTTCATCTGCAGCAGGACCCAAAAACCTGAAGAAGGGAAGATGAAGCAGGATTTATGCAGTTTGTTGCATTACTGAATTTATAGCCATTATTCCATCATTGGGCCGAATGGTTCTAAGAACAGTAAACAATGGTTCCACTTAAGCCCGGTACGGCACAGCACAATTTCAAAAATTTTAATGATTTCAGTTCTTGGGCTAGACTTCTCTGCAAGGTTAGCTAACTGTGCTGAACCATGATGGTAGAACGCGTCTAGAGATATCGCCTGTCTGTCATCTGGCTACCAGTTTCTCTGTAGTAGGCCAAGTGCACTATTTGAGCAAAGTAAAAATAAGTAATGAATAAAATTAACATAAATATCTGATCATCCTATATCTGATATACTCTATAACGTGATCACTATCTACATCTCATACCTGTAAACTCTTGCATTACCAAAAAAACAACTGAATTTGTATTATGCCAAAGAGCTCCATTATAAGCTCCATATCCGGATCAGCAGGGCCAGATTGGCAGAGAATGGAACGGTTAATCAACGAAAAAGGTTTGGTCCCATTGTGGAATGTTAATTTCTATTAAAAATTCACCTGCATATAATTTATATTGTATTACTTTATCACATCTCACCTCAGTGTCTTCAGTTGACAGTTCTGATCCTGTAGTAACTCATCGAGCTCCTTCACTCCTGATTGTCCAGGATCATTTCCTGTGAGATCCAGCTCTATCAGGTGTGAAGGGTTTGATCTCAGAGCTGAAGCCAGAGCTTTATAACCTTCTTCACTGATACTGCAGTCTGAAAGTCTAGAACAGGAATGAAAATGTAACATGATTAATTCAATATTCAAGAAATTCCAGAAATGAAAGCTTCTGATTTACATTTTATCATTTATCAGAAGCTTTTATCCAATGTGAGTTACAAATGAGGAGAGCAATAAAAGATGATCAATTTAGGTTAAAAAGTATATAATTTTATTTTGGAAATGACCGATGTTTGTGCTAGAAACCTGCCTTCAAAAGGCAATGATTTGGACCTTCAACTTGTTGATTGCCATATAAGTGCATTATGTGGAGAAAAAATCCTGGAATTTTTTCCTCAAACATAATTTATTTTCTGAAAAAATGTATCTAATGAAGAAAGAAAGACATGAACATCTTGAATGAGATGGTGGTGAGTAAAATGTGAAAAAGGTGTGTGTGTGTGTGTGTGTGTGTGTGTGTGTGTGTGTGTGTGTGTGTGTGTGTGTGTGTGTGTGTGTGTGTGTGTGTGTGTGTGTGTGTGTGTGTGTGTGTATCCTTTGTAGGGTTGACTTACAAAGATCACTTGAAGACTTTTTTTCAAGAAATGAGTAAAATAATGCAGAACTTCTAATGCACAACAAATTATCTGAGGTACTTTTTTAAATAAAGCATATTCTATTTTTTTTAATTATGCCATTTTAAGTGGAATGCTGTTGTACAAATTTGCATCCATGAATTAGGTATACCACTGAGATCTCATGTTCAGCCATCATAAACTTAAAGTGCCATTATCATGACAACTAGCACAACAGACTACAGAACACAAAATTTGTCAATCTTAGAGTGAGTAAAACTTGTTTTTTTTTTCATTCTTGATCCTGATGACCCATAGTGCTGCACATTTATAATGCCTCTCTTATCTGACACAAAGTACACTCATAAAAAAATATGTTTGAATTTTAAAGACGTGCCACGGCACTGTGCTTCTTGCCCAATGTGCGACCCAGTTTACACATAAACTTACCTGAGTCTCTCTAGTTTACAGTTCTCCTTCATTTGATCAGAGAGCAGCATCACTCCAGAATCCTTCAGATTATTATTGCTCAGGTCAAGATCCTTCAGACTGCTGGAGTCTGAACTGAGAACTGAAGCAAGAGCTGAACAGCTTTCCTCTGTTATATAACACTTACTGAGCCTGAAAAAAAAAAAACATCAATAATGAAGATACATAACGATACCATTAATTGTCGGAAAAAAAACTACCACAAGAAGTTGATCAAAATTAATATGATGTTCCAGCCTTAAACAAATGCATCAGTTGTAAAAACCTGCAAAGATTCTGTGCCTTATAGAATCATCAGAATCACTGTTTTGCACACACAGCCACCATGCAGTAAATTTAGAGGTAAGGGAGTTCTAGAGTTTCACACACAGTGATCCAGACACTTGAATCTGCCCTATACAGTGCACATGGATAGGATACATTTTCCATTATTCAATGAATTGACTACTTGCACTAAGCATTGTTAAATATGTTTTCAATGAGATGAAGGTGAGTAAAATATTGGAAATTTTCATTTTGAAGTGAACTAATCCTTTAATACACAAACAGCAAGCAAGGAATATAAACTATTATTAGTTTTTGAAGAAAATACCATTCAGTGAGGGCAAAACATTTATGATTCACAAAGGCACAGTTTAACAAAACAAAAAAACAAACGTGTGAGATGTAAGATGATATTAAAATCTATATCTTTTCAGAATAGAATTTATAGTGTACAGAATTGAATTTCCAACTGAATTTCAAAAGTATTTAAAAAAAAGCACAAACTTAAATCAAATCTAAGAAAGTTGAATACATAATTATCTGTTTAAAAAATAAAAAGCGGGAACAGAATATCCATTGTGCCATATTCCTCTCATTGCTGTGTTGAGTGTTTCTGATGGTGAAATGTACTCACTTGAGTATCTTCAGCTCACACACTGGTTTCTTCAGTCCCTCACAGATCTCTTTGATTCCTGAGTCCAGCAGACGGCTGTTGTTCAGGTTCATCTCTTTCAGGATGGTTTTGGAGGAGAGAACAGTAGCTAGAACTGAACAGCTTGTCTCTGTCAGCTCACAATTATTCAGCCTAATCACAAAAACAGCATTATTTATAATTCAGCACATATTTAACACATCAGATGAACCGGTCTCCATATCTGCTCACACATGAGGCTGTCTGTCTTCTGTAAGTTATGATGAATAAAATCACTCACTTGATTTTCTCCAGTTTGCAATGAGAGTCCATCAAAAGAGCAGAGAGCTTCTCTCCATCCAGATCTCCTAGTTTATCTTCACTCAGATCCAGTTCTGTCAGTAATAATGGACTTTTACCCAGAACTTTAGTGAGATACTCACACGCTTCCTCTGCAGCAGGACTTTTCAAAAACCTACAGGAAGTAGAAGAGAATTTAGATTATACAATCTTGTTAAAGCAAAAAAAAACATGTTTTTGGACAAGATATGTTATTATGTTTCCACTGCTTTATTTGCGATTAGATCATTTAAAATGAGCAAACTCCTGAAGAGTGGCAGATATGGCAGAAAGAATAGTTACTTGCAATTTAGTAAATTATCCTCAAAACATCCAACTGCTGCTTGAGCATATGGACAAAGGAAACCAGTGTTGCGCCAGTACATTTTTATTGGATGACAATTGTAATTAAGTTAAAGATTATTACAATGACACAGGAGTTGTACATTACATAGCAGTGGCTATGGCTGGGGCGGCTGTTGCTCAGTGGGTCATGTAGGTTGTCTACAAACCGAAAGGTTGGTGGTTCAATCCCCGGTTCCACCTGACCAAGTGTCGAAGTGTCCATGAGCAAGACGAGCTGGATGGCGCCTTACATGGCTGACATCGCCGTTGGTGTATGAATGGGTGAATGTGAGGCAAAATGTAAAGCGCTTTGGATGGCCATAGGGTCTGTTAAAAGCGCTACACAAATGCAGTCAAATTACCATTTACATTAGGTGTTTAAGAATATGTTATTATTGATGCACATACAATCCGTGTGCATTCTTGCCACACTGATCATAAAATTGCATTTTTGTATGAACATGTCAAAATATTTAAATAAAGGTTTGGGTGGGGTGAGGCAGTATGTGTGTTGTCAGTGTTGTCTAATATCTGGCAGATATTATAATTTAAAAAAATTTTTTTGGGGGGTTTAGTGATTTTGACACAAAGTTACACACAAAATCAAAACGAACAAAATCAAGATCTTGTTTCCTTTGTGACGCACATTATGGTGAGAAATTCATGTGTGCAATTTAATCTACAGAAAATGGTGTCTTCTGGTGCCTTTAAGCTAGGATAGGCTAATAAAATAATTTATTAGGATAGGCTATTTTTTTTATTTTTATTTCTTCACATCCTAGAAGCAATTGATAATTAAAGTGTTCTAAAATATTATACATACAGTGTATCTTCTGTGGTAGTCTTTGGACCATAAAATGTTCGTCCAATCATTACATTTGGTCCAAATGAAATTATAGGGTGGCCTACCAGCCTGTCTACCCATGTATTTGCATACCTCCATGCACCCAGTAGAGTAGTGAAGGGATGACACATTTTTTTAGGCCAAAACCCGGAAACAAGTTAGCATTTTAGTACTTCCTTTAACTTGAAAGTTAAAATGATTCCTAATATGTAACAAGTATTCCTTACTTCCAATGAAAGTAGTTGAGACCTTTTTATAGACCCCTAAGAGTTATGTTTGTGATGTGGAAAAGGATGTGTGAAAGGAACACTTTCCTCATTCAATATTTAATTTCATTCCATTTGGAAAATACTTCACCATATCACAGTGTATGTATCAAAATACATAAACCATTCATACACTTTAAAGAAGCATACAAGTTGTTTTAGTCATTAGCCACAGACCGTGTAAATGACGCTAATTGGAGCCATTATCTTGAACAGTGTTGTCAGAGCAATCAATGCACAAAATAAACATATTTGAAAATGCAGCATTTTGCAGATTGTTCAGTAACTGTTTAAGGTCACTTCGCAATTCATGTGGGACATGCTCTACAGAAAAATTCAGACAAAAAACACAATCTGTGTTCTGTTTATACAATGTAATAGATTGTTCCTGAAAATCATAATCTTCGACATTATGTCAGTCCCTCCAGGATTTTGCAATATTTTTTTTGTGATTTTTAGCGATCAAAATGACTGATTTGGTGGTGGTAATTTTCAGAAATTTGCGAAAAGTTTTGCCATGTTATAAAAAAATAAAATAGGATATCACATTTACCATAATTTCATATCTACTATGCAAGATGCACAATAGTCATACACGACAATAGAACAAACAAAATGCCCAAATCTTGTTTATTTTGATATCTTACAAAAAAGGCTAATCCAGTGGTGTACTATCTAGCTTCAATAACATGATCGCTTAGGGTGGGAAATATCTGGGAAAAGTAAAATCACAGCAATAAGCAATTACCTAATATAAAAAGTTTTCAAAAAATTACTAATTAATCAAGTTAACAGTCAGTAATAAAATAAGAACTTATAAACAAATGATAGGAGGACAAATAAATACAACATGAAGATACAGATACAAATAATGCTTTTTTTAAGTCATTTAAAAAAAAAAAAAATATTAAGTCAGGTTACTGTTTGTGTTTTCCAGTTGTTGTTATTTGATGGATAGCCTGCCTACAGTAATACACGGACCCAATACTGTCAGACCTCCCAAACCTATTCACTCAAGACGGACATTTAGGCATAATCATGGGCGTATATTTTGATTGTTCAAGGGCATTAAGCCTGTATAGAACAGATCTGTATAGTTGCAAACAGAATCCTCAGCCAGTCTGACATTGGTCCGTGTGTCAGTAGCGAATTGAGTTCCTGTATTCAGCGCTTTTATTAACTCTTTTTTAGTGTTATCGGGCATATCAAACTTTTATTTGGTCATTCATCCACCTTGAGTAATCAGTTCACCAGGTCCTTGGCACTTAAGCGAGACGATAGGTGAGGAAGATTCACTTTCACAAAGACCACACACTGCACATGCACCACAACTGTATCCTCATGAAAACAATGCATGACAGCTTTAAATAAAATATAGTTCAATTAGATAATATTTATTTTGTGATTATTTTGCGGTGAAATGACAAATTATGCATGATCACAAAAAACTGCAGTATTTTGCTGAATTTGCGTTGTATTCAGCGATTGTAGAATCGCAAAAAACTGGAGGGACTGTTGTGATGTGATTAGTTAAACAATGAATCAAAAGTAGAAGTGTCTTCTTAACTTATTGATGTAGCATTGCAGTATAGTTCCAGAAAGTACATTTTAAAGTACAATTAAAATTTCTTCACCTGATGGTTTTTAATTTATAGTGCCCATTCTGACGTATATCATCGAGCTCCTTCACTCCTGATTGTCCAGGATCATTTCCTGTGAGATCCAGCTCTATCAGGTGTGAAGGGTTTGATCTCAGAGCTGAAGTCAGAGCATTATAACCTTCTTCAGTGATACTGCAGTCTGAAAGTCTGAAGAAAAAAAATCATATTCTTTATTCTTTGTTGAGACAGTTTATCATAGTACTGAGCTTTATAAATAACTTCTGACAAACTAACATAAATGTTTGCTAATCTAGTGTATTTCTCCAATATAATCTATACTGTACATGCATTAACCAAAGCCGCGAAAATACAAACTCATTAAAATGAATTAACAATCCACATTAAAATTGTGTTATTTATTCACCCACATATTGTTTCAAAACTTAATTACTTTAGTCAAACACAGGAGATGATAGACAGAATATTAGACTATCACTGTAAAACCAAGGTGAAAATCATCAAACTGAAATGATAGCATTCATCTTTATCATTTTATCTAATCCAGTACTTCTCAAACTTTTTATCTAATCCAGTAGTTCTCACTTTTTCTCACAGTAGACAACTTTTTATAATTTCATACCCCCATAGGCCTTTAACACCCTTCTACATTTCGCCCATTCTCTTCCACTTAGACTGCAGGTTACACCTTTTTTCATTAAATGACAACTCTGGTGAAAAATGAACTTAGGTGTAATTAACACATGGTTACAGAGTAGATCGTTCTCTGGGATGCGTTTTCATGAAAATCAAATGTAGCGAGTTTGGGATGCACATTGGGATGCTCTGGATCAGCATATAGGCTATGACAGAGTGTTCCAGTTCATGTCAATATCCAACAACTTCGCATAGCCGTTAAAGAGGAGTAGGCCCAACATTCCACAGCAGGCCACAATCAACATCCTGAACCAGTTTGATTCCCAAGGAAAGCAAGAAATTACAAAAATGTAAAAAAGGTGTACCTTGATATGCCACACCTGTGAGGTGGATGAATTATCTCGGCAAAGGAGAAGAGCTTACTTCGTCTACGTCTACATTAATCTGGATACCGTAATTCCTCAAATAAAGACAGGGGCCTTTATTTACCTGAACTGCCGATGGGAACAGGCTTTTATTTGAAGCAGGCTTTTATTAGGGGCAGCATTTCTGCATTTCTAATTCGATCTGTTTGAAAAATAATTGCTTTAAATAAACCATTTTAAATTTAAAGCGATCGTTCCAGTCGACAAATATCATTGATTTTTTTAAGAAACATTTGCAAACATATCACCATAGCACAACAGCTAAAAAAGGTGACAAAGCAATTTGTGTAAGAATCAAGGTAGCCTAATCGGTAACCACAATTGAGTCAGTTTGAAAAATGTAAAATGTTTATTCCTAATTTTTATATAGGTTGCAGCTGCATGTGAGGTTATTTTAGCCTCTAACCCAACTGATGACTCGGTGCTTTATTGTTGCACGTGAGGAAAATCTTCCTTCAACTTAAGAATAGTTGTAGACTTTTAAGCAGTTTTTATTTTAATACATCTCTTTACATAAATATTATTTTCTACTTTAAAAAAACTATAATTTTGTTATTTTTCTAACCCATCTAATGACTCCGTGCTTGGTTACACACTTGAGGGAAAAAAGCTTCCTTAAGAATAGTTGTGTAGGCTTTAAGTACTTTTTATTTTAATATATCTTTTAACATAAATATTATTTTCTACTTTAAAAAACTATATAATTTAGTTATTTTTCTAACCCAACTAATGACTCTGTGCTTTCTTGCACGAGAGGGAAAAACGCTTCCTTCCACTTAAGAATTAGATGTGCACTTTTAAACACTTTTATTTTACTAGGCCCTATATCTCTTTATATAAATATTTTTGTATACTTAAAATAATTTTTTTATACTTAAACTATAAATTTCGTTATTTTACTAACCCAAATAATAAGGCTACTCATTGCTTTCTATATGTTGCACGTGAGGGAAAAAGATTCCTCTTAAGAATAGTAAGCACTTTTTTTAATAGCCTACAGTAGCCTGTCTCTTTACATAATTTTTTTATACTTAAAAACTATAATTTCGTTATTTTTCTGACCCAACTTATTACTCATCCACACTTCTAATAGTTTGTACACACTTTTCTCAATCCATTACGGAGATATAACATTTTGATATTGCATATTGTTTTTTAAACGGTCGTTCGTGTAGCCTAGTTCATATGACCACTTTACAATATTTCAACAACATTTATTTTGTAACCTATCTGTATTTTAAGTTAAATGCAGAGAAGAGGGTCGCACACGAAGCTCAGCGCCGCGTCTTTAAAGTTCGAACACATTATTTTTTCAATGAGTGTAGCCTACACCTACACACACCGGTGGCATCATTCGGCGCCTGTCCGGGGAGACTCAGGAAATTGTTAAAAATCCTGCCACGCCTCAGAGCACCAAATCAAGGTCTTATATAGAATATTATTTTTCCCTCAAATCATCAATGTACATACTGACTTCACCCTGTGTTACACGATACATCCATCGTGCAGCTCTTCTGTAAGAAGTCCATTCAAAACTGAGCTCGAAAATAATGTGCGCATCTGGTGTGAGAAATCTGAGATGCAGCGCTGAGCCTCGCGTCCGGTGTGCATGCGACCCCCATAAGACATAAAAGAGACGAGAGGCTAATATTAGGTGCATCTTAATCAGCTCCCTAGTTCATTATCAGGGCACTGATCAGGACATACCGGTAAGTCAGTGGAGTGACTCCCTGATCAGTGCCCTGATAATGAACTAGGAAGCAGATTAAGATGCATGCATTGTGAAGATCAATATATATAGACTGCCTGACACGGTATTTTCACAGACGACGCATCTCTCATAGACTACAGTAGCCTATTTAAAGTCCATGTAAAGGCAATTCTATAAAAAAGTTCTAAACACATTATAAATGTTAGAAATGTATTCCTAAAACACATTCCATAGACTGTAAACAGTGAAGTACTAAATTGTGGAGTTAGACCGTTAAACAGTTTTTCACCATTGCTGTGCTCCGGATTTTCTAGGCAGGGCTAAAACGTTGGCTCGATGACGCACTGGAGCCTCTGAGCCTGGCCTTGTCCCTACTGTCGATGATGCACTGGAGCCACTGAGGCTCATAACTAGAGCACATTCGCATCAGTTTGCCACTCAATCGCTAGTACTATTAGTTACTACAGCCAACAGTTTGCCAGCTAGCTATGCCTTCGTGGCGGAAATGCCTTACTTGGATGTGGTCACTTACAAAACAGATCAGTGTCCTTATTTAAATTTCTGAAAAACGATCATATCAAGAAGAGGTGGATTCATTTTATGAAGAGCCACTTTGATGGAGGGCTGAGGATCACGACCAACAACCGCCTCTGTAGTGATCATTTTACACAGGATAGTTTTATAAACTTTCGTTGGAGAAAACTGGGATTCACTGATAATCCGCTGTTACTGGTGAATGGGGCTGAACTGACTATCTCCCGACACGTGCCGACATCATCCGCAGAAACATTACAAGCCCATCAATGAGTGTAAGTTTCCTTGTGTGCTTGTGTTATAATTACAGCAGGCAACGTTATATTAGTCCACAGTAACTAAATCCTGCAACCCTCTAACGTGATTTTGTTTTGTTTATATAAGTTACATCAATATGATTCCTTAGACAAGTGATTTCAACTATTATATCTGTAAACCTGTATATAGTATATCTGTATATCTATAGTTTATCTTTTAGTTTGATATCTGACTATAAAGTGGGAAAATACACTTTATTCTATGTTATTGCTAGCCTAACTTTATTTGGCTACGTTTATGCTATCTTATCTTTCACGAAGAATGAGTCTGCATTCATAATGCGCACCATTATGAATTCCTGTACAGTCGCACGGATTATACTTTCACTTTAGAATGAGTATCAATTTGGGAGTAAACTGATTGAATGGTGTGTTTAATATTAACATCAATACTATTCTTAATGAAAAACAGAATAGAACAGTACAATGATAAGATCGTTTAAATGGGCGCTTTTACATTTAGCATTGAAACTTTAGCATTTAGCATTGAGTCATCTGCCGTGTGTCAGCTTCTCACTCGTGATAAATGAAATCTGACTCCTGCCGCTGGTCTGTGCTCAGTTCATGGCGTATGTTCACTAACTGAACGAAATAATGTTTATTTATAATCACAACGAAATGATGCCTGTTTATGATTTCATACAGCTATATCTATAACGAAGTCTTAACATCAAATCCGGGAGAAGTCAGTAAATTGGAGTAAAATCACAGGCTTTGCTTATCCCGTGTGAATGCGCCACGCAAAACTTAGATGTGGGGGAGTCATTTCTAAATCACAGAGGTCCCTAGATAATACTAATCCCATGCAAATATTGATTAAGTTTGTTTCTGGCTATGGAGGCTCAAACATGTAGGCCTATGGCTTTGTAAACCCAATTAATAAGCTGCTAGGAACATCCATTCGGGCTGTAGTGGTGACATTGAGTGAGGCGAAGGTAGCTTTCCTGTGAGTGGGGGTGTTTTCGGCGCAGCCAGCGGACACGCCCCTAGCGTTTGAGAGCAGAGAATAATGCTCATTTTTTCAAGATTTTGATCTCTTATTTTATTTACTTGACGACTTTTTTTATCATTCAAATTTGGCTGGGTGATTAATAACATATTTTTCTGTGTTGTGACTAACTCAGATCACATAATTTTGACTTTACAGGGTCTTTAAAATGGCATATCTGCATCCGTCACGGCACAACCCTACTGAACATTACTATGAAATTGAATGCACATTAAATGAAAGGCATTTAGGAGATTATCCACACATTTCCCCCCGGCCTTAATTTGAGACCGGCCTTTATTTGTTTGTGCTGACCACGCCCCCGGCCACTATCAGAGGCCCGGCTTTTAATTGACTACAGGCTTTTATTTGAGGAAATACGGTAGATTTGAAAACAGTTTTCGTTTCAAAATGAAACGCTTTCAAAGATAGTTTTAAAAAAGCTATATTTTTGTTGCCTTAAAACGCTATCTCAGTGTGGACAGAAGACAAAAATGGAGAGAAAAAGATGCGTTTTCAAATGAACACGTAATAGTGTGGACATGGCCCAAAACAGATGTGTGAACAGTATTTGAGAGAAATATAGGTCTTTTGTGTACATAGAAAGAGTCTTAAATCTTTGAGTTCAGTGGATGCTAAATGGGGGCAAATCCAAAAGAAACGAAAGTTTAGTTTATAATTTTGTTCAGTGTAAATGTAGAAATGTGTATTGATATAAATACACACCTAAGTTTCTCCAAACTGCATTGGGGATTTTTCAACAGATGACAGATCTTCTCCATTCCTGAGTCTCCTAGTTTATTCTCACTCAGATCCAGCTCTATCAGGTTTGAAGGGTTTGAATTAAACGCTGAAGTCAGAGCAGCACAACCTTCTGCTGTAATACTGTTATTATTCAGCCTGAAGAGAAAGAAAACAGAGATAAAAAACATTCTTCAGTTTATTTCAGCCAGGACACACATTTAGTAATAGAAGGATCAATCAATATGATGGATTTTATTCTGAAAACACTTTGAAGAGCAGCAAAGACAGTACTTTGAAAATGTCTTTAAAGACTTAATGGTATTCTATACGCTCTTAGAAGAAAAGGTTCTATCGGTGCTACGTATTTGAAACCCTTAAAGGTTATATATAGAAGTATAGTTGAGTATAAGACCCTTTTATTCTAAAAGGGTTCTATAATGACAAGAAAGAACCCTTTTGGCACAAAGGGTTCTATATAGAACACTGCAAAAAAATGCATTTCTTATCAAAGAAAAAACTCTTAATTTTGAGTTATTTTTTCCCCAAAATAAGACAATTACTTTTGCTTGTCTAGTAAATACTTCTTGTTTTAAGAATGTTTAGATGTTTGGACTAAAAACAAGACAAAAATACTAAGTAAGAAAAGCATTTTTTGCAGTGAACCTTTTAGGCGTTCCAACTACGTAGCGCCGATAGAACCTTATATGGTTCTATAGGACCTTTTCTTCTTAGAGTGTATAATGAAATACTAATCAAACGTGATAATAAATCAATATTTCTCCAAATATGCACAATGTTTTGACCTAAGAGCCCTAGAAAATGCTGTTCATTACAGCTGTGTGGACACAACTGAACCGCTTTTGATCACTCGCTTTAAAGCACAACTGACTGAGCTCACTCAAACAAAAATTGACATAATCAATGAAACTACACATTACAATGAATTTCATATGTACACTGTGCCTATGCCTTATTGCATGCAATACCATATAAGGCCCAAAATCCACACAGCATTTTGCACCTTAAAGGGCACAGCAGATAGATTACACCACTCAAAAGTTTGCATGTTTGTAACGTTATCACATTAAAGATCCTCAAAAGGACTATGTTTGTAATGTTATCACATTAAAGATCCTCAAAAGGACTATGTTTGTAACGTTATCACATTAAAGATCCTCAAAAGGACTATGTTTGTAATGTTATCACATTAAAGATCCTCAAAAGGACTATGTTTGTAGTGTTCACACCAACGTTTTAGTAAAAATAAAATATACTGCTGCATGTAATATAACATACGATACTACCATTTAAAAATTACAGTGGCATCACTGGTATTTTGAAACTTCAGTATAGCGATACTATAGTACTGGTATACATAGACCAGGCAAACCTAGTCAACACAACTACATTAACAGAACGACAAATATTTATGATGACTCAAATAATCTCAGTCCTTTAAAGAATAGCAAAGACAGTATTTTGAAAATGGTATATGAAATAATGTTAATTAATTAAAAATAACTATTTAAAAAAGATACTTTATAAGGTATTACACCACATGGGATACTCACTGGAGTGTGTTGAGTTTGCAGTGTTTATCCTTCAGTAGAGCAGAGATCTGATTCACTCGTGTGTCTCCTAGATTATGTTCACTCAGATTCAGCTCTCTCATGAGTAACGGGTTTTTACCCACAATTCCAGTCACATACTGACAGGCTTTATCAGCAGCAGGACTCAAAAACCTGCAGAAGGGAAGATGAAGCAAGAGTCAATTCAACTAAACGTGGTGTGATAACAAAAAAAAAAAAATATTTGATTCAGATGAAAACATTGCGGAATGGTTTATGGAAGCCCGTTTCCGCCACAGTTGAGTAAAATATACAGTTTCTTAAATCCTTATTACAAGAATGTTTCTCATTATTATGAAAAATAAGTAATTATTATGAGAACCCTGTTAGCATGTTATTTCCCCTCTACACTGTGTGCCTGCGGGTTGGCGCATGAGCAGTGTGTTTTGTCAGCATGCATTGTGCCCAAAGCACGATTTGTAGCCAGAGGTTTTAAAGAGCTTAATATTCAAGAGCTTCAGAAAGACTCCCCAACCTGTGCTTCTGACTCTCTGAGGCTTTTATTTGCAGTAATGTGTCAAAATAAGTGGCATGTCCATTTTATGGACATCAAATCTGCTTTCTTGCAAGGTATGCAGCTGTCCAGAGAAATCTACGTCCGACCTCCTCCTGAAGCTGGAAAGGAAGATACTCTGAGGAAACTAAACAAGTGGTCTTGCAGTGGTCTTATGCTCTTGCAGATGCATCACAACAACAAAGTGAAAGAATTCATGCTAAGTACCGGAGATAGAATGTCTCAAGTGGATCCAGCAGTGTTTTATTGGTTGGACGAGCAGCGCAAGGTTACTGGAGTACTCGCAAGCCATGTTGATGATTTTCTTTGGGCAGGCTCAGAAAATTTCTCAACAGATGTAATCCCTATACTAAAGTCTGCGTTCCATGTTGGACATGAAGAACATGAACATCTCTGCTATGTGGGAATGGACTTTGTCACTATTAACGGTGTAGTTTATGTACATCAGCATACTTAAATTGAAAACCTACACCCTATTCACCTGTAAGCAGCACGTGCTGTGCAGAGAGATGCCTCTCTTAATGAGACTGAAAAAGAGCAGCTTAGGTCAAAAATAGGACAGATACTGTGGGTTGCAAAACAAACCAGACCAGATATTATTTTTAATGCAAGCAGCTTAGCGTCAAACATAAAATATGCCACAGTCCAGTCTATTCATGAGACAAATAAGGTCATTAGAAAGATTAAATCTGAAAAGGTGACTCTCAAGTTTCAGCATTTGGGAAACAATGATGCTCTGAACCTGATTGTTTTCAGTGATGCTTCTCTTGGAAATCTTCCTGATGGGGCATAAAAGGGGGAACATTGATTGGTCTCATTTCGAGAAGGAGGGAAGTTTTCTCCTCTCTGATGGCAATCTAAGAGAATTCAACGTGTGGTGAGGAGTACTCTGGCAGGGGAGACACTAGCCCTATCGGATGGAATAGATAATGCTGTTTTTCTGGCTAACCTCTTTTCTGAGCTCACAACTGGAAATTCTGAGCTCAATGCTCCTCCATTGATCTGTGAAAATCACATTACAGAAAATCACTCTCTGTTTGATGCCCTTAAGTTAACAAAACAGGTCACTGAGAAGCAACATCGACTGGAAATAAGCAGTATAAAAGAGATCATACAGAATAAAAGAATAAAGAAGGTACTCTGGTGCGACACATAAACTGATTGACTCTCTTACCAAGAAGAGAGTTTGCTCTGTTTTAATTGAAAGCACTCAGTGAAGGATGGTGGTGCTATCGAAAGTGCTCTGCTAAGGACTGTTGATACTAAGCTTAAAAAAAGGATACATTTAAAAAGACTGAACACTTGCAGTTGTATGTGCAACAACTGTTTTGTTTGTGGTAACTATTGACTTTATATACGTTTTATATATACATAATTTTTATTTATATATTTTTCTTTTTTTGTTTAAAGTATAGGGAGATTGTTAACATGTAATATGTAAGGTACGGTGTGCCTGGGGGTTGGCGCATGAGCAGTGTGTTTCGTGCATCTTCGTGCAGGTGGCGGTGAAGGAAGTTGTGTAAAACTTTGCTGTGCACTGAATAAAGTTAACTATAAACTTTGTGTTTATTATGAGAACCCAAATCCCATTTCTCATTATTATGACATACTAAGTCAAGACATTTTTTTCAATTATACTGAGATTCTAGGTCATTATTATGTTAAATTTTCTCATTATTATGACTTTAAGAATCATATTTTTGAGGCGGAAACAGGCTTCCGTTGTTTATCTTGAATTGGCTTCCATTATTGAGGTAATATTTCTATAAACGATTCACTTTTTAGTATATCATCACATCTCACCTCAGTGTTTTCAGTTTACAGTTCTGATCCTGTAGTAAATCATCGAGCTCCTTTACTCCAGATTGTCCAGGATCATTTCCTGTGAGATTCAGCTCTATCAGGTGTGAAGGGTTTGATCTCAGAGCTGAAACCAGAGCTTTATAACCTTCTTCCGTGATACTGCAGTCTGAAAGTCTAGAAGAAGGGGGGGGGGGGGGGGTCTCAAATTAAATTAATTACTCATTTAGTGAAAACGTCTCGGTTACGTATGTAACCCTCGTTCCCTGAGGAGGGAACGGAGACGTAACGTCAGTGGCGAGATTTTCATGCGTAACTCATATATACTCGTATATACCCACATGGGTATATAAGGAAGTAGCTGGCATGTATTGCATTATGTTTACCTGCTGAGGAGCCAAGACTGAACTCTCGGCTGTTCCAGCGGTACAGCGGATGTGGCAGCGGGACTTTACGTCTCCGTTCCCTCCTCAGGGAACGAGGGTTACATACGTAACCGAGACGTTCCCTTTTGTTCAGTCACTCCGACGTAACGTCAGTGACTGACGAATGGGGGTCCCAATGTAATCACGCCACTCGGCTGTCTCCCAGTGCCCTGCGCAAGCGTGAGTGCCCTGATGCAAGAAGGATGGTCAAAGGCCTCTACTTAACGCAGGAATACCAAGGTACACTGGGAGGCATATTCCAGTTGGAGATATGCGCCAAAATGCCTACCCGTAGGAAGGACTTAAGGATACACGTATGACCCGAGGGGCTGCATACGGAGAACACTGGGGTACCAGCCCCAGGTGGATTTTTAACCCCAGGGGGTGGCAAGGTTGCCAAGGGAATACACCTGCTTAAGGAGGCTTACGGTGGAAATACACATGTGGGGGTCGCCGGAGGGGAACCATGCACATGGGGCACCTGGCCGGACACGAGTGTCTGGGCTAAGGGCAGACTTACTGGCGTCGGCGTCATCAGTGCTGGAGGAGCTCAGGGCTCTCGGGGAGGTCACCTGAGAAGAATATCGCACGTATCCAGTCCGTAGAGTGGAATGGGGAGCAAGCGAAGACACGAGCCAATCCATTTCCGGCCACTTGTAGAGGCGAGTACATAGTCGGATACAGGCTCCACTCGGAGATTGTAAAATCTGGCGAATGTGTGTGGTGTCGCCCAGCCTGCAGCTCTGCAGATGTCTGTCAGCGGAGCGCCATGCGCTAAAGCCCAAGAGGATGCGCTGACCCCAAGGGGGCATAGGCGCCCCTGCTGCTGGTAGCCAAACAATGGTGTCCACTAACCAGTAAGACAACCTCTGCTTGAGAGAGCCTTCCCTTTCAGCTTCCCACAATAACAGACAACAGAGCTGGTCTGAGGTCCTGAAACACTGCGTCCTGTCTACGTAAGCGCGAAGGGCGCGTACTGTACAGAGCAGTTCCAAGGCTGGGTCTGCCCCCTACAAGGGCAGCGCTTGCAGGTTCACCACCTGGTCTCTGAATGGAGTGGCGGGAACCTTGGGCACATATCCAGGCCGGGGTCTCAGGATCACGTGAGAGTCATCCGACCCGAATTCCAGGCACGCTTTGTCAACCGAAAATGCCTGCAGGTCCCCTACCCTCTAGATGGAGACCGATGCGGTCAGGAGTGCTGTCTTCATCGACAAGAACTTACATCTACTGACCGCAAAGGCTCAAACAGGGCCCTCTGCAGTCACTTAAACTACTGAGAGGTCCCAAGAGGGTACGAGAGGAGCACAAGGAGAAAGTAGTCTCCTCGCACCCCTCGGGAACCTGATGACCAGGTCGTGCTTACTTACCGGTTTACCGTCCAAGAGGTCATGGTAGGCGGCGATAGCGGCCACATAAACCTTCAGGGTGGAAGGAGACAGCCTTCGATCCAACCCTTCTTGGAGAAATGTGAGCACAGATCGGGCATTTTCAGGTGTCTTCTAGGTGAGAAGAACACCAACTGACGAAGAGGTTCCACTTCAACGCATCGGCCTGTCTCGTGGACTCAGCCCAAGCGGAAGTGATGGTAGCCACCACCGGAGGTGGTAGGGTACTCAAACCTGCTGCGTCCCGTCCAGGAGCCACACGTGGAGGTTCCAAGATCGGGACGCGGGTGCCACAGGGTGCCCCGTTTCTTTGAGAGGAGATCCTGTCTCAGAGGAATCGGCCAGGGAGGGGCTGTCGCAAGGAGTACTAGTTCTGGAACCAGGTCCAGCCGTGCCAAAACCAACATGACCTGCTCCTTGTCCTCGCTGACCTTGCACAAACACGTGCAAGAAGGCTCACTGGGGGAACGCATATTGCGTAGGCCCTGCGGCCAGCTGTGCGCCAGTGCATTCGTGCCGAGCGTGCCCTCGGTCAGGGAATGGTACAGGCTGCAATGGGACGAGTCGTGGGAGGCAAACAGATCTACCTGTCCGTCCCCGAACTGATCCCAGATCAGCTGGACCGACTGGGGATGGAGTCTCCACTCCCCAGGGATTGGCTGAATCTGTGAGAGCTCGTCGGCTGCACGGTTCAGGATCCCCGGGATATGGACAGCACAAAGGGACCTCAGGCGCTTCTGACTCCATAATACGAAATGGCGGGCGAGTTGGGAAATGCAGCGGGAGCGTAGACCGCCCTGGTGGTTGATGTACGCTACAACGGCCGTGTTGTCCGACCTGACTAGTACGTGTTGACCCTTCAGCAACGCTAGGAAGCGGTGCAGGGTGACCGTACTGCCAGCAACTCGATGCAATTGACATGCAGGCGGCGCTGGCTCTCTGTCCAGGAGCTCGCGGCCGCACGTCCATTGCACATGGCACCCCAACCCGTAGTGAAAGCATCTGTTGACACAACAACATGCCTGGAAGCTCGTTCTAAGTGTTCACCTGCCCGTAGAAAACTGAGGTTTGACCACTGGGTGAGTGTCTGTCTGCAGGCCCGAGTCACTGGGACCTGGAGCGTGCCAGACTGCCATGCCCATTTTGGAACTCGATCGCGAAGCCAGTGCTGAAGCGGTCTCATATGAAGCAATCCGAGCGGCGTCACCGCGGCTGCGAATGCCATATGCCCCAGGAGCCTCTGAAACAATTCAGTGGAACCACACTCTTGCTCTCTATCTGGCGGAGGCAAGTCAGCAGTGACTGCGCGTGCTCCTTTTGTAAGCCGCGCGCACATGGCGACCGAGTCGATCTCCATACCGAGAAAAGAGATCCTCCGCACGGGGCAGAGTTGCTCTTCTCCCAGTTGACCCGAAGGCCCAGACGGGCTAAGTGGTGGACAACCAGGTCTCTGTGTTCGCACACCCGCTCCCGAGAACGGACCAGTATGAGCCAGTCGTCGAGATAGTTCAGGACACGAATCCCTTGCTGCCTGAGTGGCACAAGGGCTGCCTCGCCAATCTTCGTGAAGACGCGAGGGGACAGAGTAAGCCCGAATGGGAGTTCAGCATACTGATATGCCCGCCCCTCGAACGCAAACCGCAGGAACGGTCTGTGTTGAGGAAGGATGGACACACGGAAGTACGCATCCTTCAGGTCAATCGCTGCAAACCAATCGTTTGGACGAACGCATTCATAAAGGCGTTACGCAGTCAACATCCCGAACGGAAGCCTGAGAAGGGATCGGTTCAGGACGCGAAGGTCCAGGATTGGCCGTAACCCACCGGATTCTTCGGTACAATGAAGTAAGGGCTGTAGATGCCAGACTTCATCTCGGCTGGAGGGACGAGCTTGATCGCGCCCTTTGCCAGTAGGGTAGCGATCTCCGCACGCATGACAGGGGCATCGGGCCCTACCATGGTGAACCGCACACCCCGGAAGCGGGGAGGAGCTTGCGCAAACTGAATCGCGTAGCCGAGCCTGATGGTCCACGCGACCCAGCAGGACAGTCCCAGGCACGCTGCCAGGGAGTGTACCAACTGGGTCATATGGAGCACCGGCGTACCCTCGGTGAGGCAGCAAGGCAGTGTTACCGGCACGGACTCGGGTGGCATAGCGGCCCGGTGTCGGGGCACTGGTATTGACTGTGCCCTGACAGAGGAGACCAGGGAAGGACTCGCGTTCCACTGGGGTCTACTCTGCGAGGGGGCTGGCGACAGAGAGGGACGAGAGCGGCGTGGCCCTGGGGCGGCGCGCACTGCCGTCACCGGTCTCTGGGTGCTCAGGGATGGGTTAATCAGTTCTTTCTTTACAAAGGATTCTCCCCCAGCCCTCAACCGGGGGAAGGGGCGGACCTGCCACCGTCCCCTGAAAAGAACTGCCCATCCCAGAGCTGTCCGCATCCGGAGCGCCGCTTAGCCTTGTGTTCAGCAGGCTGCGGGGCTGGCGCAGACTGGGACGGCTTCCTGCGGCGCGATCCGCGGCGTGGCCAGGGTGAAGGCTGCTGCTGTGGCCACGCGGGAGGGGGTCGCAGGAGGTCGCCCTGGTGGCGAGGAGGCTGAGGCAACTGTGCCGGCGGCGCTTAGGTGCAGCAACGGGCCGCCGGGGCAGATGGCCTCAGTCTGCCTCTGGGGACGGCCAAGAACTGTTGGGCGCAGTCCTTGACCGTGCCGCCGATAAGGCCAGCCTGGGATATGGGCGAGCTGAGGAGGCGGGCTCACTCAGCCTTCCCACATCGACCAAGTAAGGCCAATTGTCTTTCCCGGACCACAGCTGTGGACATCTCCTGACCCAGGGGGTGTGTGGTCACCTACTCCGCGCTGGGCGGGATCGGTGGCGGCACGCAGCTCGTAAGCCCTGGATCAGCTCTGTCCTCATGCATACACATTGGGACAGCAGCTAACCCCATAGCACTGCTGGACTACACCACAGAAGTAGACGAGCCAACAGGCTTGGGAGGGCGCTTACGATAGCCTCACCGCGTCAGGTCAAAGCACTCAGTGGACACCGTAGTGCGCAACAGAGCACCTGACTGAGGGGGAGGGACCCCAGTGTACCCTTAGGCCGCGACCCCTCGAGGGCAGAGAAGGCGGAGGAGGCCACCGAACGGTCGCGGGACACTCCTCATGCATCTCAGGAGCGAAATGGCATTGGGGGCGGGGCCCGCAGCTGTCGGGTGCCACCTCCAAAAACCAATCGCCCAACCGTAAGCACTCGTGACAGGGTGGAGATTCACACCAGCCCGAGGCTCGCGGCTGCCCGAGATAACATGGCTGTCAACTCTAGGTCAGATTCTACAGTGCTACCACACCCAGAGGCGGAGCATAGCCGAATCGTCATCCCCAAAGGACTCTAGCCCACCTTGAGATGCGGCAATCGACCTCTCGCCGCTATCTGGAGTATGAACGCTATCTGCTTCAGTCCAACACTCGCTGGTAGCGATGTACAAGAGGGCGGGAGTGGCCCGAGGAATGATAGTCGGGGTTCTTAATACCACAGCACCACCCTCAGGTCACCCTGGCCACCAGCCAAAGTACCACCTCTCTCGGAGATGGTAGATCGGGGTGTGGCAGAGGGGACTCTCTCTTTTTACAGAGATCATTGAGTCTTGACCACAACATCGCGATGGTCATGTTCAGGGAACACAGCACATCCACAAACACTGTTCGAACATGCTGGGCCCAAACACGTCGAGCAGTGAATGCGTCCCAAAGACAGCAACAGATATCGACTGCACCCGGAAGTGCGCGGGCAAACCGTCTTGAAAAAGACGTGCCACACTCAAGCTCTTTTTGTGAGAGGAAGCTCTGCAGAGTGCTGAAGCGCCCAGGGAAAACACACACAGCTGTTGCAGATCACTGCACAGATCAGCAGGCAGGCAATGTGAGATCGCTGGAACGCACCGTTACACCAACATCCTGGAGAACCGCTCATCTCGAAGACTGAAGAGAGGACTTCAGAATTCAGGCTTGCAGGAGTGAAGAGATGCTCTTGGCTCCGAAGCAGAAACATAATGCGATACATGCCAGCTACTTCCTTATATACCCATGTGGGTAGGCGGAGTTACGCATGCAAATCTTGCATGCCCATGGCATTGGCACTGCCATTGGGCGTTTTCTAAGATCTCGAAGATGATTGGCTTCTAGGCAAAACCCCCATTCGTCAGTCACTGACGTTACGTCGGAGTGACTGAACGAAAGGGATCAATATTTCATATTTTAAATTACAATATTCATACATTTTAGCAGCCCAACAATGCAATGTGTTGGTCAATATGTTATTGTTTAATTTAACCAAATTCAAACCTGAGTATCTGCAGTGTACACTGTGAATTTCCCAGTAGAGTTGAGATTTCTGTTACTCCAAAGTCTCCTAGTTTATTCTCACTCAGATCCAGCTCAATCAGGTTTGAAGGGTTTGAATTAAACGCTGAAGTCAGAGCAGCACAACCTTCTTCTGTAATACTGATGCTTGTCAACCTGTAGTAATAAAATAAAAATGTATAAAATAAATAATAATGAAAAAAGTTATAAATACATGAATGAAAGTTGTCATTTTTTTACACTTTGACTAAACACTTACTTCAGATTTTCCAGTCTACACTCTTTATTCTCAAACAGCGTTGAAAAGACCTTCATTCCTGTGTTTCTGAGTTTAGACCCACTCAGATTCAGCTCTTTAAGATTTGAAGGGTTTGAATTTAAAGCTGCAGTCAGAACACGACAATCTTCTTCTGTGATATAGCTGTTATTCAGACTGCATAAAGGAAAAAAAATCATCTGAATATTTACCAAGAGTTTGTGGTTAGTTAACCCTTAAAGACCTAGAACATTTTTGAGGCGCCTGATGTGCCTCTACTTTTCTTTGTTTTTCTCCCCCATTATAGCAGTTAGCATCAAGTGCTATATATCATTTTAAACAGGAGAACCTGAAGTTTCCATCTAGCTCATTTGATGTCCCAATTTTACATTTATTTATTCTGAGAATGGATTAAATTAATATAATTTCAAGAAAAATGGCAGCAAAAATGTGATGGTTTTACTGTGAACTCGAACAGAACTTCATGAAGTTTGGATTTTTTCCTTTAGAAAGTTAGACTTGGTTGTTTTACACTTCCAGATTAAATTTTGTCTACATGTAACAATCCCTCAGCAAGTTATAGCCATTTATTATAACAATATTCTAGGCGTTTCTAGGTTCCCTTTCGGGGAACTCGAGCTGCGTCGAAACGCTGTGAGAACGCCTCTGCGTTAATGCGTCGTGAAGCGCCTGTAGAACCATTCCATCGGAAAAAAGATCGATCGTCGGCGTGATGACGTCATCGACCGGAAGCTATAAAACGTCCGTGAAAACAAACAGGAACTAGCTTCTGTGCCTTCAGTAAGCGATCTGTGTGAACCTGTCTGTCTATTTGGTGTTTTTGTCTGTCTATTGAAAGAGTTTTTCCACCCTTTGTTAAATATTCCATATATTTTACAAAAAAGAGAAAATAAAATAGATAGAGAAATGGCGAGCGAAAGCAGTAACTTTAAGAGGTGTGTTCATCCCTGCCCACGCTACATCACGAGTGGGGATACACACTCTCTTTGTGTTGCCTGCTTGGGAGCGCAGCATGCCCAGGCAGCCCTCGAGGGGGCTGCTTGCGAGCACTGTGAGCGTATGCCACTGAGAACGCTGCGCTCCCGCCGGGCACTCTTCGAGGAGGGTGCCTCGGCTCGTGTTCCCCGCGGCTCTGGTCCCGCTGCTGCCGAGGCAGAGCGGAGGCTGCAGTCGTGGGGTTCACAATTGGATGTTGCGGAGGGGTTTGAGACGGGCGCTGCCTTATCTCTGCCCTCACCCGCTCCATCCAGCGGTTCTTCTCGGGGCTTGGAAGCACGCATTGCGGTTTCTTCCCCCCCGAGAGAGCCGCCGGTGCTCCAACTATCCAGCTCCGAGGAGGTGGACGTTGAGAGCATCGCGACTGAAGATTCGCCACTTCAGTCTCCTGCGAGTGATGAGCTCGTTGAGGTTCTAACGCGAGCCGTGGCCAGATTAAACATTGACTGGCCCGTAGAAAGATCTGAGGCAGGAAAGAGACGTTCTAGTAAATTAGACGAAAGATTCCTGCCCGCTCGCGCTTCAGAACCTCAGCGGCGGGGCCTGCCATTCTTCCATGATTTGCACACCGAGGTGGCAACATCATGGAGGAGACCGGCATCATACCGTGTGTTCAGCCCTCAGACTACGGTCTATAGTAACATCATGGGGCTGAAGCACTACGGCTATGGGGCGATGCCAAAGGTAGAAGAGACGCTTGCGAGCCATCTCTCGCCTTCCTCGGCATCGTCCCTAAAGGCCCCGACTTTGCCCACCAGACCATTGAAAACAACGTCGGCACTGGTGGGCAAAGCGTACTCGGCGGCAGGTCAGGCTGCTGCATGCCTTCACACCATGGCAATTATGCAGGCTTATCAGGCTGACCTGCTCAGGGATCTAGATGGACGCGATGAAGTGGGGGGTGACGTCATAAATGAGCTTAGAACAGCAGCTGATATCACTCTCCGGGCCACCAAAGAGACGGCCAGATGTGTTGGCCGCTCGATGGCAGCATTGGTGGCTACGGAGAGACATTTATGGCTCAACCCCACCGAAATCAAAGAGAGGGAGAAGAGCTTTCTGCTCGACGCGCCGCTGTCTCCTGGTGGCCTCTTCGGTGACGCAGTACACACTGTCACCGAGAGGTTCCAGGAGTCAAAGAAACAAGCTGCGGCGCTGAAGCAGTTTCTCCCTCTCCGAGTCCAGGTCCCTGGGGCTGCCGCTGACATCAGGCAGCCCAAGCCGAGTACGAGCTCAGCTCACAGGGCACAACAAAAGCAGAGCGTCGCCGCTCGGGCTCCCCCTCAGCGCGGGGACCAGGGGCGGCGCTCTCAGACGAAGCCTTCGAGGGGCAGGGCTGATCTGCGGACAGTCCTGATCGCCAAGAAGGCTTCGTCGAAGCGTTCCTGACGCCAGAAGCGTCAGGACGCTGAGGGTGGTTCCCCCCGTAGGGAAACGGTGCTTACCCCTGCCTACGGTACCCGTTTCCCTACGGCACCCTCGGGGGGCCGCGCTGCCAACCCTGCCGCAATGCCGGGGCGCAGTCGGTCTCCGCGGGCCACCCGAGGGTGGTCCGCACCCCCTTCGGGGGGTCCCCGAGCAGTCAAGTCAGTTGTTCCCTGCCGGTCCGCCGCTTCAGGGCACTGTGCTTGTTGCTCAAAATACACCAGAGGCCAGCCTCGAGAGGCTGGTTCCCTTAGTAGATTTTCTAGACGAATGGAAACGTCTATCAAATATATCTCAGTGGGTCCTGCAGATAGTAGAAAAGGGGTATGCCATTCAATTCAGAAGTCGGCCACCTCCTTTCTGCGGTGTCCTACCTACAGTGGTGGGCCCGGAGCAGGCTCTGGTAATGGCACAGGAAGTAGAGACACTCCTGCAAAAAGGGGCTATAGAGAGGGTTTCCCCTCCCAGCAGGGAGTCTGGCTTTTACAGCCGTTACTTCATCGTGCCGAAGAAGGATGGGGGCTTACGCCCGATATTAGATCTGCGGCTATTGAATCGCTCGGTGGCCAAGCTCAAATTCAAGATGCTTACACTCAGACAGATTGTAGCGCAGGTCAGATCGGAGGATTGGTTTGTCACCATAGACCTCAAAGATGCGTATTTTCATGTCTCCATCCGTCCACATCACAGGAAGTTCCTGAGGTTTGCCTTCGGGGGAGAGGCATACCAATATCGTGTACTTCCCTTCGGTCTAGCACTGTCACCCCGCACGTTCACCAAGTGTGTGGATGCAGCTCTGGCGCCGCTGCGTCTTCAGGGCATCCGCATACTGAACTACATCGACGACTGGCTGATTCTAGCGAATACAGAGCAGATGGCGGTTCAGCATCGAGATGCTGTTCTCGCCCATATGTCGAAGCTGGGGTTGAGGCTGAACGCCAAGAAGAGTGTGCTTTCTCCGGCTCAGAGAACCACTTTTCTAGGTGTGAACTGGGACTCGATAATTATGCGGGCGCAATTATCGCCAACACGCATAGCGTCGATCCTGGCAGCCGCCAAAGAACAGAAGCTAGGCCGAGCCGTCACTGTGAAACAGTTCCAGAAACTGTTAGGTCTCATGGCAGCAGCGTCCAACGTGATACCTCTTGGCCTACTGTACATGAGGCCACTGCAGTGGTGGCTCAAAACACAAGGGTTCTCCCCGAGGGGAAATCCGCTCCGCACGATCAAAGTCACGCGGCGATGCCTACGTGCTCTGGTCATGTGGAAAAACCCGGGGTTTTTATCTCAGGGTCCCGTGTTGGGGGCTCATGTTCGTCGCGTAACGCTAACGACAGACGCCTCCCTCACGGGCTGGGGGGCGACCATGAGTGGTCGCTCATCCCAGGGTCTATGGCAGGAACATCAGCGGCACTGGCACATAAATCGGCTAGAGATGCTCGCAGTGTTTCTTGCATTGAAACAGTTCCTGCCCGACCTCAGGGGCCACCACGTACTAGTCAGAACAGACAACACGTCCGTGGTGGCCTATATAAATCACCAGGGGGGTCTGAGGTCTCGTCCGTTGGACAAATTGGCACATCGGATCCTCCTGTGGGCCCAAGGGAAATTGCTGTCAATCAAGGCAGTATATATCCCGGGGGCCCTAAACCAGGAAGCAGACAACCTGTCGAGACAGGGGCCGAGGCCCGGGGAATGGAGACTCCACCCAGAGGTGGTGGAGCTCCTATGGAAGGTTTATGGGAAAGCAGAGATAGACCTGTTCGCTTCAGCAGAGAACTCTCACTGCCCGCGGTGGTTTTCTCTGACCCATCCGGCTCCGCTGGGGCTGGATGCCATGGTACAGGAGTGGCCGAGGCTGCCTCTGTACGCCTTCCCCCCGATTGTTCTGCTTCCAGGAGTTCTGGAGAGGGTACGCCGGGACGGGGCCCAGGTACTCCTAGTGGCCCCGAACTGGCCGACCCGAGTATGGTTTTCGGACCTGATATCTCTCCTGGAAGGCTCTCCGATGGAGATTCCGACCAGGAGGGATCTACTCTCTCAGGCGGGCGGGAGTTTCCTGCACCCACGCCCGGAGATGTGGAAACTGTGGGCCTGGCCTCTGAGGGGGCTAGGCTCATAGAGGAGGGTCTCTCGGCCGAGGTCGTAGAGACCATCCTACACTCCAGAGCTCCGTCCACGAGGAAGCTGTACGCTTTGAAATGGAGACTTTTCTCAGCTTGGTGCAGAGAACGCCAGTGGGATCCAGTTAACTGCCCGGTTGGTACAGTGCTGGAGTTCCTGCAGGAAAGGTTCTCTGCAGGGTTGACCCCCTCCACACTTAAGGTGTACGTGGCGGCCTTGGGCGCTGTCCACGTCCCTTGCAGTGGAGTGTCTTTGGGAAGACACCCTCTAATTACACGCTTCCTTCGTGGCACATTAAGGTTGAGGCCAGTTATGCACTCGAGGGTCCCGGCATGGGACTTGGCCATTGTTTTGAGGGGCTTGTCCGGACCTCCGTTCGAACCTTTGGAGGAGGTTTCGGATAAGTTCCTCACCCTGAAAACTATCTTCCTTTTGGCCATTTCATCTCTTAAAAGGATAGGAGATATTCAGTCCCTGTCAGTAGGGCCCTCATGTCTAGAGTTCGCGCCTGGGATGGTGAAAGCATTTCTGCATCCCAGGCCGGGTTATGTCCCCAAGGTTCCTACGAGCCCACGGGGCCCCATCACTCTACAAGCCTTCTGTCCTCCTCCATTCTTGACGTCAGACCAGGAAAGATTAAATCTGCTGTGTCCGGTGAGGGCACTGGATACTTATGTCCACAGAGCTGCCCTGTGGAGAAAAACTGAACAATTGTTTGTTTGCTTCGGACTCCCTAAGAAGGGGGCTCCTGTATCCAAGCAGAGGATGAGCAAGTGGGTGGCCGAGGCCATTTCACTTGCTTATGAAGCTGCCGGGCAGCCATCTCCTTTGGCTGTCCGGGCACATTCTACCAGGGGTATGGCTGCTTCTAAAGCACTTTTGTCGGGGGCTTCCCTCCATGATATATGTAACGCGGCCGGATGGTCGTCTCCTTCTACCTTCGTCAGGTTCTACGAACTAGACCTGGCATCTACAGTAGGGGCACAGGTACTCTCGTAACCGTGTGCGCTTCGGTTTCACACATACGAGACACTTGGTCCTATGGCGATGTGGGTATAAGCGTTCTCACAGCGTTTCGACGCAGCTCGAGTTCCCCGAAAGGGAACGTCTCAGGTTACGTATGTAACCCTAGTTCCCTGAGGGAACGAGACGCTGCGTCGCTCTGCCATACTCCCGGCGTGTCCGTGATCACTTACTTCAGGCTTTATCAGAAGTTAGTTCCTGTTTGTTTTCACGGACGTTTTATAGCTTCCGGTCGATGACGTCATCACGCCGACGATCGATCTTTTTTCCGATGGAATGGTTCTACAGGCGCTTCACGACGCATTAACGCAGAGGCGTTCTCACAGCGTTTCGACGCAGCGTCTCGTTCCCTCAGGGAACTAGGGTTACATACGTAACCTGAGACGTTTTTGAGTGAAAACAGGTGTATTTTATTTACTGATAATGTGTCCTAAAAAGTTCAAGTAATAAAGTAAATAGAAAGATTGTTATATTATAACAACACTGAAACAAACCTTTTTCTTCAGAGGAATATATTATAATTTGAGCATTAAAAACAAACGCAAACAATACATCAAGTTGTGACAACAAACCGTGAAATAAAATATACTGAGGCTACTTTTACATGTGGGCGGCTATATTCATAAACGGACATTTCAACTTCCCTGCACATAATCTTCTCAAACACTAATTGAGGAAAATATAATAGTGAAAATGTGTAAAAACACAAACTACATACAAATAGAGAAATATACTGGCTGTGCTCTGACAGAGAGCGCTTTGCACGCGTTTATTTCTGTTTGGTTTCATGATGCATGCAAATTCACACCCACGTTCATTTTTCAGAGAAACGTGATTCGTGGTTCAAAAGACCAAACACTGTGTTTATTGGTTGAGTTGATGAAAGTTTCGTCGAATCTGGGCACAGGGGGGTGGGACTAATAAAAAAAAATAATTTCTGTTTGGCTCAGGGGAACAACCCACGTGTGTTTCCTGGACAAATCAATGCTGCATATTTTGATGACGCATCCACGCTGACTATGGAGCCTCTGAATGATCAATCGCGAGACATAATATACCTATGGAAAGCGGAGATTCTCCTCTTTATGGTGCAGTTTACCGCATACAGATTGGATTAGCGGTTAAAAAGTTATTAAACATTTTAGAACGATAGTTATTTTTAGCCGCGGGCGGCTGTCTCGGTCTTTAAGGGTTAATAGTTTCAAAATTATGGCTCGTTTCCACTGAGCATTACGGTTTTCTGCGGTATGCATTTATTTGCATTTCCACTGTCAAAAGTTGTAACTGGTACCAAAATGCTGAACCGTACCATACCACTCGTTTCCGTACCCTTCCTTTGGGTAACTAGCACAGTGGTACAGTACTAAAGGGTGGAGCTAGACTCACTGCAGAACACTGATTGGTTGACAGAGAATCGTCACTTGGTTGTGTGACAGGGGGATGACGACAACGCAATAGGCTCCATTTTTAAATCATGAGATTGCAAAACAATCCCAGCTAACACACGACGTAACAGTTACGTAATTTATTCGTACTTTTTGGTAATTTCGTGACTTACCAACTGACAACGTAGTCTCAACGTCGCATGCCTGTAATTTCCTTACCATAAAATTACCTTCTCACAACGTTGTCAGTACGATCTCTGAACGTCAGAATATTACCAACAACGTTCCAGATACGTACTCTACACGTAATATTTTGGTAATTTTATGACTGACTGACAACGTAACTACAACGTTGCATGCCTGTAATTTTCTTACCATAAAATTACCTTCTCACAACGTTGTCAGTACGATCTCTGAACGTCAGAATATTACCAACAACGTTCCAGATACGTACTCTACACGTAATATTTTGGTAATTCCATGACTTACTGGCAACGTGAATGCAACGTCACCTGCTCATAATTTCATTACCATCATTGCAGGATATTCTGATTGTCAGAATTTGTTATTTAAAATGTGTAATTAAATGTCAGACAAGATTAAAATTCCCCTTACGATTTTTATTTATTTTAAACAATTAAGAACACGGACGATCTTTTTATATATAAAATAAAAGTGACGTGTCACGTGACACGATGCGCGCGCCTCCACAACTGAAGAGTGTGTGCGCCGTAGGCAATATTATCAAGAGCAGTTAATTTTTCTGGAGTGTTATTGCATAATATTTCATACAAAACGTTGGAATAATGACAGATATGGCCTCTACATCTAATTTAACAGTAGTAGAGACTGAACGAGAACGCGCTCGCCTGGTGGCAGTTGGGAGTTGCCATGGCAACCGTAAACACACAACAAACAAACAGCTAGAGAGGACCAGAAGAGGACAGCGTCGACATTTCGCTCTCGTTTTATCGCAAGATATCTTTAAAAAAAAAGTTCAACAACGGTGTCAGATTGGTTAAGTAATATTACCTACAGTCTACTTTAAGTATTTATGTTAATATTTATACCTATTGTTACATATTTATGTGGTATTTTTCCTGAATCATTTGAAATGTCAACTAGCAAACGGTAACTTACGCTAGCACAGCATATGTTTAACATTATAATGCAGAGCATCTTGAATGCTTTTATTCATGTTCTGCTGTATCTCCGATGTTTTTGTTAAATAATTTGTGTGTTTTATTCTTCGTTTTTGTGTGTTTTTCAAAATAAATGAACTGAATGAACTAAAGTCACATTGAGTCTGCATTCGTCATTCACATTCATTGAAATAGCCTTTAAATTAGTTTGGGCAAATGAGGACATAAATTACAACATGTCCGCCTATTGAAAAATGAATAATTATAAAAATTACCAACTGATTACCAACACACAACTAATAGATCCATGACGTTGCCACAACGTTGCAGTTACTAACTGGCAACGTTACAATGTTACGTTGTGACAACGTATCTGGGAATTTCACTTTTCCAGTTGTCACAACGTAACTAGTTACGTCACCACGACGAAAGTTTAGTCAGCAGATTACGTTGCAGTTACGTAACAGCCACGTATTTGTGTTAGCTGGGATGTCTGTACAGTGTACAGTACCGTACCGTTCAGTGGAAATGAGCCATTACAAAAGTCCCATTTGCTTATTCAGTATGCATCAGCAGCATGTTTAAAAGTATTAAAAGTGTCATCATAATGATAAAACTTACATAAGTATCTTCATTTTACAGTGTTTATCTTCCAGTACAACAGCAAGTTTCTTCAATCCTGAGTGTCCTAGGACACATCCACTCAGATTCAGCTCTCTCATGAGTAACAGATTTTCACCCACAACTCCACTCACATACTGACAGGCTTCATCTGCAGCAGGACTCAAAAACCTGCAAAATGGAAGATGATTCAGTTAAGTTTTCTACTAAATGTGGCGTAATAAAAGATACTGAAAATTAGCGATAGTGATGCTGCGCTCGTGTACTCGTACTCATTCAAATTAACCTCTGCGCTCGAACTGACCAATTCACACATAATTATGAAAAATGGCTGTCTTTGCAAGTCTCCAAGTGAACATTAACAGTTGAGGAATACAACGCATGTGTAAAAGTATATTTGATCTGTGCATTCAGTCTTAAAGGAACAGCAGCCTAAACCTGCTGTTGTGTTTTTTAATGTTAATCAAACAACAAAGGACAAAGAAATCACTCTTGACTGAAAGACTTTTGTAAATATATTAGGCAAGTAAGACAAACAAATTTTAATTTCAATTGCTGAAGCTTTTATCAGATTCCCTTTATTTGTAATTTTTCCTATGTGCCACATAGGGAAAAAATAAATTGTTTTTGACACTCCACCACTTAGTAATTCAGTGCATATAATTGATAAAAGCAAAACACAAATACATAAAATACATAATATTAAGAATATAAATAAATAAGCTAACTAAAATAGAATAAATAAATAATTATGTTTAAAAAAAGTATTAAAAGAACCATCTCTTAAATGCAGTTCACATTTTCTGATTAAGCAGTCTGATAGTTGCTGGAATAAACGGTTTAACAACCGAATAGTCCTTGATCTGATACTTCTGTATCTTTTACCGGACTGCAGAAGTGTGACCATGCCATGAGAGTAATAAGTGTGGTCCTATAGAATGTTATTCACTCTGCGTACACAGCGCTCGGTGTAGATATCCTGCAAACGTGTCAGAGAGTCACCAATGATTTTTTCAGCAGTTCTCACTATCCTATTTAGTTTGCGAATCTCCTCTGCTGTACAATTACCGAACCAGGAAGAGATGCAATATGTGAGAATACTCTCAATAGTGCCTCTATAAAACATAGTCATTGCTGGGTAAATCACGGTTTACGGTATTATCACGATGTTGGAATAGGTTGCAAAAAAAGCAATAGCTACACAAAAAATGTATAAATTGAACAAACGTTTCAAACAGTGCAAAAAACAAAAAAACATTAGGTAACACTTTAGTCTTTTTATTTATCTTCTAAACTTGTGCTATTTACACTAGCTCAGCCTATCAATGTCATTGGGCCAAACAACATTTCAAGAAAGACACATTTTAATGTCTTCAGCGGCGTAGTCAATATAGCATAAAGTGTAAGGCTCAGTAAGGTTTGAATCCACTTTTTGCCGAGCTCGCTCTTCCTTTTCCCATCACATCAGAAAGGCATTTACTTTCAATAAAAATTAAGAAAATGTTCTAAAAGTGGAAATATAGTTTCTAACGAAAAGTTTAATAATAATAATAATAATAATAATAATAATAATAATAATAATAATAATAATAATAATAATAAAAGTATTTATTGGGTAGGGTTAGGGGTAGGTGGGAGGGATTTTATTGTCCCATTGAGGCAGCATCCATTTAAAGGGGTGGCCTGATTGTGTTTGTGGGGTGCACTGTAACGTGGTCATGCTTTGTTTAAAAAAATTGCATTATTTTTCATACATTTCACCTTTATTCTACACTGCTCTGTATCTCCTTGTAAAAACGTTCTGATGGTTTCTGGGTTCTATGAAGCCGGTCCCTCAAAAATGTGACCAGTCATGGAAAGTAGGGACACAAGTCGGTTCTGGGGCATTTTGATTTATTCACCGATTCTGAAAGTGTAGTCTCCAAGCTTTCCAACGATGTGTAACACATGGAAATCTGATAACATTTGGAGAAGTTATGGCATTCTGAACGTATGCCTTTAGAAAAGTGTAAACGAGAGAAAACAGCCTCTAAAGTTTTGAGTTCTCACCTGCTGGGAGTACAATAGGGCTCATTTACATCTCATTTAGATAAGCCATACCCCCTGTTAAGCTGCATGGTTGCTAGTAACGACATACACAATGGGAAAAATCAGACCGCATACTACTAATAATAAATATGCTAACATTACCATCTCAAAGTCCATTATAGTAATGGGGGTTTTTGGCAAGTGATACGATGCTAACGATTACAATTAAAATTAAAGCTGCGAGCAGCATTTAGCGGGGTTCAAGCAATTTAAGGTCTTTAAGCAATTGACGCCTTTTGCATGAAAGGTTTTTAAGCACTGAATGAATTTGAGAGATATCAGGTGAAATGAAGTGAAAAACTGACAAAATGTGATTTTAAATATTATAGTAGTGACTTTATAAAGTCTAAATATGAATTATAGAACAATATTAATCAATAGTATGACAAAATTACTATTTTACTTTGCTAACATGACAAACATGTTGCTAGGTGGTTGCTAGGTTATTCTTGATGGTTGTTATGGTGTTGCTAGGCAGTTGTTAGTTGTCACAGATGGTTACTATAATGTTTATAGAGTTCTTACTATGTTCTTTGCCTGATTTAACACTTAGCTAATCACTGCTAGCATGTGTAGCATGTTGGAAGTGCTGTTTGCTAGCATGACAGACAGACAGACAGAGAGACACACACACACACACACACACACACACACACACACACACACACACACACCACATATTTTTGTGAAGTTTTGAGTTTTCGTTCAGTATTAATATGCTTTTGAGCATGTTTTACCACACCTATTCTCCAAATGATCCTGTTATAGCTACCCAAAGTGTAAAGTTCAACATGTTTTTGATAACTATTGATCAGGAGAGTCCAGAGAATCATACTGCTGTGGTTTGGTTCCGATCAGGCAAAAAAACCAAGGACTAGTTTGCAAAACGAGGTTTTTAACATAATTGTGAATATTTAAATAAAGATTTGATTGACAGTATTGGTTATAGAGGCAAAGTTGTTCAGTATGAGAAGATCTATCATAATATATGCATATTATGTGGCTGTTTTAACCCCACCTGATTAACGAGATGGAAAACCATTTACAGCCAATACAGGCAATTCGCCATAGGAATACATGCTTTCCCAAGCTTTTTAACACTTATAGCGCCCCCTATACTCCGATCTCCATAAAACTTTGCATGTGTCTTCAACATGTTATGCCACATATACCCAATAATTTTCGTGAAGTTTTGAGTTTCCCTTTAGGATTTATAGGCTTTTGAGTGTATTTTGCCACGCCTCTTTTCTAAATGGCCCTGTTATAGCCATCCAAATGCAAAAGTTCAACTTTTTTTCAATAATTTTTGACCTAGAGAGTCTATAGAATTGTCCTAGACTGGTTTGGTTCCAATTGGGTAAAAAACCAGGGACTAGTTCGCAAAAGTAGGTTTTTAACATAATTACGAAAATTTAATTAATGATTTGATTGACAGCAATGGTTCTAGAGGCAAAGTTGTTCATCATGAGGAGATCTATTATATGATATGCATATTTCATGGATATGTGCAACAATACGTGATTTCAGAGCCATAAAACTTGTTAGCGCCAACTAGTGGCCGATTTCTTTCAAAATTCTTACAGACCTCTAAGACCATGAGTCAAACATGCCCACTGAGTTTCGTTCCGATCAGCCTCCATTAACCTTGTCTAGTAGGTGCTCAAAATTCATTGGTCTATGGCGGCCATGTTTTTTGAGATACACCAATGTCCTCATACACATACATGGTACCTTGGGCCAAGACACTGCATACCAATTTTCAGGTCAATCTGACTAGCGGTCGCGTGGTTATAGCTATTTTCATGTTTTTTCCACATTATAGCGCCACTAAGTGGTCAATCTTTACATTTTTTTTATCCTGACCTCAGAATGAGCCCATACACATGTGTACCAAGTTTGGTGAAGATATCTCATTTCCTTCTTGAGTTATAGCCTCTTTAGTAAAAAAGGCTCCGCCTTCAATGTACATTTCCACGCCCCTTTTCGTCCTTGAGTCAAAATTTCAACTTCTTTTTGATAATTATTGATATTCAGACTAGACAGAACATTTTGGCACTGGTTTGGTTCCGATATGTCAAAAAACCAGGGACTAGTTTGCAAAAGTAGGTTTTTGACAAAATTCAAAATGGCGGAAAAATTTTCATGACGGAAATGAAATCAGAGATAAACGTTTTGTTCGCCAAGGTCTCAGCTTTCCAATGATATAAGACACTTGAGTGTGGACCAAACGGTTTAGGAGTTATGAGCCATTTTGCGTTTTTGGTTGCTGTAGCGCCACCTATTGGCCAATCTGGCTCATAAATTGATAACCTCTCCTCGATTTTTGGACTACCTATTGACAAAGTTTGAAGTCTCTAGCATTTACGGTTTGGTCTGCACGATGAGTTTTACGGCAGAATAATAATAATAATAATTAAAGCTGCAAGCAGCATTTAACGGGGTTCAAGCCTTTAAGGCCTTTTAAGCACATAGGCATTAAAGACATTAAGTTTTATTTAGCAAGATTTTAAACACTGAAATAATAGATGGAAAAGTCCATTTACAGCCAATATAGGCAATTTACCATAGGAAATGCATGGTTTTTAAAGCTTTTTAACAGTTATAGCGCCACCTCTACTCCGATCTCTTTAAAACATTGCATGCTTCATCAGCATGGTATGCCACATATACCCAACAATTTTCGTGAAGTTTTGAGTTTTACCTTAGGATTTATAGGCTTTTGAGTGTATTTTGCCACGCCTCTTTTTAAAATGGCCCTGGTATAGCCATCCAAATGTAAAAGTTCAACTTTTTTTCAAAGATTATTGATCTAGAGAGTCCAGAGAATTATCCTAGACTGGTTTGGTTCCGATCGGGCAAAAAACCAGGGACTAGTTCGCAAAAGTAGGTTTTCAACATAATTACGGAAATTGAATTAATGATTTGATTGACAGCAATAGTTCTAGAGGCAAAGTTGTTCATCATGAGGAGACCTATCATATGATATGCATATTTTGTGGATGTGTGCAACACCACGCGATTACAGAGCCATAAAACTCGTTAGCGCCAACTAGTGGCCGATTTCTTTCAAAATTCTTACAGACCTCTAGGACCATGAGTCAAACATGCCCACTGAGTTTCGTTCCGATCGGCCTCCGATAACCTTGTCTAATAGATGCTCAAATTCATTGGCCGATGGCGGCCATGTTTTTTGAGATACGCCAATGTTCTCATAGACATACATGGGGCCTTGGGCCAAGACACTGCATACCAATTTTCAGGTC
Source organism: Pseudorasbora parva (assembly GCF_024679245.1). NCBI lineage: Eukaryota > Metazoa > Chordata > Actinopteri > Cypriniformes > Gobionidae > Pseudorasbora > Pseudorasbora parva. The sequence continues at coordinate 13,993,096 of NC_090185.1, read as the reverse complement.
AATCGGACTAGCAATCGCGTAGTTATAGCCATTTTCATGATTTTTTCACATTATAGCGCCACCAAGTGGCCAATCGTCGCGATTTTTTTATCGTGACCTCAAATTGAGCCCATACACATGTGTACCAAGTTTGGTGAAGATATCTAATTTCTTGCTGGAGTTATAGCCTCTTTAGTAAAATAGGCTCCGCCCTGAGCGTCCATTTTGATCCCCTTATCTTCCGTGAATCGAAATTTCAACTTTTTTTCAAAGATTATTGATATTCAGACTACAGACAACATTTTGGCACTGGTTTGGTTCCGATCGGTCAAAAACTCAGGGACTAGTTCGCAAAAGTAGGTTTTCGACAAAATTCAAAATGGCGGAAAAATTTTCATGACGGAAATGAAATCGGAGATATACATTTTGTTCGCCAAGGTCTCAGCTTTCCAATGATATAAGACACTTGAGTGTGGACCAAACGGTTTAGGAGTTATGAGCCCTTTCTCGCAATTGATTGCTATAGCGCCACCTATGGGCCAATCGGGCTCATAATTTGATAACCTTTCCTCGATTTTTGTACTACCTATTGGCCAAGTTTCAAGTCTCTAGCCCTTACAGTTTGGTCTGCACGATGCGTTTTTCGGCTGAATAATAATAATAATAATAATAATAATAATTAAAGCTGCAAGCAGCATTTGAGCGGGGTTCAAGCTTTTAAGGCCTTTTAAGCACATAGGCATTAAAGACATTAAGTTTTATTTAGCAAGATTTTAAACACTGAAATAATAGATGGAAAAGTCCATTCACAGCCAATATAGGCAATTTACCATAGGAAATGCATGGTTTTTAAAGCTTTTTAACAGTTATAGCGCCACCTATAGTCCGATGTCTTTAAAACGTTGCATGCTTCATCAGCATGTCATGCCACATATACCCAACAATTTTCGTGAATTTTTGAGCTTCCCTTTTGGGTTAGCGCCAACTAGTGGCCGATTTCTTTCAAAATTCTTACAGACCTCTAGGACCATGAGTCAAACATGTCCACTGAGTTTCGTTCCGATCGACCTCCGTTAACCCCATCTAATAGGTGCTCAAAATTCATTGGCTGATGGCGGCCATGTTTTTTGAGATACACCAATGTCCTCATAGACTTATATAGTAACTTGGGCCAAGACACTGCATATCAATTTTCAGGTCAATCGGACAAGCGGTCATTGTTTTTTTCACATTATAGCGCCACCAACTGGTCAAACGTCGCAATTTTTTTATCGAGACCAATAATTGAGCCCATACACATGTGTTCCAAGTTTGGTGTAGATATCTCATTTCCTTCTTAAGTTATAGTCTTTTTAGTAAAATAGGCTCCGCCCACAACTATCTTTTTCCACCCCTTAGCAACCGTAAATTGAAATTTCAACTTTTTCTCAATGAATATTGATAGTCAGACTACAGAGAACATTTTGGCACTAGTTTGGTTCCGATTGGGCAAAAAACCAGGGACTAGTTCGCAAAAGTAAGTTTTTAACATAATTGCAAATATTGAATTAATGATTTGACTGACAGCAATGGTTCTAGAGGCAAAGTTGTTCAGTATGAGGAGATCTATCACATGATATGCATATTTTGTGGATGGGTGCCACACCACGTGATTACAGAGCCATACAAATCTTTAGCGCCAACTAGTGGCCGATTTCTTTCAAAATTCTTACAAACCTCTAGGGCCATGAGTCAAACATGCCCATCAAGTTTTGTTCCGATCAGCCTCCGTTAACCTTGTCTTATAGGTGCTCAAACTTCATTGGCCGATAGCGGCCATGTTTTTTGAGATACGCCGATGTTCTCATAGACATACATGGGGCCTTGGAGCAAGACACTGCTTTCCCATTTTCAAGTCAATAAGACTAACAGTCAGGTGGTTATACCCCTTTTTATGTTTTTTTCATGTTATAGCGCCACCATGTGGCCAATCGTCGCGATCTTTTTATCGTGACCAAGGACTGAGCCCATAAATATGTGTACCAAGTTTGGTGACGATATCTCATTTCCTTCTTGAGTTATAGCCTTATTAGTAAAATAGGCTCCGCCCTGAACATCCATTTTGACGCCCTTTAGCAAACATGAATCGAAATTTCAACTTTTTTTCAATGAATATTGATATTCAGTCTCCAGGGAACATTTCTGCACTGGTTTGGTTCCGATTGGTCAAAAAACCAGGGACTAGTTCGCAAAAGTAGATTTTCGACAAAATTCAAAATGGCGGAAATGAAATCGGAGATATACGTTTTGTTCGTCATGGTCTCAGCTTTCCAATGATATAAGACACTTGAGTGTGGACCAAACGGTTTAGGAGTTATGAGCCCTTTCGCGCTTTTGGTTGCTATAGCGCCACCTATGGGCCAATCCGGCTCATAATTTGATAACCTCTCCTCGATTTTTGGACTACCTGTTGACAAAGTTTGAAGTCTCTAGCATTTACGGTTTGGTCTGCACGATCGCTTTTACGGCAGAAGAATAATAATAATAATAATAATTAAAGCTGCAAGCAGCATTTAGCGGGGTTCAAGCCTTTAAGGCCTTTTAAGCACATAGGCATTAAAGACATTAAGTTTTATTTATCAAGATTTTAAACACTAAAATAATAGATGGAAAAGTCCATTTACAGCCAACATAGGCAATTTACCATAGGAAATGCATGGTTTTTAAAGCTTTTTAACAGTTATAGCGCCACCTATAGTCCGATCTTTGTAAAACTTTGCATGCTTTATCAGCATAGTATGCCACATATACCCAACAATTTTCGTGAAGTTTTGAGTTTTCCCTTAGGATTTATAGGCTTTTGAGTGTATTTTGCCACGCCTCTTTTTTAAATGGCCCTAGTATAGCCATCCAAATGTAAAAGTTCAATTTTTTTTCAATGATTATTGATCTAGAGAGTGCAGAGAATTATCCTTGACTAGTTTGGTTCCGATCGGGCAAAAAACCAGGACTAGTTTGCAAAAGTAGGTTTTTAACATAATTACGAAAATTTAATTAATGATTTGATTGACAGCAATAGTTCTAGAGGCAAAGTTGTTCAGTATGAGGAGATCTATCATATGAAATGAATATTTTGTGGATGGGTGCCACACCACGTGATAACAGAGCCATAAAACTCGTTAGCGCCAACTAGTGGCCAATTTCTTTCAAAATTCTTACAGACCTCTAGGACCATGAGTCAAACATGTCCACTGAGTTTCATTCGGATTGGCCTCTGTTAACCCCGTCTAATAGGTGCTCGAATTCATTGGCCGATGGCGGCCATGTTTTTTGAGATACACCAATATCCTCATAGACCTATATAGTACCTTGGGCCAAGACACTGCATTCCAATTTTCAGGTCAATCGGACTAGCGGTCGTGTGGTTATAGCTATTTTCATGTTTTTTTCCCATTATAGCGCCACCAAGTGGTCAATCGTCGCGATTTTTTTATCGAGACCAGAGAATGAGCCCATACACACATTTACCAAGTTTGGTGAAGATATCTCATTTCATTTTGGAGTTATAGTCTTTTTAGTAAAATAGGCTCCGCCCTGAGCGTCCATTTTGATCCCCTTATCTTCCGTGAATCGAAATTTCAACTTTTTCTCAATGAATGTTCATAGTCAGACTACAGACAACATTTTGGCACTGGTTTGGTTCCGATCAGTCAAAAAACCAGGGACTAGTTCGTAAAAGTAGGTTTTCAACAAAATTCAAAATGGCGGAAAAATTTTAATGACGGAAATGAAATCGGATATTTGCGTTTTGTTCGACAAGGTCTCAGCTTTCCAATGATATAAGACACTTGAGTGTGGACCAAACGGTTTAGGAGTTATGAGCCATTTTGCGCAATTGATTGCTATAGCGCCACCTATGGGCCAATCTGGCTCATAATTTGATAACCTTTCCTCGATTTTTGTACTACCTATTGACAAAGTTTCAAGTTTCCAGCTCTTACGGTTTGGTCTGCACGATGCGTTTTTCGGCTGAATAATAATAATAATAATAAAAATCAGTACAAATACAATAGGTGTTCAGCACTTCGTGCTTGAACCCCTAATAATAATAATAATAATAATAATAATAATAATAAAAATCAATACAATTACAATAGGGTTTCAGCACTTCGTGCTTGAACCCCTAATAATAATAATAATAAAAATCAGTACAAATACAATAGGTGTTCAGCACTTCGTGCTTGAACCCCTAATAAAAATCAGCACAAATACAATAGGTGTTCAGCACTTCGTGCTTGAACCCCTAAAAATCAATACAATTACAATAGGGTTTCAGCACTTCGTGCTTGAACCCCTAATAATAACAAGCAGCATTTAGCGGGGTTCAAGCCTTTAAGGCCTTTAAAGCACATAGGCATTAAAGACATTAAGTTTTATTTAGCAATATTTTAAACACTAAAATAAAAATTCAAAAAGTCCATTTACAGCCAATATAGGCAATTTACCATAGGAAATGCATGGTTTTTAAAGCTTTTTAACAGTTATAGCGCCACCTATAGTCCGATCTCTTTAAAACATTGCATGCTTCATCAGCATGTTATGCCACATGTACCCAACGATTTTCGTGAAGTTTTGAGTTTCCCCTTAGGATTTATAGGCATTTGAGTGTATTTTGCCACACCTCTTTTTTAAATGGCTCTGTTATAGCCATTCAAATTTAAAAGTTCAACTTTTTTTGATAGTTATTGATCTAGAGAGGCCAGAGAACTGTCCTAGACTTGTTTGGTTCTGATCGGGCAAAAAAACAGGGTCAAGTTCACAAAAGTAGGTTTTTAACATAATTACGAATATTTAATTAACGATTTGATTGACAGCAATGGCCCTAGAGGCAAAGTTGTTCAACATGAGGAGATCTATCATATGATATGCATATTTTGCGGATGTATGCAGCACCACGTGATTACTGAGCCATAAACCTAATAGGTGCTCAAATTTCATTGGCCTATGGCGGCCATGTTTTTTGAGATACGCCAATGTCCTCATAGACATACCTGGTACATTGGGCCATGACACCGCATACCAATTTTCAAGTCAATCGGACTAGCGGTCATGTTGTTATAGCTATTTTCATGTTTTTTTCACATTATAGCGCCACCAAGTGGTCAATCGTCGCGATTTTTTTATCGAGACCAGAGAATTAGCCCATACACACATTTACCAAGTTTGGTGAAGATATCTCATTTCATTTTAGAGTTATAGTCTTTTTAGTAAAATAGGCTCCGCCCTGAGCGTCCATTTTGATCCCCTTATCTTCCGTGAATCGAAATTTCCACTTTTTCTCAATGAATGTTCATAATCAGACTACAGACAACATTTTGGCACTGGTTTGGTTCCGATCGGTCAAAAAACCAGGGACTAGTTCGTAAAAGTAGGTTTTCAACAAAATTCAAAATGGCGGAAAATTTTTAATGACGGAAATGAAATCGGAGATTTGCGTTTTGTTCGACAAGGTCTCAGCTTTCCAACGATATAAGACACTTGAGTGTGGACCAAACGGTTTAGGAGTTATGAGCCATTTTGCGCAATTGATTGCTATAGCGCCACCTATGGGCCAATCTGGCTCATAATTTGATAACCTTTCCTCGATTTTTGTACTACCTATTGACAAAGTTTCAAGTTTCCAGCTCTTACGGTTTGGTCTGCACGATGCGTTTTTCGGCTGAATAATAATAATAATAATAATTAAAGACATTACGTTTTATTTAGCAAGATATTAAACACTGAAATAATAGATGAAAAAGTCAATTTACAGCCAATATAGGCAATTTACCATAGGAAATGCATGGTTTTTAAAGCTTTTTAACAGTTATAGCGCCACCTATAGTCCGATCTCTTTAAAACTTTGCATGCTTCATCAGCATGTCATGCCACATATGCCCAACAATTTTCGTGAATTTTTGAGCTTCCCTTTTGGGTTAGCGCCAACTAGTGGCTGATTTCTTTCAAAATTCTTACAGACCTCTAGGACCATGAGTCAAACATGTCCACTGAGTTTCGTTCCGATCGACCTCCGTTAACCCCATCTAATAGGTGCTCAAAATTCATTGGCTGATGGCGGCCATGTTTTTTGAGATACACCAATGTCCTCATAGACTTATATAGTAACTTGGGCCAAGACACTGCATACCAATTTTCAGGTCAATCGGACTAGCCGTCGTTGTTTTTTTCACATTATAGCGCCACCACCTGGTCAAACGTCGCGATTTTTTTATCGAGACCAAAAAATGAGCCCATACACATGTGTACCAAGTTTGGTGAAGATATCTCATTTCCTTCTTGAGTTATAGCCTTTTTAGTAAAATAGGCTCCGCCCACAACATTCTTTTTCCACCCCTTAGCAACCGTAAATCGAAATTTCAAGTTTTTCTCAATGAATATTGATACTCAGACTACAGAGAACATTTTGGCACTGGTTTGGTTCCGATTGGGCAAAAAACCAGGGACTAGTTCGCAAAAGTAGGTATTTAACATAATTGCAAATATTGAATTAATGATTTGACTGACAGCAATGGTTCTAGAGGCAAAGTTGTTCAGTATGAGGAGATCTATCACATGATATGCATATTTTGTGGATGGGTGCCACACCACGTGATTACAGAGCCATACAAATCTTTAGCGCCAACTAGTGGCCGATTTCTTTCAAAATTCTTACAGACCTCTAGGGCCATGAGTCAAACATGCCCATCAAGTTTTGTTCCGATCAGCCTCCGTTAACCTTGTCTTATAGGTGCTCAAACTTCATTGGCCGATAGCGGCCATGTTTTTTGAGATAAGCCAATGTTCTCATAGACATACATGGGGCCTTGGACCAAGACACTGCTTTCCCATTTTCAAGTCAATAAGACTAACGGTCAGGTGGTTATACCCCTTTTTATGTTTTTTTCATGTTATAGCGCCACCATGTGGCCAATCGTCGCGATCTTTTTAACGTGTCCAAGGAATGAGCTCATAAATATATGTACCAAGTTTGGTAAAGATATCTCATTTCCTTCTTGAGTTATAGCCTTATTAGTAAAATAGGCTCCGCCCTGAACGTCCATTTTGACGCCCTTTAGCAAACATGAATCGAAATTTCAACTTTTTTTCAATGAATATTTATATTCAGTCTCCAGAGAACATTTCTGCACTGGTTTGGTTCCGATTGGTCAAAAAACCAGGGACTAGTTCGCAAAAGTAGATTTTCGACAAAATTCAAAATGGCGGAAAAATTTTCATGACGGAAATGAAATCGGAGATATACGTTTTGTTCGTCATGGTCTCAGCTTTCCAATGATATAAGACACTTGAGTGTGGACCAAACGGTTTAGGAGTTATGAGCCCTTTCGCGCTTTTGGTTGCTATAGCGCCACCTATGGGCCAATCTGGCTCATAATTTGATAACCTCTCCTCAATTTTTGGACTACCTGTTGACAAAGTTTGAAGTCTCTAGCATTTACGGTTTGGTCTGTACGATCGCTTTTACGGCAGAAGAATAATAATAATAATAATAATTAAAGCTGCAAGCAGCATTTGAGCGGGGTTCAAGCATTTAAGGGCGTTTAAGCACTGAGGCATTAAAGACATTAAGTTTTATTTAGCAAGATTTTAAACACTGAAATAATAGATGGAAAAGTCCATTCACAGCCAATATAGGCAATTTACCATAGGAAATGCATGGTTTTTAAAGCTTTTTAACAGTTATAGCACCACCTATAGTCCGATCTCTTTAAAACTTTGCATGCTTCATCAGCATGTCATGCCACATATACCCAACAATTTTCGTGAATTTTTGAGCTTCCCTTTTGGGTTAGCGCCAACTAGTGGCCGATTTCTTTCAAAATTCTTACAGACCTCTAGGACCATGAGTCAAACATGCCCACTGAGTTTCGTTCCGATCGACCTCCGTTAACCCCATCTAATAGGTGCTCAAAATTCATTGGCTGATGGCGGCCATGTTTTTTGAGATACACCAATGTCCTCATAGACTTATATAGTTACTTGGGCCAAGACACTGCATACCAATTTTCAGGTCAATCGGACTAGCGGTCGTTGTTTTTTTCACATTATAGCGCCACCAACTGGTCAAACTTCGCAATTTTTTTATCGAGACCAATAATTGAGCCCATACACATGTGTACCAAGTTTGGTGAAGATATCTCATTTCCTTCTTAAGTTATAGCCTTTTTAGTAAAATAGGCTCCGCCCACAACATTCTTTTTCTACCCCTTAGCAACCGTAAATCGAAATTTCAACTTTTTCTCAATGAATATTGATAGTCAGACTACAGAGAACATTTTGGCACTGGTTTGGTTCCGATTGGGCAAAAAACCAGGGACTAGTTTGCAAAAGTAGGTTTTTAACATAATTGCAAATATTGAATTAATGATTTGACTGACAGCAATGGTTCTAGAGGCAAAGTTGTTCAGTATAAGGAGATCTATCACATGATATGCATATTTTGTGGATGGGTGCCACACCACGTGATTACAGAGCCATACAAATCTTTAGCGCCAACTAGTGGCCAATTTCTTTAAAAATTCTTACAGACCTCTAGGGCCATGAGTCAAACATGCCCATCAAGTTTTGTTCCGATCAGCCTCCGTTAACCTTGTTTTATAGGTGCTCAAACTTCATTGGCCGATAGCGGCCATGTTTTTTGAGATACGCCGATGTTCTCATAGACATACATGGGGCCATGGACCAAGACACTGCTTTCCCATTTTCAAGTCAATAAGACTAACGGTCAGGTGGTTATACCCCTTTTTATGTTTTTTTCATGTTATAGCGCCACCATGTGGCCAATCGTCGCGATCTTTTTATCGTGACCAAGGACTGAGCCCATAAATATGTGTACCAAGTTTGGTGACGATATCTCATTTCCTTCTTGAGTTATAGCCTTATTATTAAAATAGGCTCCGCCCTGAACATCCATTTTGACGCCCTTTAGCAAACATGAATCGAAATTTCAACTTTTTTTCAATGAATATTGATATTCAGTCTCCAGAGAACATTTCTGCACTGGTTTGGTTCCGATTGGTCAAAAAACCAGGGACTAGTTCGCAAAAGTAGATTTTCGACAAAATTCAAAATGGCGGACAAATTTTCATGACGGAAATGAAATCGGAGATATACGTTTTGTTCGTCATGGTCTCAGCTTTCCAATGATATAAGACACTTGACCCTTAGGAGCAACGGTTTAGGAGTTATGAGCCCTTTCGCGCTTTTGGTTGCTATAGCGCCACCTATGGGCCAATCTGGCTCATAATTTGATAACCTCTCCTCGATTTTTGGACTACCTGTTGACAAAGTTTGAAGTCTCTAGCATTTACGGTTTGGTCTGCACGATCGCTTTTACGGCAGAAGAATAATAATAATAATTAAAGCTGCGAGCAGCATTTAGCGGGGTTCAAGCCATTTAAGGTCTTTAAGCATTTAACGCCTTTTGCATGAAAGGTTTTTAAGCACTGAATGAATTTGAGAGATATCAGGTGAAATGAAGTGAAAAACTGACAAAATGTGATTTTAAATATTATAAATATACTTTATAAAGTCTAAATATGAATATAGAACAATATTAATCAATAGTATGACAAAATTACTATTTTACTTTGCTACCATGATAAACATGTTGCTAGGTGGTTGCTAGGTTGTTCTTGATGGTTGTTATGGTGTTGCTAGGCAGTTGTTAGCTGTCACAGATGGTCACTATAATGTTTATAGAGTTCTTACTATGTTCTTTGCCTGATAAACACTTAGCTAATCACTGCTAGCATGTGTAGCATGTTGGAAGTGCTGTTTGCTAGCATGACAAACAGACAGACAGAGACACACACACACACACACACACACACACACACACACACACACACACACACACCTATTTTTGTGAAGTTTTGAGTTTTCGTTCAGTATTAATAGGCTTTTGAGCATGTTTTACCACACATATTCTCCAAATGACCCTGTTATAGCTACCCAAAGTGTAAAGTTCAACATGTTTTTGATAACTATTGATCAGGAGAGTCCAGAGAATCATACTGCTGTGGTTTGGTTCCGATCAGGCAAAAAAACCAAGGACTAGTTTGCAAAACGAGGTTTTTTACATAATTGTGAATATTTAAATAAAGATTTGATTGACAGTATTGGTTATAGAGGCAAAGTTGTTCAGTATGAGAAGATCTATCATAATATATGCATATTATGTGGCTGTTTTAACCCCACCTGATTACAGAGATGGAAAATACCATTTACAGCCAATACAGGCAATTCACCATAGGGAATACATGGTTTTCCAAGCTTTTTAACACTTATAGCGCCCCCTATACTCCGATCTCCATAAAACTTTGCATGTGTCTTCAACATGTTATGCCACATATACCAAATAATTTTCGTGAAGTTTTGAGTTTCCCCTTAGGATTTATAGGCTTTTTAGTGTATTTTGCCACGCCTCTTTTCTAAATGGCCCTGTTATAGCATCTAAATGCAAAAGTTAAACTTTTTTTCAATAATTATTGACCTAAAGAGTCTATAGAATTGTCCTAGATTGGTTTGGTTCCAATTGGGTAAAAAACCAGGGACTAGTTCGCAAAAGTAGGTTTTTAACATAATTACGAAAATTTAATTAATGATTTGATTGACAGCAATGGTTCCAGAGGCAAAGTTGTTCATCATGAGGAGATCTATGATATGATATTCATATTTCATGGATATGTGCAACGCCACGTGATTTCAGAGCCATAAAACTTGTTAGCGCCAACTAGTGGCCGATTTCTTTCAAAATTCTTACAAACCTCTAAGACCATGAGTCAAACATGCCCACTGAGTTTCGTTCCGATCAGCCTCCATTAACCTTGTCTAATAGGTCCTCAAAATTCATTGGTCTATGGCGGCCATGTTTTTTGAGATACACCAATGTCCTCATACACATACATGGTACCTTGGGCCAAGACACTGCTTACCAATTTTCAGGTCAATCGGACTAGAGGTTGCGTGGTTATAGCTATTTTCAGGTTTTTTCCACATTATAGCGCCACCAAGTGGTCAATCTTCACATTTTTTATATGCTGACCTCAGAATGAGCCCATACATATGTGTTCCAAGTTTGGTGAAGATATCTCATTTCCTTCTTGAGTTATAGCCTCTTTAGTAAAAAAGGCTCCGCCTTAAATGTACATTTCCACGCCCCTTTTCGTCCATGAGACAAAATTTCAACTTTTTTTTGATAATTATTGATATTCAGACTAGACAGAACATTTTGGCACTAGTTTGGTTCCGATATGTCAAAAAACCAGGGACTAGTTCGCAAAAGTAGGTTTTTGACAAAATTCAAAATGGCGGAAAAATTTGCATACCGGAAATGAAATCGGAGATATACGTTTTGTTCGACAAGGTCTCAGTTTTCCAATGATATAAGACACTTGAGTGTGGACCAAACGGTTTAGGAGTTATGAGCCCTTTTGCGGTTTCGGTTGCTGTAGCGCCACCTATTGGCCAATCTGGCTCATAATTTGATAACCTCTCCTCGATTTTTGGACTACCTATTGACAAAGTTTGAAGTCTCTAGCTCTTACGGTTTGGTCTGCACGATGAGTTTTACGGCAGAATAATAATAATAAAAATCAGTACAATTACAATAGGGTTTCAGCACTTCGTGCTTGAACCCCTAATAATAATAATAAAAATCAATACAATTACAATAGGTGTTCAGCACTTCGTGCTTGAACCCCTAAAAATCAGTACAAATACAATAGGTGTTCAGCACTTCGTGCTTGAACCCCTAATAATAATAAAAATCAGTACAAATACAATAGGTGTTCAGCACTTCGTGCTTGAACCCCTAATAAAGCTGCAAGCAGCATTTAGCGGGGTTCAAGCATTTAAGGCCTTTTAACCACATAGGCATTAAAGACATTAAGTTTTATTTAGCAAGATTTTAAACACTGAAATAATAGATGGAAAAGTCCATTTACAGCCAATATAGGCAATTTACCATAAAAAATGCATGGTTTTTATAGCTTTTTAACAGTTATAGCGCCACCTATAGTCCGATCTCTTTAAAACTTTTCATGCTTCATCAGCATGTCATGCTACATATACCCAACAATTTTCGTGAATTTTAGAGCTTCCCTTTTGAGTTAGCGCCAACTAGTGGCCGATTTCTTTCAAAAATCTTACAGACCTCTAGGACCATGAGTCAAACATGCCCACCAAGTTTCGTTCCGATCGGCCTCTGTTAACCTTGTCTAATAGGTGCTCAAATTTCATTGGCCGATGGCGGCCATGTTTTTTGAGATACGCCAATGTCTGCATACCAATTTTCAGGTTAATTGGACTAGCGATCGCGTGGTTATAGCCCTTTTCATGTTTTTTTTCACATTATAGCGCCACCAAGTGGCCAATCGTCGCAATATTTTTATCGTGACCTCAAATTGAGCCGATATACATGTGTACCAAGTTTGGTGACGGTATCTCATTTCCTTCTTGAGTTATAGCCTTTTTAGTAAAATAGGCTCCACCCTGAATGTCCATTTTGAAGCCAATTAGCAAAAATGAATTGAAATTTCAACTTTTTTTCGATAACTATTGATAAACAGAGACCAGAGAACATTTTGACACTGGTTTGGTTCCGATCGGTCAAAAAACCAGGGACTAGTTTGCAAAAGTAGGTTTTTAACATAATTGTGAATATTTAATTAATGATTTGATTGACAGCAATGGTTTTAGAGGCAAATTTGTTCAGCATGAGGAGATCTATCATATGATATGCATATTTTGTGGATGCGTGAAAAAACACGTGATTTCAGAGCCATAAAACTCGTTAGCGCCAACTAGTGGCCGATTTCTTTCAAAATTCTTACAGACCTCTAGGACCATGAGTCAAACATGCCCATCAAGTTTCGTTCCGATCGGCCTCTGTTAACCCCATCTAATAGGTGCTCAAATTTCATTGGCCGATGGCGGCCATGTTTTTTGAGATACGCCAATGTCCTCATAGACGTACATGGGGCCTTGGACCAAGACACTGCATACCAATTTTCAGGTCAATCGGACTAGCGGTCGCGTGGTTACAGCCCTTTTCATGTTTTTTTCGCATTATAGCGCCACCAAGTGGCCAATCATCGCGATTTTTTTATCGTGACCTCAAATTGAGCCGATATACATGTGTACCAAGTTTGGTGACGATATCTCATTTCCTTCTTGAGTTATAGCCTTTTTAGTAAAATAGGCTCCGCCCTGAACGTCCATTTTGAAGCCAATTAGCATAAATGAATCGAAATTTCAACTTTTTTTTGATAACTATTGATAAACAGAGACCAGAGAACATTTTGACACTGGTTTGGTTCCGATCGGTCAAAAAACCAGGGACTAGTTTGCAAAAGTAGGTTTTCAATAAAATTCAAAATGGCGGAAAAATTTGCATACTGGAAATAATATCTGAGATATACATTTTGTTCGCCAAGGACTCAGCTTTCCAATGATATATGACACTTGAGTGTGGACCAAACGGTTTAGGAGTTATGAGCCTTTTCTCGCAATTGATTGCTATAGCGCCACCTATGGGCCAATTGGGGTCATAGCTTCTCAGGGTCTCCCCAACATGAGTACTACCATCTGACAAAGTTTCAAATTTCCAGCTCTTACGGTTTGGTCTGCACGATGCGTTTTAGCGGAGAATAATAATAATAATAATAATTAAAGCTGCAAGCAGCATTTAGCGGGGTTCAAGCCTTTAAGGCCTTTAAAGCACATAGGCATTAAAGACATTACGTTTTATTTAGCAAGATTTTAAACACTGAAATAATAGAAGGAAAAGTCCATTCACAGCCAATATAGGCAATTTACCATAGGGAATGCATGGTTTTTAAAGCTTTTTAACAGTTATAGCGCCACCTATAGTCCGATCTCTTTAAAACTTTGCATGCTTCATCAGCATGTCATGCCACATATACCCAACAATTTTCGTGAATTTTTGAGCTTCCCTTTTTGGTTAGCGCCAACTAGTGGCCGATTTCTTTCAAAATTCTTACAGACCTCTAGGACCATGAGTCAAACATGCCTACCGAGTTTCGTTCCGATCGACCTCCGTTAACCCCATCTAATAGGTGCTCAAAATTAATTGGCTGATGGCGGCCATGTTTTTTGAGATACACCAATGTCCTCATAGACTTATATAGTAACTTGGGCCAAGACACTGCATACCAATTTTCAGGTCAATCGGACTAGCGGTCGTAGTTTTTTTCACATTATAGCGCCACCAACTGGTCAAACGTCGCGATTTTTTTATCGAGACCAAAAAATGAGCCCATACACATGTGTACCAAGTTTGGTGAAGATATCTCATTTCCTTCTTAAGTTATAGCCTTTTTAGTAAAATAGGCTCCGCCCACAACATTCTTTTTCCACCCCTTAGCAACCGTAAATCGAAATTTCTACTTTTCTCAATGAATATTGATATTCAGACTACAGAGAACATTTTGGCACTGGTTTGGTTCCGATTGGGCAAAAAAACAGGGACTAGTTCGCAAAAGTAGGTATTTAAAGCATTTGACGCCTTTTGCATGAAAGGTTTTTACCATGGATTTACCACGTTCTAGCATGGTTTACCATGATTTACCACGTTCTAGAATGATGTACCATGATTCTATTGTGATTTACCATAGTTTACCATGATTTACCATGATTTTATTGTGATTTACCATAGTTTACCATGGTGTATTATGATTTACCATGATTCTAGCATATTTTACCATGATTTACCATGTTCTAGCATGGTTTACCGTGATTTACCATAGTTTACCATGATTTACCACGTTGTATTATGATTTACCATGATTCTAGCATATATTACCATGATTTACCATGTTTTATTATGATTTACCATGATTCTAGCATATATTACCATGATTTACCACATTCTAGAATGATTTACCATGATTCTATTGTGATTTACCATAGTTTACCATGATTTACCACGTTGTATTATGATTTACCATGATTCTAGCATATATTACTATGATTTACCACGTTCTAGTATGATTTACCATGATTCTAGCATATATTACCATGATTTACCACGTTCTAGTATGATTTACCAAGATTCTAGCGTATATTACTATGATTTACCATGTTCTAGTATGATTTACCATCATTCTAGCATATATTACCATGATTTACCACGTTCTAGTATGATTTACCATGATTCTAGCATATATTACTATGATTTACCATGTTCTAGTATGATTTACCATGATTCTAGCATGGTTTACCATAGTTTAACATGATTTACCATGTTCTGGCATGGTTTACCATGATTTACCACGTTCTAGTATGATTTACTATGATTCTATAGTGATTTACCACGTTCTAGTATGAACAAATTAATTGGTCAACATTGTCAAAATGTCATTTGCAATGTAGTTATAATGATTTTCTAAACTGGCTTACTGACCAGAATGAACCAATGAGTGGTCTTCTGCTGCCCTCTGGTGGCCGTTTATTATAGCAATTTTTGGGAACACACCATTTAAAGCAATGGTACCTCATCACATTTCTCCCTTTTATAGAGGCATATATTGCCCGATCTCCATGAAATTTTTCATGCTTCTTTAGAGTAATATTCTGCACGTGCCCACCTATTTTTGTGAAGTTTGTAGTTTTCATTCAGGATTAATAGGTTTTTGAGCATGCTTTGCCAGACCCCCTCTTTTTAAATGACCCTGTTATAGTCATCCAAATTCAAAAGTTCAACTTTTTTTCAATGAATATTTATCTAGAGAGTCTAGAGAATTGTCCTAGACTGGTTTGGTTCCGATCGGGGAAAAAACCAGGGACTAGTTTGCAAAAGTATGTTATTAATATAGTTGCAAATATTTAATTAATGATATGATTGACAGCAATACTGCCCTACAAAGGCAAAAGACCTTAACTCACTGGAGTGTGGAACTGAGAAAAATGACTTTAAAGATTTTTTGTTGTCCAGCCAAATTAGTTATAGGTAGGACACTGGAAATCTGGCATTTAGATGTTTTAGTAATGACAATTATCTACATACACTTTTTTTTTACTCAAACTTGACTTTTGACCCCTATTTTGAAGTTACGGCACTCTGCCTTTGTATTGTCTGCAAAAAATGTGGAGTCATGCCAAGGCAAAAGGCAGTAACTTCCATATTATCAATATTTGGTTGCTTATCACCATTTGCAAAATCAATATAGTAACACCTTTATAAAATCTAATGATCATGGCATTTATTTTGGATGATTTACAATTAATTATAGCCATCTTATTATTATTAAGGACACAATACCTCTAGTAAAGAGAATCTTCATTGGTGTGCAGCAAAACTTACAGGTTGATAGGTGACACTGAATTATATGAACAAGATAAGATTATTTCTAATGAGTAAACATTTGCATATATAATGCAAAGATATAAAAAAATAGAACAAATAAAAAATCTTGTAAAAATGCATGTGATAAATAAGACAAATAGCAAACAGTGCCGCTGGTTAATCAAGGGTTAAGTTTGGCTATCACGCTCTAATGACAGCACTGACTGGATCGGATTGCCCATTCATAGGCTAAACAGAGTAATTATTTATTGCAATATGTTTTTATTGTTTTTATCTAGTAAAAAAAGATACAATAGGCTACATAGCTTATACTTTTACATCTTTGAATGAAAATCGCCAAGCCTAAAAGGACAACTTTTAGATTGATGTGAACGACAGGAATAATTCTCAGAATGCTTGTGGATTAAACATCTCCGATGACGTTCATTGGCATGGATTTTATCGGGTTTACAAGAAAAGGTAGGATATATGGATATAATTGCGAACTGTTACTAGCCTACTGATTGTATGCGTGATCGCACGCTGTCACTGCATTCGAGTAGCCTACACACACTCGTGCAGTGGGCAGCCCCAGACTGCCTGACAGCGCGCTGAGAGAATATTCTGCATTATGAAAACATGTATGACAGTACACAGGCTACACCGTAACTCAAACGCGGCAAACTTTAATAGACATTAATACAAAGGCGGGACACCATAACTGCATGTCGGTACCGTAACTTAATTTAGACGCATGGCTAAACAAAGGCAGAGTACCGTAACTCAGTTTGAGTGTTCTAAAACCAAGGCAAAGAGCGGTAACTGCTGTTACGGTGTTCTGCCTTGGTTTCTCCTGGGCTTTTGGAAGTTACTGTTCAGACAATCCATAATTTTCTCGAAAAAACAACATAATTGACTAACGATATTTATCCACATGATAAAGGAGGTCTTGAAAGTCCCAAAAATGTCAATAACTCATTTTCGACCAAAAACGAAGTTACGGCCTTTTGCCTTTGCACGGCAGAATAGTTCTAGAGGCAAAGTTGTTCAACATGAGGAGATCTATCAGGTGATATGCATATTTTGTGGATGGGTGCCACACCACGTGATTACAGAGCCATAAAACTCGTTAGCGCCAACTAGTGGCCGATTTCTTTCAAAATTCTTACAGACCTCTAAGGCCATGAGTCAAACATGCCAATCAAGTTTTGTTCCGATCAGCCTTCGTTACCCTTGTCTTATAGGTGCTCAAATTTCATTGGCTGATAGCGGCCATATTTTTTGAGATACGCCAATGTCCTCATAGATATACATGGTACCTTCGGCCAAGACACTGCATACCAATTTTCAGGTCAATCGGACTAGCGGTCGTGTGGTTATAGCTATTTTCATGTTTTTTTCACATTATAGCGCCACCAAGTGGTCAATCGTCGCGATTTTTTTATCGAAATCAGAGAATGAGCCCATACACATGTGTACCAAGTTTGGTGAAGATATCTCATTTCATTTTTGAGTTATAGTCTTTTTAGTAAAATAGGCTCCGCCCTGAGCGTCCATTTTGATCCCCTTATCTTCCGTGAATCGAAATTTCAACTTTTTCTCAATGAATGTTCATATTCAGACTACAGAAAACATTTTGGCACTGGTTTGGTTCCGATCGGTCAAAAAACCAGGGACTAGTTCGTAAAAGTAGGTTTTCAACAAAATTCAAAATGGCGGAAAATTTTTAATGACGGAAATGAAATCGGAGATATACGTTTTGTTCGCCAAGGTCTCAGCTTTCCAATGATATAAGACACTTGAGTGTGGACCAAACGGTTTAGGAGTTATGAGCCATTTTGCGCAATTGACTGCTATAGCGCCACCTATAGGCCAATCTGGCTCATAATTTGATAACCTTTCCTCGATTTTTGTACTACCTATTGACAAAGTTTCAAGTTTCCAGCCCTTACGGTTTGGTCTGCACGATGCGTTTTTCGGCTGAATAATAATAACAATAATAATTAAAGCTGCAAGCAGCATTTAACGGGGTTCAAGCCTTTAAGGCCTTTTAAGCACATAGGCATTAAAGACATTAAGTTTTATTTAGCAAGATTTTAAACACTGAAATAATAGATGGAAAAGTCCATTTACAGCCAATATAGGCAATTTACCATAGGAAATGCATGGTTTTTAAAGCTTTTTAACAGTTATAGCGCCACCTCTACTCCGATCTCTTTAAAACATTGCATGCTTCATCAGCATGGTATGCCACATATACCCAACAATTTTCGTGAAGTTTTGAGTTTTACCTTAGGATTTATAGGCTTTTGAGTGTATTTTGCCACGCCTCTTTTTAAAATGGCCCTGGTATAGCCATCCAAATGTAAAAGTTCAACTTTTTTTCAAAGATTATTGATCTAGAGAGTCCAGAGAATTATCCTAGACTGGTTTGGTTCCGATCGGGCAAAAAACCAGGGACTAGTTCGCAAAAGTAGGTTTTCAACATAATTACGGAAATTGAATTAATGATTTGATTGACAGCAATGGTTCTAGAGGCAAAGTTGTTGATCATGAGGAGACCTATCATATGATATGCATATTTTGTGGATGTGTGCAACACCACGCGATTACAGAGCCATAAAACTCGTTAGCGCCAACTAGTGGCCGACTTCTTTCAAAATTCTTACAGACCTCTAGGACCATGAGTCAAACATGCCCACTGAGTTTCGTTCCGATCGGCCTCCGATAACCTTGTCTAATAGATGCTCAAATTCATTGGCCGATGGCGGCCATGTTTTTTGAGATACGCCAATGTTCTCATAGACATACATGGGGCCTTGGGCCAAGACACTGCATACCAATTTTCAGGTCAATCGGACTAGCAATCGCGTGGTTATAGCCATTTTCATGATTTTTTCACATTATAGCGCCACCAAGTGGCCAATCGTCGCGATTTTTTTATCGTGACCTCAAATTGAGCCCATACACATGTGTACCAAGTTTGGTGAAGATATCTAATTTCTTGCTGGAGTTATAGCCTCTTTAGTAAAATAGGCTCCGCCCTGAGCGTCTATTTTGATCCCCTTATCTTCCGTGAATCGAAATTTCAACTTTTTTTCAAAGATTATTGATATTCAGACTACAGACAACATTTTGGCACTGGTTTGGTTCCGATCGGTCAAAAACTCAGGGACTAGTTTGCAAAAGTAGGTTTTCGACAAAATTCAAAATGGCGGAAAAATTTTCATGACAAAAATGAAATCGGAGATATACGTTTTGTTCGCCAAGGTCTCAGCTTTCCAATGATATAAGACACTTGAGTGTGGACCAAACGGTTTAGGAGTTATGAGCCCTTTCTCGCAATTGATTGCTATAGCGCCACCTATGGGCCAATCGGGCTCATAATTTGATAACCTTTCCTCGATTTTTGTACTACCTATTGGCCAAGTTTCAAGTCTCTAGCCCTTACAGTTTGGTCTGCACGATGCGTTTTTCGGCTGAATAATAATAATAATAATAATAATAATAATAATTAAAGCTGCGAGCAGCATTTAGCGGGGTTCAAGCCATTTAAGGTTTTTAAGCATTTGACACCTTTTGCATGAAAGGCTTTTAAGTACTGAATGAATTTGAGAGATATCAGGTGAAATGAAGTGATAAACTGACAAAATGTGATTTTAAATATTATAATAATGACTTTATAAAGTCTAAATATGAATTGATCAGGAGAGTGCAGAGAATCATACTGCTGTGGTTTGGTTCCGATCAGGCAAAAAACCTAGGACTAGTTTGCAAAACGAGGTTTTTAACATAATTGTGAATATTTAAATAAAGATTTGATTGACAGTATTGGTTATAGAGGCAAAGTTGTTCAGTATGAGAAGATGTATCATGATATATGCATATTATGTGGCTGTTTTAACCCCACCTGATTACAGAGATTCACCATAGGGAATACATGGTTTTCAAAGCTTTTTAACACTTATAGCGCCCCCTATACTCCGATCTCCATAAAACTTTGCATGTGTCTTCAACAGGTTATGCCACATATACCCAACAATTTCCGTGAAGTTTTGAGTTTTCCCTTAGGATTTATAGGCTTTTGAGTGTATTTTGCCACGCCTCTTTTCTAAATGGCCCTGTTATAGCCATCCAAATGCAAAAAATCTCCTTTTTTTTGATAATTATTGATCTAGAGAGTCCAGAGAATTGTCCTAGACTGGTTTGGTTCTGATTGGGCAAAAAACCAGGGACTAGTTCGCAAAAGTAGGTTTTTAACATAATTGCAAATATTTATTTAATGATTTGATTGACAGCAATGGTTCTGGAGGCAAAGTTGTTCAACATGAGGAGATCTATCATATGATATGCATATTTTGCCGATGTGTGCAACGCCACGTGATTGCAGAGCCATAAAACTCGTTAGCGCCAGCTAGTGGCCGATTTCTTTCAAAACTCTTACAGACCTCTAGGACCATGAGTTAAACATGCCCACTGAGTTTTGTTCCGATCGACCTCCGTTAACCCTGTCTAATAGGTGCTCAAATTTCATTGGCCGATGGCGGCCATGTTTTTTGAGATACGCCAATGTTCTCATAGACAGACATGGTACCTTGGGCCAAGACACTGCATACCAATTTTCCAGTCAATCGGACTAGCGGTCGCGTGGTTATAGCCCTTTTTGTGTTTTTTCCATGTTATAGCGCCACCAAGTGGCCAATCGTCGCGATTTTTTTATCGTGACCAAAGACTGAGCCCATACACATGTGTACCAAGTTTGGTGAAGATATCTCATTTCTTGCTGTAGTTATAGCCTCTTTAGTAAAATAGGCTCCGCCTTAAATGTGCATTTCCACGCCCCTTTTCGTTCATGAGTCAAAATTTCAACTTTTTTTTGATAATTATTGATATTCAGACTAGAGAGAACATTTTGGCATTGGTTTGGTTCTGATATGTCAAAAAACCAGGGACTAGTTTGCAAAAGTAGGTTTTTGACAAAATTCAAAATGGCGGAAAAATTTGCATACCGGAAATGAAATCGGAGATATACGTTTTGTTCGTCATGGTCTCAGCTTTCCAATGATATAAGACACTTGACCCTTAGGATGAATGGTTTAGGAGTTATGAGCCATTTCGCGTTTTTGGTTGCTGTAGCGCCACCTATTGGCCAATCTGGCTCATAATTTGATAACCTTTCCTCGATTTTTGGACTACCTATTGACAAAGTTTGAAGTCTCTAGCATTTACGGTTTGGTCTGCACGATGAGTTTTACGGCAGAATAATAATAATAATAATAATAATTAAAGCTGCAAGCAGCATTTAACGGGGTTCAAGCCTTTAAGGCCTTTAAAGCACAGAGGCATTAAAGACATTAAGTTTTATTTGGCAAGATTTTAAACACTGAAATAATAGATGGAAAAGTCCATTTACAGTCAATATAGGCAATTTACCATAGGAAATGCATGGTTTTTAAAGCTTTTTAACAGTTCTAGCGCCACCTATAGTCCGATCTCTTTAAAACATTGCATGCTTCATCAGCATGTTATGCCACATATACCCAACAATTTTCGTGAAGTTTTGAGTTTTACCTTAGGATTTATAGGCTTTTGAGTGTATTTTGCCACGGCTCTTTTTTAAATGGCCCTTTTATAGCCATCCAAATGTAAAAGTTTAACTTTTTTTCAAAGATTATTGATGTAGAGAGTCTAGAGAATTATCCTAGACTGGTTTGGTTCCGATCGGGCAAAAAACCAGGGACTAGTTCGCAAAAGTAGGTTTTTAACATAATTACAAAAATTGAATTAATGCTTTGATTGACAGCAATGGTTCTAGAGGCAAAGTTGTTCAGCATGAGGAGATCTATCATATGATATGCATATTTTGTGGATGTGTGCAACACCACGTGATTACAGAGCCATAAAACTCGTTAGCGCCAACTAGTGGCCGATTTCTTTCAAAATTCTTACAGACCTTTAGGACCATGAGTCAAACATGCCCACCGAGTTTCGTTCCGATCGGCCTCCGATAACCTTGTCTAATCGGTGCTCAAATTCATTGGCAGATGGCGGCCATGTTTTTTGAGATACGCCAATGTCCTCATAGACATACATGGTACCTTGGGCCAAGACACTGCATACCAATTTTCAGGTCAATCGGACTAGCAATCGCGTGGTTATAGCTGTTTTAGTATTCTTTTCACATTATAGCGCCACCAAGTGGCCAATCGTCGCGATTTTTTTATCGTGACCTCAAATTGAGCCCATACACATGTGTACCAAGATTGGTGAAGATATCTCATTTCATTTTTGAGTTATAGTCTTTTTAGTAAAATAGGCTCCGCCCTGAGCGTCCATTTTGATCCCCTTATCTTCTGTGATTCGAAATTTCAACTTTTTTTCAAAGATTATTGATATTCAGACTACAGACAACATTTTGGCACTGGTTTGGTTCCGATCGGTCAAAAACTCAGGGACTAGTTCACAAAAGTAGGTTTTCGACAAAATTCAAAATGGCGGAGAAATTTTCATGACGGAAATCAAATCGGAGATATACGTTTTGTTCGCCAAGGTCTCAGCTTTCCAATGATATAAGACACTTGAGTGTGGACCAAACGGTTTAGGAGTTATGAGCCCTTTCTCGCAATTGATTGCTATAGCGCCACCTATGGGCCAATCGGGCTCATAATTTGATAACCTTTCCTCGATTTTTGTACTACCTATTGGCCAAGTTTCAAGTCTCTAGCCCTTACAGTTTGGTCTGCACGATGCGTTTTTCGGCTGAATAATAATAATAATAATAATTAAAGACACTAAGTTTTATTTAGCAAGGTTTTAAACACTAAAATAATAGATGGAAAAGTCCATTTACAGCCAATATAGGCAATTTACCATAGGAAATGCATGGTTTTTATAGCTTTTTCACAGTTATAGCGCCACCTATAGTCCGATCTCTTTAAAACATTGCATGCTTCATCAGCATGTCATGCCACATATACCCAACAATTTTCGTGAAGTTTTGAGTTTCCCCTTAGGATTTATAGGCATTTGAGTGTATTTTGCCACGCCTCTTTTTTAAATGGCCCTGTTATAGCCATCCAAATGCAAAAGTTCAACTTTTTTTTGATAGTTATTGATCTAAAGAGTCCAGACAACTGTCCTAGACTTGTTTGGTTCTGATCGGGCAAAAAACCAGGGTCAAGTTCACAAAAGTAGGTTTTTAACATAATTACGAATATTTAATTAACGATTTGATTGACAGCAATGGCCCTAGAGGCAAAGTTGTTCAACATGAGGAGATCTATCATATGATATGCATATTTTGCGGATGTATGCAACACCACGTGATTACAGAGTTATAAACATAATAGGTGCTCAAATTTCATTGGCCTATGGCGGCCATGTTTTTTGAGATACGCCAATGTCCTCATAGACATACATGGTACCTTGGGCCACGACACCGCATACCAATTTTCAAGTCAATCGGACTAGCGGTCGTGTGGTTATAGCCGTTTTTGTGTTTTTTTCATGTTATAGCGCCACCAAGTGGCCAACTGTCGCGATATTTTTATCGTGACCAAATACTGAGCCCATACACATGTGTACCAAGTTTGGTGAAGATATCTAATTTCCTTCTTGAGTTATAGCCTTTTTAGTAAAATAGGCTCCGCCCTGAACGTCCATTTTTAAGCCCTTTAGCAAAAATGAAACAAAATTTCAACTTGTTTTTGATAATTATTGATATTCAGACTAGACAGAACATTTTGGCACTGGTTTGGTTCCGATATGTCAAAAAACCAGGGACTAGTTTGCAAAAGTAGGTTTTTGACAAAATTCAAAATGGCGGAAAAATTTTCATGACGGAAATGAAATCGGAGATATACGTTTTGTTCGCCAAGGACTCAGCTTTCCAATGATATAAGACACTTGAGTGTGGACCAAACGGTTTAGGAGTTATGAGCCCTTTCTCGCAATTGATTGCTATAGCGCCACCTATGGGCCAATCTGGCTCATAATTTGATAACCTCTCCTCGATTTTTGGACTACCTTCGGGTAAAGTTTCAAGTCTCTAGCCCTTACGGTTTGGTCTGCACGATGCGTTTTATCGGAGAATAATAATAATAATAATAATAATAATAATAATAATAAAAATCAGTACAATTACAATAGGGTTTCAGCACTTCGTGCTTGAACCCCTAATAATAATAATAAAAATCAGCACAAATACAATAGGTGTTCAGCACTTCGTGCTTGAACCCCTAATAATAATAAAAATCAGTACAAATACAATAGGTGTTCAGCACTTCGTGCTTGAACCCCTAATTAAAGCTGCGAGCAGCATTTAGCGGGGTTCAAGCAATTTAAGGTCTTTAAGCATTTGACGCCTTTTGCATGGAAGGTTTTTAACCATTGAATGAATTTGTGAGATATCAGGTGAAATGAAATGATTAACTGACAAAATATGATTATAAATATTATAGTAGTGACTTTATAAAGTCTAAATATGAATTATAGAACAATATTAATCAATTGTATGACAATATTACTATTTTACTTTGCTAACATGATAAACATGTTGCTAGGTGGTTGCTAGGTTGTTCTTGATGGTTGTTATGGTGTTGCTAGGCAGTTGTTAGTTGTCACAGATGGTTACTATAATGTTTATAGAGTTCTATGTTATTTGCCTGATTTAACACTTAGCTAATCACTGCTAGCATGTGTAGCATGTTGGAAGTGCTGTTTGCTAGCATGACAGACAGACAGACAGACAGACAGACAGAGACACACACACACACACACACACACACACACACACACACACACACACACACACACACACACACACACACACACACACCACCTATTTTTGTGAAGTTTTGAGTTTTCGTTCAGTATTAATATGCTTTTGAGCATGTTTTACCACATCTATTCTCCAAATGACCCTGTTATAGCTCCCCAAAGTGTAAAGTTCAACATGTTTTTGATAACTATTGATCAGGAGAGTCCAGAGAATCATACTGCTGTGGTTTGGGTCCGATCAGGCAAAAAACCTAGGACTAGAGGTTTTTAACATAATTGTGAATATTTAAATAAAGATTTGATTGACAGTATTGGTTATAGAGGCAAAGTTGTTCACTATGAGAAGATCTATCATAATATATGCATATTATGTGGCTGTTTTAACGCCACCTGATTAACAAGATGGAAAACCATTTACAGCCAATACAGGCAATTCACACTAGGGAATACATGCTTTCCCAAGCTTTTTAACACTTATAGCGCCCCCTATATTCCGATCTCCATAAAACTTTGCATGTGTCTTCAACATGTTATGCCACATATACCCAACAATTTTCGTGAAGTTTTGAGTTTCCCTTTAGGATTTATAGGCTTTTGAGTGTATTTTGCCACGCCTCTTTTCTAAATGGCCCTGTTATAGCCATCCAAATGCAAAAGTTCAACTTTTTTTCAATAATTATTGACCTAGAGAGTCTATAGAATTGTCCTAGACTGGTTTGGTTCTGATTGGGTAAAAAACCAGGGACTAGTTCGCAAAAGTAGGTTTTTAACATAATTACGAAAATTTAATTAATGATTTGATTGACAGCAATGATTCCAGAGGCAAAGTTGTTCAACATGAGGAGATCTATCATATGATATGCATATTTTGCCGATGTGTGCAACACCACGTGATTGCAGAGCCATAAAACTCGTTAGCGCCAACTAGTGGCCGATTTCTTTCAAAATTCTTACAAACCTCTAAGACCATGTGTCAAACATGCCCACTGAGTTTCGTTCCGATCAGCCTCCATTAACCTTGTCTAGTAGGTGCTCAAAATTCATTGGTCTATGGCGGCCATGTTTTTTGAGATACACCAATGTCCTCATACACATACATGGTACCTTGGGCCAAGACACTGCATACCAATTTTCAGGTCAATCGGACTAGCGGTCGCGTGGTTATAGCTATTTTCATGTTTTTTCCACATTATAGCGCCACCAAGTGGTCAATCTTCACATTTTTTTTATCCTGACCTCAGAATGAGCCCCTACACATGTGTACCAAGTTTGGTGAAGATATCTAATTTCCTTCTTGAGTTATAGCCTCTTTAGTAAAAAAGGCTCCGCCTTAAATGTACATTTCCACGCCCCTTTTCGTCCATGAGACAAAATTTCAACTTTTTTTTGATAATTATTGATATTCAGACTAGACAGAACATTTTGGCACTAGTTTGGTTCCAATATGTCAAAAAACCAGGGACTAGTTCGCAAAAGTAGGTTTTTGACAAAATTCAAAATGGCGGAAAAATTTGCATACCGGAAATGAAATCGGAGATATACGTTTTGTTCGACAAGGTCTCAGTTTTCCAATGATATAAGACACTTGAGTGTGGACCAAACGGTTTAGGAGTTATGAGCCCTTTTGCGGTTTTGGTTGCTGTAGCGCCACCTATTGGCCAATCTGGCTCATAATTTGATAACCTCTCCTCGATTTTTGGACTACCTATTGACAAAGTTTGAAGTCTCTAGCTCTTACGGTTTGGTCTGCACGATGAGTTTTACGGCAGAATAATAATAATAACGAGCAGCATTTAGCGGGGTTCAAGCCATTTAAGGTCTTTAAGCATTTGACAACTTTTGCATGAAAGGCTTTTAAGCACTGAATGAATTTGAGAGATATCAGGTGAAATGAAGTGATAAACTGACAAAATGTGATTTTAAATTTTATAATAGTGACTTTATAAAGTCTAAATATGAATTGATCAGGAGAGTGCAGAGAATCATACTGCTGTGGTTTGGTTCCGATCAGGCAAAAAACCTAGGACTAGTTTGCAAAACGAGGTTTTTAACATAATTGTAAATATTTAAATAAAGATTTGATTGACAGTATTGGTTATAGAGGCAAAGTTGTTCAGTATGAGAAGATCTATCATAATATATGCATATTATGTGGCTGTTTTAACCCCACCTGATTACAGAGATTCACCATAGGGAATACATGGTTTTCAAAGCTTTTTAACACTTATAGCGCCCCCTATACTCCGATCTCCATAAAACTTTACACGTGTCTTCAACATGTTATGCCACATATACACAACAATTTTCGTGAAGTTTTGAGTTTCCCCTTAGGATTTATAGGCTGTTGAGTGTATTTTGCCACGCCTCTTTTCTAAATGGCCCTGTTATAGCCATCCAAATGCAAAAAATCTACTTTTTTTTGATAATTATTGATCTAGAGAGTCCAGAGAATTGTCCTAGACTGGTTTGGTTCTGATTGGGCAAAAAACCAGGGACTAGTTCGCGAAAGTAGGTTTTTAACATAATTGCAAATATTTATTTAACGATTTGATTGACAGCAATAGTTCTAGAGGCAAAGTTGTTCAACATGAGGAGATCTATCATATGATGTGCATATTTTGCCAATGTGTGCAACACCACGTGATTGCAGAGCCATAAAACTCGTTAGCGCCAACTAGTGGCCAATTTCTTTCAAAATTCTTACAGAACTCTAGGACCATGAGTCAAACAGGCCCACTGAGTTTCGTTTCGATCTACCTTCGTTAACCCTGTCTAATAGGTGCTCAAATTTCATTGGTCGATGGCGGCCATGTTTTTTGAGATACGCCAATGTTCTCATAGACAGACATGGGACCTTGGGCCAAGACACTGCACACCAATTTTCCAGTCAATCGGACTAGCGATCGCGTGGTTATAGCCTTTTTTGTGTTTTTTCCATGTTATAGCGCCACCAAGTGGCCAATCGTCGCGATTTTTTTATCGTGACCAAAGACTGAGCCCATAAACATGTGTACCAAGTTTGATGACGATATCTCATTTCTTGATGGAGTTATAGCCTCTTTATTAAAATAGGCTCCGCCTTAAATGTACATTTCCACGCCCCTTTACGTTCATGAGTCAAAATTTCAACTTTTTTTTGATAATTATTGATACTCAGACTAGAGAGAACATTTTGGCACTGGTTTGGTTCTGATATGTCAAAAAAACAGGGACTAGTTCGCAAAAGTAGGTTTTTGACAAAATTCAAAATGGCGGAAAAATTTGCATACCGGAAATGAAATCGGAGATATACGTTTTGTTCGTCATGGTCTCAGCTTTCCAATGATATAAGACACTTGACCCTTAGGATGAACGGTTTAGGAGTTATGAGCCAATTCGCGTTTTTGGTTGCTGTAGCGCCACCTATTGGCCAATCTGGCTCATAATTTGATAACCTCTCCTCGATTTTTGGACTACCTATTGACAAAGTTTGAAGTCTCTAGCATTTAGGGTTTGGTCTGCACGATGAGTTTTACGGCAGAATAATAATAATAATAATAATTAAAGCTGCGAGCAGCATTTAGCGGGGTTCAAGCCATTTAAGGTCTTTAAGCATTTAACGCCTTTTGCATGAAAGGTTTTTAAGCACTGAATGAATTTGAGAGATATCAGGTGAAATGAAGTGAAAAACTGACAAAATGTGATTTTAAATATTATAAATATACTTTATAAAGTCTAAATATGAATTATAGAACAATATTAATCAATAGTATGACAAAATTACTATTTTACTTTGCTAACATGATAAACATGTTGCTAGGTGGTTGCTAGGTTGTTCTTGATGGTTGTTATGGTGTTGCTAGGCAGTTGTTAGCTGTCACAGATGGTCACTATAATGTTTATAGAGTTCTTACTATGTTCTTTGCCTGATTAACACTTAGCTAATCACTGCTAGCATGTTGGAAGTGCTGTTTGCTAGCATGACAAACAGACAGACAGAGACACACACACACACACACACACACACACACACACACACACACACACACACACACACACCTATTTTTGTGAAGTTTTGAGTTTTCGTTCAGTATTAATAGGCTTTTGAGCATGTTTTACCACACCTATTCTCCAAATGACCCTGTTATAGCTACCCAAAGTGTAAAGTTCAACATGTTTTTGATAACTATTGATCAGGAGAGTCCAGAGAATCATACTGCTGTGGTTTTGTTCCGATCAGGCAAAAAAACCAAGGACTAGTTTGCAAAACGAGGTTTTTTACATAATTGTGAATATTTAAATAAAGATTTGATTGACAGTATTGGTTATAGAGGCAAAGTTGTTCAGTATGAGAAGATCTATCATAATATATGCATATTATGTGGCTGTTTTAACCCCACCTGATTACAGAGATGGAAAATACCATTTACAGCCAATACAGGCAATTCACCATAGGGAATACATGGTTTTCCAAGCTTTTTAACACTTATAGCGCCCCCTATACTCCGATCTCCATAAAACTTTGCATGTGTCTTCAACATGTTATGCCACATATACCAAATAATTTTCGTGAAGTTTTGAGTTTCCCCTTAGGATTTATAGGCTTTTGAGTGTATTTTGCCACGCCTCTTTTCTAAATGGCCCTGTTATAGCCATCTAAATGCAAAAGTTAAACTTTTTTTCAATAATTATTGACCTAAAGAGTCTATAGAATTGTCCTAGATTGGTTTGGTTCCAATTGGGTAAAAAACCAGGGACTAGTTCGCAAAAGTAGGTTTTTAACATAATTACGAAAATTTAATTAATGATTTGATTGACAGCAATGGTTCCAGAGGCAAAGTTGTTCATCATGAGGAGATCTATGATATGATATTCATATTTCATGGATATGTGCAACACCACGTGATTTCAGAGCCATAAAACTTGTTAGCGCCAACTAGTGGCCGATTTCTTTCAAAATTCTTACAAACCTCTAAGACCATGAGTCAAACATGCCCACTGAGTTTCGTTCCGATCAGCCTCCATTAACCTTGTCTAATAGGTGCTCAAAATTCATTGGTCTATGGCGGCCATGTTTTTTGAGATACACCAATGTCCTCATACACATACATGGTACCTTGGGCCAAGACACTGCTTACCAATTTTCAGGTCAATCGGACTAGAGGTTGCGTGGTTATAGCTATTTTCAGGTTTTTTCCAAATTATAGCGCCACCAAGTGGTCAATCTTCACATTTTTTATATGCTGACCTCAAAATGAGCCCATACATATGTGTTCCAAGTTTGGTGAAGATATCTCATTTCCTTCTTGAGTTATAGCCTCTTTAGTAAAAAAGGCTCCGCCTTAAATGTACATTTCCACGCCCCTTTTCGTCCATGAGACAAAATTTCAACTTTTTTTTGATAATTATTGATATTCAGACTAGACAGAACATTTTGGCACTAGTTTGGTTCCGATATGTCAAAAAACCAGGGACTAGTTCGCAAAAGTAGGTTTTTGACAAAATTCAAAATGGCGGAAAAATTTGCATACCGGAAATGAAATCGGAGATATACGTTTTGTTCGACAAGGTCTCAGTTTTCCAATGATATAAGACATTTGAGTGTGGACCAAACGGTTTAGGAGTTATGAGCCCTTTTGCGGTTTTGGTTGCTGTAGCGCCACCTATTGGCCAATCTGGCTCATAATTTGATAACCTCTCCTCGATTTTTGGACTACCTATTGACAAAGTTTGAAGTCTCTAGCTCTTACGGTTTGGTCTGCACGATGAGTTTTACGGCAGAATAATAATAATAAAAACAAGATTTTAAACACTGAAATAATAGATGGAAAAGTCCATTTACAGCCAATATAGGCAATTTACCATAGGAAATGCATGGTTTTTAAAGCTTTTTAACAGTTATAGCGCCACCTCTACTCCGATCTCTTTAAAACATTGCATGCTTCATCAGCATGGTATGCCACATATACCCAACAATTTTCGTGAAGTTTTGAGTTTTACCTTAGGATTTATAGGCTTTTGAGTGTATTTTGCCACGCCTCTTTTTAAAATGGCCCTGGTATAGCCATCCAAATGTAAAAGTTCAACTTTTTTTCAAAGATTATTGATCTAGAGAGTCCAGAGAATTATCCTAGACTGGTTTGGTTCCGATCGGGCAAAAAACCAGGGACTAGTTCGCAAAAGTAGGTTTTCAACATAATTACGGAAATTGAATTAATGATTTGATTGACAGCAATGGTTCTAGAGGCAAAGTTGTTCATCATGAGGAGACCTATCATATGATATGCATATTTTGTGGATGTGTGCAACACCACGCGATTACAGAGCCATAAAACTCGTTAGCGCCAACTAGTGGCCGATTTCTTTCAAAATTCTTACAGACCTCTAGGACCATGAGTCAAACATGCCCACTGAGTTTCGTTCCGATCGGCCTCCGATAACCTTGTCTAATAGATGCTCAAATTCATTGGCCGATGGCGGCCATGTTTTTTGAGATACGCCAATGTTCTCATAGACATACATGGGGCCTTGGGCCAAGACACTGCATACCAATTTTCAGGTCAATCGGACTAGCAATCGCGTGGTTATAGCCATTTTCATGATTTTTTCACATTATAGCGCCACCAAGTGGCCAATCGTCGCGATTTTTTTATCGTGACCTCAAATTGAGCCCATACACATGTGTACCAAGTTTGGTGAAGATATCTAATTTCTTGCTGGAGTTATAGCCTCTTTAGTAAAATAGGCTCCGCCCTGAGCGTCCATTTTGATCCCCTTATCTTCCGTGAATCGAAATTTCAACTTTTTTTCAAAGATTATATATATTCAGACTACAGACAACATTTTGGCACTGGTTTGGTTCCGATCGGTCAAAAACTCAGGGACTAGTTCGCAAAAGTAGGTTTTCGACAAAATTCAAAATGGCGGAAAAATTTTCATGACGGAAATGAAATCGGAGATATACGTTTTGTTCGCCAAGGTCTCAGCTTTCCAATGATATAAGACACTTGAGTGTGGACCAAACGGTTTAGGAGTTATGAGCCCTTTCTCGCAATTGATTGCTATAGCGCCACCTATGGGCCAATCGGGCTCATAATTTGATAACCTTTCCTCGATTTTTGTACTACCTATTGGCCAAGTTTCAAGTCTCTAGCCCTTACAGTTTGGTCTGCACGATGCGTTTTTCGGCTGAATAATAATAATAATAATAATAATTAAAGCTGCAAGCAGCATTTAGCGGGGTTCAAGCCTTTAAGGCCTTTAAAGTACATAGGCATTAAAGACATTAAGTTTTATTTAGCAAGATTTTGAACACTAAAATAATAGATGGAAAAGTCCATTTACAGTCAATATAGGCAATTTAACATAGGAAATGCATGGTTCTTATAGCGTTTTAACAGTTATAGCGCCACCTATAGTCCAATCTCTTTAAAACTTTGCATGCTTCATCAGCATGTTATGCCACATATGCCCAACAATTTTCGTGAATTTTTGAGCTTCCCTTTTGAGTTAGCGCCAACTAGTGGCCGATTTCTTTCAAAATTCTTACAGACCTCTAGGACCATGAGTCAAACATGCCCACCGAGTTTCGTTCCGATCGACCTCTGTTAACCCCATCTAATAGGTGCTCAAACTTCATTGGCCGATGGCGGCCATGTTTTTTTAGAAACACCAATGTCCTCATAGACATACATGGTGCCTTGGACCAAGACACTGCCTACCAATTTTCAAGTCAATCGGACTAGTGGTCACGTGGTTATAGCACTTTTCATGTTTTTTTAACATTATAGGGCCACCAAGTGGTCAATCGTCGCGATTTTTTTATCGAGACCAAAAAATGAGCCCATACACATGTCTACCAAGTTTGGTGAAGATATCTCATTTCCTTCTTGAGTTATAGCCTTTTTACTAAAATAGGCTCCGCCCACAACATTCTTTTTCCACCCCTTAGCAACCGTGAATCGAAATTTCAACTTTTTCTCAATGAATATTGATATTCAGACTACAGAGAACATTTTGCCACTGGTTTGGTTTCGATCGGTCAAAAATCCAGGGACTAGTTCGCAAAAGTAGTTTTTCGACAAAATTCAAAATGGCGGAAAAATTTTCATGACGGAAATGAAATCGGAGATATAAGTTTTGTTTGCCAAGGACTCAGCTTTCCAATGATATAAGACACTTGATTGTGGACCAAAGGGTTTAGGAGTTATGACCCTTTTTGCGCATTTGGTTGCTGTAGCGCCACCTATTGGCCAATCGGGGTCATACTTTCTGAGGTTCTCCCCAAATTGAGGACTACCATCTGACAAAGTTTCAAAGTTCCACGCTTTACGGTTTGGGCTGCACGATGCGTTTTAGCGGAGAATAATAATAATAATAACAAGCAGCATTTAGCGGGGTTCAAGCCTTTAAGGCCTTTAAAGCACATAGGCAATAAAGACATTAAGTTTTATTTAGCAAGATTTTAAACACTGAAATAATAGATGGAAAAGTCCATTCAAGCCAATATAGGCAATTTACCATAGGAAATGCATGGTTTTTAAAGCTTTTTAACAGTTATAGCGCCACCTATAGTCCGATCTCTTTAAAACTTTGCATGCTTCATCAGCATGTCATGCCACATATACCTAACAATTTTCGTGAATTTTTGATCTTCCCTTTTGGGTTAGCGCCAACTAGTGGCCGATTTCTTTCAAAATTCTTACACACCTCTAGGACCATGAGTCAAACATGTCCACTGAGTTTCGTTCCGATCGACCTCTGTTAATCCCATCTAATAGGTGCTCAAAATTCATTGACTTATGGCGGCCATGTTTTTTGAGATACACCAATGTCCTCATAGACTTATATAGTACCTTGGGCCAAGACACTGCATACCAATTTTCAAGTCAATCGGACTAACGGTCGTTGTTTTTTTCACATTATAGCGCCACCAACTGGTCAAACGTCGCAATTTTTTTATCGAGACCAAAAAATGAGCCCATACACATGTGTACCAAGTTTGGTGAAGATATCTCATTTCCTTCTTAAGTTATAGCCTTTTTAGTAAAATAGGCTCCGCCCACAACATTCTTTTTCCACCCCTTAGCAACCGCATTAAAGACATTAAGTTTTATTTAGCAAGATTTTAAACACTGAAATAATAGATGGAAAATTCCATTTACAGCCAATATAGGCAATTTACCATAGGAAATGCATGGTTTTTAAAGCTTTTTAACAGTTATAGCGCCACCTATAGTCCGATCTCTTTAAAACTTTGCATGCTTCATCAGCATGTCATGCCACATATACCCAACAATTTTCGTGAATTTTTGAGCTTCCCTTTTGGGTTAGCGCCAACTAGTGGCCAATTTCTTTCAAAATTCTTACAGACCTCTAGGACCATGAGTCAAACATGTCCACTGAGTTTCGTTCCAATCGACCGCCATTAACCCCATCTAATAGGTGCTCAAAATTCATTGGCTGATGGCGGCCATGTTTTTTGAGATGCACCAATGTCCTCATAGACTTATATAGTACCTTGGGCCAAGACACTGCATACCAATTTTCAGGTCAATCGGACTAGCGGTCATGTGGTTATAGCTATTTTCATGTTTTTTTTCACATTATAGCGCCACCAAGTGGTCAATCGTCACGATTTTTTTATCGAGACCAAAGAATGAGCCCATACACACATGTACCAAGTTTGGTGAAGATATCTCATTTCATTTTTGAGTTATAGTCTTTTTAGTAAAATAGGCTCCGCCCTGAGCGTCCATTTTGATCCCCTTATCTTTCGTGAATCGAAATTTCAACTTTTTCTCAATGAATGTTGATATACAGACTACAGGCAACATTTTGGCACTGGTTTGGTTCCGATCGGTCAAAAAACCAGGGACTAGTTCGTAAAAGTAGGTTTTCAACAAAATTCAAAATGGCGGAAAATTTTTAATGACGGAAATAAAATCGGAGATATACGTTTTGTTCGCCAAGGTCTCAGCTTTCCAATGATATAAGACACTTGAGAGTGGACCAAACGGTTTAGGAGTTATGAGCCATTTTGCGCAA
Organism: Pseudorasbora parva; assembly: GCF_024679245.1. Classification (NCBI taxonomy): domain Eukaryota; kingdom Metazoa; phylum Chordata; class Actinopteri; order Cypriniformes; family Gobionidae; genus Pseudorasbora; species Pseudorasbora parva. Next base: position 13,957,968 of record NC_090185.1, on the reverse strand, counting down.
TTGATTGCTATACCGCCACCTATGGGCCAATCTGGCTCATAATTTGATAACCTTTCCTCGATTTTTGTACTACCTATTGACAAAGTTTCAAGTTTCCAGCCCTTACGGTTTGGTCTGCACGATGCGTTTTTCGGCTGAATAATAATAATAATAATAATTAAAGCTGCAAGCAGCATTTAACGGGGTTCAAGCCTTTAAGGCCTTTTAAGCACATAGGCATTAAAGACATTAAGTTTTATTTAGCAAGATTTTAAACACTGAAATAATAGATGGAAAAGTCCATTTACAGCCAATATAGGCAATTTACCATAGGAAATGCATGGTTTTTAAAGCTTTTTAACAGTTATAGCGCCACCTCTACTCCGATCTCTTTAAAACATTGCATGCTTCTTCAGCATGGTATGCCACATATACCCAACAATTTTCGTGAAGTTTTGAGTTTTACCTTAGGATTTATAGGCTTTTGAGTGTATTTTGCCACGCCTCTTTTTAAAATGGCCCTGGTATAGCCATCCAAATGTAAAAGTTCAACTTTTTTTCAAAGATTATTGATCTAGAGAGTCCAGAGAATTATCCTAGACTGGTTTGGTTCCGATCGGGCAAAAAACCAGGGACTAGTTCGCAAAAGTAGGTTTTCAACATAATTACGGAAATTGAATTAATGATTTGATTGACAGCAATGGTTCTAGAGGCAAAGTTGTTCATCATGAGGAGACCTATCATATGATATGCATATTTTGTGGATGTGTGCAACACCACGCGATTACAGAGCCATAAAACTCGTTAGCGCCAACTAGTGGCCGATTTCTTTCAAAATTCTTACAGACCTCTAGGACCATGAGTCAAACATGCCCACTGAGTTTCGTTCCGATCGGCCTCCGATAACCTTGTCTAATAGATGCTCAAATTCATTGGCCGATGGCGGCCATGTTTTTTGAGATACGCCAATGTTCTCATAGACATACATGGGGCCTTGGGCCAAGACACTGCATACCAATTTTCAGGTCAATCGGACTAGCAATCGCGTGGTTATAGCCATTTTAATGATTTTTTCACATTATAGCGCCACCAAGTGGCCAATCGTCGCGATTTTTTTTATCGTGACCTCAAATTGAGCCCATACACATGTGTACCAAGTTTGGTGAAGATATCTCATTTCCTGCTGGAGTTATAGCCTCTTTAGTAAAATAGGCTCCGCCCTGAGCGTCCATTTTGATCCCCTTATCTTCCGTGAATCGAAATTTCAACTTTTTTTCAAAGATTATTGATATGCAGACTACAGACAACATTTTGGCACTGGTTTGGTTCCGATCGGTCAAAAACTCAGGGACTAGTTCGCAAAAGTAGGTTTTCGACAAAATTCAAAATGGCGGAAAAATTTTCATGACGGAAATGAAATCGGAGATATACGTTTTGTTCGCCAAGGTCTCAGCTTTCCAATGATATAAGACACTTGAGTGTGGATCAAACGGTTTAGGAGTTATGAGCCATTTCGCGCAATTGATTGCTATAGCGCCACCTATAGGCCAATCTGGCTCATAATTTGATAACCTCTCCTCGATTTTTGTACTACCTATTGGCCAAGTTTCAAGTCTCTAGCCCTTACAGTTTGGTCTGCACGATGAGTTTTTCGGCTGAATAATAATAATAATAATAATAATAATAATAATAATAATAATAAAAATCAGTACAAATACAATAGGTGTTCAGCACTTCGTGCTTGAACCCCTAATAAAAATCAGTACAAATACAATAGGTGTTCAGCACTTCGTGCTTGAACCCCTAATAATAATAATAATAAAAATCAGTACAAATACAATAGGTGTTCAGCACTTCGTGCTTGAACCCCTAATTAAAGCTGCGAGCAGCATTTAGCGGGGTTCAAGCCATTTAAGGTCTTTAAGCATTTGACACCTTTTGCATGAAAGGCTTTTAAGCACTGAATGAATTTGAGAGATATCAGGTGAAATGAAGTGATAAAATGACAAAATGTGATTTTAAATATTATAATAGTGACTTTATAAAGTCTAAATATGAATTGATCAGGAGAGTGCAGAGAATCATACTGCTGTGGTTTGGTTCCGATCAGGCAAAAAACCTAGGACTAGTTTGCAAAACGAGGTTTTTAACATAATTGTGAATATTTAAATAAAGATTTGATTGACAGTATTGGTTATTGAGGCAAAGTTGTTCAGTATGAGAAGATCTATCATAATATATGCATATTATGTGGCGGTTTTAACCCCACCTGATTACAGAGATTCACCATAGGGAAAACATGGTTTTCAAAGCTTTTTAACACTTATAGCGCCCCCTATACTCCGATCTCTATAAAACTTTGCATGTGTCTTCAACATGTTATGCCACATATACCCAACAATTTTCGTGAAGTTTTGAGTTTCCCCTTAGGATTTATAGGCTTTTGAGTGTATTTTGCCACGCCTCTTTTCTAAATGGCCCTGTTATAGCCATCCAAATGCAAAAAAATCAACTTTTTTTGATAATTATTGATCTAGAGAGTCCAGAGAATTGTCCTAGACTGGTTTGGTTCTGATTGGGCAAAAAACCAGGGACTAGTTCGCAAAAGTAGGTTTTTAACATAATTGCAAATATTTATTTAACGATTTTATTGACAGCAATGGTTCTAGAGGCAAAGTTGTTCAACATGAGGAGATCTATCATATGATATGCATATTTTGCCGATGTGTGCAACACCACGTGATTGCAGAGCCATAAAACTCGTTAGCGCCAACTAGTGGCCGATTTCTTTCAAAATTCTTACAGACATCTAGGACCATGAGTTAAACATGCCCACTGAGTTTCGTTCCGATGGACCTCCGTTAACCCTGTCTAATAGGTGCTCAAATTTCATTGGCCGATGGCGGCCATGTTTTTTGAGATACGCCAATGTTCTCATAGACAGACATGGTACCTTGGGCCAAGACACTGTTTACCAATTTTCAAGTCAATCGGACTAGCGGTCGCGTGGTTATAGCCCTTTTTGTGTTTTTTCCATGTTATAGCGCCACCAAGTGGCCAATCGTCGCGATTTTTTTATCGTGACCAAAGACTGAGCCCATAAACATGTGTACCAAGTTTGGTGAAGATATCTCATTTCTTGCTGGAGTTATAGCCTCTTTAGTAAAATAGGCTCCGCCTTAAATGTACATTTCCACGCCCCTTTTCGTTCATGAGTCAAAATTTCAACTTTTTTTTGATAATTATTGATATTCAGACTAGAGAGAACATTTTGGCACTGGTTTGGTTCCGATATGTCAAAAAACCAGGGACTAGTTCGCAAAAGTAGGTTTTTGACAAAATTCAAAATGGCGGAAAAATTTGCATACCGGAAATGAAATCGGAGATATACATTTTGTTCGTCATGGTCTCAGCTTTCCAATGATATAAGACACTTGACCCTTAGGATGAACGGTTTAGGAGTTATGAGCCATTTCGCGTTTTTGGTTGCTGTAGCGCCACCTATTGGCCAATCTGGCTCATAATTTGATAACCTCTCCTCGATTTTTGGACTACCTATTGACAAAGTTTGAAGTCTCTAGCATTTACGGTTTGGTCTGCACGATGAGTTTTACGGCAGAATAATAATAATAATAATAATAATAATAATAATTAAAGCTGCGAGCAGCATTTAGCGGGGTTCAAGCCATTTAAGGTCTTTAAGCATTTGACACCTTTTGCATGAAAGGCTTTTAAGCACTGAATGAATTTGAGAGATATCAGGTGAAATGAAGTGATAAACTGACAAAATGTGATTTTAAATATTATAATAATGACTTTATAAAGTCTAAATATGAATTGATCAGGAGAGTGCAGAGAATCATACTGCTGTGGTTTGGTTCCGATCAGGCAAAAAACCTAGGACTAGTTTGCAAAACGAGGTTTTTAACATAATTGTGAATATTTAAATAAAGATTTGATTGACAGTATTGGTTATAGAGGCAAAGTTGTTCAGTATGAGAAGATCTATCATAATATATGCATATTATGTGGCTGTTTTAACCCCACCTGATTACAGAGATTCACCATAGGGAATACATGGTTTTCAAAGCTTTTTAACACTTATAGCGCCCCCTATACTCCGATCTCCATAAAACTTTGCATGTGTCTTCAACATGTTATGCCACATATACCCAACAATTTCCATGAAGTTTTGAGTTTTCCCTTAGGATTTATAGGCTTTTGAGTGTATTTTGCCACGCCTCTTTTCTAAATGGCCCTGTTATAGCCATCCAAATGCAAAAAATCAACTTTTTTTGATAATTATTGATCTAGAGAGTCCAGAGAATTGTCCTAGACTGGTTTGGTTCTGATTGGGCAAAAAAACAGGGACTAGTTCGCAAAAGTAGGTTTTTAACATAATTGCAAATACTTATTTAATGATTTGATTGACAGCAATGGTTCTGGAGGCAAAGTTGTTCAACATGAGGAGATCTATCATATGATATGCATATTTTGCCGATGTGTGCAACGCCACGTGATTGCAGAGCCATAAAACTCGTTAGCGCCAGCTAGTGGCCGATTTCTTTCAAAATTCTTACAGACCTCTAGGACCATGAGTTAAACATGCCCACTGAGTTTTGTTCCGATCGACCTCCGTTAACCCTGTCTAATAGGTGCTCAAATTTCATTGGTCGATGGCGGCCATGTTTTTTGAGATACGCCAATGTTCTCAAAGACAGACATGGTACCTTGGGCCAAGACATTGCATACCAATTTTCCAGTCAATCGGACTAGCGGTCGCGTGGTTATAGCCCTATTTGTGTTTTTTCCATGTTATAGCGCCACCAAGTGGCCAATCGTCGCGATTTTTTTATCGTGACCAAAGACTGAGCCCATAAACATGTGTACCAAGTTTGGTGAAGATATCTCATTTCTTGCTGTAGTTATAGCCTCTTTAGTAAAATAGGCTCCGGCTTAATTGTACATTTCCACGCCCCCTTTTCGTTCATGAGTCAAAATTTCAACTTTTTTTTGATAATTATTGATATTCAGACTAGAGAGAACATTTTGGCACTGGTTTGGTTCTGATATGTCAAAAAACCAGGGACTAGTTCGCAAAAGTAGGTTTTTGACAAAATTCAAAATGGCGGAAAAATTTGCATACCGGAAATGAAATCGGAGATATACGTTTTGTTCGTCATGGTCTCAGCTTTCCAATGATATAAGACACTTGACCCTTAGGATGAACGGTTTAGGAGTAATGAGCCATTTCGCGTTTTTGGTTGCTGTAGCGCCACCTATTGGCCAATCTGGCTCATAATTTGATAACCTCTCCTCGATTTTTGGACTACCTATTGACAAAGTATGAAGTCTCTAGCATTTACGGTTTGGTCTGCACGATGAGTTTTACGGCAGAATAATAATAATAATAATAATAATTAAAGCTGCAAGCAGCATTTAACGGGGTTCAAGCCTTTAAGGCCTTTTAAGCACATAGGCATTAAAGACATTAAGTTTTATTTAGCAAGATTTTAAACACTGAAATAATAGATGGAAAAGTCCATTTACAGCCAATATAGGCAATTTACCATAGGAAATGCATGGTTTTTAAAGCTTTTTAACAGTTATAGCGCCACCTCTACTCCGATCTCTTTAAAACATTGCATGCTTCATCAGCATGGTATGCCACATATACCCAACAATTTTCGTGAAGTTTTGAGTTTTACCTTAGGATTTATAGGCTTTTGAGTGTATTTTGCCACGCCTCTTTTCTAAATGGCCCTTTTATAGCCATCTAAATGCAAAAAATCAACTTTTTTTGATAATTATTGATCTAGAGAGTCCAGAGAATTGTCCTAGACTGGTTTGGTTCTGATTGGGCAAAAAACCAGGGACTAGTTCGCAAAAGTAGGTTTTTAACATAATTGCAAATATTTATTTAATGATTTGATTGACAGCAATGGTTCTAGAGGCAAAGTTGTTCAACATGAGGAGATCTATCATATGATATGCATATTTTGCCGATGTGTGCAACACCACGTGATTGCAGAGCCATAAAACTCGTTAGCGCCAACTAGTGGCCGATTTCTTTCAAAATTCTTACAGACCTCTAGGACCATGAGTCAAACATGCCCACTGAGTTTTGTTCCGATCGACCTCCGTTAACCCTGTCTAATAGGTGCTCAAATTTCATTGGCCGATGGCGGCCATGTTTTTTGAGATACGCCAATGTTCTCATAGACAGACATGGTACCTTGGGCCAAGACACTGCTTACCAATTTTCAAGTCAATCGGACTAGCGGTCGCGTGGTTATAGCCCTTTTTGTGTTTTTTCCATGTTATAGCGCCACCAAGTGGCCAATCGTCGCGATTTTTTTATCGTGACCAAAGACTGAGCCCATAAACATGTGTACCAAGTTTGGTGAATATATCTCATTTCTTGCTGGAGTTATAGCCTCTTTAGTAAAATAGGCTCCGGCTTAAATGTACATTTCCACGCCCCTTTTCGTTCATGATTCAAAATTTCAACTTTTTTTTGATAATTATTGATATTCAGACTAGACAGAACATTTTGGCACTGGTTTGGTTTCGATATGTCAAAAAACCAGGGACTAGTTCGCAAAAGTAGGTTTTTGACAAAATTCAAAATGGCGGAAAAATTTTCATGACGGAAATGAAATCGGAGATATACGTTTTGTTCGCCAAGGTCTCAGCTTTCCAATGATATAAGACACTTGAGTGTGGACCAAACGGTTTAGGAGTTATGAGCCCTTTTGCGCAATTGATTGCTATAGCGCCACCTATTGGCCAATCTGGCTCATAATTTGATAACCTTTCCTCGATTTTTGGACTACCTATTGACAAAGTTTCAAGTCTCTAGCCCTTACGGTTTGGTCTGCACGATGAGTTTTACGGCAGAATAATAATAATAATAATAATAATAATAAAAATCAGCACAAATACAATAGGTGTTCAGCACTTCGTGCTTGAACCCCTAAAAATCAGTACAATTACAATAGGGTTTCAGCACTTCGTGCTTGAACCCCTAAAAATCAGTACAATTACAATAGGGTTTCAGCACTTCGTGCTTGAACCCCTAAAAAAATCAGTACAATTACAATAGGGTTTCAGCACTTCGTGCTTGAACCCCTAATAATAATAAAAATCAGCACAAATACAATAGGGTTTCAGCACTTCGTGCTTGAACCCCTAATAAAAATCAGCACAAATACAATAGGTGTTCAGCACTTCGTGCTTGAACCCCTAAAAATCAGTACAATTACAATAGGGTTTCAGCATTTCATGCTTGAACCCCTAATAAAAATCAGCACAAATACAATAGGTGTTCAGCACTTCGTGCTTGAACCCCTAATAATAATAAAAATCAGTACAAATACAATAGGTGTTCAGCACTTCGTGCTTGAACCCCTAATTAAAGCTTTTTAACAGTTATAGCGCCACCTATAGTCCGATCTCTTTAAAACATTGCATACTTCATCAGCATGTTATGCCACATGTACCCAACGATTTTCGTGAAGTTTTGAGTTTCCCCTTAGGATTTATAGGCATTTGAGTGTATTTTGCCACACCTCTTTTTTAAATGGCCCTGTTATAGCCATCCAAATGCAAAAGTTCAACTTTTTTTGATAGTTATTGATCTAGAGAGTCCAGAGAACTGTCCTAGACTTGTTTGGTTCTGATCTGGCAAAAAACCAGGGTCAAGTTCACAAAAGTAGGTTTTTAACATAATTACGAATATTTAATTAACGATTTGATTGACAGCAATGGCCCTAGAGGCAAAGTTGTTCAACATGAGGAGATCTATCATATGATATGCATATTTTGCAGATGTATGCAACACCACGTGATTACAGAGCCATAAACATAATAGGTGCTCAAATTTCATTGGCCTATGGCGGCCATGTTTTTTGAGATACGCCAATGTCCTCATAGACATACATGGTACCTTGGGCCACGACACCGCATACCAATTTTCAAGTCAATCGGACTAGCGGTCGTGTGGTTATAGCCGTTTTTGTGTTTTTTCCATGTTATAGCGCCACCCAGTGGCCAATCGTCGCGATTTTTTTATCGTGACCAAAGACTGAGACCATACACATGTGTACGAAGTTTGGTGAAGATATCTCATTTTCTTCTTGAGTTATAGCCTTTTTAGTAAAATAGGCTCCGCCCTGAACGTCCATTTTGAAGCCCCTTAGCAAAAATGAATCGAAATTTCAATTTTTTTTCGATAACTATTGATAATTAGACACCAGAGAACACTTTGACCTTGGTTTGGTTCCGATCGGTCAAAAAACCAGGGACTAGTTCTCAAAAGTATATTTTCAACAAAATTCAAAATGGCGGAAAATTTTTCATGACGGAAATAAAATCGGAGATATACGTTTTGTTCGCCAAGGACTCAGCTTTCCAATGATATAAGACACTTGAGTGTGGACCAAACGGTTTAGGAGTTATGAGCCCTTTCTCGCAATTGATTGCTATAGCGCCACCTATAGGCCAATCTGGCTCATAATTTGATAACCTCTCCTCGATTTTTGGACTACCTTCGGGTAAAGTTTCAAGTCTCTAGCCCTTACGGTTTGGTCTGCACGATGCGTTTTATCGGAGAATAATAATAATAATAAAAATCAGTACAATTACAATAGGGTTTCAGCACTTCATGCTTGAACCCCTAATTAAAGCTGCGAGCAGCATTTAGCGGGGTTCAAGCAATTTAAGGTCTTTAAGCATTTGACGCCTTTTGCATGAAAGGTTTTTAAGCTCTGAATGAATTTGAGAGATATCAGGTGAAATGAAGTGAAAAACTGACAAAATGTGATTTGAAATATTTTAATAGTGACTTTATAAAGTCTAAATATGAATTAATCAGGAGAGTCCAGAGAATCATACTGCTGTGGTTTGGTTCCGATCAGGCAAAAAACCTAGGACTAGTTTGCAAAACGAGGTTTTTAACATAATTGTGAATATTTAAATAAAGATTTGATTGACAGTATTGGTTATAGAGGCAAAGTTGTTCAGTATGAGAAGATCTATCATAATATATGCATATTATGTGGCTGTTTTAACCCCACCTGATTACAGAGATGGAAAATACAATTTACAGGCAATTCACCATAGGGAATACATGGTTTTCAAAGCTTTTTAACACTTATAGCGCCCCCTATACTCCGATCTCCATAAAACTTTGCATGTGTCTTCAACATGGTATGCCACATATACCCAACAATTTTCGTGAAGTTTTGAGTTTCCCCTTAGGATTTATAGGCTTTTGAGTGTATTTTGCCACACCTCTTTTCTAAATGGCCCTGTTATAGCCATCCAAATGCAAGAAATCAACTTTTTTTGATAATTATTGATCTAGAGAGTCCAGAGAATTGTCCTAGACTGGTTTGGTTCTGATTGGGCAAAAAACCAGGGACTAGTTCGCAAAAGTAGGTTTTTAACATTATTGCAAATATTTATTTAACGATTTGATTGACAGAAATAGTTCTAGAGGCAAAGTTGTTCAACATGAGGAGATCTATCATATGATATGCATATTTTACCGATGTGTGCAACACCACGTGATTGCAGAGCCATAAAACTCGTTAGCGCCAACTAGTGGCCGATTTCTTTCAAAATTCTTACAGACCTCTAGGACCATGAGTCAAACATGCCTACTGAGTTTCGTTCCGATCGACCTCCGTTAACCCTGTCTAATAGGTGCTCAAATTTCATTGGCCGATGGCGGCCATGTTTTTTGAGATACGCCAATGTTCTCATAGACAGACATGGTACCTTGGGCCAAGACACTGCTTACCAATTTTCAAGTCAATCGGACTAGCGGTCGCGTGGTTATAGCCCTTTTTGTGTTTTTTCCATGTTATAGCGCCACCAAGAGGCCAATCGTCGCGATTTTTTTATCGTGACCAAAGACTGAGCCCATACACATGTGTACCAAGTTTGGTGAAGATATCTCATTTCTTGCTGGAGTTATAGCCTCTTTAGTAAAATAGGCTCCGCCTTAAATGTACATTTCCACGCACCTTTTCGTTCATGAGTCAAAATTTCAACTTTTTTTTGATAATTATTGATAGTCAGACTAGAGAGAACATTTTGGCACTGGTTTGAATCTGATATGTCAAAAAACCAGGGACTAGTTCGCAAAAGTAGGTTTTTGACAAAATTCAAAATGGCGGGAAAATTTGCATACCGGAAATGAAATCGGAGATATACGTTTTGTTCGACAAGGTCTCAGCTTTCCAATGATATAAGACACTTGACCCTTAGGAGCAACGGTTTAGGAGTTATGAGCCATTTCGCGTTTTTGGTTGCTGTAGCGCCACCTATTGGCCAATCTGGCTCATAATTTGATAACCTCTCCTCGATTTTTGGACTACCTATTGACAAAGTTTGAAGTCTCTAGCATTTACGGTTTGGTCTGCACGATGAGTTTTACGGCAGAATAATAATAATAATAATAATAATTAAAGCTGCAAGCAGCATTTAAGCGGGGTTCAAGCCTTTAAGGCCTTTTAAGCACATAGGCATTAAAGACACTAAGTTTTATTTAGCAAGGTTTTAAACACTAAAATAATAGATGGAAAAGTCCATTTACAGCCAATATAGGCAATTTACTATAGGAAATGCATGGTTTTTATAGCTTTTTCACAGTTATAGCGCCACCTATAGTCCGATCTCTTTAAAACATTGCATGCTTCATCAGCATGTTATGCCACATGTACCCAACGATTTTCGTGAAGTTTTGAGTTTCCCCTTAGGATTTATAGGCATTTGAGTGTATTTTGCCACGCCTCTTTTTTAAATGGCCCTGTTATAGCCATCCAAATGCAAAAGTTCAACTTTTTTTTTGATAGTTATTGTTTTAGAGAGTCCAGACAACTGTCCTAGACTTGTTTGGTTCTGATCGGGCAAAAAACCAGGGTCAAGTTCACAAAAGTAGGTTTTTAACATAATTATGAATATTTAATTAACGATTTGATTGACAGCAATAGCCCTAGAGGCAAAGTTGTTCAACATGAGGAGATCTATCATATGATATGCATATTTTGCGGATGTATGCAACACCACGTGATTACAGAGCCATAAACATAATAGGTGCTCAAATTTCATTGGCCTATGGCGGCCATGTTTTTTGAGATACGCCAATGTCCTCATAGACATACATGGTACCTTGGGCCACGACACCGCATACCAATTTTTAAGTCAATCGGCCTAGCGGTCCTGTGGTTATAGCCGTTTTTGTGTTTTTTTCATGTTATAGCGCCACCAAGTGGCCAATTGTCGCGATATTTATATCGTGACCAAAGACTGAGCCCTTACAGATGTGTACCAAGTTTGGTGAAGATATCTCATTACCTTCTTGAGTTATAGCCTTTTTAGTAAAATAGGCTCCGCCCTGAACGTCCATTTTGAAGCCCCTTAGCAAAAATGAATCAAAATTTCAATTTTTTTTGATAAATATTGATAATTAGACACCAGAGAACATTTTGACCTTGGTTTGGTTCCGATCGGTCAAAAAACCAGGGACTAGTTCTCAAAAGTAGATTTTCAACAAAATTCAAAATGGCGGAAAATTTTTCATGACGGAAATAAAATCGGAGATATACGTTTTGTTCGCCAAGGACCCAGCTTTCCAATGATATAAGACACTTGAGTGTGGACCAAACGGTTTAGGAGTTATGAGCCCTTTCTCGCAATTGATTGCTATAGCGCCACCTATAGGCCAATCTGGCTCATAATTTGATAACCTCTCCTCGATTTTTGGACTACCTTCGGGTAAAGTTTCAAGTCTCTAGCCCTTACGGTTTGGTCTGTACGATGCGTTTTATCGGAGAATAATAATAATAATAATAATAATAATAATAATTAAAGCTGCAAGCAGCATTTAGCGGGGTTCAAGCCTTTAAGGCCTTTTAAGCACATAGGCATTAAAGTCATTAAGTTTTATTTAGCAAGATTTTAAACACTAAAATAATAGATGGAAAAGTCCATTTACAGTCAATATAGGCAATTTAACATAGGAAATGCATGGTTCTTATAGCTTTTTAACAGTTATAGTGCCACCTATAGTCCAATCTCTTTAAAACTTTGCATGCTTCATCAGCATGTTATGCCACATATACCCAACAATTTTCGTGAACTTTTGAGCTTCCCTTTTGAGTTAGCGCCAACTAGTGGCCGATTTCTTTCAAAATTCTTACAGACCTCTAGGATCATGAGTCAAACATGCCCACCGAGTTTCGTTCCGATCGACCTCTGTTAACCCCATCTAATAGGTGCTCAAACTTCATTGGCCGATGGCGGCCATGTTTTTTTAGATACACCAATGTCCTCATAGACATACATGGTGCCTTGGACCAAGACACTGCCTACCAATTTTCAAGTCAATCGGACTAGTGGTCACGTGGTTATAGCCCTTTTCATGTTTTTTTTAACATTATAGCGCCACCAAGTGGTCAATCGTCGCGATTTTTTTATCGAGACCAAAGAATGAGCCCATACACATGTTTACCAAGTTTGGTGAAGATAGCTCATTTCCTTCTTGAGTTATAGCCTTTTTAGTAAAATAGGCTCCGCCCACAACCTTCTTTTTCCACCCCTTAGCAACCGTGAATCGAAATTTCAACTTTTTCTCAATGAATATTGATATACAGACTACAGAGAACATTTTGCCACTGGTTTGGTTTCAATCGGTCAAAAAACCAGGGACTAGTTTGCAAAAGTAGTTTTTCGACAAAATTCAAAATGGCGGAAAAATTTTCATGACGGAAATGAAATCGGAGATATACGTTTTGTTCACCAAGGACTCAGCTTTCCAATGATATAAGACACTTGATTGTGGACCAAAGGGTTTAGGAGTTATGACCCATTTCGCGCTTTTGGTTGCTGTAGCGCCACCTATTGGCCAATCGGGGTCATACTTTCTGAGGTTCTCCCCAAATTGAGGACTACCTTCGGGTAAAGTTTCAAAGTTCCACGCTTTACGGTTTGGTCTGCACGATGCGTTTTAGCGGAGAATAATAATAATAATTAAAGCTGCAAGCAGCATTTAGCGGGGTTCAAGCCTTTAAGGCCTTTAAAGTACATAGGCATTAAAGACATTAAGTTTTATTTAGCAAGATTTTAAACACTAAAATAATAGATGGAAAAGTCCATTTACAGTCAATATAGGCAATTTAACATAGGAAATGCATGGTTCTTATAGCGTTTTAACAGTTATAGCGCCACCTATAGTCCAATCTCTTTAAAACTTTGCATGCTTCATCAGCATGTTATGCCACATATGCCCAACAATTTTCGTGAATTTTTGAGCTTCCCTTTTGAGTTAGCGCCAACTAGTGGCCGATTTCTTTCAAAATTCTTACAGACCTCTAGGACCATGAGTCAAACATGCCCACCGAGTTTCGTTCCGATCGACCTCTGTTAACCCCATCTAATAGGTGCTCAAACTTCATTGGCCGATGGCGGCCATGTTTTTTTAGATACACCAATGTCCTCATAGACATACATGGTGCCTTGGACCAAGACACTGCCTACCAATTTTCAAGTCAATCGGACTAGTGGTCACGTGGTTATAGCCCTTTTCATGTTTTTTTAACATTATAGCGCCACCAAGTGGTCAATCGTCGCGATTTTTTTATCGAGACCAAAGAATGAGCCCTTACACATGTCTACCAAGTTTGGTGAAGATATCTCATTTCCTTCTTGAGTTATAGCCTTTTTAGTAAAATAGGCTCCGCCCACAACATTCTTTTTCCACCCCTTAGCAACCGTGAATCGAAATTTCAACTTTTTCTCAATGAATATTGATATTCAGACTACAGAGAACATTTTGCCACTGGTTTGGTTTCGATCGGTCAAAAATCCAGGGACTAGTTCGCAAAAGTAGTTTTTCGACAAAATTCAAAATGGCGGAAAAATTTTCATGACGGAAATGAAATCGGAGATATACGTTTTGTTCGCCAAGGACTCAGCTTTCCAATGATATAAGACACTTGATTGTGGACCAAAGGGTTTAGGAGTTATGACCCTTTTTGCGCATTTGGTTGCTGTAGCGCCACCTATTGGCCAATCGGGGTCATACTTTCTGAGGTTCTCCCCAAATTGAGGACTACCATCTGACAAAGTTTCAAAGTTCCACGCTTTACGGTTTGGGCTGCACGATGCGTTTTAGCGGAGAATAATAATAATAATAATAAAAATCAGTACAATTACAATAGGGTTTCAGCACTTCGTGCTTGAACCCCTAATTAAAGCTGCAAGCAGCATTTAGCGGGGTTCAAGCCTTTAAGGCCTTTTAAGCACATAGGCATTAAAGTCATTAAGTTTTATTTAGCAAGATTTTAAACACTAAAATAATAGATGGAAAAGTCAATTTACAGTCAATATAGGCAATTTAACATAGGAAATGCATGGTTTTTATAGCTTTTTAACAGTTATAGCGCCACCTATAGTCCAATCTCTTTAAAACTTTGCATGCTTCATCAGCATGTTATGCCACATATACCCAACAATTTTCATGAATTTTTGAGCTTCCCTTTTGAGTTAGCGCCAACTAGTGGCCGATTTCTTTCAAAATTCTTACAGACCTCTAGGACCATGAGTCAAACATGCCCACCGAGTTTCGTTCCGATCGACCTCTGTTAACCCCATCTAATAGGTGCTCAAACTTCATTGGCCGATGGCGGCCATGTTTTTTTAGAAACGGCAATGTCCTCATAGAAATACATGGTGCCTTGGACCAAGACACTGCATACCAATTTTCAGGTCAATCGGACTAGCGGTTGTGTGGTTATAGCTATTTACATGTTTTTTTCACATTATAGCGCCACCAAGTGGCCAATCGTCGCAATATTTTTATCGTGACCAAAGAATGAGCCCATACACATGTTTACCAAGTTTGGTGAAGATGGCTCATTTCCTTCTTGAGTTATAGCCTTTTTAGTAAAATAGGCTCCGCCCACAACATTCTTTTTCCACCCTTTAGCAACCGTGAATCGAAATTTCAACTTTTTCTCAATGAATATTGATATTCAGACTACAGAGAACATTTTGCCACTGGTTTGGTTTCAATCGGTCAAAAAACCAGGGACTAGTTCGCAAAAGTAGTTTTTCGACAAAATTCAAAATGGCGGGAAAATTTTCATGACGGAAATGAAATCGGAGATATACGTTTTGTTCACCAAGGACTCAGCTTTCCAATGATATAAGACACTTGATTGTGGACCAAAGGGTTTAGGAGTTATGACCCATTTCGCGCTTTTGGTCGCTGTAGTGCCACCTATTGGCCAATCGGGGTCATACTTTCTGAGGTTCTCCCCAAATTGAGGACTACCTTCGGGTAAAGTTTCAAAGTTCCACGCTTTACGGTTTGGTCTGCACGATGCGTTTTAGCGGAGAATAATAATAATAACAAGATTTTAAACACTAAAATAATAGATGGAAAAGTCCATTTACAGTCAATATAGGCAATTTAACATAGGAAATGCATGGTTCTTATAGCTTTTTAACAGTTATAGCGCCACCTATAGTCCGATCTCTTTAAAACTTTGCATGCTTCATCAGCATGTCATGCCACATATACCCAACAATTTTCGTGAATTTTTGAGCTTCCCTTTTGAGTTAGCGCCAACTAGTGGCCGATTTCTTTCAAAATTCTTACAGACCTCTAGGACCATGAGTCAAACATGCCCACCGAGTTTCGTTCCGATCGACCTCTGTTAACCCCATCTAATAGGTGCTCAAACTTCATTGGCCGATGGCGGCCATGTTTTTTTAGATACACCAATGTCCTCATAGACATACATGGTGCCTTGGACCAAGACACTGCCTACCAATTTTCAAGTCAATCGGACTAGTGGTCGTGTGGTTATAGCCCTTTTCATGTTTTTTTAACATTATAGCGCCACCAAGTGGTCAATCGTCGCGATTTTTTTATCGAGACCAAAGAATGAGCCCATACACATGTGTACCAAGTTTGGTGAAGATATCTCATTTCCTTCTTGAGTTATAGCCTTTTTAGTAAAATAGGCTCCGCCCACAACATTCTTTTTCCACCCCTTAGCAACCGTGAATCGAAATTTCAACCTTTTCTCAATGAATATTGATATTCAGACTACAGAGAACATTTTGCCACTGGTTTGGTTTCGATCGGTCAAAAATCCAGGGACTAGTTCGCAAAAGTAGTTTTTCGACAAAATTCAAAATGGCGGAAAATTTTTCATGACGGAAATGAAATCGGAGATATACGTTTTGTTCGCCAAGGACTCAGCTTTCCAACGATATAAGACACTTGATTGTGGACCAAAGGGTTTAGGAGTTATGACCCTTTTTGCGCATTTGGTTGCTGTAGCGCCACCTATTGGCCAATCGGGGTCATACTTTCTGAGGTTCTCCCCAAATTGAGGACTACCATCTGACAAAGTTTCAAAGTTCCACGCTTTACGGTTTGGGCTGCACGATGCGTTTTAGCGGAGAATAATAATAATAATAATTAAAGCTGCAAGCAGCATTTAGCGGGGTTCAAGCCTTTAAGGCCTTTAAAGTACATAGGCATTAAAGACATTAAGTTTTATTTAGCAAGATTTTGAACACTAAAATAATAGATGGAAAAGTCCATTTACAGTCAATATAGGCAATTTAACATAGGAAATGCATGGTTCTTATAGCGTTTTAACAGTTATAGCGCCACCTATAGTCCAATCTCTTTAAAACTTTGCATGCTTCATCAGCATGTTATGCCACATATGCCCAACAATTTTCGTGAATTTTTGAGCTTCCCTTTTGAGTTAGCGCCAACTAGTGGCCGATTTCTTTCAAAATTCTTACAGACCTCTAGGACCATGAGTCAAACATGCCCACCGAGTTTCGTTCCGATCGACCTCTGTTAACCCCATCTAATAGGTGCTCAAACTTCATTGGCCGATGGCGGCCATGTTTTTTTAGAAACACCAATGTCCTCATAGACATACATGGTGCCTTGGACCAAGACACTGCCTACCAATTTTCAAGTCAATCGGACTAGTGGTCACGTGGTTATAGCCCTTTTCATGTTTTTTTAACATTATAGCGCCACCAAGTGGTCAATCGTCCCGATTTTTTTATCGAGACCAAAGAATGATCCCATACACATGTCTACCAAGTTTGGTGAAGATATCTCATTTCCTTCTTGAGTTATAGCCTTTTTAGTAAAATAGGCTCCGCCCACAACATTCTTTTTCCACCCCTTAGCAACCGTGAATCGAAATTTCAACTTTTTCTCAATGAATATTGATATTCAGACTACAGAAAACATTTTGCCACTGGTTTGGTTTCGATCGGTCAAAAATCCAGGGACTAGTTCGCAAAAGTAGTTTTTCGACAAAATTCAAAATGGCGGAAAAATTTTCATGACGGAAATGAAATCGGAGATATACGTTTTGTTCGCCAAGGACTCAGCTTTCCAATGATATAAGACACTTGATTGTGGACCAAAGGGTTTAGGAGTTATGACCCTTTTTGCGCATTTGGTTGCTGTAGCGCCACCTATTGGCCAATCGGGGTCATACTTTCTGAGGTTCTCCCCAAATTGAGGACTACCATCTGACAAAGTTTCAAAGTTCCACGCTTTACGGTTTGGGCTGCACGATGCGTTTTAGCGGAGAATAATAATAATAATAATAAAAATCAGTACAATTACAATAGGGTTTCAGCACTTCGTGCTTGAACCCCTAATTAAAGCTGCAAGCAGCATTTAACGGGGTTCAAGCAATTAAGGCCTTTAAACAGTTTAGGTGTTTCGCATTTAAGGGCCTTTAAGCAGTAAAATAATTAAAACAGAGCTCACATGAAATTAAATGATAAATTGACAAACTACGATTTAGTCTAAATATGAATTATTGAACAAAATGGCTATTTTAACCAGCAGGTGGCAGTAGAGGATTAGTAATTGGTGTTCTGGGTGGTTGCTGGGGTGTTGCTAGGCAGTTGCTAAGGTATTCTGAGTGGTTGCTAGGGTGTTGCTAGGCAGTTGCTAGGGTATTCTGAGTTTTTGCTAGGACGTTGCTAGGCAGTTGCTAAGGTATTTTGGGTCGTTGCTAGGCAGTTGCTAAGGTGTTCTGGGTGGTTGCTATGGTGTTTCTAGGCAGTTGGTAGTCGTCATAGTTGGTTACTATGGAGTGTTTATAGCGTTCTTAAAGGGGTACTTCAGCGCTGGGAAGATGAATCTGCATTTAAACTGGGTCATCAATGCAGTAGAAATGTGAAATTATTTTTGAATTTGGTGTCTTCTAGACTGAGAAAAGACAGAAAATGTATTTTTGTCCCATGGGGATGAAAGACTACAATTCCCAGAATGCTTTGCTGCCGTGTGAGGCCATTCCCAACCACCAACTTGATTGCTGTGACTGAGTTAGAGAACAGAGAAGACACTACAATTGAAAACTGAACGTGTCTGTTCAATATAATGAGTGAGTCACCGCCCGAGTATCACAGCACTGAGCACTAACTGCAGGAGTGATGAGAGCTGAGGTAATTGCGACTACACTCGCGGCATACATTCACAACGCGAGTTCCGTCTGGCGCGTTTCAGTTCATGCCTTTACAAGCTTAACTTTCATAGAAATTAATTTGAGACGTTGCTCACCATAGCTGCGTTTAAATGAGTGCTTGTAGCTGAGCTGAGCTGTGAGTGTGATCTCCATCCCCCATGAGTGGGTTCAAAACATGCGGAAATGGCTCCCTCTGCTGGCTGTAGTCTTTAGCCTTTGGCCAAACATTCCTCCTATGATGCCAAAATCGTTAATTTGCATCATAGGAGGAATTTTTCCAGAAATAAAATGCATTAATCTCTCGTCTCAGGGGGATATGAGGGGGGAGCACGATCATTTAAATATACTCCAGGGTTTCTACTGATACAAAGCCATATGCTAATCGCTGAAGTAACCCTTTAATATGTTTCAGCCTGGTTTTAGCACATAGCTAATCACTATTAACATGTAGGTATTCACTGCTAGCATGTGTAGCATGTTGGAAGTGCTGTTTGCTAGCATGACAGACAGAGAGACAGACACACACACACTTCTGTTTTACATATGCATAAACTAAATAAATTATTAGTAACAAAATGCTTATTCCTAGTCTTGTAGTCATTTTTAGACATTAATCATACCATAATTTTGGCAGAATTGTCCATATTACTGCTTAAATAAAAATGATTGATCAAATTTGATAAAATGGGATTGTAAATGTTATAATTGTGGTTTTATAATGTCTGAATATGAATTATAGAACATTATAAGTAGGTAGTATGGCAACATGACTTTTTTAACCAGCAGGTGGCAGAAGAGCACCACTCATTGGCTCATTTTCATTTTAAATGTCTGTTTATCATTTAATGGGCATATTTTTCAAGTGAATGCCTTCAAAGGTGCTTAACTCACATACACATGTTGTTGCAGATATAGATATTTGAAATAAATGATAGGTAACAAATTGCTTATTCCATGTTTTCCCATTTAATTTCAGGTGTTATTTTAATTGTAATTTACTATTATTGTAAAAAACATACAACAAACTGGTAAACATTGACAAAATGTTATTTGCAATGTTATTATAATGATTTCATAACATTTATATGCTTTGTGAGCAGAATGAACCAATGAGTGGTCTTTTGCTGCCCTCTGGTGGTTTTGTAATTGTAATTGTAAGGAAAATGTTATGGGCATAAAATGTGTGTCCATGTTAACTAATTTAAACTTTAATTTTGTTGCAGATATATTTGAAATAAATACAAAATGTGATTGTAAATATTGTAATAGTGACTTTATAATGTCTAAATAGGAATTATAGAACATAATAAGTAAATAGTATTACAAAATGACTAGTTAAGCCAGCAGGTGGCAGCAGAGCACCACTC
This sequence comes from Pseudorasbora parva, assembly GCF_024679245.1. Lineage (NCBI taxonomy): Eukaryota > Metazoa > Chordata > Actinopteri > Cypriniformes > Gobionidae > Pseudorasbora > Pseudorasbora parva. The sequence goes on along the minus strand of NC_090185.1, from coordinate 13,938,086 downwards.
ATTGGATCATCTTCATTTTAAATGTCTGTTTTTCATTTAATGGGCACATTTTTCAAGTGCCATCAAACATGCTTTAGTCACATGCACATGTTGTTGAAGATATATATATTTGAAATAAATGATAGGTAACAAATAGCTTATTCCAGGTTGTTTCCATTAAAACACATCATTAAGGTCTTTTGAAAGTAGTTTTATAAAATTATTGGTGTGTATTAGATAAGACTGATATATAAAATGTGCAGAGCATTTGATCTTCATGATTGGGGCACAGAACCAGTGATACTATATTAAATAAATTATATGGTAGAACATTTGTATTCACAATGTCTTGTTTAAAAACATCATGCTAAATTTGCATTGTAATAATTATAATGTTATATATTTTCTAAAATGGTAATGCTTGACAAAATGTGATTTGTAGTGTTTTTATAATTTTTTTTTTAAATGTCTAAATATGATAAAAAGCAAGGTATTATTAGTGAGTAGAATAAGCTATTCCACTCAATTTTTTTTTAGTTTGGGGCTGATAATTGTATGTGCCTGAAAATAAGTTGACTTATAAAATTATTTTTCATTTAAATTCCTGATTGAACTAAGTATGAAATTTGCCAAAATTTCATAAACATGCAGTTAGAAATGACACATGTATCCGTCTTTGTATCTATCAGACCAGTAGATGGCGCTAATACAATTGTGATTAGTAATTGCTAAATAGCAAATCAAATGTAGAAGAAGAATAAGAAGCTGTAGGTACAACACGTGGAAAATGGCTTCTCCTTCTTCAACGCCAAAGAAATTTAAGCACGAGGATGATGACTCTATTTGTGGATATGTCCACAATGTTAGTCCACTAAAGACGTCAATTCGAAATTCTACTAAGTATTTTAACGCCGAGTTTCAAGTCAGTCGTGAGGAGTTTCACAACGTAGTTGTGTTTGCTGGAGAAAAACGTACGGCGTTTGTCCAAGCGAACAAAAACCAGAGTCCTGTCAAACTTGACCGGATCAGACGTAGAGTTAGTGAGTATATATTCAGTTATGTCAATATTTAATTTTGTTGTAATTATTTTGTAATTTAATTTTTGACTGTTAATGTGATGTTTGGATAGGTAAGGACGGCAGTGAATATGATATTCATTGCGGTAGCAGTACCGATATTTCTGTGGTGGGGAAAGTTGGTTTCCCAATGAAACCACCAGCAGTAAAATACAAGACCATAGCTGAGGTGAAAAACATGGCACCAAAGCAGAATGTAAGTGATTTATTTTGTTCTATGTGTATTAATGTGGTTTACGTTAGTTGTGATCATTTTTTGTAGGCTACATCAGTGCTTTAAATATTTTTTCTTAATGTTGGTGGGTTGCCCGGGTAATTTATAGCCTATACCTAGGTAGGGTGTGACCATTAGTAACGTTAGCCGGAAAAGCGTCTATGGGTGTGCATAAAAACTAGGTGTGGTACTTTGTCAGAGTAACGCCCGTTTCACACATACTCGCCATATAATTAAAATACAAGGCATATACACATTTGGTGTAGGGTTGAGCTTTAAAACGATAGTTGTCGCGAATATTTATTTTTTGCTGATAAAACGATATCAAGAGTTAAATGTCCGATAATGTTTTCGCGACAAAATGTAAATAATTTGAACCGCGCGCGCCACACGCAGCGTGGGCGCTGCTCATCAGCTCCCTAGATCAGAATCAGATGAGTTTACTTTGCTTGGTCTCAGTCATAAGATACAGTGAGAAGCGAGGAACACGTCTCAGTGATTTAACCCAATTTTTTGGCGCTGACAAACAGGAGAAACAGTGCGCGGAACTATACAGTCAGAAGGCTTTTCTGTCTAGAAATTCCCGTCTTTTTCCATGGATTTACTGGAACGTTAGCCTAATAATATTAACTGCACCACGTGGGATACATATTGAATTGTTTTATATTATTAATGTAGACTATGAAAGGATTAATGAAATATAGTTACAGTATTTAATGTATTTAGGCTAATGTTTTTCATAGAAATGCCACAGAAACCAGTTACATTTTGCCATCACTGCAAAAAATAGTTTTCTTACTTAGTATTTTTGTCTTGTTTTTAGTCCAAACATCTAAAAATTCTTAAAATGAAAATAATCAAAATATGCCAATGGCATAAGCAAAATAATCTTAATTCAAACATAAAACAAGATTATTTTTCTTACACCATTGGCAGAATATGTATCTTATTTTAAGCAATAGCTTGCTTAATTTTGAGTTATTTATTCCCAAAACAAGAGAATATTTTTTACTTGTCTGGTAAATGTTTCTTAATGTAAGAAATAAGACAAAAATACTAAGTAAGAAAAGCATTTTTTTTTTGCGGCGAGGATAGAGGTGCTATATGCTATGCTTGGTTTTATCATGATCTAAATGCATGATACTATATGAGCAAATGGTTTATTTTAATGGAAGTCAAACAGTCAGAATATTACATTTTACCAATTAAAAATTAGGTTGTTAAATTTTTTGTAACAGATGTTATTGTTTTTGTTAACAAACATACATTTAATATAGTAAATCTGCATCGTAACTGAAGCTAATACTACTGCAACTCATTGTCAAATATGCGTTATGAGACAACCTATGTAATATTAAAGGGGGGGTGAAATGCTGTTTCATGCATACTGAGCTTTTTTCACTGTTTAAGACTTGGATTCCCATCCTAAACATAGACAAAGTTTCAAAAACTAATGTTGGACGTTTGATGGAGTATTTCTGTGTCAAAAATACTCCTTCCGGTTTCTCACAAGTTTCGGAGAGTTTTTTTCGAGTATGGGTCGGCTTGACGTTAATAGAGCGGAAGGTCCTTGTATGGGCCGTACGGGCTCTTCTCCCGGTAGGGTGCGCACGCGCGTCACTAGAGGGAGAGAGGAAATGCACGCTGTAAATAGTAAACTGCTCTCAGCTGCAGATCCAGTCGTCCGTGAACACTAATGTCGGTTATAGTCCGCGCCGCGCTCCACTTCATTCCTCCACTTTGACATCAAGCGACTTCAACGCTTCAGCACAGCATTCCGGGAAGGCAGCGCTGCATTTGAACCGATATGAACGCAGAAATGCTTCAGTCGCAGCAAAGTGGATCTCCACACTCCAAGAAGTGTGTTTTTGACGGAGCGGTCCCAGCGATAAAGGTTCGGCCCTGCTTTAGAAGCAGCCGGTGAGTAAAAATGCTTCAAATGTCTGTGCTGTCGGCTATCGTCACGTGAGTAAACATCAGTAAACGACACGATCGTGTGCTTCGTCATTCAAATGCACTAACGGACTTCATTGCTGTTCTATGTAACTTATAACGTTACACTACTCTGACGTGCAAAACCGTTTTGCTTGCTACTAAGGTTTGGTCGCATACAATAGTCCATAAACCGAATCATGTCATGTTGACAAGCCTCTAAATACAGTTCATACCACAGAGACGGACGTCCTGCTGTTGCTGTTTCTATTTCAGCCTCCGAATGGATCATATCTATTAGCTGAGATAGCGATGGGTTTCTCCACGCTTGAGGACGTCACCGCTTTGTGCGTATTAGTCATTCTTTAGCTCCGCCCACACGATACACCTCCAGGCGCTCGTTTTTTTCCGGAAAGACTCGGTACAGCCCATATTTCTTTTACAAATATAATAAAACTAAAGACTTTTCGGAGATATGAAGGATGCAATACTACTCTATAGGTACTCAAGATTGACATGAGATTGACTGAAACTGAGTGTTTCACCCCCCCTTTAATATTGCGGCTAGGCCAGTTACGATAGTCAATAAATCAATTACTCGCACGATAAATAAAATGAGCTTGATAATTTCCATTTGTATATTTGTTTGATTTCCTAATTAAGTTATACATCATATGCTGAAGTAAATTTATGGAGTTTTAATGATTAAAACAAAAAAACAAAAGCAAGAACGGTACAGAAGTGAACCGTGAACAGTTAAACTGTTGTGCATTTGTGTAGAACAGTGATCATCAGCCTTTTCAAGCCAAAGATCCCTGACCTCCAGCTTGATGAAAGGCAAGATCTACCTATAGATTTTTCATGGCCGATTCAGAGGTTTTGTTTCATTTCCGACACGTTAGAGTTTTTTTTGTTGTTGGTTTTTTTCTTTGTTTAAGTGAACTTATTTGTTGTTTATTTGTGCTATGTGGTTAAATGCCATCAAAACTATACTGAAGACCGTCAGTTTCGTGTAAAGATACATTCATATAACCCCCCTCAACAATTCTATATTTATATTTTTATTTCTATATTTCAAGCATCCCGAACAGGGATTTTCCTGGGCCTATTTATACCTGGTCCACTTCATGCATTTTCACAGATCAGATATCTATTTGATTTATCAGAATGATTCCATTTACAATTGGTCACATAAATGTGTCCGCAAAACGGATATAAATCTGATCTCAATTCCCACGCTATGCATTTTTAATGGAGTTCACGTCACCGAGATCAACAAATATGAGCTGCATTTTATTGATCAACAGTATTTTACTGATTCAAAATCAAGGACTGCAATAGGAGAGAGAGTGGCATTAGCAATGATAATTTAGTTTCTTATTAGGTTATTGTGTATCCGTCTGCAACTTTCAGTTTTATTTGTGGCATTTAGCTGAAGAGATATTCAGCTGTTTGTCTGCGGCGATGTTTGTTAACAGTAGCGCAGTCATATCTAAGTAAAACATTGTGCGATTTGTCCGGTGCAAATTTTGATGTTGAACAGAATACATTTTGGGAGCATATGGAGCTATTTTGAGCCTTGATAATGTGTTTGTAACGCTTTACACAGAGGCTGGATAGATGGCCTGAATGGTTGTAGCCAAGTGTAAACAAAACTCACATATCTGATATTTCACAGGGGTTTATTACCAGTGTTGTTGATCCACTGCACACATGTGGCAGTTTGCAAAACACTCCACTAACAACTGTGTTACTGAACAGAAAATAAACAGTGCAAAGAGCAACAGAAATATGAAATGCATGTTGCAATGTTCATAGCTTGCGTTCTATCCATGGACTGCCCACACACCCATGAGTAATGAGAGCTTGTGCGGTCTGCCATTAAAGGAGAAGTACCTAATTCAACTTGCTTATTTTTGGGTTATTAATTGGGAGCTACCGGGACAGTGATAAAGATCTGCCAGTTGATCGCGATTGACGGGTTGGCGAGCACAGGCGTAGAACATTATTGTAATTAATATGAATTGACTGTATTGTTAATCAATGATTTGTGGTTTAATTGTAAAACATATTAATTAACATATTTGTAATTAGTGTTTACAAATTAATGAATGACATAACATCATAAATTGGTGATTAAAATGTTTGTTTACTGATCTGTAGTGGTAGTTTTTTATAAGTTAAAAAAAAAGAATAATTTTCATATTACGTTATCTAAAAATTCTCAATATTTTTAATGGGTTTTTTTCTGTTGTGCGGAACAAAATGTCTGACTATGTAATGGAAGGTTTTTTTTGTGTTTGAGTGAATAAGTAAATAAAGACTTTTTGTTTTGTTTTCAGGTTGCTGCTGTCAAGTTGAAGGTAGTTCATGTTGGTTCTGCAACTGAAACAATTGAAGTGAAAGGAGTATCAGTGGATATGCAGACATGCTACGTAGCTGACCACACCGACCGAATTAAGCTGAGTTTGTGGGAGACCCAAGTGGGAGCGTTGGTGAATGGAAAGTGTTATGACATTACCAATCTTGCCACTAGGGAGTATGCTGGGGATCTGTATGTGACCGCCACACGATCTACCCAAATAAAAGAGTTGCAAGCTCTTTCTGATCCAGTCACAGATGTGTCATTTACAGTTGATGAAGGAGAAGTTACAACACTGACTGGTGAGATCAGTGGTGTTGAGGTCAGCATCCGTCATTGTTGTGTCAAGTGCCATTCTTGGCAGGCTGAGTTTGACACAAAAGCGAAGTTTAATCGGTGCATAAAATGTGGGCTTCTGCAACGGATGGTCAGTTTCCAGCCAACTGTTACTGCAAAAATCTCGGTGTCAGGTGACTGTGGAGAGGATGAACTGAAACTGTCCAATGCCGTTTTAAAGCAGCATGTACAAAAAGAGGGACTGGGCAACTTGCTTGTGGATGCACAGAATGTTGAGGAGTATTTGCTGGAAATGGGGATGTGTTCATTCAAAATGCAGAAGAGTGCGGTGATTGAATTCAGCAAGGTGAAGTCTGACAAAAAGGCTGGTGAACCTGAAGATGACGATCTGCTTGGAGAAGCAGCCAGTTTGCTCAAAGAAGGCGAGATGGATAGTTGGTCCGATGAATGTGCTGAAACAGGAAGTGAGGTATTGGTCCCTGAGATTGTGCCAGCTGAAGATAAGAATTTGTTGGATGAACTCGTTTCAAGTGAAGCTGACAGTGTGATGGATAAACCTGCTAATTGAAAGTACAACGCATTAAAACAGGGAGAAAGCATGTTGGGTTATTAATGTTTATGGGATAATTTACCTAAAACAGTTTTAAGTTGTTAATTTTTTTTTTTTTTGGTCAACCATTTTTTAGGGGGGTGGGCCGGAATTTGTTAAGATTATTTTGAAAATGCTGATTTATATTTTATTATTTATTAAGTTATAGCTATTATTGATATTTTAAGTTCAAAGTTTTAAACCATTTTTTATTTTATTTATGCGACTATTTTCATAAAAGCGTTTCCTAAGTAAAAGTTAAAGGTTTGTTGTTAATTGTTTTCAAATTAGTTTAAAGGGATAGTGCACTTTAAAATGAAACTTCTGTCATCCTTTAGTCGCCCTCCAGTTGTTTCAAACCTGTATGAATTTCTTTCTTCAGCTGAATACAAGGCAAGATATTTTGAAGAATCTCATTAACCAAACAGTTAACTGGAGCCATTGACTTCCATAGTAAGAAAACAAATTCTATGGAAGTCAATTTGGTTAATGAGATTCTTCAAAATATCTTCCCTTGTATTCAGCTGAAGAAAGAAATTCATACAGGTTTGAAACAACTGGAGGGTGACTAAAGGATGACAGAAATATCATTTTAAAGTGCACTATCCCTTTAATCTGGGTTACAATTAAGTTAAAATATCTTTATTTTGTGGTAATTGTAATGCCTACACTTTTTTTTTTTTTTTTTTGGTGATTTTATTTCATTTTTAATGCAAAATGTTTTGCGTTTGACATGTACAATGTGTCCAGATATTTTTTGGGGGGGAAATCTTTAGAAGCACAGTATTTGTTTGTATGACAAACGTTTGAAGATATATTATTTATAGCTCATAGAGTTTAACATTTTATTTTGAGCTGTTTATTATTAAATTGTAGGCATTGTTGTTTTGTCCTGCATTTTATAACAATTTTAGTAAAAGTTCCTTTACAATGTTTGTGTTTGTGTTTTTTTCCTGGGCTACCCAGTGATCTTCGGATTTTTTTTTCGCCTAAAATGCCCATCCCTAATATTTATTTAAATGATTTAAAGACTTTATAGCCTATACCTAGGTAGGGTGTGACTTAGTAGCCAGAAAACCATCTATGGGTGTGCATAAAAACTAGGTGTGGGTGGGCGATATCTCGATATTTAAAATATATCGAGATATTTTTTCAGCTCGATATGGATTTGGACATATCGTATATATCGATATATTGTTTATATTAAATTCTGATTCCGCCACTTTGCTTCCATGTGCTGTGCTCGCTCCCGCTCGCGCGCCTCCCGCCTCATTGCTTTTGTTCCCCCTCCCCTCGCGTGTCGTCTCAGTGCACACGGCTGCGTCCGCAACCAGGTGAGGATTAGTTATCATGTTGACAAGCGCGCGCGTTGTTCAGGACTCAGTTAAGAGATCACGTTTTCCTTCTAACACAACTGCTTGCTAAAATTTATAAAGAAATATTAAGGTTCATCATAGTTCAAAGCGCACGTTTCACCCACAGTCAGGTGATTGACACTACTGGTGCGAGACGCACTCTCAGTCACAATCATGCCAGTTTATGATATGTGTCTAACTGATCGCATGGTTTTCGGTTAAAATGTCAAAATAATCGCATATCATTTGAAAACATTTAAAAAGTATTGCAATATCATTACTATGATTATTTTGTCAGCTTTATCACGGGATTATGATGAACAGGTCTATTCACGTTTTAACCAAGAGGGAAAAACGCGACATCCTCGGTGTCCTGAGACACAGTGCTCTTCTGTAAATTGTACTGTATCAGATTATCATATAGCCTACCTTCTGACATTCATATTTCGTTCTGTAACTGAAAAAGAAGTGAAACTCAGCTCATGTAGCCTACATGATCTGCATGATGAGTTTGAATTTGGTCAAACTCATGACAAACATCACTGTTTGAATTTTGATAAAAATTAACAGGAAATGGTGTTATGACAAAATCAGTTTATTTATATCTCAGTCATGCCCCCATCTTTCTGCAAAATGCTTACTGTTTTACTGTTAAGTGTAAAAAAGGGAGTCTTTGATTCATCTTTTGAAAGCATGAAATAAATGAAAAGAAGGCAATATTATTTATTTTCTTTTAAAGTTAAATTATTATTATTTATGTAATCAGGGAGTTTTTTTTTTTTTTAAATGTCGCAAAAGCACTTTGTTCCTACATGAACTGACTACCTCTTTGCACTTCAATAAAAAAAGAAAAGAATTTGTGGTATTTGGCATATTTGTTTTTGCTGTAGTTTTCAGGGGGTTATTTTTCCTGTAAAGATATCGAGATATATATCGTATATCGAGATATAGCAAAATATATCGAGATATATTTTTTGCTCCATATCACCCAGCCCTATGTGGTACTTTGGCAGAGTAATGTGAAAGAAAACTATACGCAGTCTCGCCATATAATTAAAATATTTTAGTAGTTTAATATTTTTTTATACGAAATTTGTCAAATAAATAGCATAGGCCTATTTGTTATGAAATTGATGTTTGAGCCATTTATTATTTAATTTTTTCCCCATAAACACTCCATTCACCGACACCTGCCACAGCTGGTAGTTGATTCATACCACTGTGATAGTTAAAAAAAACTGCCATCGTCACAAGCACAGCCAATATAAATAGTAATTTAAAGATATAATTGGATCTGGCTGGGAAGGATAACTTTGGGAGTTTATTGTGTTTATAGTGTGATGGGATTCTGCCTTTTCTCACACCGAGTCACAGGTTAGTGCATCTGATGACGCAATTTTAGTTTCATATTGCATAGGCTACAGACGCGCACACAAGAAATTGTATAAGTGTAATATTAAGGTAATATGTTTTTGTTGGCCACATGTCATATTAAATTCTATGGCAATTTTTTTTTTAATTATTAATAAGGATTTTAAATTAAAAGGTCTTATGAAAAGGATAAAGACTAACGGTCATATTAAATAATTAATTAATAGACATGTTTGAAATGAATTAACTGACAACAAAATTTAATCCAAATTTTTAGGTTTTATAACGTTTTTTTTTATATAATTACATCCATAGACATCATATAGAATGATATATGATGTATGATTACATCCACTAGAGGGTGCGTGTTGTATTGTGTTTCCGGTTTGACCGGACAGGAAGTCCTTTTAGTCTGCTTCTTGAAAAGGTAAGACATACGGTGTGTTTTCTGCGAGTTTAATCTTAGTCATCTGTGTATTAATCTATATCAAGTTTAAAAAAAAATGTTTAGTGTAAGTTCGTTTTTGTTTGTTTTCTGGTTGTACTTTGTTACGAATTGTTTAAAGGCACCGTTTTGTTACAGTGCTAAATTAATCTTTTTCACCTGGCCAACATTTTGATTACAACAATTAATAAGTTATTTACTATTGTAGAACATTGTTGTTCTTATTAGTTTAATAGTAGGGTTGGGAGACGAAAATCGATTCCAAATGTGAGACAGAGTAAGTTAAACAATACAAGTAACGTACTAAGTTAGATAGCTCGCGAACTGTTTTTTTTTTTTTTTTTTTGTGGACACATCCAAAGCTCAGATAAGTTATTTTAAGCCTTTTAATTGTGAGAAGATCGTGTTGTCTTGTATGATGTTACAGATTAAAGAGCGGTCACGGAAAATGTTTTTGTAACGTGATCTCAACACGTTAAAGCGCCAGACTTTGCGCGCTGTGTTCAGTGCTGCAGGCATGGTAAACTCTTAAAGTGACAGGAACGGCTGTCTCAATAGCCGCGTTTCCACGCAGGAACTTTACCCAGGGACTTTGGGCTGGTTCTCGGTGTGTTTCTAAGGCAGGAACCAGGGTCTAAATGAAGTTCTGGGTAAATATTTACCCCTCAAAATGGCCCTGCTCGCGAGGTAGTACTTTAGTAAAGCAATACATAACCAGCAAAAGCAGCACAGCTTGAATCTTTTCCATACTCGTTATTATTTTCACCATGTAAACGACCTGACCCAATTACTTTTGAGTGTGCATCCTTGCATGATGTGACAGCGCGCCGTGCTCACCCTAATGTTGACAAGTAAATTTTTCTGAGGGGTAAACTATTTATTTCATAGGAAGTTTTGAAGAGAATGTTGGAGTAATGACAGCCTGACTACACCCTCTCATCTTTACAGCGTATAATTGACCGATGCAGTTTTTACTTCAACTGCGCCTGCAGAAGAATATTTTTTTCCTGACATGATTATTAGACTTTACAACAAGTAAATAACTTGTATAATACCGTATTAGTCCTGGTGGCCGTTAAGAGTTGTTATGGCTACAGTTAACACATTTCAGCTGCTGGAGAGAGTTGGAAAGGTATGTTTAAACCAGTTTAAACATGAAAGTAAACCTCCAGTAGGTGGCAGCCTTAATGAGTGAGTCATTGAGTCGTTCATTTAAACGATTCATTCAAACGCTGAATCGATAAGTAACACACTTCTTGCTATGAGACGGTTCTGCTGTGAACGATTTTCGCTGCTGAAATAAAACAAAAATACTCAAATTTCATCTGAAATTTGTGAATGTTAATTGTTTATGGAACTGTCATATGAAATCCGTGTCATTTTCAGTTGTGATGGTATTCAGGAAAATAGCTTAAACGCTTAAGTGTTGTGATTTCTCCTCGAGAGGCTGCACTGCACGATGGTCCACAGCGTGACCTTGTTATCGTCAGTTCATTTTATATTATTATCCACTATCGATCGCCACTTATACTAAATGAATGTACAATCATTCTTGCACTTTGGTGATTCGCTAGTTATATTTTTGTTTTAGTTAGGCTCTTGTCCGTTGTCCGTCGGGCAAGTAAAATTCTCTTTCACTTGTCCCTTCAAAAAACCCACTTGTCCCGGACAAGCGTTAATGTTGAGCCCTACTTAATATTGTTGTAATGTAATTGCTTTTAGGTTTTATATTTAAAAAAATGTACTGTTATTTTACAGATTTTGAAGACTGAAACCTGATTTGAGGTAAAGTGTTACTTTTTTCATCATATATAGTGATAATATAGTCAATTGTGTATATTGTAAAACTTCAAATAATAGCCTGAGCTTTTATTTTCCCAAATTGCTGAACTACACCAGCTTGTATTTGAGAGAGGCATTTAATTTAGTGTTGAGATGTTGCTCATTGTGTGAGGCCAATAGATAAAGATTAAAATATCATAGGCTGATAGATGGAAAGCATGATAGTAGGAGGTTATTACAAATGTAATCTAATATTATGTAAATATTTGAAATGGCTGGAAGAACTCAGGTAATTGATATATCATTGTAATCATGTTTATTGTCTCCAAAACGTCTTTATCTGCATAGTACAGCAATCTCTGTTAGCATTGTTTATGTCAGGGACTTCCTGGAGTGTCACATGTTATGGCTGTTCTTTGTGTGCTCCATGTATGAACCAAGGGTGCTGGGTAAAGGCTAGGTATAGGCTAATGCTTTAACATTTGCGTCTTTTAATTGTAAACCTTTAGCATTTTTTTTTTTGCATAATACTCTATGGACACATGTCATTGGTGTAGGTTTAAGTAAGTTTAAAACTGGCCAGCACAATATTCTCATCTCTGGCTTTAATAGTTTAATGCCTTTCAATACAAAATAAATTATATATGTGTGTGTGTGTATTTGAAAAGTATTTATTTATTTATAGTAGTGCAAGTGCAAAAAAGTGTTCAGTGCATTTTAAAAATTCAGCAAATGTTTGTTACACAGGACCTTCCTCATAGCTTTAATATTCAATAAATACATGTGTTGTATAAATTAACTATGTGGAAATATTACATAATATTAGGGGTGTAAGAAAATATCGATACACGTGAATATCGCGATATTATGTTTGGCGATACTGTATTGATTCTCAAAAACTCTGTATCGATATTTATATATTTATTTATTTATTTACATCCAAGATTCGTGGCTTTGTGTTCGGTTTAAACCACAGACTGTATAACACCCAACCGCTAGATGGCAGTGTTATCTCAGAACCTATATCTGACGCGGAGCCGGAGAAGCGCAAGGTAAAAGTGCGCGCATCACCAGTGTTTACATTAGCAAACCCAGCTCTGAAGACGATAGCATTATTCCGCTCCTGCAGTACACAGAGCTGAAGTGTGGACTCATGTTGGCTTCAGCTAAAAAGAAGCCACTAAGGAAATCAACAAGAATCATTTTGTTTGCAAAATAGGCCAAGTTATAATCTAATACTCGGGAAACACATTGAAACAGAGAGCTCGCTTACCATCCTGACGTCACCCGCGCTGCTGAGAAGCGCTTCGATATTTTGTTTTATTTTGTCCTCTCAGTAACAAAATAAATACGCACCAAAACTGACAGCGGTGGCAGGAGAACGAAAGATAATAGCGATGTGGATATGATGACCAGCTCTGCAGCTCAGTTCTTGAAATAGCACTTTATACAATAGACTGCTTTATAGAAAACAGCTTTAGGGTCCGATCACACAGAACGCTTTTTTCAGGTTCGAAAACGTGAGGCGCACTGCACTCCCTTTTTTGGTCGGTGTATTCTCATTCAAAAATGAGCAGTGCGCTTTAATGTTTCTAGGCAACCCCCAAATCACCTGTACTGTCAGTCAAATCAATGTAACGGTCAACACAACGGAAGGCCCGCCGCTTCATTCATTCGATTGGACAACAGAACATAAGCGCGATGATGTTGCACGCTTTTTCGCTCAGAGTTGACTTTTTTTCAACTTCATGCGCTCGGAGCGCTCCTTCAAAAACGCGAGGCGCCCAGCGCGCATAACGCTCTCTGCCAAACGAAATCCATTCAAAAAAGGTGCCTCTCGCTGCAAAAACGCGTTCTGTGTGATCGGGGCTACTGTGTTAAATATAAAACAAACAGTCATTCAGTCATGAAATGGACTGCACTTTCTGTTGTTAAATTGCCACTGCTATACTGTGAACCTTTAAAACATATACACATAAAGAATCCTGCAGTCACTTTACATTTCCCTTAACTTAGATTGCACATTGCATATGATTAGTGTTATAAATTATACTGTATTAATTAAATAAAATACTTTGTCTCGTGTTTTAGGCTTATGGTTGTGTTCTTTATTCTTTTAAATTATAAAAAACAAAAACACACAAAAAAGAAATATCGCAATATATTGCCTCTCTTACAATATCGCAATATATTGCACTATATTGTATCGTAACCCCTGTATCGTGATACGTATTGTATCGGCAGAGTCTTGGCAATACACAGCCCTACATAATATACATTATACTCAGGCTGACAAATGCAGGTGCTACTACTGGAGGTGCCACAACATAGAGACATGTCAGTTTTAGTGACACAGGATATCTGGCATGTCCCAGTGGATAGTGCAATGCGTCATTAAAAAATGTGATGTGCCAATGGATTGTCATGTACTATTTGCATAACAATTAGCTGTATGTGGTCAAGCTCATGATTTATTACAACAGTGATTTAATGTGTACAATATTATTATACAGAATTTGATAAAATGTTATGACAAATTAGTCTTGTGCTGGTCAGTTTTATACCAGAAGTTATTTATACTGACACATTTTGGCATGTGTCTGGTCAGCATCAAAATAAAGATTTATTGTAATGGAAGTGTTTACTGTTAATGCGTTATTCACAGTGACTCATGATAGATTTATTTTGTTTTTCTTAAAATGGGCAGTTTGTGACTTTGTGAGAGACAACATAAAGTAGCATTTGTTTTACAAAAGATCCAGTGCCAATCAAATACATGGACATAAATAACATGTTTGAAAAATATTGATTTTAATGCATGTTATTACAAAACTTTATTATATTTACATATATTGAGGCAATTTATTTAGGATTGTGTGTAACACTTACATTGGTATAGCTGCTCAATTAATCTGTTAGTCACTATTGGAGGAGTCACAACATGTGATATGTTTTGTGACCCAGGGTCAGTCAGATGTAGTGTCAATGATTCATAATAATGTCTTTGACACATGCCAATGAAGACTAGATGTGCCAATAAGCATAGTGACGTGACATTAGCTTCTGTGCGTAAGAGACCATGTTATTTAATGTTAACTCCTACTGGCTCTCAAAACATGAACAATTATTTCTAGCTTATTGCTAATGCAGCTGCTATTACACCTTTTACATGGCTTGCCTTGTAAGTGCACAGGCGTTTTCCGTGTTCTGTTTCATGTGATATGAGTTCCTCAGCACAAAATATTTATTTTAGTTAAATCACTGATGTAAATGTTACAAATTCACTCAAGTTTTTATTTTATTTTGCATGAATGGTTGTCTGCTTTAAACTTTAAATATCACTGAACTGGCACTAGTTAAATATAGGTTTAACAGTCAACATGTAATTGTTGTATTATGAGAATAGTAACTAAAAAATAATAGTGTGTAATTGCATATAAATGTAAGACATTTTTTTTACAGGATAAAGACATGTCAGTAAAGCTGAATGTGTCCCTGCAGTAGGGTTGGGCATCGTTTTGATTTGAACGATTCTGATTCCGATTCTTACTTTCGATTCCGGTTCTTTTCGATTCTCGATTCCGATTCTTTGAGGGGTGGAGTCAAAACATGTCACATCGATATTCAATGCTATTTTCAATACCAAGGAAGGAAAAACGCTGTTTTTTTGAAAGTAGGCAATCAAAAAGTTCTTCTGAAGAGATCACTTTATATGATAAAGTTTTTAAGCTTTTTCTCATATATAAACATTGATCAATTACTATTAAAATTATCTCACAAATATTTGTTAACTCAATGTATTTTTTACAACGGGGTAATTGTGTTGCAATAGCTTACACACAGCACAAGGAAGCTTGATTTCGAATGGTAAATTGAATATGGTAATTAAATAAGAACAAATAAACATATTACAAAAAATAGCACAAATAAATAAAATAGAATAAAATATATAAATGAAATAGACTGCTTTATTTTTTCATGTAGGTCTAACATTCAGGTAAGAAACTGAATTAAAAAACGCAAAGTGGCTAATTAAATTTAAAATAACATTGGATAATGTTTTTTGCAAAAAATGTAATAGTTTCATATAAAACCATTAAAGTTACACACGTTGATCAGTCAAGAGCAGTGTGATCGTTTGTCTTTTTGTAGTTTGACTTTGAATAACAAATGACTGCTGCCCCTTTAAGAACTGCCACAATCATGGATCCTGAACACTGCTCCTGTTACTCATTCTTCATTTCTTCCTGAATTGTTTATGACTGTTTACATTAATAGTCTTCAAAATGTGCACTTAGAATTTGGTTGATTGTATTTGACTAATAATAAGCTGGAAAAAGAAGCAAATATTTGCACTTGAGGGGGCATTATTTTGGTATGTGTGTGCGCTTCAGATGTGAGCGCGAAATCTGTGGGGATTCGTAGAATTATGTGCAAACCCGTGCGAAATTCAAACCGATCACACACACTAACACTAACACGCTGTCGTAAGGAAAAGTCCAGCAGAACGCGCGTCCGTCGTGTTCAGAGGTTAATTGGCTGAATGAGAATATGCGGCTGCGCATCAACTCGCTGTTGGTCAGAGAGGAGAGGAGAGGAGAGGAGAGCAGCTGGGATCGATACTGTAGGCTGAGCAGGCTATCGTATCTTTTCAGATATTTCAGTATCGATATTTTTGACAACACTAGTTGCACTGTGCCGACCCAGGTTTTTTAAAAGTGAAATAAATCCACACTTCAGAGCCGCTTACCGGGCTTCCATGGCTAAAGAACAAGTGGACGCGCAAGCACCGGAAATCGGGTGGCCATGGAAACCAAAACTTGCGCGTTTGGAACCGATGATCGGAACCGAAAACAAATTTTCTAAACGATTCCAATGGAACCTTTATTTTTTAAACGGTTCCAAGTTAGAACCGGTTCTCGATGCCCAACCCTACCCTGCAGAACCTTTCCTCTTATCTATCAAGACTGGTGTTCTTTATTATCTTTATATACATCAGATTAAAACTATTTTTGCTTTGTAACTTATATTTTGTAATATATATCATAGATATATTCACTAGTTATGTTTTCTTAGCATTCAATTGGCCCGTTTGTTTGCAATGCCATTTTGGGAAGGATGTGGCATAGTGTATTGTTAATGAAAGAAAATTAAATTAGGAAAATGTATTTGAAATCCTAATAAAGAGAGGAAACACAGTCTTTGTTGTTATAAAATAAAATACCATAGTTTTATCTCTAGATGTCAGTATAACAACCACATAAAACAGGGTTGTGCATTCTAGTTGGTTTGAGAAGTATTTACAAGCAAACAGTTATTTTGGGTTATTCGGAACAGGATGCATTGGTGTCTATATTTGGTTTTAAAGTGCACTTCCATTATGTTCTCTATAATACAATGTTTATTTTAAAGCATAAAAAACAAGTTTTTTAATGTTATTGTCTTTGCACTGTCTTTGTGTACAGACTTTGTATTGTCTTTGTGTACAGAATTAATTCTGTCCTGTTTGGTATAATGGTTCGTTGGGGTGTCACCTAAATAGTTAACAATTATACAGTTATCATATAGTTTTAACATTGAAACATTTAACAATCAAATTAGTATATTTATTTAATCTTTGCATATAATCATTGTATCTGCAAAAAACAAAGTAAACAGAGTGGACTGTATATTATCATTGCTTTGTTTTAATGTGGTTTAACACATTGATGTTTTTTTAGTATTTTGTTTATTAACTAAAATACAGAAATGTCTAAGTTAATTGATCTTATTTTGTTTTTGTGTGTGTACAGATGCCTCGCACAAAGCAAGCCCGGCGCTCTCAGTTGGCGAGGAAGAGGATGGCGGACCGGCTGGCTGCTGATCCTGAAGAGGCTCTGCCACCTCTTAAAAAAATGGCAGAAATAACTGAACGTTGTGTGCATCACAACGGGCCAAACTCTGAACCAAACTCTGATCCAAACTCTGATCCAAACTCTGAACCAAACTCTGAACCAAACTCTGAACCAAACTCTGAACCAAACTCTGAACCAAACTCTGAACCAAACTCTGAACCAAACTCTGAACCAAACTCTGAACCAAACTCTGAACCAAACTGTAAGCAATATGCTAATATGACAATGAATGCTGTTTCTGATTTGTGTCCACAGAAATCTTATATCAGAGGCTCTTTCCACCAGGCAGCTAAATGTTTTGGCTACAATAGTGGCAAGCAATGTGCTTCAAACAGTTTAACTGCAATCTTGATGTGTAAGGTGAAAAATGTGTTGCGATGGACCTCGAGTGATCTGAATGATATTCTGATGCTTGGAGATGACCTGTACAGTGCCATGAGAGACGCTGCCAAAATCAAAGATCCTGTGAACGGCTATATTGCAGTTTCTGAGCTCCCTGACACACACACACTGAATAATTGTAGTTTTTCAATAAACTATTCTTCTGTTGCATATACTGGCTTGTTTGGTATTAATCAATATGAAGAAGGTCTGCAAGGTGTTGCCATGTCTCTTGATGAAGCATTAAATCAAGCATTCCAGAGGTTTGATGCGTGTTTGGTAAACATTAGGCAAAACATATGTGCAGCTGTCAGACAAGGTTTGTGGTATGCAGTGATTGATCCACATTCACGACTCTGTGATGGAACAGTTTCAGCTCATGGTAAGAGTGTAGTGGTTTTCCTTCCCACCATAGACTCTTTAGTCATTCATTTCATGAGACTTGGTGCATCCTTGAAAGCATATAATCATCCATTTGAAGTAACGGGGGTTGAGGCAAATGTGATTGAGAAACACAGTCAGCAAGATCGAATGGTGTGCCATCTAGTGGTGGAGGAAAATACTGAAGAAAGAGTGATTAAAGGTATAAAATCAGAAATGGCAAGTTGCAGTCACTCTTTGACTGATTTTATCAGTACAGATCAAATACTTACGAATGAAACAAAAGAGAACACAGGAAAGTCTTGTGAATGTCCAAGCAATGAAAATGCAGCTGATGCCTTTATTTCACACAGTGGCAGTGTTTCTTTGACTGATTTCAAAAGTACAGATGAAATAAATAAAATTGAAATGTTTTCAACCTGCTTAAGCAATGAAAATGCAGATGAGATTGAATTTATTTCTCAAACTGGAAGTGTTTCTTTTGAATTTAATCCATTAACAGTACAGCAACAAAAAAGTATTTGCTTGAAGCTGAACATTGTACATGTTGTAAAAGAACAGAATCATCCAAATGAGATTGTTGTAATGGCTGAACCTTGTGAAACTAAAGATATTGTGGCTGATGGTAACTGCTTTTTCAGATCGGTAGCTTATGCTGTAAGTGGAAGTGAACGAGAACATAGAAAGCTGAGACGTGCTGTTGTAACACACATACTCCAGAATGAAGGAAAGTACAGTCAGTATCTCAGACAAGGACACAATTCTGTTGCAAACTACATTGACAGTTCAAGAATGAAATATGTCGGAACGTGGGCAACAGAGCTGGAAATACAAGCAGCCAGTGAGTTAATTGGTGTAGACATATTTACATTCAGTGAAGAGAAATGGCTTAAATATTCAGCCTCAAATGTGTTATCTAATAGACATAGCTGTCAACGGAAGGGGATTTACTTGAAACATGTTAATAGCTGCCATTATGAAGTTGTTGTATGTGTAAAGACAAAAGATCATAGCTGTGCTTCCATTTGTAAATCATTATTTGAAGCTTCAACGTTTCATGACTCATTAAATGCAAAGTCTGACCCACATACACTCTATAGAAAGAGAATGCTATATAACAGTAATCATGACTTAAAACAGAGGAAAAAAATCTACGTAAACAAAAGATATCATGATGATGAAACTTACAAAGAGAAATTAATGACATCCAGCACTGAAAAGTACAATAAAAATGAACAGCATCGAGAAAAAGTAAAAAAATATAGCATAGATAAATACAGAAACAATATCTCACACAGGGAATCAGTGAAAAAGTACAGTGTTGACAAATACAGTGAAAATGAAGTACACAAAAACATGCTGATAGATTATAACAAACAGAAATATAAAGATGATATAAGTTTTGGCAATACTATTAAAATGAGAACTGCTGTAACTCGGATTGAGGCAGAGATCAAAAGGAAAGAGATTGACTGTGTGATTGAAAAATTTAAAGAAAAAATATCTACAGGTCCTGACTATGTGTGTTCAGTTTGTCATCGTTTCTGCTTTAAAATGCAGGTTAAACACTGTAAAATAAATAAATATCTACAAAAATCGGTCCATGCTGGCTATATTGCAAACAAGTGTATAACGCATAATTATTTGCATAACTGTAATAAAGACTGCAGTGAAGACTGTATTTATAAAAATACTCCAGCTGAATCTCTGTGGATTTGTCACACATGTGATAGAAAGATTAGTGAAGGTAAAATGCCTGCTGAAAGTATAGCAAATAATCTTGCTCTGGATCCAATTCCTGTTGAATTGAGCTGTTTAAACTCTCTTGAACAACATCTAATAGCAAAGAATATCCCATTCATGAAGATGCTCGCGTTGCCACGCGGCGGACAAAATGGCGTACATGGCCCCATAACATGTGTTCCATCTAATGTGACAGATGTGGTAAATGTGTTACCAAGATCAGAAAATGATGATTTGATGATACGAGTAAAACTTAAGAGGAAATTAACGTACAAAGGACATTATGAATTTAAATTTGTGCACACTGATCATGTCAAAACTGCTTTGGAATACTTAAAAGAAAATAATAAATGGTACAAAGATGTAGAGTTTAATGAAACTTGGATTAATCCTCTGAGTAAAACAGAAGAACAGGTTAATGATACAACTGAAAACACTGAACATGATTTGGATGGATGTCAGGATACGTGTGTCGAAAAAGAGCAAAATATTGAGAATGAGGATGAAGAAATCACTGATGAAACACTTCATGATCGACAGCAACATGGTTTATTTATGGATTCATGTTTACAGCCAGTGGACATTGCACAAGAGGTTTTAGATCAACACTTTGATGGCATTATGTCACTTGCGCCAGCAGAGGGCAATAATCCAGTGAGAATGTTAATGGATGAAACTAATGAAGCCAAATGTTTTCCAGTTCTCTTTCCAAAAGGAACAGGAACATTTCATGATCAACGACCTGAAAAATTAACACTGTCAAGATACTTAAATAATAGAATCCTAAATGCAGATGGACGGTTTGCTCAAAACCTAGATTACATCTTTTATGGACAATATTTGTCTGAGCTTAATCAAGTTATCTCAAATGTATCTATTGCTTTGCGGAAAGGCCATGACACATGCAACAAAACAAAAATCACTGCAGAAATGCTGACAAACAAAGAGTCATTGCAAAAGATTTTAAATTTTGATCAGGGCTATAAATTCTTGAAGCCAGTTAGAGGAAGTCCTGTTTTTTGGCAAAGTGTTCAAAAAGATTTGTTTGCAATGGTGAGACAATTAGGAATCCCAACATGGTTTTGCTCATTTTCATCTGCAGACCTGCGATGGCCAGAGTTAATGCAATCTATTGTTAAACAAGAGGGCTGTCAAACTCCTATTGATGAACTAGACTGGTCTGATAGATGTGGAATGCTTAAACGCAATCCTGTAACTGCTGCCAGAATGTTTGATCATCGATTTCATTGCTTTCTGAGAGATGTCATTATGTCACCAGCACAGCCAATTGGAAAAATAATTGATTATTTCTATCGAATTGAATTTCAGCAACGTGGATCACCTCACACACATTGTCTCTTTTGGGTTGAGAATGCACCTCAAGTGGACAGAGATGATGATGATGAAGTTGCAGCATTTGTTGATCGCTATGTCACTTGTGAAATGCCACCTGAACAGGAGGAAGGAATGCATGAAATTGTGAGCACTGTCCAACAACACAGCAAAAGACATTCAAAAACATGTAAAAAGAAAGGAACTGTGTGTAGATTTAACTTTCCACGTCCACCAAGCAAAAATACATTCATTACAAGAAGCAGCAAGAGTGATAAAGATGGAAAAAAAACAGATGAAACAAATGAAACTAAATGCAAAAACAACTGCCAAGAAATATCAAAAGAGTTAGCTGAAACTATAATGAAAAGAGTGAGAGAATGTTTGTTGAATAGTGATGTTGTCTTTGACTCAGTTGATGTTATGTTTGCATCTATTGGTATAAATCAAGAAACATTTGAAATGGCTTACAATAAAATGACGAAGAAAACAAGTGTTGTGTTGAAGAGAAAGCCAAATGATGTATGGGTGAATCAATATAACCCAGATCTTTTACGATGCTGGAATGCAAACATGGACATACAGTTTGTTGTTGATGCTTACTCTTGTATAGTTTATATAATTTCATATATTTCCAAAGCTGAGAGAGAAATGGGATTGCTGCTTGCTAACGCTCAAAAAGAAGTACACAATCAAGGTAATATGGATGCTAAACAGGCTTTAAGAAAACTAGGAAGTGTGTTTTTACATAATCGGGAGGTCTCAGCTCAAGAGAGTGTGTATCGATTAACTAACATGAAACTAAAACAAGGATCAAGGAAAGTGGTGTTCATTCCAACTGGTACTAATCAAATAAGAATGAGTTTACCCTTAAACACCATACATAAAAAAGCTGAATGTGGAGAAGATGACGGTAATGGCATATGGATGAAAAGCATCTCAGACAGATACAGAGCTCGTCCACATACAAATGAATTCAGTGGAATGTGTTTAGCAACCTTTGCATCAGACTACAGAGTTTTGACTGCTTCTGAAAAATGTCCAGACAGAGTAAGACTGGAACATGATATGGGGTTTGTGAGAAAAAGAACTCGTACAGACTCTGCCATTGTGCGATATGCTCGTTTTTCACCCACTAAAAATCCAGAAAATTATCACCAAAGTATTTTAGAATTATTTTTGCCTCATTATGTGCGAGATCAATTGAAACCAACAAATTTCCCCACACATAAGGATTTTTATGAGACTGGATTTGTCACAATATCTAATGATCAGCTTGAGTCAGTTAAAATGATAGTGGACACTAACATGGGAAAATTTGAAAAAGAAGCAGACACAATACAAAGAGCTCAAGATGATTTAGAACAACATGGACCAATGGAAGATGCTTGGGCGCAAATATGTCCAGAAGCCGAACTTGAGCGTCTTGAATGTCTGGAGAGTAAGAAAGATCAAATAGAAATAGAAGAAGGTGATGATATCATACCTGATCTATTACCAAATAAAGGTATTTCAAAGATGGAAAATAATCCATCAGCGATGACAAAGCAAGATGCCATGGGTTTACTGCGATCTTTGAATGAGAAGCAATCACAAATCTTTTACAAAGTGCGGCAATGGTGTTTAGCAAAAGTACAAGGTGAAAACCCAGATCCATTCCATGTATTTATATCTGGTCCAGGAGGTGTTGGAAAGTCAGTACTGATTAAAGCCATCTATTATGAAACCTCTCGCATACTTTCAAAGTTAACAGACAACCCAGATGAGACACATGTGCTACTAACTGCTCCTACCGGTGTGTCCGCGTACCAGATTAACGGGTCTACTGTACATTCCAGTCTTTGCATCGGAATAAATGCTTCTCTGCCATATCAACCACTTGGAGATGAAAAAATTAATTCTTTGAGAGCCAAACTTGGAAAACTGCAAATATTAATAATCGATGAAATTTCAATGGTTGATCATAAACTTCTAGGATACATTCATGGAAGATTAAGACAGATCAAACAAACAGGTGATTACTCTGCATTCGGAAAGGTCTCTGTCATAGCAGTTGGAGATTTTTATCAGCTGTCTCCTGTGAAAGGAAAACCACTATACACTGAACCAATGAACAGTGTGAATCTTTGGGAAAGTAACTTCAGTTTGGTTGAACTTACAGAGATTATGCGCCAGAAGGACAAACAATTTGGAGAACTATTAAATCGTTTAAGGCAACGTAAAAAAGATGAAGTAATGCTTGAAGAGGATATTACTATGCTAAAAACATTAGAAACAGGTGATGGTGATGAGAGTACAGATATCCATATTTATGCAACTAATAGTGAAGTTGATGAACATAACCTAAAAATGGTGCACAAAATATGCTCTGACACGGTTACTGTTAATGCTGAAGATTTTGAGAGAAATGCTAAAACTGGCCGAATGGAAAAAAAGGATGGGTTTCATCTCAGAGTTCACAACAGTTCTTTGGAAAAATCCCTTGAATTAGCAATCGATGCTCGAGTAATGCTACTGAAAAATATCAACGTATCAGATGGTTTGGTGAATGGAATTTTTGGAACACTTAAAGAGTTCTGTTATGAAAATGATGAAATATTTCCATCAAAAATATACATTGAATTTGACGATGAACGAGCTGGTAAAGAAGCTAGAGGTAAAAATCCATGTTTGAAACCTGGACTGGAGAAAAGCACACCAATTGAGCCTGAAGAAGAGAAAGTGACAAGCAGTGGTGGTGTCAGAAGACAATTTCCTTTGAAATTAGCATGGGCTTCCACAGTTCACAAAGTGCAAGGTCTGACAGTGAACAAAGCTGTTGTTTCATTGAAAAAGATATTTGCTCCAGGACAAGCATATGTAGCATTAAGTCGAGTGACTTCTCTTGATGGACTCATAATAGAAGATTTCAAAGAAAAAGCTATTTATGCAAAAGACAACATTGAGGAAGTTCTACAGAGAATGCCTCCATTCATTGTTCCATGTGAAACTACAGAAAATGTAAAATTTCAAATGATGTTACACAATGTCCAAGGGCTCATTCCGCATATTTTAGATATTCGGCAAGATAACAGATATCGTCAAGCAGATATGATTTGTGTAACAGAGACGTGGCTAAAAGCAAACAATTCTGAGAATGATATCAGTCTTTCTGAATACCATTTCCATGACAAACAACGAAGTGTTGCATATGACACAAGTGAAGATGTTTTTGCTAAACTAAAAGAGGAAAATCATGGTGGTGTTGGTATATATCACAGAGAGAATGTAAAAGCTGCTTTAGTTGATTTACCATGTATTAACATTGAATGTCTAATGTGCAATATACAAGACTTAAATACAACTGTGGCACTTGTATACAGACCATCATCATATAACATAGGATTATTCAGAGATAACTTGATTAACTTAATTCATCAAATAAACTGCTTTTCAGGAGGAAAAATAATTCTAGGAGATTTCAACGAAAACATTTTCAATAAATCAACTATTCATGATGTCATGCAGCATTTTGGCTTCACACAAATAGTTGAAAATTCAACAACTGAAAATGGCACATTAATAGACCATGTTTACATTAAAGATATTGACAGTAAAATAAAGATTGATATCATGCCCACATACTTCAGCTATCATGACTGTGTTGTGCTGAAGTGGCTGTTATAATGCAACGTCCATCTAGAAGGGGGGGGGGGGGTACAGAGGTGGATGAGTAACACTGGACGGCCTCTGTGGGAATTCATGCTGCCTTCATGTGCTATCGGTAAATACATTTTTTTGGGGGGGGAAATGTAACAATATTTACTAAAAATCTTCAACTACAGAATGTTAATCAATAAGGTGTCTGAAAGAAACAGGAAAGAATAACTATAGATGATATCAAAAATAAAACAATTCTGTATAAAAAAAAAAAAACACATGAAAATGTCAAACTCATAATAATGACTTAAGAAGTCTGAAATAGGATATTTCCGATAGCACGTGAAGGCAGCATTAGTCATTGGGATTATTAGTGGGTGTTAAGGCCATATTTCCATATTCCTATTTTTTCCTATTCCTATATTTATTATAATGAGGAATTGATAATATTTTATTATTTTAATATTAATGTCTTATATATATATATATATATATTAAATCAATGGCCTTAACACACAAACATTTTTTTTTTATTCTTTTATTTTTTTAAATGCATTCATTCATTCATTCATTCATTCTTTTTATTTATTTCTTTGATGTATATTATTGTTCAAAATGTAATCTAATTTTCCCCTTTATTCTTATGGACACCTGCATCTCACTGTTGGCAAATGTATAGTAAAGTACTTCAAAATGTGGTGCAAAAAAAATGTTATACAGCAAAACAATAAATGGGACGATATATAAAAAAGAAAGGAAAGACAAAGATGAACTTTAACAAATGAAGTTTTTATCTTTGCTGCTTCATTCTCATCATATTCCAATACTTCAAGTATTGATAAAAAGGTAAGACAATTTTTATGTTTGGAACATTAAGCACAATGTTTTATAAGTAAATAATTTACTTGTATAAGTTGTAAACTGTAAAACAAAAAAATAAAATAAAAAATCCTAATCACATCCTCCTTGTAGGTACATGATATATCTGATGCTGCTTTGATGACCAGATCATCTTCATTGTTAGGATAATATTCAACTCCAAATCCAGCTGAAGATTCCATTGTATGCAATTCAAGGAAAGCGTTTGACTGCAGACAACAATGTCCAGATCATCAAACCACCATCACCATTGTGGACTGTTGACTCAAGGCAAATCATGGATTCCTGTTTCTGGTATCAAATGCATCTGTGTGGATCAGTTCAGCAGCAATTCAGAATCATCATAGTATAAGGTAATTTCTTCCACTGTTCATTTTTGTGAGTTTGAGCTCATTGCAGCTAACCGTTTTTGTTCATGGCTCTCAACATAATTTAGTAATTTTACATTACAATGTGTTTAAGATTCTGAAATGCTTATATCCAGTTTTTGTGTTTGACAGAGGCCAATCTTGTGTCATCAATGGAATTTTAGTAGTGTTGTCCAGCATGTCAGATGAAGCCCTGACCACACTATCATCTCTGAAAATTGACCTATGAGCTGTGCACCCAATGAATTATTGAGCTGGATTATGCCATGGTAAAATATTTACAATCTACAACGAGTCTCCACTGGTTCAGTCAAATTATAGGGCGTCTTCATCTCTGCTGGTTCAGCCCAGTCATTAGATGTCTTTGTTGCCACTGCTTCAGAACAGTCCCAAATAATCTTCATGACTGCTGATACTGCCCAGCTCCAAATGTGCTACACCTGAGTATAGTCCACTCTAAGTTTCCTTCATCATCATCTCTGCATGGATCTGCACTGTTCACAACTACTGCTATGTCAGCCTGGCTCCTGTTTCCACTCACCCCTTACCTCCATCAGTTCTGTTGGGGTCCATCATCATGAATATCCTATAAGTCCCCTGTTGCTTCTTGCCTTCATCACATCCTGTCTGACTTCTTCCTACATCATCTCCACGGTCTTCATTTTGCCAGATCATTGATCTTTGTCTGCTCATTGCCAACCTTTGTTGCCGCCGTTGAAAATTTTGCAGCACGAACACAACATTTTTGGTGGTGTGTGATTGGAGGTAAAGTCACAATAGTATTCTGTTTACTTTTTATCATGTTCAGTTTGACTTTCCCTGTCACCACTTGCCCAAGTTCTTGTTTGTTTTTATGTTTTTTTTATTGCTATTTATGTAGGTATACACTACTTCACAATTATACTTTTTGTTGAATGTCATTTTTCCTTTAAAATGTACTTTTTCTTTAATGCATTTAAAAGGAATGGATGAATGTTTTATTTTTTGTTGTTGATATTTTGAGTTTTTTATAAATTAATTTTTATTTTCTTTAATTTCATATTTTATGTGAAGTTCTCTTTTACTGTTTATTGCCTCTTTAAATGTACTATTTAACAACTATACTTTTTATTGAATGTTATTTTTGCTTCCAAAATGTTTGAATTAATTTAAAAAGGAATAATTGAATGGTTTATTTTTATAATATTTTTAGTAATTTGACAATTTATTTCAAACTTCAAAATTATTCATATTTGATATGCAATATTGTTTTGAACATATATTAACATGAAGACTTTTTGACTTTGTATGTGAAAAGAATTGAAATGATTGAATGAATGATTGATTGAATGAATGAATGAATGAATGAATGAATGAATGAATGAATGAATGAATGAATGAATGAATGAATGGATATTTATTTACAACTATTGGATATTTTTCAAATATTTAAATAATATTATTATTTAATTTATGCTTTTTTGGTTATTATTTAACATTTTTAAATTTTGATATGTAGTATTTTACATTTTAGTGTTTTAGATTTGTCTTTTCAAATCTTAATATTTCACAATTATGGATTTTCATTTAATATTTGATTACCACAGAGATATACTTTAAAATGCAACTAATTGAAAATGAATGTGTAAAATGA
Source organism: Pseudorasbora parva (assembly GCF_024679245.1). Lineage (NCBI taxonomy): Eukaryota > Metazoa > Chordata > Actinopteri > Cypriniformes > Gobionidae > Pseudorasbora > Pseudorasbora parva. The sequence continues at coordinate 13,910,434 of NC_090185.1, read as the reverse complement.
TGCATTTTCTCTTACCATTTCATTTTTCTTATTTACATATGCATTGTTTTTGAAGAAATTTTGTATTATTCTGTCATTAAAATTATAAATTTTTGTTTTCTGTGACTTGGTTTGATTCCCTGTATTTGTTTTTATGACACATTTTCCATATTACCCTTTCACAGCACAACATCAGAGACGACCCCAAATTATTATTGTTCAAATGCCATTTACTCTCATAGCTTACCATGATTTATCATGTTCTAGTGTGATTTACCATGATTCACCATAGTTTACCTTGATTTACCATGTTCTAGCCTGATTTGCCATAATATTCAACATTTTTTTATATTTACCATACTTTACCGTGATTCACCATATTTTACCATGATTTTCCATGATCCAGTTTGATTTACCATGATTTACCATGATTCTAGCCTATACATTTAACCTGTGGCAACCATAGACTGTAAAAAAAAATATGGACGTAGTGTCCGTGACCGATTCCTATAAGACGTTCTAAAGCGTAAAGTAGAGACTGCCGTCGCCACGAGCGCATCATCGCATGATACTCTCGGATAGCAGAAGGTGTGTTGGACATCGGCTGCGGCTGGATGCATGCGATCGGCGAGAGTAGCCGAGTGCAGGCGGGGAGGAGCTGCAAACGGAGACGTGAAGTCGGACACTTTCTGCTTCCCATGGTGACGCTTGCGCTGTGTTTGCAAACTTTTTCACAGCTGAAGTTAAATAAATGCAATAGTTCTCAAATACACAGATGTTTCAAATGACATTTTCATCCAATAAATTTATGTACAGCTCAGTTGCGTAACTTTGTTTTAAAAAGTGGGTGGGACATAAATGGCGTATCATATGCATGCGAAAAACTGCATGCAAAAGCTCATTTTAAGGTATGAGGTGCGCTCATACATTAAAATGAGCCTTGGCGTGCATATGATATGCACTATATGGCGTATTAAGGGGTGTTGCATTGCTGATACAATTTTATATCAGATGTACAATATGTACAATAACAATTGCAGAAAATTTTGTATTAAGATGTCTGGAAACCAATTAAATAGTTAATTTATTGATATAGATCTCGTTTAATTATTGCATCTAAACACAATGGCCCTCATTTATCAATCTTGCGTAGAAACTGGTGTATATGTTGGCGTTAGATTATGTTTACACTCCTCTCACCTCCTGATTTATGAAGCTGTGCGCACCTCTGCAATCCAGGTGAACGCAATACTTGCCCTTAATAAATGTGGCGGCTGAAAACGATCGTCATTAGAATAACACGCCCCTATATATTCAAGTCTACGCCTCCCCCACGCCTTCATTTTACGCCATGGACAAACAGAAGACGGCAAAGAAGCGAAACTTCTCCGACGTGGAGATCGGGCGCACTCAATCATCTCACTAGTCCACTAGTCAGGGCATGGATTAGGACATAAGTCAATGGGCTGACTCCCTGATCAGTGCCCTGACTACTGAACTATTGAGATGATTGAGACGCGTGCCATCGAGACCATCACCAGGGAAGTGAAAAAAAAACAACCCGAAATTGTTTTATTTGGGAGTTTAAAGAGTGGAATTAAAGGCACCTACAAAAACAAAATATGGACCCAAATTACGAGTAGCCTATTCTTAATAGTGTGGAGGTTGAGAAGCGCACTCCAGCAGTTTAAAGCTGTTTGGATGATAAATTACCATCACAATGCATTATTTTACAGCACATGTTTTGAAACAATTAGCATTTAATTTCGTATCACGGCACATGTATTGGGGTGTACAATAGTGATGATGATGTGATGTGGAGTAAGATTCATTCACATTAATAATTACATAACAATTTGTAAGATTCTTCTTCTTATTATTATGATTATTATTCTTAATGACGCTTGTTATTTAGAAGAAGAATGTCGCTTTTATTGATTTTATTATTATTTAAAAGAAGAAGGTCATTTTTATTATTTTGTCAGTCTGAATTATTTTAGTCCCAGTCCATGCGCAGCTGCCGGGCCAGGCGGGCCTGAACCGTCAGATAAAGCGCACAGGCTCGCGACTGGAGGAATACATATGCCTACAAATCAAAAGCTTTGGTAAAGTCACACAAATTAAACATTGACGTTCATGTTGCACAAAAATAAACACTGAATGTTGTTGTTGTGGTTTTTAACAATGGATCATATAGCATATCTTGCCAGTGCGTTTTGTGGTGTTGGGAATAGTTTTTCTGAGCATTTTCGCACTAACTCAAACGTGAGTACACCGCCTCCTGAGCTGGCGTAGGATTTGAGCGTGCCGTACGCCAACGTCCATACTGATAAATCTCAAAGTCACCGTGGTTTTGGGTGTACGCAAGGTGTACGCTGGAAATTTGGTGTACGCACTTTTGATAAATGAGGGCCATTATAACGTTGTGCTAAGATTTTTCACGTGAATGTGCATGCTTCTTTAGAGTCATATTCTGCATGTGCCCACCTAGTTTTCGTTCAGGATTAATAGGCTTTTGAGCATGTTTTACCACACCTATTCTCTAAATGACCCTGTTATAGCTACCCAAAGTGTAATGTTCAACATGTTTTGATAACTATTGATCAGGAGAGTCCAGAGAATCATACTGCAGTGGTTTGTTTCAGATCAGGCAAAAAACCTAGGACTTGTTCGCAAAACGAGGTTTTTAACATAATTGTGAATATGTAAATAACAATTTGATTGACAGTATCGGTTCTTGAGGCAAAGTTGTTCAGTATGAGGAGTTCTATCATAATTTATGTATATTAAGTGGCTGTTTTAACCCCACCTGATTACAGAGATGGAAAATACCATTTACAGCCAATATAGGCAATTTGCCATAGGAAATGCATGGTTTTTAAAGCTTTTTAACAGTTATAGCGCCACCTATAGTCCAATCGCTTTAAAACCTTGCATGCTTCCTCACCATGTTATGCCACATATACCCAACAATTTTCGTGAAGTTTTGAGTTTTCCCTTAGGATTTATAGGCTTTTGAGTGTATTTTGCCACGCCTCTTTTCTAACTGGCCCTGTTATAGCCATCCAAATGCAAAAGTTCAACTTTTTTTCAATGAATATTTATCTAGAGAGTCTAGAGAATTGACCTAGACTGGTTTGGTTCCGGTCGGGCAAAAAAACAGGGACTAGTTTGCAAAAGTAGGTTTTTAACATAATTGCAAATATTTAATTAATGATTTGATTGACAGCAATGGTTCTAGAGGCAAAGTTGTTCAGCATGAGGATATCTATCAAATGATATGCATATTTTGCCAATGTGTGCAACACCACGTGATTACAGCACCATAAAACTCGTTAGCGCCAACTAGTGGCCGATTTCTTTCAAAATTCTTACAGTCCTCTAGGACCATGAGTCAAACATGCCCACTGAGTTTTGTTCCGATCGACCTCCATTAACCCCGTCTAATAGGTGCTCAAACTTCATTGGCCGATGGCGGCCATGTTTTTTGAGATACTCCAATGTCCTCATATAAATACATGGGGCCTTGGACCAAGACACTGCATACCAATTTTCAGGTCAATCGGACTAGCGGTAGTGTGGTTATAGCTATTTTCATGTTTTTTTCACATTATAGCGCCACCAAGTGGCCAATCGTCGCGATTTTGTTATCGTGACCTCAGATTGAGCCCATACACATGTGTACCAAGTTTGGTGAAGATATCTCATTTTGTTCTTGAGTTATAGCCTTTTAAGTAAAATAGGCTCCGCCCTAAATGTACATTTCCACGCCCCTATTCATCCGTGAATCGAAATTTCAACTTTTTTTCAATGAATATTGATATTCAGACTACAGAAAACATTTTGGCACTGGTTTGGTTCTAATCGGTCAAAAAACCAGGGACTAGTTTGCAAAAGTAGGTTTTCAACAAAATTCAAAATGGTGGAAAAATTTCCCTACCGGAAATGAAATCGGAGATATACGTTTTGTTTGCCAAGGACTCAGCTTTCCAATGATATAAGACACTTGAGTGTGGACCAAACGGTTTAGGAGTTATGAGCCTTTTCACGCTTTTGGTTGCTGTAGCGCCACCTATTGGCCAATCGGGGTCATACCTCCTGAGGGTCTTCCCACAGTGAGGACTACCATCTGACAAAGTTTCAACGCTCCAGCCCTTACGGTTTTGGCTGCACGATGCGTTTTACCGGAGAATAATAATAATAATTAAAGCTGCGAGCAGCATTTAGCGGGGTTCAAGCCATTTAAGGTCTTTAAGCATTTGACGCCTTTTGCATGAAAGGTTTTTAAGCACTGAATGAATTTGAGAGATATCAGGTGAAATGAAGTGATAAACTGACAAAATGTGATTTTAAATATTATAATAGTGACTTTATAAAGTCTAAATATGAATTGATCAGGAGAGTGCAGAGAATCATACTGCTGTGGTTTGGTTCCGATCAGGCAAAAAACCTAGGACTAGTTTAGAGGCAAAGTTGTTCAGTATGAGAAGATCTATCATAATATATGCATATTATGTGGCTGTTTTAACCCCACCTGATTACAGAGATGGAAAATACCATTTACAGGCAATTCACCATAGGGAATACATGGTTTTCAAAGCCTTTTAACACTTATAGCGCCCCCTATACTCCGATCTCCATAAAACATTGCATGTGTCTTCAACATGTTATGCCACATATACCCAACAATTTTCGTGAAGTTTTGAGTTTCCTCTTAGGATTTATAGGCTTTTGAGTGTATTTTGCCACGCCTCTTTTCTAAATGGCTCTGTTATAGCCATCCAAATGCAAGAAATCAACTTTTTTTTGATAATTATTGATCTAGAGAGTCCAGAGAATTGTCCTAGACTGGTTTGGTTCTGATTGCGCAAAAAACCAGGGACTAGTTTGCAAAAGTAGGTTTTTAACATTATTGCAAATATTTATTTAACAATTTGATTGACCGAAATGGTTCTAGAGGCAAAGTTGTTCAACATGAGGAGATCTATCATATGATATGCATATTTTGCCGATGTGTGCAACACCACGTGATTGCAGAGCCATAAAACTCGTTAGCGCCAACTAGTGGCCGATTTCTTTCAAAATTCTTACAGACCTCTAGGACCATGAGTCAAACATGCCTACTGAGTTTCGTTCTGGTCGACCTCCGTTAACCCTGTCTAATAGGTGCTCAAATTTCATTGGCCGATGGCGGCCATGTTTTTTTAGATACGCCAATGTTCTCATAGACAGACATGGTACCTTGGGCCAAGACACTGCTTACCAATTTTCAAGTCAATCAGACTAGCGGTCGCGTGGTTATAGCCTTTTTTGTGTTTTTTCCATGTTATAGCGCCACCAAGTGGCCAATCGTCGCGATTTTTTTATCGTGACCAAAAACTGAGCCCATAAACATGTGTACCAAGTTTGGTGAAGATATCTCATTTCTTGCTGGAGTTATAGCCTCTTTAGTAAAATAGGCTCCGCCTTAAATGTACATTTCCACGCCCCTTTTCGTTCATGAGTCAAAATTTCAACTTTTTTTTGATAATTATTGATACTCAGTCTAGAGAGAACATTTTGGCACTGGTTTGGTTCTGATATGTCAAAAAACCAGGGACTAGTTCGCAAAAGTAGGTTTTTGACAAAATTCAAAATGGCGGAAAAATTTGCATACCGGAAATGAAATCGGAGATATACGTTTTGTTCGCCAAGGTCTCAGCTTTCCAATGATATAAGACACTTGACCCTTAGGATGAACGGTTTAGGAGTTATGAGCCATTTCGCGTTTTTGGTTGCTGTAGCGCCACCTATTGGCCAATCTGGCTCATAATTTGATAACCTCTCCTCGATTTTTGGACTACCTATTGACAAAGTTTGAAGTCTCTAGCATTTACGGTTTGGTCTGCACGATGAGTTTTACGGCAGAATAATAATAATAATAATTAAAGCTGCGAGCAGCATTTAGCGGGGTTCAAGCCATTTAAGGTCTTTAAGCATTTGACACCTTTTGCATGAAAGGCTTTTAAGCACTGAATGAATTTGAGAGATATCAGGTGAAATGAAGTGATAAACTGACAAAATGTGATTTTAAATATTATAATAGTGACTTTATAAAGTCTAAATATGAATTGATCAGGAGAGTGCAGAGAATCATACTGCTGTGGTTTGGTTCCTATCAGGCAAAACACCTAGGACTAGTTTGCAAAACGAGGTTTTTAACATAATTGTGAATATTTAAATAAAGATTTGATTGACAGTATTGGTTATAGAGGCAAAGTTGTTCAGTATGAGAAGATCTATCATAATATATGCGATTACAGAGATGGAAAATACAATTTACAAGCAATTCACCAGAGGGAATACATGGTTTTCAAAGCTTTTTAACACTTATAGCGCCCCCTATACTCCGATCTCCATAAAACTTTGCATGTGTCTTCAACATGTTATGCCACATATACCCAACAATTTTCGTGAAGTTTTGAGTTTCCCCTTAGGATTTATAGGCTTTTGAGTGTATTTTGCCACACCTCTTTTCTAAATGGCTCTGTTATAGCCATCCAAATGCAAGAAATCAACTTTTTTTTTGATAATTATTGATCTAGAGAGTCCAGAGAATTGTCCTAGACTGGTTTGGTTCTGATTGGGCAAAAAACCAGGGACTAGTTCGCAAAAGTAGGTTTTTAACATTATTGCAAATATTTATTTAACGATTTAATTGCCAAAAATGGTTCTAGAGGCAAAGTTGTTCAGCATGAGGAGATCTATCATATGATATGCATATTTTGCCGATGTGTGCAACACCACGTGATTGCAGAGCCATAAAACTCGTTAGCGCCAACTAGTGGCCGATTTCTTTCAAAATTCTTACAGACCTCTAGGACCATGAGTCAAACATGCCCACTGAGTTTTGTTCCGATCGACCTCCGTTAACCCTGTCTAATAGGTGCTCAAATTTCATTGGCCGATGGCGGCCATGTTTTTTGAGATACGCCAATGTTCTCATAGACAGACATGGTACCTTGGGCCAAGACACTGCTTACCAATTTTCAAGTCAATCGGACTAGCGGTCGCGTGGTTATAGCCCTTTTTGTGTTTTTTCCATGTTATAGCGCCACCAAGTGGCCAATCGTCGCGATTTTTTTATCGTGACCAAAGACTGAGCCCATACACATGTTTACCAAGTTTGGTGAATATATCTCATTTCTTGCTGGAGTTATAGCCTCTTTAGTAAAATAGGCTCCGCCTTAAATGTACATTTCCACGCCCCTTTTCGTTCATGATTCAAAATTTCAACTTTTTTTTGATAATTATTGATATTCAGACTAGACAGAACATTTTGGCACTGGTTTGGTTCCGATATGTCAAAAAACCAGGGACTAGTTCGCAAAAGTAGGTTTTTGACAAAATTCAAAATGGCGGAAAAATTTGCATGACGGAAATGAAATCGGAGATATACGTTTTGTTCGCCAAGGTCTCACCTTTTCAATGATATAAGACACTTGAGTGTGGACCAAACGGTTTAGGAGTTATGAGCCCTTTTGCGCAATTGATTGCTATAGCGCCACCTATTGGCCAATCTGGCTCATAATTTGATAACCTTTCCTCGATTTTTGGACTACCTATTGACAAAGTTTCAAGTCTCTAGCCCTCACGGTTTGGTCTGCACGATGAGTTTTACGGCAGAATAATAATAATAATAATAATAATAATAATAAAAATCAGCACAAATACAATAGGTGTTCAGCACTTCGTGCTTGAACCCCTAAATATAGCTGCGAGCAGCAATTAGCGGGGTTCAAGCGACTTAAGGCATTTAAGCATTTAAGGCGTATTGCATTTAAGGCTCTAAAGCAGTAAAATAATTAAATCTGGGAGCTCAGGTGAAATGAAGTGATACATTGACAAAATTCGATTGCAAATGTTAAAATAGTGACTTTATAAAGACTGAATTTGAGTTGTGCTTGCAATGGCAAAACTTGTGGCCCTGTTGCTACCCTACACTGCTGACATGTTTTTAGCAAAATGCTAACACGATTAGCATGTTTTTAACATACTGGTAACACAATTAGCATGCTGATATAATCGATGGAAAATACCATTTACAGCCAATACAGGCAATTCACCATAGGAATACATGGTTTTCAAAGCTTTTTAACACTTATAGCGCCACCTATACTCCGATCTCCATGAAATGTTGCATCCTTCTTCACATTGTTATGCCACATATACCCATCAATTTTCGTGAAGTTTTGAGTTTTCGCTTAGGATTTATAGGCTTTTGAGTGTATTTTGCCACGCCTCTTTTCTAATTGGCCCTGTTATAGCCATCCAAATGCAAAAGTTCAACTTTTTTTTGATAATTATTGATCTAGAGAGTCCAGAGAATTGTCCTAGACTGGTTTGGTTTCGGTCGTGCAAAAAATCAGGGACTAGTTCGCAAAAGTAGGTTTTTAACATAATTGTGAATATTTAACTAACGATTTGATTGACAGCAATGGTTCCAGAGGCAAAGTTGTTCAGCACGAGGAGGTCTATCATATGATATGCATATTTTGGGGATGTTTGCAACACCACGTGATTGCAGAGCCATAAAGCTCGTTAGCGCCAACTAGTGGCCGATTTCTTTCAAAATTCTTACAGTCCTCTAGGACCATGAGTCAAACAGGCCCACCAAGTTTCGTTCCGATCGGCCTCCGTTAACCCCGTCTAATAGGTGCTCAAATTTCATTGGCCGATGGCGGCCATGTTTTTTGAGATACGCCAATGTCCTCATAGACATACATGGGGCCTTAGGTCAAGACACCACATACCAATTTTCAAGTCAATCGGACTAGCGGTCGCGTGGTTATAGCCGTTTTAGTGTTTTTTTCATGTTATAGCGCCACCAAGTGGCCAATCGTCGCGATTTTTTTATCGTGTTCAAAGAATGAGCCCATAAACATGTGTACCAAGTTTGGTGAAGATAGCTCATTTCTTTCTGGAGTTATAGCCTTTTTAGTAAAATAGGCTCCGCCCTGAACGTCCATTTTGAATCCCCTTAGCAACCGTGAATCGAAATATCAACATTTTTTCGATAATTATTGATATTCAGCCTACAGAGAACATTTTGGCACTGGTTTGGTTCCGATCGGTCAAAAAACCAGGGACTAGTTCGCAAAAGTAGGTTTTCGACAAAATTCAAAATGGCGGAAAAATTTTCATGACGGAAATGAAATCGGAGATATACGTTTTGTTCGTCATGGTCTCAGCTTTCTAATGATATAAGACACTTGAGTGTGGAGTACACGGTTTAGGAGTTATGAGCCCTTTTGCGCTTTTGGTCGCTGTAGCGCCACCTATAGGCCAATCGGGGTCATAGCTTCTCAGGTTCTCCCCAAATTGAGGACTACCTATTGGCCAAGTTTGAAGTCTCTAGCACTTACGGTTTTGTCTGCACGTTCAGTTTTAGGGGAGAAGAAAAATAATAATAATAATAATAATTAAAGCTGCAAGCAGCATTTAGCGGGGTTCAAGCCTTTAAGGCCTTTTAAGCACATAGGCATTAATGACATTAAGTTTTATTTAGCAAGTTTTTAAACACTGTAATAATCGATGGAAAAGTCCATTTACAGCCAATATAGGCAATTTACCATAGGAAATGCATGGTTTTTAAAGCTTTTTCACAGTTATAGCGCCACCTATAGTCCGATCTCTTTAAAACTTTGCATGCTTCATCAGCATGTTATGCCACATATACCCAACAATTTTCGTGAAGTTTTGAGTTTCCCCTTAGGATTTATAGGTTTTTGAGTGTATTTTGCCACGCCTCTTTTTTAAATGGCCCTAGTATAGCCATCCAAATGTAAAAGTTCATTTTTTTTTCAATGATTATTGATCTAAAGAGTCCAGAGAATTGTCCTAGACTAGTTTGGTTCCGATCGGGCAAAAAACCAGGGACTAGTTTGCAAAAGTAGGTTTTTAACATAATTGCAAATATTTAATTAACGATTTGATTGACATCAATGGTTCTAGAGGCAAAGTTGTTCAGCATGAGGAGTTCTATCAAATGATATGCATATTTTGCAGATGTGTGCAACACCACGTGATTACAGAGCCATAAAACTCGTTAGCGCCAACTAGTGGCCGATTTCTTTCAAAATTCTTACAGACCTCTAGGACCATGAGTCAAACATGCCCATCAAGTTTCGTTCCGATCGGCCTCTGTTAACCCCGTCTAATAGGTGCTCGAATTCATTGGCCGATGGCGGCCATGTTTTTTGAGATACGCCAATGTCCTCAAAGACATACATGGTACCTTGGGCGAAGACACTGCATACCAATTTTCAGGTCAATCGGACTAGCGGTCTTGTGGTTATAGCTATTTTCATGTTTTTTTCACATTATAGCGCCACCCAGTGGCCAATCGTCGCGATTTTTTTATCGTGACCTCAAATTGAGTCCCTACATATGTGTACCAAGTTTGGTGAAGATATCTCATTTCGTTCTTGAGTTATAGCCTCTTTAGTAAAATAGGCTCCGCCTTCAATGTACATTTTCACGCCCCTTTTCGTCTGTGAATCGAAATTTCAACTTTTTTTCGATAATTATTAATAGTAAGACTACAGTGAACAGTTTGGCACTGGTTTGGTTCCGATCGGTCAAAAAACCAGGGACTAGTTCGCAAAAGTAGGTTTTCAACAAAATTCAAAATGGCGGAAAAATTTTCATGACGGAAATGAAATCGGAGATATACGTTTTGTTCGGCTTGAGCCAAGGATTCCAATGATGTAAGACACTTGAATGTGCGACAATGGGTTTTCGAGATATAAGCAAAATAGTATTTTTTTTTTGTTTTTTGCGCTATAGCGCCACCTTTTGGCCAATCGGGCTCATACTTTGATAACCTCTCCTCGATTTTTGGACTACCTTTTGGCAAAGTTTCAAGTCTCTAGCACTTACGGTTTGGGCTGCACGATGCGTTTTAGGGGAGAAGAAAAATAATAATAATAAAAATCCTTACAATAACAATAGGTTTTCAAGCACTTCGTGCTTGAACCCCTAATAATTAAAGCTGCAAGCAGCATTTAGCGGGGTTCAAGCCTTTAAGGCCTTTAAAGCACATAGGCATTAAAGACATTAAGTTTTATTTAGCAAGATTTTAAACACTGAAATAATAGATGGAAAAGTCCATTCACAGCCAATATAGGCAATTTACCATAGGAAATGCATGGTTTTTAAAGCTTTTTAACAGTTATAGCGCCACCTATAGTCCGATCTCTTTAAAACTTTGCATGCTTCATCAGCATGTCATGCCACATATACCCAACAATTTTCGTGAATTTTTGAGCTTCCCTTTTGGGTTAGCGCCAACTAGTGGCCGATTTCTTTCAAAATTCTTACAGACCTCTAGGACCATGAGTCAAACATGCCCACCGAGTTTCGTTCCGATCGACCTCTGTTAACCTCATCTAATAGGTGCTCAAAATTCATTTGCTGATGGCGGCCATGTTTTTTGAGATACACCAATGTCCTCATAGACATACATGGGGCCTTGGACCAATACACTGCATACCAATTTTCAAGTCAATCGGACTAGCGGTCGCGTGGTTATAGCCCTTTTCATGTTTTTCTCACATTATAGCGCCACCAAGTGGCCAATCGTCGCAATTTTTTTATCGTGACCTCAAATTGAGCCGATACACATGTGTACCAAGTTTGGTGACGATATCTCATTTCCTTCTTGAGTTATAGCCTTTTTAGCAAAATAGGCTCCGCCCTGAACGTCCATTTTGAAGCCAATTAGCAAAAATGAATCGAAATTTCAACTTTTTTTCGATAACTATTGATAATTAGCCACCAGAGAACATTTTGACACTGGTTTGGTTCCGATCGGTCTAAAAACCAGGGACTAGTTCTCAAAAATAGGTTTCAGACATACTCCAAAATGGCGGACATTTTAAGACGAAACAAAAAAATTCCCGCTTACAGTTTTTTCGTCTTGGCCCAAGGATTTCAAAAGTATAAATCATTTGAGTCTACGACCACCGGTTTATGAGAAAAGCTCACAAATGTAAAATTTTTTGGTTTTTTGCGCTATAGCGCCACCTATTGGCCGATTGGGCTCATATTTTGATAACCTCTCCTCGATTTTTGGACTACCTTCGGGTAAATTTTCAAGTCTCTAGCCCTTACGGTTTGGGCTGCACAACGCGTTTTATCGGAGAATAATAATAATAATAATAAAAATCAGTACAATTACAATAGGGTTTCAGCACTTCGTGCTTGAACCCCTAATAAAAATCTTTACAATTACAATAGGGTTTCAGCACTTCGTGCTTGAACCCCTAATAATTAAAGCTGCAAGCAGCCTTTGAGCGGGGTTCAAGCATTTAAGGGCGTTTAAGCACTGAGGCATTAAAGACATTAAGTTTTATTTAGCAAGATTTTAAACACTGAAATAATAGATGGAAAAGTCCATTCACAGCCAATATAGGCAATTTACCATAGGAAATGCATGGTTTTTAAAGCTTTTTAACAGTTATAGCGCCACCTATAGTCCGATCTCTTTAAAACTTTGCATGCTTCATCAGCATGTCATGCCACATATACCCAACAATTTTCGTGAATTTTTGAGCTTCCCTTTTGGGTTAGCGCCAACTAGTGGCCGATTTCTTTCAAAATTCTTACAGACCTCTAGGACCATGAGTCAAACATGTCCACTGAGTTTCGTTCCGATCGACCTCCGTTAACCCCATCTAATAGGTGCTCAAAATTCATTGGCTGATGGCGGCCATGTTTTTTGAGATACACCAATGTCCTCATAGACTTATATAGTAACTTGGGCCAAGACACTGCATATCAATTTTCAGGTCAATCGGACAAGTGGTCATTGTTTTTTTCACATTATAGCGCCACCAACTGGTCAAACGTCGCGATTTTTTTATTATCGAGACCAATAATTGAGCCCATACACATGTGTTCCAAGTTTGGTGAAGATATCTCATTTTCTTCTTGAGTTATAGCCTTTTTAGTAAAATAGGCTCCGCCCACAACATTCTTTTTCCACCCCTTAGCAACCGTAAATTGAAATTTCAACTTTTTCTCAATGAATATTGATATTCAGACTACAGAGAACATTTTGGCACTGGTTTGGTTCCGATTGGGCAAAAAAACAGGGACTAGTTCGCAAAAGTACGTTTTTAACATAATTGCAAATATTGAATTAATGATTTGACTGACAGCAATGGTTCTAGAGGCAAAGTTGTTCAGTATGAGGAGATCTATCACATGATATGCATATTTTGTGGATGGGTGCCACACCACGTGATTACAGAGCCATACAAATCTTTAGCGCCAACTAGTGGCCGATTTCTTTCAAAATTCTTACAGACCTCTAGGGCCATGAGTCAAACATGCCCATCAAGTTTTGTTCCGATCAGCCTCCGTTAACCTTGTCTTATAGGTGCTCAAACTTCATTGGCCGATAGCGGCCATGTTTTTTGAGATACGCCGATGTTCTCATAGACGTACATGGGGCCTTGGACCAAGACACTGCTTTCCCATTTTCAAGTCAATAAGACTAACGGTCAGGTGGTTATACCCCTTTTTATGTTTTTTTCATGTTATAGCGCCACCATGTGGCCAATCGTCGCGATCTTTTTAACGTGACCAAGGACTGAGCCCATAAATATGTGTACCAAGTTTGGTAAAGATATCTCATTTCCTTCTTGAGTTATAGCCTTATTAGTAAAATAGGCTCCGCCCTGAACGTCCATTTTGACGCCCTTTAGCAAACATGAATCGAAATTTCAACTTTTTTTCAATGAATATTGATATTCAGTCTCCAGAGAACATTTCTGCACTGGTTTGGTTCCGATTGGTCAAAAAACCAGGGACTAGTTCGCAAAAGTAGATTTTCGACAAAATTCAAAATGGCGGGAAAATTTGCATACCGGAAATGAAATCGGAGATATACGTTTTGTTCGTCATGGTCTCAGCTTTCCAATGATATAAGACACTTGACCCTTAGGAGCAACGGTTTAGGAGTTATGAGCCCTTTCGCGCTTTTGGTTGCTATAGCGCCACCTATGGGCCAAACTGGCTCATAATTTGATAACCTCTCCTCGATTTTTGGACTACCTGTTGACAAAGTTTGAAGTCTCTAGCATTTACGGTTTGGTCTGCACGATCGCTTTTACGGCAGAATAATAATAATAATAATAATAATTAAAGCTGCGGGCAGCATTTAGCGGGGTTCAAGCCATTTAAGGTCTTTAAGCATTTGACGCCTTTTGCATGGAAGTTTTTTAAGCACTGAATGAATTTGAGAGATATCAGGTGAAATGAAATGATTAACTGACAAAATATGATTATAAATATTATAGTAGTGACTTTATAAAGTCTAAATATGAATTATAGAACAATATTAATCAATTGTATGACAAAATTACTATATTACTTTGCTAACATGATAAACATGTTGCTAGGTGGTTGCTAGGTTGTTCTTGATGGTTGTTATGGTGTTGCTAGGCAGTTGTTAGCTGTCACAGATGGTTACTATAATGTTTATAGAGTTCTTACTATGTTCTTTGCCTGATTTAAAACTTAGCTAATCACTGCTAGCATTTGTAGCATGTTGGAAGTGCTGTTTGCTCGAATGACAAACAGACACACACACACACACACACACACACACACACACACACACACACACACACACACACACACACACACACACACACACACACCACCTATTTTTGTGAAGTTTTGAGTTTTCGTTCAGGATTAATAGGCTTTTGAGCATGTTTTACCACACCTATTTTCTAAATGATCCTGTTATAGCTACCCAAAGTGTAAAGGTCAACATGTTTTTGATAAGTATTGATCAGGAGAGTCCAGAGAATCATACTGCTGTGGTTTGGTTTCGATCAGGCAAGAAAAACCAAGGACTAGTTTGCAAAACGAGGTTTTTAACATAATTGTGAATATTTAAATAAAGATTTGATTGACAGTATTGGTTATAGAGGCAACGTTGTTCAGTATGAGAAGATCTATCATAATATATGCATATTATGTGGCTGTTTTAACCCCACCTGATTACAGAGATGGAAAATACCATTTACAGCCAATACAGGCAATTCACCATAGGAATACATGGTTTTCAAAGCTTTTTAACACTTATAGCGCCCCCTATACTCCGATCTCCATAAAACTTTGCATGTGTCTTCAACATGTTATGCCACATATACCCAATAATTTCTGTGAAGTTTTGAGTTTTCCCTTAGGATTTATAGGCTTTTGAGTGTATTTTGCCACGCCTCTTTTCTAAATGGCCCTGTTATAGCCATCCAAATGCAAAAGTTCAACTTTTTTTCAATAATTATTGACCTAGAGTGTCTATAGTATTGTCCTAGACTGGTTTGGTTCCAATTGGGTAAAAAACCAGGGACTAGTTCGCAAAAGTAGGTTTTTAACATAATTACAAAAATTTAATAATGATTTTATTGACAGCAATGGTTCTAGAGGCAAAGTTGTTCATCATGAGGAGATCTATGATATGATATGCATATTTCATGGATATGTGCAACACCACGTGATTTCAGAGCCATAAAACTCGTTAGCGCCAACTAGTGGCCGATTTCTTTCAAAATTCTTACAGACCTCTAGGACCATGAGTCAAACATGCCCACTGAGTTTCGTTCCGATCAGCCTCCATTAACCTTGTCTAATAGGTGCTCAAAATTCATTGGTCTATGGCGGCCATGTTTTTTGAGATACACCAATGTCCTCATACATATTCATGGTACCTTGGGCCAAGACACGGCATACCAATTTTCAGTTCAATCGGACTAGCGGTCGCGTGGTTATAGCCATTTTCATGTTTTTTCTACATTATAGCGCCACCAAGTGGTCAATCTTCACGTTTTTTTTATCGTGACCTCAGAATGAGTCCATACACATGTGTACCAAGTTTGGTGAAGATATCTCATTTCCTTCTTGAGTTATAGCCTCTTTAGTAAAATAGGCTCCGCCTTAAATGTACATTTCCACGCCCTGTTTCGTTCGTGAGTCAAAATTTCAACATATTTTTGATAATTATTGATATTCAGACCAGACAGAACATTTTGGCTTTGGTTTGGTTCCGATATGTCAAAAAACCAGGGACTAGTTCGCAAAAGTAGGTTTTTGACAAAATTCAAAATGGCGGAAAAATTTGCATACCGGAAATAAAATACCTCTTATGTTTTTTGTTCGGCTTGAGCCAAGGATTCCAATGATGTAAGACACTTGATTGTGCGACAATGGGTTTTTGAGATATAAGCAAAATAGTGACTTTTTTTTGTTTTTTGCGCTATAGCGCCACCTATTGGCCAATCTGGCTCATAATTTGAGAACCTCTCCTCGATTTTTGGACTACCTATTGACAAAGTTTCAAGTCTCTAGGCCTTACGGTTTGGTCTGTACGATGAGTTTTACGGCAGAATAATAATAATAATAATAAAAATCGGTACAATTACAATAGGGTTTCAGCATTTCATGCTTGAACCCCTAATAAAAATCAATACAATTACAATAGGGTTTCAGCACTTCGTGCTTGAACCCCTAAAAATCAGTACAAATACAATAGGTGTTCAGCACTTCGTGCTTGAACCCCTAATAATAATAATAATTAAAGCTGCAAGCAGCATTTAAGCGGGGTTCAAGCCTTTAAGGCCTTTTAAGCACATAGGCATTAAAGACACTAAGTTTTATTTAGCAAGGTTTTAAACACTAAAATAATAGATGGAAAAGTCCATTTACAGCCAATATAGGCAATTTACCATAGGAAATGCATGGTTTTTATAGCTTTTTCACAGTTATAGCGCCACCTATAGTCCGATCTCTTTAAAACATTGCATGCTTCATCAGCATGTCATGCCACATATACCCAACGATTTTCGTGAAGTTTTGAGTTTCCCCTTAGGATTTATAGGCATTTGAGAGTATTTTGCCACGCCTCTTTTTTAAATGGCCCTGTTATAGCCATCCAAATGCAAAAGTTCAACTTTTTTTTGATAGTTATTGATCTAAAGAGTCCAGACAACTGTCCTAGACTTGTTTGGTTCTGATCGGGCAAAAAACCAGGGTCAAGTTCACAAAAGTAGGTTTTTAACATAATTACGAATATTTAATTAACGATTTGATTGACAGCAATGGCCCTAGAGGCAAAGTTGTTCAACATGAGGAGATCTATCATATGATATGCATATTTTGCAGATGTATGCAACACCACGTGATTACAGAGCCATAAACATAATAGGTGCTCAAATTTCATTGGCCTATGGCGGCCATGTTTTTTGAGATACGCCAATGTCCTCATAGACATACATGGTACCTTGGGCCACGACACCGCATACCAATTTTCAAGTCAATCGGACTAGCGGTCGTGTGGTTATAGCCGTTTTTGTGTTTTTTTCATGTTATAGCGCCACCAAGTGGCCAACTGTCGCGATATTTTTATCTTGACCGAATACTGAGCCCATACACATGTGTACCAAGTTTGGTGAAGATATCTAATTTCCTTCTTGAGTTATAGCCTTTTTAGTAAAATAGGCTCCGCCCTGAACGTCCATTTTGAAGCCCCTTAGCAAAAATGAATCAAAATTTCAACTTTTTTTTGATAATTATTGATATTCAGACTAGACAGAACATTTTGACACTGGTTTGGTTCCGATATGTCAAAAAACCAGGGACTAGTTTGCAAAAGTAGGTTTTTGACAAAATTCAAAATGGCGGAAAAATTTTCATGACGGAAATGAAATCGGAGATATACGTTTTGTTCGCCAAGGACTCAGCTTTCCAATGATATAAGACACTTGAGTGTGGACCAAACGGTTTAGGAGTTATGAGCCCTTTCTCGCAATTGATTGCTATAGCGCCACCTATAGGCCAATCTGGCTCATAATTTGATAACCTCTCCTCGATTTTTGGACTACCTTCGGGTAAAGTTTGAAGTCTCTAGCCCTTACGGTTTGGTCTGCACGATGCGTTTTATCAGAGAATAATAATAATAATAATAATAATTAAAGCTGCAAGCAGCATTTAGCGGGGTTCAAGCCTTTAAGGCCTTTAAAGCACAAAGGCAATAAAGACATTAAGTTTTATTTAGCAAGATTTTAAACACTGAAATAATAGATGGAAAAGTCCATTCACAGCCAATATAGGCAATTTACCATAGGAAATGCATGGTTTTTAAAGCTTTTTAACAGTTATAGCGCCACCTATAGTCCGATCTCTTTAAAACTTTGCAAGCTTCATCAGCATGTCATGCCACATATACCTAACAATTTTCGTGAATTTTTGAGCTTCCCTTTTGGGTTAGCGCCAACTAGTGGCCGATTTCTTTCAAAATTCTTACACACCTCTAGGACCATGAGTCAAACATGTCCACTGAGTTTCGTTCCGATCGACCTCTGTTAATCCCATCTAATAGGTGCTCAAAATTCATTGACTGATGGCGGCCATGTTTTTTGAGATACACCAATGTCCTCATAGACTTATATAGTACCTTGGGCCAAGACACTGCATACCAATTTTCAAGTCAATCGGACTAACGGTCGTTGTTTTTTTCACATTATAGCGCCACCAACTGGTCAAACGTCGCAATTTTTTTATCGAGACCAAAAAATGAGCCCATACACATGTGTACCAAGTTTGGTGAAGATATCTCATTTCCTTCTTAAGTTATAGCCTTTTTAGTAAAATAGGCTCCGCCCACAACATTCTTTTTCCACCCCTTAGCAACCACATTAAAGACATTAAGTTTTATTTAGCAAGATTTTAAACACTGAAATAATAGATGGAAAATTCCATTTACAGCCAATATAGGCAATTTACCATAGGAAATGCATGGTTTTTAAAGCTTTTTAACAGTTATAGCGCCACCTATAGTCCGATCTCTTTAAAACTTTGCATGCTTCATCAGCATGTCATGCCACATATACCCAACAATTTTCGTGAATTTTTGAGCTTCCCTTTTGAGTTAGCGCCAACTAGTGGCCGATTTCTTTCAAAAATCTTACAGACCTCTAGGACCATGAGTCAAACATGCCCACCAAGTTTCGTTCCGATCGGCCTCTGTTAACCTTGTCTAACAGGTGCTCAAATTTCATTGGCCGATGGCGGCCATGTTTTTTGAGATACGCCAATGTCTGCTTACCAATTTTCAGGTTAATTAAACTAGCGATCGCGTGGTTATAGCCCTTTTCATGTTTTTTTCACATTATAGCGCCACCAAGTGGCCAATCGTCGCAATATTTTTATCGTGACCTCAAATTGAGCCGATATACATGTGTACCAAGTTTGGTGACGATATCTCATTTCTTTCTTGAGTTATAGCCTTTTTAGTAAAATAGGCTCCGCCCTGAACGTCCATTTTGAAGCCAATTAGCAAAACTGAATTGAAATTTCAACTTTTTTTCGATAACTATTGATAAACAGAGACCAGAGAACATTTTGACACTGGTTTGGTTCCGATCGGTCAAAAAACCAGGGACTAGTTTGCAAAAGTAGGTTTTTAACATAATTGTGAATATTTAATTAATGATTTGATTGACAGCAATGATTCCAGAGGCAAATTTGTTCAGCATGAGGAGATCTATCATATGATATGCATATTTTGTGGATGCGTGAAAAAACACGTGATTTCAGAGCCATAAAACTCGTTAGCGCCAACTAGTGGCCGATTTCTTTCAAAATTCTTACAGACCTCTAGGACCATGAGTCAAACATGCCCATCAAGTTTCGTTCCGATAGGCCTCTGTTAACCCCATCTAATAGGTGCTCAAATTTCATTGGCCGATGGCGGCCATGTTTTTTGAGATACGCCAATGTCCTCATAGACGTACATGGGGCCTTGGACCAAGACACTGCATACCAATTTTCAGGTCAATCGGACTAGCGGTCGCGTGGTTAGAGCCCTTTTCATGTTTTTTTCACATTATAGCGCCACCAAGTGGCCAATCATCGCGATTTTTTTATCGTGACCTCAAATTGAGCCGATATACATGTGTACCAAGTTTGGTGACGATATCTCATTTCCTTCTTGAGTTATAGCCTTTTTAGTAAAATAGGCTCCGCCCTGAACGTCCATTTTGAAGCCAATTAGCATAAATGAATCGAAATTTCAACTTTTTTTTGATAACTATTGATAAACAGAGACCAGAGAACATTTTGACACTGGTTTGGTTCCGATCGGTCAAAAAACCAGGGACTAGTTTGCAAAAGTAGGTTTTCAATAAAATTCAAAATGGCGGAAAAATTTGCATACTGGAAATAAAATCTGAGATATACATTTTGTTCGCCAAGGACTCAGCTTTCCAATGATATATGACACTTGAGTGTGGACCAAACGGTTTAGGAGTTATGAGCCTTTTCTCGCAATTGATTGCTATAGCGCCACCTATGGGCCAATTGGGGTCATAGCTTCTCAGGGTCTCCCCAACATGAGTACTACCATCTGACAAAGTTTCAAATTTCCAGCTCTTACGGTTTGGTCTGCACGATGCGTTTTAGCGGAGAATAATAATAATAATAATAATAATAAAAATCACTACAATTACAATAGGGTTTCAGCACTTCGTGCTTGAACCCCTAATAATAAAAATCAGTACAATTACAATAGGGTTTCAGCACTTCGTGCTTGAACCCCTAATAAAAATCAGTACAATTACAATAGGGTTTCAGCACTTCGTGCTTGAACCCCTAATTAAAGCTGCAAGCAGCATTTAGCGGGGTTCAAGCCTTTAAGGCCTTTTAAGCACATAGGCATTAAAGACATTAAGTTTTATTTAGCAAGCTTTTAAACACTAAAATAATAGATGGAAAAGTCCATTTACAGCCAATATGGGCAATTTACCATAGGAAATGCATGGTTTTTAAAGCTTTTTAACACTTATAGCGCCACCTATACTCCGATCTTTGTAAAACGTTGCATGCTTCATTAGCATGGTATGCCACACATACCCAACAATTTTCGTGAAGTTTTGAGTATTTCCTTAGGATTTATAGGCTTTTGAGTATATTTTGCTACGCCTCTTTTCTAATTGGCCCTGTTATAGCCTTTCAAATGCAAAAGTTCAACTTTTTTTCAATGAATATTTATCTAGAGAGTCTATAGAATTGTACTAGACTGGTTTTGTTCCGGTCGGGCAAAAAACCAGGGACTAGTTTGCAAAAGTAGGTTTTTAACATAATTGCAAATATTTAATTAACGATTTGATTGACAGCACTGGTTCTAGAGGCAAAGTTGTTCAGCATGAGGAGATCTATCAAATGATATGCATATTTTGCCGATGTGTGCAACACCACGTGATTACAGAGCCATAAAACTCGTTAGCGCCAACTAGTGGCCGATTTCTTTCAAAATTCTTACAGACCTCTAGGACCATGAGTCAAACATGCCCACCGAGTTTCGTTCCGATCGGCCTCCGATAACCTTGTCTAATAGGTGCTCAAACTTCATTGGCCGATGGCGGCCATGTTTTTTGAGATACGCCAATATCCTCAGAGACATACATGCTACCTTGGGCGAAGACACTGCATACCAATTTTCAGGTAAATCGGAGTAGCAGTCGCATGGTTATAGCTATATGCAGGTTTTTTTCACATTATTGCGCCACCAAGTGGCCAATCGTCGCGATTTTTTTATCGTGACCTCAAATTGACCCCATACACATGTGTACCAAGTTTGGTGAAGATATCTCATTTCATTATTGAGTTATAGTCTTTTTAGTAAAATAGGCTCCGCCCTGAGCGTCCATTTTGAATCCCCTTATCTTCCGTGAATCGAAATTTCAACTTTTTTTCAATGAATATTGATTTTCAGACTACAGAAAACATTTTGGCACTGGTTTGGTTCCGATTGGTCAAAAAACCAGGGACTAGTTCGCAAAAGTAGTTTTTCGACAAAATTCAAAATGGCGGAAAATTTTTCCAGACGGAAATAAAATCGGAGATATACGTTTTGTTCGCCATGGTCTCAGCTTTCCAATGATATAAGGCACTTGAGTGTGGACTAAACCGTTTAGGAGTTATGAGCCATTTCGCGCTTTTGATTGCTGTAGCGCCCCCTATTGGCCAATCGGGGTCATAATTTGATAAGCTCTCCTCGATTTTTGGGCTACCATGTGGCAAAGTGTCAAGTCTCTAGCCCTTACGGTTTGGTCTGCACGATGCGTTTTAGGGGAGAATAATAATAATAATTAAAGCTGCGAGCAGCATTTAGCGGGGTTCAAGCCATTTAAGGTTTTTAAGCATTTGACACCTTTTGCATGAAAGGCTTTTAAGCACTGAATGAATTTGAGAGATATCAGGTGAAATGAAGTGATAAACTGACAAAATGTGATTTTAAATATTATAATAATGACTTTATAAAGTCTAAATATGAATTGATCAGGAGAGTGCAGAGAATCATACTGCTGTGGTTTGGTTCCGATCAGGCAAAAAACCTAGGACTAGTTTGCAAAACGAGGTTTTTAACATAATTGTGAATATTTAAATAAAGATTTGATTGACAGTATTGGTTATAGAGGCAAAGTTGTTCAGTATGAGAAGATCTATCATAATATATGCATATTATGTGGCTGTTTTAACCCTACCTGATTACAGAGATTCACCATAGGGAATACATGGTTTTCAAAGCTTTTTAACACTTATAGCGCCCCCTATACTCCGATCTCCATAAAACTTTGCATGTGTCTTCAACATGTTATTTCACATATACCCAACAATTTTCGTGAAGTTTTGAGTTTCTCCTTAGGATTTATAGGCTTTTGAGTGTATTTTTGCCACAACTCTTTTCTAAATGGCCCTGTTATAGCCATACAAATGCAAAAAATCAACTTTTTTTGATAATTATTGATCTAGAGAGTCCAGAGAATTGTCCTAGACTAGTTTGGTTCTGATTGGGCAAAAAACCAGGGACTAGTTCGCAAAAGTAGGTTTTTAACATTATTGCAAATATTTATTTAACGATTTGATTAACAGAAATTGTTCTAGAGGCAAAGTTGTTCAACATGAGGAGATCTATCATATGATATGCATATTTTGCCGATGTGTGCAACACCACGTGATTGCAGAGCCATAAAACTCGTTAGCGCCAACTAGTGGCCGATTTCTTTCAAAATTCTTACAGACCTCTAGGACCATGAGTCAAACATGCCTACTGAGTTTCGTTCCGATCGAACTCCGTTAACCCTGTCTAATAGGTGCTCAAATTTCATTGGCCGATGGCGGCCATGTTTTTTGAGATACGCCAATGTTCTCATAGACAGACATGGTACCTTGGGCCAAGACACCACATACCAATTTTCAAGTCAATCGGACTAGCGGTCGCGTGGTTATAGCCCTTTTTGTGTTTTTTCCATGTTATAGCGCCACCAAGTGGCCAATCGTCGCGATTTTTTTATAGTGACCAAAGACTGAGCCCATACACATGTTTACCAAGTTTGGTGAAGATATCTCATTTCTTGCTGGAGTTATAGCCTCTTTAGTAAAATAGGCTCCGCCTTAAATGTACATTTCCACACCCCTTTTCGTTCATGAGTCAAAATTTCAACTTTTTTTTGATAATTATTGATATTCAGACTAGAGAGAACATTTTGGCACTGGTTTGGTTCCGATATGTCAAAAAACCAGGGACTAGTTCGCAAAAGTAGGTTTTTGACAAAATTCAAAATGGCGGAAAAATTTGCATACCGGAAATGAAATCGGAGATATACGTTTTGTTCGTCATGGTCTCAGCTTTCCAATGATATAAGACACTTGACCCTTAGGAGGAACGGTATAAGAGTTATGAGCCATTTCGCGTTTTTGGTTGCTGTAGCGCCACCTATTGGCCAATCTGGCTCATAATTTGATAACCTCTCCTCGATTTTTGGACTACCTATTGACAAAGTTTGAAGTCTCTAGCATTTACGGTTTGGTCTGCACGATGAGTTTTACGGCAGAATAATAATAATAATAATAATAATTAAAGCTGCGAGCAGCATTTAGCGGGGTTCAAGCCATTTAAGGTTTTTAAGCATTTGACACCTTTTGCATGAAAGGCTTTTAAGCACTGAATGAATTTGAGAGATATCAGGTGAAATGAAGTGATAAACTGACAAAATGTGATTTTAAATATTATAATAATGACTTTATAAAGTCTAAATATGAATTGATCAGGAGAGTGCAGAGAATCATACTGCTGTGGTTTGGTTCCGATCAGGCAAAATACCTAGGACTAGTTTGCAAAACGAGGTTTTTAACATAATTGTGAATATTTAAATAAAGATTTGATTGACAGTATTGGTTATAGAGGCAAAGTTGTTCAGTATGAGAAGATCTATCATAATATATGCATATTATGTGGCTGTTTTAACCCCACCTGATTACAGAGATTCACCATAGGGAATACATGGTTTTCAAAGCTTTTTAACACTTATAGCGCCCCCTATACTCTGATCTCCATAAAACTTTGCATGTGTCTTCAACATGTTATGCCACATATACCCAACAATTTTCGTGAAGTTTTGAGTTTGCCCTTAGGATTTATAGGCTTTTGAGTGTATTTTGCCACGCCTCTTTTCTAAATGGCCCTGTTATAGCCATCCAAATGCAAAAAATCAACTTTTTTTGATAATTATTGATCTAGAGAGTCCAGAGAATTGTCCTAGACTGGTTTGGTTCTGATTGGGCAAAAAACCAGGGACTAGTTCGCAAAAGTAGGTTTTTAACATAATTGCAAATATTTATTTAATGATTTGATTGACAGCAATGGTTCTAGAGGCAAAGTTGTTCAACATGAGGAGATCTATCATATGATATGCATATTTTGCCGATGTGTGCAACGCCACGTGATTGCAGAGCCATAAAACTCGTTAGCGCCAGCTAGTGGCCGATTTCTTTCAAAATTCTTACAGACCTCTAGGACCATGAGTTAAACATGCCCACTGAGTTTTGTTCCGATCGACCTCCGTTAACCCTGTCTAATAGGTGCTCAAATTTCATTGGCCGATGGCGGCCATGTTTTTTGAGATACGCCAATGTTCTCATAGACAGACATGGTACCTTGGGCCAAGACATTGCATACCAATTTTCCAGTCAATCGGACTAGCGGTCGCGTGGTTATAGCCCTTTTTGTGTTTTTTCCATGTTATAGCGCCACCAAGTGGCCAATCGTCGCGATTTTTTTATCGTGACCAAAGACTGAGCCCATACACATGTGTACCAAGTTTGGTGAAGATATCTCATTTCTTGCTGTAGTTATAGCCTCTTTAGTAAAATAGGCTCCGCCTTAAATGTACATTTCCACGCCCCTTTTCGTTCATGAGTCAAAATTTCAACTTTTTTTTGATAATTATTGATATTCAGACTAGAGAGAACATTTTGGCACTGGTTTGGTTCTGATATGTCAAAAAACCAGGGACTAGTTCGCAAAAGTAGGTTTTTGACAAAATTCAAAATGGCGGAAAAATTTGCATACCGGAAATGAAATCGGAGATATACGTTTTGTTCGTCATGGTCTCAGCTTTCCAATGATATAAGACACTTGACCCTTAGGATGAACAGTTTAGGAGTTATGAGCCATTTCGCGTTTTTGGTTGCTGTAGCGCCACCTATTGGCCAATCTGGCTCATAATTTGATAACCTCTCCTCGATTTTTGGACTACCTGTTGACAAAGTTTGAAGTCTCTAGCATTTACGGTTTGGTCTGCACGATGAGTTTTACGGCAGAATAATAATAATAATAATAATAATTAAAGCTGCGAGCAGCATTTAGCGGGGTTCAAGCCATTTAAGGTCTTTAAGCATTTGACGCCTTTTGCATGAAAGGCTTTTAAGCACTGAATGAATTTGAGAGATATCAGGTGAAATGAAATGATTAACTGACAAAATATGATTATAAATATTATAGTAGTGACTTTATAAAGTCTAAATATTAATTATAGAACAATATTAATCAATTGTATGACAAAATTACTATTTTACTTTGCTAACATGACAAACATGTTGCTAGGTGGTTGCTAGGTTGTTCTTGATGGTTGTTATGGTGTTGCTAGGCAGTTGTTAGCTGTCACAGATGGTTACTATAATGTTTATAGAGTTCTTACTATGTTCTTTGCCTGATTTAACACTTAGCTAATCACTGCTAGCATGTTGGAAGTGCTGTTTGCTAGCATGACAAACAGACAGACACACACACACACACACACACACACACACACACACCACCTATTTTTTTGAAGTTTTGAGTTTTCATTCAGGATTATTAGGCTTTTGAGCATGTTTTACCACACCTATTCTCTAAATGATCCTGTTATAGCTACCCAAAGTGTAAAGGTCAACATGTTTTTGATAACTATTGATCAGGAGAGTCCAGAGAATCATACTGCTGTGGTTTGGTTCCGATCAGGCAAAAAAAACCAAGGACTAGTTTGCAATACGAGGTTTTTAACATAATTGTGAATATTTAAATAAAGATTTGATTGACAGTACTGGTTATAGAGGCAAAGTTGTTCAGTATGAGAAGATCTATCATAATATATGCATATTATGTGGCTGTTTTAACCCCACCTGATTACAGAGATGGAAAATACCATTTACAGCCAATACAGGCAATTCACCATAGGAATACATGGTTTTCAAAGCTTTGTAACACTTATAGCGCCCCCTATACTCCGATCTCCATAAAACTTTGCATGTGTCTTCAACATGTTATGCCACATATACCCAACAATTTTCGTGAAGTTTTGAGTTTCCCCTTAGGATTTATAGGCTTTTGAGTGTATTTTGCCACACCTCTTTTCAAAATGGCCCTGTTATAGCCATCCAAACGCAAGAAAGCAACTTTTTTTTGATAATTATTGATCTAGAGAGTCCAGAGAACTGTCCTAGACTGGTTTGGTTCTGATTGGGCAAAAAACCAGGGACTAGTTCGCAAAAGTAGGTTTTTAACATTATTGCAAATATTTATTTAACGATTTGATTGACAGAAATGGTTCTAGAGGCAAAGTTGTTCAACATGAGGAGATCTATCATATGATATGCATATTTTGCCGATGTGTGCAACACCACGTGATTGCAGAGCCATAAAACTCGTTAGCGCCAACTAGTGGCCGATTTCTTTCAAAATTCTTACAGACCTCTAAGACCATGAGTCAAACATGCCCACTGAGTTTCGTTCCGATCGACCTCCGTTAACCCTGTGTAATAGGTGCTCAAATTTCATTGGCCGATGGTGGCCATGTTTTTTGAGATACGCCAATGTTCTCATAGACAGACATGGTACCTTGGGCCAAGACACTGCATACCAATTTTCAAGTCAATCGGACTAGCGGTCGCGTGGTTATAGCCCTTTTTGTGTTTTTTCCATGTTATAGCGCCACCAAGTGGCCAATCGTCGCGATTTTTTTATCGTGACCAAAGACTGAGCCCATAAACATGTGTACCAAGTTTGGTGAAGATATCTAATTTCTTGCTGGAGTTATAGCCTCTTTAGTAAAATAGGCTCCGCCTTAAATGTACATTTCCACGCCCCTTTTCGTTCATGAGTCAAAATTTCAACTTTTTTTTGATAATTATTGATATTCAGACTAGTGAGAACATTTTGGCACTGGTTTGGTTCCGATCTGTCAAAAAACCAGGGACTAGTTCGCAAAAGTAGGTTTTTGACAAAATTCAAAATGGCGGAAAAATTTGCATACCGGAAATGAAATCGGAGATATACGTTTTGTTCGTCATGGTCTCAGCTTTCCAATGATATAAGACACTTGACCCTTAGGAGCAACGGTTTAGGAGTTATGAGCCATTTCGCGTTTTTGGTTGCTGTAGCGCCACCTATTGGCCAATCTGGCTCATAATTTGATAACCTCTCCTCGATTTTTGGACTACCTATTGACAAAGTTTGAAGTCTCTAGCATTTACGGTTTGGTCTGCACGATGAGTTTTACGGCAGAATAATAATAATAATAATAATAACGAGCAGCAATTAGCGGGGTTCAAGCGACTTAAGGCATTTAAGCATTTAAGGCTTATTGCATTTAAGGCTCTAAAGCAGTAAAATAATTAAATCTGGGAGCTCAGGTGAAATGAAGTGATACATTGACAAAATGTGATTGCAAATGTTAAAATAGTGACTTTATAAAGACTGAATTTGAGTTGTGCTTGCAATGGCAAAACTTGTGGCCCTGTTGCTACCCTACACTGCTGACATGTTTTTAGCAAAATGCTAACACGATTAGCATGTTTTTAACATACTGGTAACACAATTAGCATGCTGAAATAATCGATGGAAAAGTCCATTTACAGCCAATCCAGGCAATTCACCATAGGGAATACATGGTTTTCAAAGCTTTTTAACACTTATAGCGCCACCTATACTCCGATCTCCATGAAATGTTGCATCCTTCTTCACCATGTTATGCCACATATACCCAACAATTTTCGTGAAGTTTTGAGTTTTCCCTTAGGATTTATAGGCTTTTGAGTGTATTTTGCCATGCCTCTTTTCTAATTGGCCCTGTTATAGCCATCCAAATGCAAAAGTTCAACTTTTTTTTGATAATTATTGATCTAGAGAGTCTAGAGAATTGTCCTAGACTGGTTTGGTTTCGGTCGTGCAAAAAATCAGGGACTAGTTCGCAAAAGTAGGTTTTTAACATAATTGCAAATATTTAACTAACGATTTGATTGACAGCAATGGTTCCAGAGGCAAAGTTGTTCAGCATGAGGAGATCTATCATATGATATGCATATTTTGGGGATGTTTGCAACACCACGTGATTGCAGAGCCATAAAGCTCGTTAGCGCCAACTAGTGGCCGATTTCTTTCAAAATTCTTACAGTCCTCTAGGACCATGAGTCAAACAGGCCCACCAAGTTTCGTTCCGATCGGCCTCCGTTAACCCCGTCTAATAGGTGCTCAAACTTCATTGGCCGATGGCGGCCATGTTTTTTGAGATACGCCAATGTCCTCATAGACATACATGGTACCTTGGGCCAAGACATTGCATACCAATTTTCCAGTCAATCGGACTAGCAGTCACGTGGTTATAGCCCTTTTTGTGTTTTTTCCATGTTATAGCGCCACCAAGTGGCCAATCGTTTCGATTTTTTTATCGTGACCAAAGACTGAGCCCATACACATGTGTACCAAGTTTGGTGAAGATATCTCATTTCTTGCTGTAGTTATAGCCTCTTTAGTAAAATAGGCTCCGCCTTAAATGTACATTTCCACGCCCCTTTTCGTTCATGAGTCAAAATTTCAACTTTTTTTTGATAATTATTGATATTCAGACTAGAGAGAACATTTTGGCACTGGTTTGGTTCTGATATGTCAAAAAACCAGGGACTAGTTCGCAAAAGTAGGTTTTTGACAAAATTCAAAATGGCGGAAAAATTTGCATACCGGAAATGAAATCGGAGATATACGTTTTGTTCGTCATGGTCTCAGCTTTCCAATGATATAAGACACTTGACCCTTAGGACGAACGGTTTAGGAGTTATGAGCCATTTCGCGTTTTTGGTTGCTGTAGCGCCACCTATTGGCCAATCTGGCTCATAATTTGATAACCTCTCCTCGATTTTTGGACTACCTATTGACAAAGTTTGAAGTCTCTAGCATTTACGGTTTGGTCTGCACGATGAGTTTTACGGCAGAATAATAATAATAATAATAATAATAATAATTAAAGCTGCGAGCAGCATTTATCGGGGTTCAAGCCATTTAAGGTTTTTAAGCAATTGACACCTTTTGCATGAAAGGCTTTTAAGCACTGAATGAATTTGAGAGATATCAGGTGAAATGAAGTGATAAACTGACAAAATGTGATTTTAAATATTATAATAATGACTTTATAAAGTCTAAATATGAATTGATCAGGAGAGTGCAGAGAATCATACTGCTGTGGTTTGGTTCCGATCAGGCAAAAAACCTAGGACTAGTTTGCAAAACGAGGTTTTTAACGTAATTGTGAATATTTAAATAAAGATTTGATTGACAGTATTGGTTATAGAGGCAAAGTTGTTCAGTATGAGAAGATCTATCATAATATATGCATATTATGTGGCGGTTTTAACCCCACCTGATTACAGAGATTCACCATAGGGAATACATGGTTTTCAAAGCTTTTTAACACTTATAGCGCCCCCTATACTCCGATCTCCATAAAACTTTGCATGTGTCTTCAACATGTTATGCCACATATACCCAACAATTTCCGTGAAGTTTTGAGTTTTCCCTTAGGATTTATAGGCTTTTGAGTGTATTTTGCCACGCCTCTTTTCTAAATGGCCCTGTTATAGCCATCCAAATGCAAAAAATCAACTTTTTTTTGATAATTATTGATCTAGAGAGTCCAGAGAATTGTCCTAGACTGGTTTGGTTCTGATTGGGCAAAAAACCAGGGACTAGTTCGCAAAAGTAGGTTTTTAACATAATTGCAAATATTTATTTAATGATTTGATTGACAGCAATGGTTCTGGAGGCAAAGTTGTTCAACATGAGGAGATCTATCATATGATATGCATATTTTGCCGATGTGTGCAACGCCACGTGATTGCAGAGCCATAAAACTCGTTAGCGCCAGCTAGTGGCCGATTTCTTTCAAAATTCTTACAGACCTCTAGGACCATGAGTTAAACATGCCCACTGAGTTTTTTTCCGATCAACCTCCGTTAACCCTGTCTAATAGGTGCTCAAATTTCATTGGCCGATGGCGGCCATGTTTTTTGAGATACGCCAATGTTCTCATAGACAGACATGGTACCTTGGGCCAAGACATTGCATACCAATTTTCCAGTCAATCGGACTAGCGGTCGCGTGGTTATAGCCCTTTTTGTGTTTTTTCCATGTTATAGCGCCACCAAGTGGCCAATCGTCGCGATTTTTTTATCGTGACCAAAGACTGAGCCCATAAACATGTGTACCAAGTTTGGTGAAGATATCTCATTTCTTGCTGTAGTTATAGCCTCTTTAGTAAAATAGGCTCCGCCTTAAATGTACATTTCCACGCCCCTTTTCGTTCATGAGTCAAAATTTCAACTTTTTTTTGATAATTATTGATATTGAGACTAGAGAGAACATTTTGGCACTGGTTTGGTTCTGATATGTCAAAAAACCAGGGACTAGTTCGCAAAAGTAGGTTTTTGACAAAATTCAAAATGGCGGAAAAATTTGCATACCGGAAATGAAATCGGAGATATACGTTTTGTTCGTCATGATCTCAGCTTTCCAATGATATAAGATACTTGACCTTTAGGATGAACGGTTTAGGAGTTATGAGCCATTTCGCGTTTTTGGTTGCTGTAGCGCCACCTATTGGCCAATCTGGCTCATAATTTGATAACCTCTCCTCGATTTTTGGACTACCTATTGACAAAGTTTGAAGTCTCTAGCATTTACGGTTTGGTCTGCACGATGAGTTTTACGGCAGAATAATAATAATAATAATAATAATAATAATAATAATAAAAATCAGCACAAATACAATAGGTGTTCAGCACTTCGTGCTTGAACCCCTAATAATAAAAATCAGCACAAATACAATAGGTGTTCAGCACTTCGTGCTTGAACCCCTAATAATAATAAAAATCAGCACAAATACAATAGGTGTTCAGCACTTCGTGCTTGAACCCCTAATAAAAACCCTAACAATTACAATAGTGTTTCAGCACTTCGTGCTTGAACCCCTAATAATAAATATAGCTGCGAGCAGCAATTAGCGGGGTTCAAGCGACTTAAGGCATTTAAGCATTTAAGGCGTATTGCATTTAAGGCTCTAAAGCAGTAAAATAATTAAATCTGGGAGCTCAGGTGAAATGAAGTGATACATTGACAAAATTCGATTGCAAATGTTAAAATAGTGACTTTATAAAGACTGAATTTGAGTTGTGCTTGCAATGGCAAAACTTGTGGCCCTGTTGCTACCCTACACTGCTGACATGTTTTTAGCAAAATGCTAACACGATTAGCATGTTTTTAACATACTGGTAACACAATTAGCATGCTGATATAATCGATGGAAAATACCATTTACAGCCAATACAGGCAATTCACCATAGGAATACATGGTTTTCAAAGCTTTTTAACACTTATAGCGCCACCTATACTCCGATCTCCATGAAATGTTGCATCCTTCTTCACATTGTTATGCCACATATACCCATCAATTTTCGTGAAGTTTTGAGTTTTCGCTTAGGATTTATAGGCTTTTGAGTGTATTTTGCCACGCCTCTTTTCTAATTGGCCCTGTTATAGCCATCCAAATGCAAAAGTTCAACTTTTTTTTGATAATTATTGATCTAGAGAGTCCAGAGAATTGTCCTAGACTGGTTTGGTTTCGGTCGTGCAAAAAATCAGGGACTAGTTCGCAAAAGTAGGTTTTTAACATAATTGTGAATATTTAACTAACGATTTGATTGACAGCAATGGTTCCAGAGGCAAAGTTGTTCAGCACGAGGAGGTCTATCATATGATATGCATATTTTGGGGATGTTTGCAACACCACGTGATTGCAGAGCCATAAAGCTCGTTAGCGCCAACTAGTGGCCGATTTCTTTCAAAATTCTTACAGTCCTCTAGGACCATGAGTCAAACAGGCCCACCAAGTTTCGTTCCGATCGGCCTCCGTTAACCCCGTCTAATAGGTGCTCAAATTTCATTGGCCGATGGCGGCCATGTTTTTTGAGATACGCCAATGTCCTCATAGACATACATGGGGCCTTAGGTCAAGACACCACATACCAATTTTCAAGTCAATCGGACTAGCGGTCGCGTGGTTATAGCCGTTTTAGTGTTTTTTTCATGTTATAGCGCCACCAAGTGGCCAATCGTCGCGATTTTTTTATCGTGTTCAAAGAATGAGCCCATAAACATGTGTACCAAGTTTGGTGAAGATAGCTCATTTCTTTCTGGAGTTATAGCCTTTTTAGTAAAATAGGCTCCGCCCTGAACGTCCATTTTGAATCCCCTTAGCAACCGTGAATCGAAATATCAACATTTTTTCGATAATTATTGATATTCAGCCTACAGAGAACATTTTGGCACTGGTTTGGTTCCGATCGGTCAAAAAACCAGGGACTAGTTCGCAAAAGTAGGTTTTCGACAAAATTCAAAATGGCGGAAAAATTTTCATGACGGAAATGAAATCGGAGATATACGTTTTGTTCGTCATGGTCTCAGCTTTCTAATGATATAAGACACTTGAGTGTGGAGTACACGGTTTAGGAGTTATGAGCCCTTTTGCGCTTTTGGTCGCTGTAGCGCCACCTATAGGCCAATCGGGGTCATAGCTTCTCAGGTTCTCCCCAAATTGAGGACTACCTATTGGCCAAGTTTGAAGTCTCTAGCACTTACGGTTTTGTCTGCACGTTCAGTTTTAGGGGAGAAGAAAAATAATAATAATAATAATAATAAAAATCTTTACAATTACAATAGGGTTTCAGCACTTCGTGCTTGAACCCCTAATAATAAAAATCAGTACAATTACAATAGGGTTTCAGCACTTCGTGCTTGAACCCCTAATAAAAATCAGCACAAACACAATAGGTGTTCAGCACTTCGTGCTTGAACCCCTAATAAAAATCAATACAATTACAATAGGGTTTCAGCACTTCGTGCTTGAACCCCTAATTAAAGCTGCGAGCAGCATTTAGCGGGGTTCAAGCCATTTAAGGTCTTTAAGCATTTGACATCTTTTGCATGAAAGGATTTTAAGCACTGAATGAATTTTAGAGATATCAGGTGAAATGAAGTGATAAACTGACAAAATGTGATATTAAATTTTATAATAGTGACTTTATAAAGTCTAAATATGAATTGATCAGGAGAGTGCAGAGAATCATACTGCTGTGGTTTGGTTCCGATCAGGCAAAAAACCTAGGACTAGTTTGCAAAACGAGGTTTTTAACATAATTGTGAATATTTAAATAAAGATTTGATTGACAGTATTGGTTATAGAGGCAAAGTTGTTCAGTATGAGAAGATCTATCATAATATATGCATATTATGTGGCTGTTTTAACCCCACCTGATTACAGAGATTCACCATAGGGAATACATGGTTTTCAAAGCTTTTTAACACTTATAGCGCCCCCTATACTCCGATCTCCATAAAACTTTGCACGTGTCTTCAACATGTTATGCCACATATACCCAACAATTTTCGTGAAGTTTTGAGTTTCCCCTTAGGATTTATAGGCTTTTGAGTGTATTTTGCCACGCCTCTTTTCTAAATGGCCCTGTTATAGCCATCCAAATGCAAAAAATCTACTTTTTTTTGATAATTATTGATCTAGAGACTCCAGAGAATTGTCCTAGACTAGTTTGGTTCTGATTGGGCAAAAAACCAGGGACTAGTTCGCGAAAGTAGGTTTTTAACATAATTGCAAATATTTATTTAACGATTTGATTGACAGCAATGGTTCTAGAGGCAAAGTTGTTCAACATGAGGAGATCTATCATATGATGTGCATATTTTGCCAATGTGTGCAACACCACGTGATTGCAGAGCCATAAAACTCGTTAGCGCCAACTAGTGGCCAATTTCTTTCAAAATTCTTACAGAACTCTAGGACCATGAGTCAAACAGGCCCACTGAGTTTCGTTTCGATCTACCTCCGTTAACCCTGTCTAATAGGTGCTCAAATTTCATTGGCCGATGGCGGCCATGTTTTTTGAGATACGCCAATGTTCTCATAGACAGACATGGGACCTTGGGCCAAGACACTGCATACCAATTTTCCAGTCAATCGGACTAGCGGTCGCGTGGTTATAGCCTTTTTGTGTTTTTTCCATGTTATAGCGCCACCAAGTGGCCAATCGTCGCGATTTTTTTATCGTGACCAAAGACTGAGCCCATTAACATGTGTACCAAGTTTGATGAAGATATCTCATTTCTTGCTGGAGTTATAGCCTCTTTATTAAAATAGGCTCCGCCTTAAATGTACATTTCCCCGCCCCTTTACGTTCATGAGTCAAAATTTAAACTTTTTTTTGATAATTATTGATATTCAGACTACAGAGAACATTTTGGCACTGGTTTGGTTCTGATATGTCAAAAAACCAGGGACTAGTTCGCAAAAGTAGGTTTTTGACAAAATTCAAAATGGCGGAAAAATTTGCATACCGGAAATGAAATCGGAGATATACGTTTTGTTCGCCAAGGTCTCAGCTTTCCAATGATATAAGACACTTGACCCTTAGGATGAACGGTTTAGGAGTTATGAGCCATTTCGCGTTTTTGGTTGCTGTAGCGCCACCTATTGGCCAATCTGGCTCATAATTTGATAACCTCTCCTCGATTTTTGGACTACCTATTGACAAAGTTTGAAGTCTCTAGCATTTACGGTTTGGTCTGCACAATGAGTTTTACGGCAGAATAATAATAATAATAATAATTAAAGCTGCGAGCAGCATTTAGCGGGGTTCAAGCCATTTAAGGTCTTTAAGCATTTGACACCTTTTGCATGAAAGGCTTTTAAGCACTGAATGAATTTGAGAGATATCAGGTGAAATGGTGATAAACTGACAAAATGTGATTTTAAATATTATAATAATGACTTTATAAAGTCTAAATATGAATTGATCAGGAGAGTGCAGAGAATCATAATGCTGTGGTTTGGTTCCGATCAGGCAAAAAACCTAGGACTAGTTTGCAAAACGAGGTTTTTAACATAATTGTGAATATTTAAATAAAGATTTGATTGACAGTATTGGTTATAGAGGCAAAGTTTTTCAGTATGAGAAGATCTATCATAATATATGCATATTATGTGGCTGTTTTAACCCCACCTGATTACAGAGATGGAAAATACCATTTACAGGCAATTCACCATAGGGAATACATGGTTTTCAAAGCTTTTTAACACTTATAGCGCCCCCTATACTCTGATCTCCATAAAACTTTGCATGTGTCTTCAACATGTTATGCCACATATACCCAACAATTTTCGTAAAGTTTTGAGTTTCCTCTTAGGATTTATAAGCTTTTGAGTGTATTTTGCCACGCCTCTTTTCTAAATGGCCCTGTTATACCCATCCAAATGCAAGAAATCAACTTTTTTTGATAATTATTGATCTAGAGAGTCCAGAGAATTGTCCTAGACTGGTTTGGTTCTGATTGCGCAAAAAACCAGGGACTAGTTCGCAAAAGTAGGTTTTTAACATTATTGCAAATATTTATTTAACGATTTGATTGACAGAAATGGTTCTAGAGGCAAAGTTGTTCAACATGAGGAGATCTATCATATGATATGCATATTTTGCCGATGTGTGCAACACCACGTGATTGCAGAGCCATAAAACTCGTTAGCGCCAACTAGTGGCCGATTTTTTTCAAAATTCTTACAGACCTCTAGGACCATGAGTCAAACAGGCCCACCGAGTTTCATTCCAATCGACCTCCGTTAACCCTGTCTAATAGGTGCTCAAATTTCATTGGCCGATGGCGGCCATGTTTTTTGAGATATGCCAATGTTCTCATAGACAGACATGATACCTTGGGCCAAGACACTGCTTACCAATTTTCAAGTCAATCGGACTAGTGGTTGCGTGGTTATAGCCCTTTTTGTGTTTTTTCCATGTTATAGCGCCACCAAGTGGCCAATCGTCGCGATTTTTTTATCGTGACCAAAGACTGAGCCCATAAACATGTGTACCAAGTTTGGTGAAGATATCTCATTTCTTGCTGGAGTTATAGCCTCTTTAGTAAAATAGGCTCCGCCTTAAATGTACATTTCCACGCCCCTTTTCGTTCATGAGTCAAAATTTCAACTTTTTTTTGATAATTATTGATATTCAGACTAGAGAGAAAATTTTGGCACTGGTTTGGTTCTGATATGTCAAAAAACCAGGGACTAGTTCGCAAAAGTAGGTTTTTGACAAAATTCAAAATGGCGGAAAAATTTGCATACCGGAAATGAAATCGGAGATGTACATTTTGTTCGACAAGGTCTCAGCTTTCCAATGATATAAGACACTTGACCCTTAGGAGCAACGGTTTAGGAGTTATGAGCCATTTCGCGTTTTTGGTTGCTGTAGCGCCACCTATTGGCCAATCTGGCTCATAATTTGATAACCTCTCCTCGATTTTTGGGCTACCTATTGACAAAGTTTGAAGTCTCTAGCATTTACGGTTTGGTCTGCACGATGAGTTTTACGGCAGAATAATAATAATAATAATAATAATAAAAATCAGTACAATTACAATAGGGTTTCAGCACTTCGTGCTTGAACCCCTAATAATTAAAGCTGCGAGCAGCATTTAGCGGGGTTCAAGCCATTTAAGGTCTTTAAGCAGTTGACGCCTTTTGCATGGAAGGTTTTTAAGCACTGAATGAATTTCAGAGATATCAGGTGAAATGAAATGATTAACTGACAAAATATGATTATAAATATTATAGTAGTGACTTTATAAAGTCTAAATATGAATTATAGAACAATATTAATCAATTGTATGACAAAATTACTATTTTACTTTGCTAACATGATAAACATGTTGCTAGGTGGTTGCTAGGTTGTTCTTGATGGTTGTTATGGTGTTGCTAGGCAGTTGTTAGCTGTCACAGATGGTTACTATAATGTTTATAGAGTTCTTACTATGTTCTTTGCCTGATTTAACACTTAGCTAATCACTGCTAGCATGTGTAGCATGTTGGAAGTGCTGTTTGCTCGAATGACAAACAGACAGACAGAGACACACACACACACACACACACACACACACACACACACACACACACACACACACACACACACACACACACACACACACACACACACACACACACACACCTATTTTTGTGAAGTTTTGAGTTTTCGTTCAGGATTAATAGGCTTTTGAGCATGTTTTACCACACCTATTCTCTAAATGATCCTGTTATAGCTACCCAAAGTGTAAAGGTCAAAATGTTTTTGATAACTATTGATCAGGAGAGTCCAGAGAATCATACTACTGTGGTTTGGTTCCGATCAGGCAAGAAAAACCAAGGACTAGTTTGCAAAACGAGGTTTTTAACATAATTGTGAATATTTAAATAAAGATTTGATTGACAGTATTGGTTATAGAGGCAAAGTTGTTCAGTATGAGAAGATCTATCATAATATATGCATATTATGTGGCTGTTTTAACCCCACCTGATTAACGAGATGGAAAATACCATTTACAGCCAATACAGGCAATTCACCATAAGAATACATGGTTTTCAAAGCTTTTTAACACTTATAGCGCCCCCTATACTCCGATCTCCATAAAACTTTGCATGTGTCTTCAACATGTTATGCCACATATACCCAATAATTTCCGTGAAGTTTTGAGTTTTCCCTTAGGATTTATAGGCTTTTGAGTGTATTTTGCCACGCCTCTTTTCTAAATGGCCCTGTTATAGCCATCCAAATGCAAAAGTTCAACTTTTTTTCAATAATTATTGACCTGGAGTGTCTATAGAATTGTCCTAGACTGGTTTGGTTCCAATTGGGTAAAAAACCAGGGACTAGTTCGCAAAAGTAGGTTTTTAACATAATTACGAAAATTTAATTAATGATTTTATTGACAGCAATGGTTCCAGAGGCAAAGTTGTTCATCATGAGGAGATCTATCATATGATATGCATATTTCATGGATATGTGCAACACCACGTGATTTCAGAGCCATAAAACTCGTTAGCGCCAACTAGTGGCCGATTTCTTTCAAAATTCTTACAAACCTCTAGAACCATGAGTCAAACATGCCAACTGAGTTTCGTTCTGATCAACCTCCATTAACCTTGTCTAATAGGTGCTCAAAATTCATTGGTCTATGACGGCCATGTTTTTTGAGATACACCAATGTCCTCATACACATACATGGTAGCTTGGGCCAAGACACGGCATACCAATTTTCAGGTCAATCGGACTAGCGGTCGCGTGCTTATAGCTATTATCATGTTTTTTCCACATTATAGCGCCACCAAGTGGTCAATCTTCACGTTTTTTTTATCCTGACCTCAGAATGAGTCCATACATATGTGTACCAAGTTTGGTGAAGATATCTCATTTCCTTCTTGAGTTATAGCCTCTTTAGTAAAATAGGCTCCGCCTTAAATGTACATTTCCACGCCCCTTTTCGTTCATGAGTCAAAATTTCAACATATTTTTGATAATTATTGATATTCAGACCAGACAGAACATTTTGGCACTGGTTTGGTTCTGATATGTCAAAAAACCAGGGACTAGTTCGCAAAAGTAGGTTTTTGACAAAATTCAAAATGGCGGAAAAATTTGCATACCGGAAATAAAATACCTCCTATGTTTTTTGTTCGGCTTGAGCCAAGGATTCCAATGATGTAAGACACTTGATTGTGCGACAATGGGTTTTTGAGATATAAGCAAAATAGTGACTTTTTTTTGTTTTTTGCGCTATAGCGCCACCTATTGGCCAATCTGGCTCATAATTTGAGAACCTCTCCTCGATTTTTGGACTACCTATTGACAAAGTTTCAAGTCTCTAGGCCTTACGGTTTGGTCTGCACGATGAGTTTTACGGCAGAATAATAATAATAATAATAATTAAAGCTGCAAGCAGCATTTGAGCGGGGTTCAAGCATTTAAGGAGTGTTTAAGCACTGAGACATTAAAGACATTAAGTTTAATTTAGCAAGATTTTAAACACTGAAATAATAGATGGAAAAGTCCATTCACAGCCAATATAGGCAATTTACCATTGGAAATGCATGGTTTTTAACGCTTTTTAACAGTTATAGCGCCACCTATAGTCCGATCTCTTTAAAACTTTGCATGCTTCATCAGCATGTCATGCCACATATACCCAACAATTTTCGTGAATTTTTGAGCTTCCCTTTTGGGTTAGCGCCAACTAGTGGCCGATTTCTTTCAAAATTCTTACAGACCTCTAGGACCATGAGTCAAACATGTCCACTGAGTTTCGTTCCGATCGACCTCCGTTAACCCCATCTAATAGGTGCTCAAAATTCATTGGCTGATGGCTGCCATGTTTTTTGAGATACACCAATGTCCTCATAGACTTATATAGTAACTTGGGCCAAGACACTCCATACCAATTTTCAGGTCAATCGGACTAGCGGTCGTTGTTTTTTTCACATCATAGCGCCACCAACTGGTCAAACGTTGCGATTTTTTTTATCGAGACCAAAAAATGAGCCCATACACATGTGTACCAAGTTTGGTGAAGATATCTCATTTCCTTCTTAAGTTATAGCCTTTTTAGTAAAATAGGCTCCGCCCACAACATTCTTTTTCCACCCCTTAGCAACCATAAATCGAAATTTCAACTTTTTCTCAATGAAAATTGATAGTCAGACTACAGAGAACATTTTGGCACTGGTTTGGTTCCGATTGGGAAAAAAACCAGGGACTAGTTCGCAAAAGTAGGTATTTAACATAATTGCAAATATTGAATTAATGACTTGACTGACAGCAATGGTTCTAGAGGCAAAGTTGTTCAGTATGAGGAGATCTATCACATGATATGCATATTTTGTGGATGGGTGCCACACCACGTGATTACAGAGCCATACAAATCTTTAGCGCCAACTAGTGGCCGATTTCTTTCAAAATTCTTACAGACCTCTAGGGCCATGAGTCAAACATGCCCATGAAGTTTTGTTCCGATCAGCCTCCGTTAACCTTGTCTTATAGGTGCTCAAACTTCATTGGCCGATAGCGGCCATGTTTTTTGAGATACGCCGATGTTCTCATAGACATACATGGGGCCTTGGACCAAGACACTGCTTTCCCATTTTCAAGTCAATAAGACTAACGGTCAGGTGGTTATACCCCTTTTTATGTTTTTTTCATGTTATAGCGCCACCATGTGGCCAATCGTCGCGATCTTTTTAACGTGGCCAAGGACTGAGCCCATAAATATGTGTACCAAGTTTGGTAAGAATATCTCATTTCCTTCTTGAGTTATAGCCTTATTAGTAAAATAGGCTCCGCCCTGAACGTCCATTTTGAGGCCCTTTAGCAAACATGAATCGAAATTTCAACTTTTTTTCAATGAATATTGATATTCAGTCTCCAGAGAACATTTCTGCACTGGTTTGGTTCCGATTGGTCAAAAAACCAGGGACTAGTTCGCAAAAGTAGATTTTCGACAAAATTCAAAATGGCGGAAAAATTTTAATGACGGAAATTAAATCGGAGATATACGTTTTGTTCGTCATGGTCTCAGCTTTCCAATGATATAAGACACTTGACCCTTAGGACTAAAGGTTTAGGAGTTATGAGCCCTTTCACGCTTTTGGTTGCTATAGCGCCACCTATGGGCCAATCTGGCTCATAATTTGATAACCTCTCCTCGATTTTTGGACTACCTGTTGACAAAGTTTGAAGTCTCTAGCATTTACGGTTTGGTCTGCACGATCGCTTTTACGGCAGAATAATAATAATAATAATAATAATAATAATTAAAGCTGCGAGCAGCATTTAGCGGGGTTCAAGCCATTTAAGGTCTTTAAGCATTTGACACCTTTTGCATGAAAGGCTTTTAAGCACTGAATGAATTTGAGAGATATCAGGTGAAATGAAGTGATAAACTGACAAAATGTGATTTTAAATATTATAATAGTGACTTTATAAAGTCTAAATATGAATTGATCAGGAGAGTGCAGAGAATCATACTGTTGTGGTTTGGTTCCGATCAGGCAAAAAACCTAGGACTAGTTTGCAAAACGAGGTTTTTAACATAATTGTGAATATTTAAATAAAGATTTGATTGACAGTATTGGTTATAGAGGCAAAGTTGTTCAGTATGAGAAGATCTATCATAATATATGCATATTATGTGGCTGTTTTAACCCCACCTGATTACAGAGATTCACCATAGGGAATACATGGTTTTCAAAGCTTTTTAACACTTATAGCGCCCCCTATACTCCGATCTACATAAAACTTTGCATGTGTCTTCAACATGTTATGCCACATATACCCAACAATTTCCGTGAAGTTTTGAGTTTTCCCTTAGGATTTATAGGCTTTTGAGTGTATTTTGCCACGCCTCTTTTCTAAATGGCCCTGTTATAGCCATCCAAATGCAAAAAATCAACTTTTTTTTGATAATTATTTATCTAGAGAGTCCAGAGAATTGTCCTAGACTGGTTTGGTTCTGATTGGGCAAAAAACCAGGGACTAGTTCGCAAAAGTAGGTTTTTAACATAATTGCAAATATTTATTTAATGCTTTGATTGACAGCAATGGTTCTAGAGGCAAAGTTGTTCAACATGAGGAGATCTATCACATGATATGCATATTTTGCCGATGTGTGCAACGCCACGTGATTGCAGAGCCATAAAACTCGTTAGCGCCAGCTAGTGGCCGATTTCTTTCAAAATTCTTACAGACCTCTAGGACCATGAGTTAAACATGCCCACTGAGTTTTGTTCCGATCGACCTCCGTTACCCTGTCTAATAGGTGCTCAAATTTCATTGGCCGATGGCGGCCATGTTTTTTGAGATACGCCAATGTTCTCATAGACAGACATGGTACCTTGGGCCAAGACATTGCATACCAATTTTCCAGTCAATCGGACTAGCGGTCGCGTGGTTATAGCCCTTTTTGTGTTTTTTCCATGTTATAGCGCCACCAAGTGGCCAATCGTCGCGATTTTTTTATCGTGACCAAAGACTGAGCCCATACACATTTGTACCAAGTTTGGTGAAGATATCTCATTTCTTGCTGGAGTTATAGCCTCTTTAGTAAAATAGGCTCCGCCTTAAATGTACATTTCCACGCCCCTTTTCGTTCATGAGTCGAAATTTCAACTTTTTTTGA
Organism: Pseudorasbora parva; assembly: GCF_024679245.1. Classification (NCBI taxonomy): domain Eukaryota; kingdom Metazoa; phylum Chordata; class Actinopteri; order Cypriniformes; family Gobionidae; genus Pseudorasbora; species Pseudorasbora parva. The sequence continues at coordinate 13,867,686 of NC_090185.1, read as the reverse complement.
TAATTATTGATAATCAGACTAGAGAGAACATTTTGGCACTGGTTTGGTTCTGATATGTCAAAAAACCAGGGACTAGTTCGCAAAAGTAGGTTTTTGACAAAATTCAAAATGGCGGAAAAATTTGCATACCGGAAATGAAATCGGAGATATACGTTTTGTTCGTCATGGTCTCAGCTTTCCAATGATATAAGACACTTGACCCTTAGGATTAACGGTTTAGGAGTTATGAGCCATTTCGCGTTTTTGGTTGCTGTAGCGCCACCTATTGGCCAATCTGGCTCATAATTTGATAACCTCTCCTCGATTTTTGGACTACCTATTGACAAAGTTTGAAGTCTCTAGCATTTACGGTTTGGTCTGCACGATGAGTTTTACGGCAGAATAATAATAATAATAATAATAATTAAAGCTGCGAGCAGCATTTAGCGGGGTTCAAGCCATTTATGGTCTTTAAGCATTTGACACCTTTTGCATGAAAGGTTTTTAAGCACTGAATGAATTTGAGAGATATCAGGTGAAATGAAGTGATAAAATGGCAAAATGTGATTTTAAATATTATAATAGTGACTTTATTAAGTCCAAATATGAATTATAGAACAATATTAATAAATAGTATGACAAAATTACTATTTTACTTTGCTAACAGGATTAACATGCTGCTAGGTGGTTGCTAGGTTGTTCTTGATGGTTGTTATGGTGTTGCTTGTCAGTTGTTAGTTGTCACAGATGGTTACTATAATGTTTATAGAGTTCTTACTATGTTCTTTGCCTGATTTAACACTTTACTAATCACTGCTAGCATGTGTAGCATGTTGCAAATGCTGTTTGCTAGCATGACAGACACACACACACACACACACACAAACACACACACACTTCTGTTTTACATATGAATAAATTAAATAATGCTTATATAGATATTTGAAATAAATGATAGATAACAAATTGCTTAGTCATTGTTTTCCCCTTTAATTTCAGGTGTTATTTTATTTGTAATGTAATATTATTGTTAAAAAAAACACATCAAACTGGCAAACATTGAGAACATTTTATTTGCAATATTATTTTAATGATTTTAAAACGTTTATTTATATGCTTTGTGAGCAGAATGAACCAATGAGTGGTCTTCTGCTGCCCTCTGGTGGTTTTGTAATTGTAATTGTAAGGAATATGTAATAGGCACATTTTTCATGTTAACTCATTTAAACTTTAATTTAGTTGCAGATATATTTGAAATAAATTATTTTGACAAAATGTGATTGTAAATGTTGTAAAAGTGACTTTACATTGTCTAAATAGGAATTATAGAACATGATCAGTAAATAGTATGACAAAATGACTATATGAGCCAGCAGGTGGCAGCAGAGCACCACTCATTTTCATTTTAAATGAGCACATTTTCCAAGTTAATGCAATCAAACATGCTTTTCTCACATGCACATATTGTTGAAGATACAGATATTTGAAATAAATGATAGGTAACAACTAGCTTATTCCAGGTTTTCCCATTTTAAAACATTTTCCGGCATTATTTTTATTGTAATATAATAATTATTTGTGAAACATAAATCAAATGAACAAATTAATTGGTAACACTGACAAAATATAATTTGAAATGCTATTATAATGTTTTTTAAAGTTTATGCTCAGTGGACAGAATGAACCAATGACTGGTCCTCTGCTGGCCTCCGGTGGCAATTTTAGGTAATATGCCATATACGCATTTGCACTGTCACCTTTTTTACTGTTATAGAGGCATCTAACGCCCGATCTCCATGAAAAGTTGCATGCTTCTTTAGAGTCACATGTTGCATTTGCCTACCTATTTTTGTGAAATTTTGATTTTTCTTTCAGGATTAATAGGCTTTTGAGCATGTTTTACCACACCTATTCTCCAAATGATCCTGTTATAGCTACCTAAAGTGTAAAGTTCAACATGTTTTTGACAACTATTGATCAGGAGAGTCCAGAGAATCATACTGCTGTGGTTTGGTTCCGATCAGGCAAAAAACCAAGGACTAGTTTGCAAAACGAGGTTTTTAACATAGTTGTGAATATTTAAATAAAGATTTGATTGACAGTATTGGTTCTTGAGGCAAAGTTGTTCAGTATGAGAACATCTATCATAATATATGCATATTATGTGGCTGTTTTAACCCCACCTGATTACAGAGATGGAAAATACCATTTATAGCCAATACAGGCAATTCACCATAGGGAATACATGGTTTTCAAAGCTTTTTAACACTTATAGCGCCACCTATACTCCGATCTCCATGAAACTTTGCATGCGTCTTCAACATGTTATGCCACATATACCCAACAATTTCCGTGAAGTTTTGAGTTTTCCCTTAGGATTTATAGGCTTTTGAGTGTATTTTGCCACGCTTCTTTTCTAAATGGCCCTGTTATAGCCATGCAAATGCAAAAAATCAACTTTTTTTTGATAATTATTAATCTAGAGAGTCCAGAGAATTATCCTAGACTGGTTTGGTTCTGATTGGGCAAAAAACCAGGGACTAGTTCGCAAAAGTAGGTTTTTAACATAATTACAAAAATTTAATTAATAATTTGATTGACAGCAATGGTTCTAGAGGCAAAGTTGTTCATCATGAGGAGATCTATCAAATGATATGCATATTTCATGGATATGTGCAACACCACGTGATTTCAGAGCCATAAAACTCGTTAGCACCAACTAGTGGCCGATTTCTTTCAAAATTCTTACAGACCTCTAGGACCATGAGTCAAACATGCCCACTGAGTTTCGTTCCATTCAACCTCCATTAACCTTGTCTAATAGGTGCTCAAAATTCATTGGTCTATGGCCGCCATGTTTTTTGAGACACACCAATGTCCTCATACACATACATGGTAGCTTGGGCCAAGACACGGCATACCAATTTTCAGGTCAATCGGACTAGCGGTCGCGTGGTTATAGCTAATTTCATGTTTTTTCCACATTATAGCGCCACCAAGTGGTCAATCTTCACATTTTTTTTATCCTGACCTCAGAATGAGCCCATACACATGCGTACCAAGTTTGGTGAAGATATCTCATTTCCTTCTTGAGTTATAGCCTCTTTAGTAAAATAGGCTCCGCCTTAAATGTACATTTCCACGCCCCTTTTCGTCCATGAGTCAAAATTTCAACTTTTTTTTGATAATTATTGATAGTCAGACTAGAGAGAACATTTTGGCACTGGTTTGGTTCCGATATGTCAAAAAACCAGGGACTAGTTCGCAAAAGTAGGTTTTTGACAAAATTCAAAATGGCGGAAAAATTTGCATACCGGAAATGAAATCGGAGATATACGTTTTGTTCGCCAAGGTCTCAGCTTTCCAATGATATAAGACACTTGACCCTTTGGACGAACGATTTAAGAGTTATGAGCCATTTTGCGTTTTTGGTTGCTGTAGCGCCACCTATTGGCCAATCTGGCTCATAATTTGATAACCTCTCCTCGATTTTTGGACTACCTATTGGCCAAGTTTCAAGTCTCTAGCCCTTACGGTTTGGTCTGCACGATGAGTTTTACGGCAGAATAATAATAATAAAAATTAAAGCTGCGAGCAGCATTTAGCGGGGTTCAAGCCATTTAAGGTCTTTAAGCATTTGACGCCTTTTGCATGAAAGGTTTTTAAGCACTGAATGAATTTGAGAGATATCAGGTGAAATGAAGTGATAAACTGACAAAATGTGATTTTAAATATTATAATAGTGACTTTATAAAGTCTAAATATGAATTGATCAGGAGAGTGCAGATAATCATACTGCTGTGGTTTGGTTACGATCAGGCAAAAAACCTAGGACTAGTTTAGAGGCAAAGTTGTTCAGTATGAGAAGATCTATCATAATATATGCATATTATGTGGCTGTTTTAACCCCACCTGATTACAGAGATGGAAAATACCATTTACAGGCAATTCACCATAGGGAATACATGGTTTTCAAAGCTTTTTAACACTTATAGCGCCCCCTATACTCCGATCTCCATAAAACATTGCATGTGTCTTCAACATGTTATGCCACATATACCCAACAATTTTCGTGAAGTTTTGAGTTTCCTCTTAGGATTTATAGGCTTTTGAGTGTATTTTGCCACGCCTCTTTTCTAAATGGCTCTGTTATAGCCATCCAAATGCAAGAAATCAACTTTTTTTTGATAATTATTGATCTAGAGAGTCCAGAGAATTGTCCTAGACTGGTTTGGTTCTGATTGCGCAAAAAACCAGGGACTAGTTCGCAAAAGTAGGTTTTTAACATTATTGCAAATATTTATTTAACAATTTGATTGACCGAAATGGTTCTAGAGGCAAAGTTGTTCAACATGAGGAGATCTATCATATGATATACATATTTTGCCGATGTGTGCAACACCACGTGATTGCAGAGCCATAAAACTCATTAGCGCCAACTAGTGGCCGATTTCTTTCAAAATTCTTACAGACCTCTAGGACCATGAGTCAAACATGCCTACTGAGTTTCGTTCTGGTCGACCTCCGTTAACCCTGTCTAATAGGTGCTCAAATTTCATTGGCCGATGGCGGCCATGTTTTTTTAGATACGCCAATGTTCTCATAGACAGACATGGTACCTTGGGCCAAGACACTGCTTACCAATTTTCAAGTCAATCAGACTAGCGGTCGCGTGGTTATAGCCCTTTTTGTGTTTTTTCCATGTTATAGCGCCACCAAGTGGCCAATCGTCGCGATTTTTTTATCGTGACCAAAGACTGAGCCCCTAAACATGTGTACCAAGTTTGGTGAAGATATCTCATTTCTTGCTGGAGTTATAGCCTCTTTAGTAAAATAGGCTCCGCCTTAAATGTACATTTCCACGCCCCTTTTCGTTCCTGAGTCAAAATTTCAACTTTTTTTTGATAATTATTGATATTCAGACTAGAGAGAACATTTTGGCACTGGTTTGGTTCTGATATGTCAAAAAACCAGGGACTAGTTCGCAAAAGTAGGTTTTTGACAAAATTCAAAATGGCGGAAAAATTTGCATACCGGAAATGAAATCGGAGATATACATTTTGTTCGTCATGGTCTCAGCTTTCCAATGATATAAGACACTTGACCCTTAGGACAAAAGGTTTAGGAGTTATGAGCCATTTCGCGTTTTTGGTTGCTGTAGCGCCACCTATTGGCCAATCTGGCTCATAATTTGATAACCTCTCCTCGATTTTTGGACTACCTATTGACAAAGTTTGAAGTCTCTAGCTTTTACGGTTTGGTCTGCACGATGAGTTTTACGGCAGAATAATAATAATAATAATAATAATAATAATTAAAGCTGCAAGCAGCATTTAGCGGGGTTCAAGCTTTTAAGGCCTTTTAAGCACAGAGGCATTAAAGACATTAAGTTTATTTATACTGAAATAATAGATGGAAAAGTCAATTTACAGCCAATATAGGCAATTTACCATACACTGATAAAAATGACTTTGTGGTATGGTAAAATCTATTACATTAATTCATGTAATTATTACATTGTAAAATCAAGTTTAAGTTGGAACTATATATCTTAGGTAAAATGTACAGTCTATTCATGTAATAACTTAACTGAGAAAAAAGAGTGAATTTTATCATATATTTATAAATAATATTTAATGTTTTATAGTCACAGCACATGCACCTAAAATATTAAGTAAATTTAAATGTGAAAAGCAAAGTGCATTTGAAAATGCGCACAGATTTTTCGCAAAGATCCCACTTGTTCAGTGGTGGCAGAGATGGTCATTTCGGGATGTTGCTTTTTATGTGGCTGACTTATTCTCAATAAGTTTTGACTTTTAACTGAACGTGAGTTGTAATCACAAAAACGATAGCTAAAGCTACATAAGCTCTTATTGAGAATTAAGAGAGTTTTTTTATGTCACCATTATGGCGATTAGTGTTCTCTTTAGTTGGGCAGTTTGATGACTTTTTAATGTTAATGTTTCTCTCATTGCTGTATCTGGGTTTGTTATGGCAAGAAAAGCAGAGAAAACACGATCAGATGCTTTTGGCCGCTTGATGATCAGAATATGATCATTTACATTTACATTTATGCATTTGGCAGACGCTTTTATCCAAAGCGACTTACATTGTATTCAAGGTACACATTTTACATTTTTGTCAAGTCTTGCTTTCCCTGGGAATTGAACCCATGACCTTGGCGTTGCTAGCGCCATGCTCTACTCATTGAGCTACAGGAAAGACATTCCTGTAGCTCAAAGATCATTGTGTAATGGCTTAATTCACCAATCTTATACCTGAGTATGAGCAATATACTATTAACCTTGTTTTATTCTAGAAAAATCCATCACAGTTTTAACCAGAAAAGTTAAATACGTTTTATAACAGACTGTACACTAAGCACTTTGAACTCCTGCAAGCTTTTCTCACACACAGATATCAAGATTCAGCCTAAGAATCTCAACAATGGTGACATGCTTCCTGCCACAATGCATTCTGGGGGCATCATGCAAAACTCAGAAATATCAGCAATGTTCACTTGGGTTTGTAATTGGATGCAATGGTAATCTGAGTGAAACTTACAATCTATAGATGAGTATTGCCAGTACAATTTACTTGTGTATTTTACATAAAAAATAAGTGGTTCTAGTAAGTAAATATTACTTAGAATAGCCCGAGTAAATATTACAAGCACTTTTTGTGTGGAAAAAGTTGCCTAGCTTTTTTTAAGTAAATGTCACTCCAATTTTTTTTCAGTGTAGGAAATGTATGGTTTTTAAAGCTTTTTCACAGTTATAGTGCTACCTATAGTCCGATCTCTTTAAAAACATCGCATGCTTCATCAGCATGTTATGCCATATATACCCAACAATTTTCGTGAAGTTTTGAGTTTCCCCTTAGGATTTATAGGCTTTTGAGTGTATTTTGCCACGCCTCTTTGTGAAATGGCCCTGTTATAGCCATTTAAATGCAAAAGTTCAACTTTTTTTGATAGTTATTGATCTAAAGAGTCCAAAGAAATGTCCTAGACTGGTTTGGTTCTGATTGGGCAAAAAACCAGGGACAAGTTCACAAAAGTAGGTTTTTGACATAATTACAAATATTTAATTAACGATTTGATTGACAGCAATAGCCCAAGAGGCAAAGTTGTTCACCATGAGGAGAACTGTCATATGATATGCAATATTTTGCGAATGTGTGCAACACCACGTGATTACAGACCCATAAACATAATAGGTGCTCAAATTTCATTGGCCTATGGCGGCCATGTTTTTTTAGATACGCCAATGTCCTCATAGGTCTAAATGGTAGCTAGGGCCAAGACACCGCACACCAATTTTCAAGTCAATCGGACTAGTCGTCGTGTGGTTATAGCCGTTCTGTGTTTTTTTCATGTTATAGCGCCACCAAGAGGACAATCATCACAATTTTTATCAAGTGACCGAAGTATGAGCTCCTAGACAAGTGACCCAACTTTTGCGAAAATATCTCTTTCCATTCATAAGTTATAGTAATTTTCGTAAAAGTGGCCCCCGACCAGTTGAACATTTTGGTTCCGCTTAGCGACCATGAATTGGAAAATTGAATTTTTTTCATAATTATTAAAAGTCTCTCTCCAAAGAACATTTCTACAGTGGTTTGGTTCCAATCAGAGAAAATATGTGGGAGAAGTTTACAAAAGTAGGTTTTTCAAAAAACCCAAAATATCTCGAAATTGGCGCCTGAAGGGCGAGGCAATCCGAGGCATGCGTTTTGTCCGTCCCGAGCCAAGGATTCCAACGATATAAGACACTTGAGCCCACGCCTAACGGTTAAGGAGTTATGAGCCGGTACGTACTTTTGCTCGCTGTAGCGCCCCCGTCAGGCCGATCGGGGCGTGCCTCGGTGGCGTAGGTAGTCGGTGTGAGTACCACCAGCCCTGAAAGTTTCAAGTCTCTGCGACTTACGGTTTGGTCTGCCCGATCAGTTTTAGATGGAGAATGATGCATCATGGGAAAATTAACAATAACAATAGGGTTTCAGCCCTTCAGGCTTGAACCCCTAATAAAAAGGGCATAAAAAGAGCCTTAAAAAGCCTATAAAAAAACAACGATAGGGTCTGAGAACTTGATTTTCGGGCTGCTGGTTACAAAAACTTTATCAAGCGTTTTGACATGCCCATCGGGGGGGAAAAATGTCGATTTTCATATTTTCAGCTCATTTATCATGCGAATGTGGTGCTTTTTTTAACCTTTAAAACTGTCAAACCTCTACCGATGGCCCGATCTCCGTAAAAGTTTGCACGCTTCTTTGGGATAATATGGCGCACGTCCTCAGCCGATTTGGTGAAGTTTTGCGCAGAGCAGACCCTTTTTCGGTCATTTAAAGGTCGTTTTGCACAGAATAATATGGAGCATTTTTCCCCTTTATAAGAGTTGAAGCACCACTAAAGTCTGCCAGCTTCTTTAGGATCACGTGACGCATGCGCACGCTTGATTTGGTGACGCTGTATGCAAATCAGGCAGGAAGAGGGCCGCTTTCAGCCATTGAATGGGATTTTCCATAGAAATGCATCATTTTGACAGCTTTTTAGTTGCTATAGCGCCACCGAGTGGCGGTCCGCCGTGTCCTTTTTCACGCAGCCACAGAGTGAGCTCTTACATAGGCGTGCTGAGTTTGGTGAAAAGATCTCGTTCCGTTGACGAGTAATAGCCAATTGAGTAAAAGGGGCCCCTCCCACCTCAAACGTTTTGGCGGCCCTTAGGGACCGTGAACCCAAATTTGCACTTTTTTTTAATAATTATTGACATTCAGACTCCAGAGAATCTGGCTGCGCTGGTTTGGTTCCGGTCGGGCCAAAAACCTAGGACTAGTTCGCAAAAGTAGGTTTTTGGAAAATGCCAAAATTCCCGAAATTTTTCCCAGGGTGACGAGGCAATCCGAGGCATGCGTTTTGTCCGTCCCGAGCCAAGGATTCCAACGATATAAGACACTTGAGCCCACGCCTAACGGTTAAGGAGTTATGAGCCGTTTCGTACTTTTGCTCGCTGTAGCGCCCCCGTCAGGCCGATCGGGGCGTGCCTCGGTGGCGTAGGTAGTCGGTGTGAGTACCACCAGCCCTGAAAGTTTCAAGTCTCTGCGACTTACGGTTTGGTCTGCCCGATCAGTTTTAGATGGAGAATGATGCATCATGGGAAAATTAACAATAACAATAGGGTTTCAGCCCTTCAGGCTTGAACCCCTAATAAAAAGGGCATAAAAAGAGCCTTAAAAAGCCTATAAAAAAACAACGATAGGGTCTGAGAACTTGATTTTCGGGCTGCTGGTTACAAAAACTTTATCAAGCGTTTTGACATGCCCATCGGGGGGGAAAAATGTCGATTTTCATATTTTCAGCTCATTTATCATGCGAATGTGGTGCTTTTTTTAACCTTTAAAACTGTCAAACCTCTACCGATGGCCCGATCTCCGTAAAAGTTTGCACGCTTCTTTGGGATAATATGGCGCACGTCCTCAGCCGATTTGGTGAAGTTTTGCGCAGAGCAGACCCTTTTTCGGTCATTTAAAGGTCGTTTTGCACAGAATAATATGGAGCATTTTTCCCCTTTATAAGAGTTGAAGCACCACTAAAGTCTGCCAGCTTCTTTAGGATCACGTGACGCATGCGCACGCTTGATTTGGTGACGCTGTATGCAAATCAGGCAGGAAGAGGGCCGCTTTCAGCCATTGAATGGGATTTTCCATAGAAATGCATCATTTTGACAGCTTTTTAGTTGCTATAGCGCCACCGAGTGGCGGTCCGCCGTGTCCTTTTTCACGCAGCCACAGAGTGAGCTCTTACATAGGCGTGCTGAGTTTGGTGAAAAGATCTCGTTCCGTTGACGAGTAATAGCCAATTGAGTAAAAGGGGCCCCTCCCACCTCAAACGTTTTGGCGGCCCTTAGGGACCGTGAACCCAAATTTGCACTTTTTTTTAATAATTATTGACATTCAGACTCCAGAGAATCTGGCTGCGCTGGTTTGGTTCCGGTCGGGCCAAAAACCTAGGACTAGTTCGCAAAAGTAGGTTTTTGGAAAATGCCAAAATTCCCGAAATTTTTCCCAGGGTGACGAGGCAATCCGAGGCATGCGTTTTGTCCGTCCCGAGCCAAGGATTCCAACGATATAAGACACTTGAGCCCACGCCTAACGGTTAAGGAGTTATGAGCCGTTTCGTACTTTTGCTCGCTGTAGCGCCCCCGTCAGGCCGATCGGGGCGTGCCTCGGTGGCGTAGGTAGTCGGTGTGAGTACCACCAGCCCTGAAAGTTTCAAGTCTCTGCGACTTACGGTTTGGTCTGCCCGATCAGTTTTAGATGGAGAATGATGCATCATGGGAAAATTAACAATAACAATAGGGTTTCAGCCCTTCAGGCTTGAACCCCTAATAAAAAGGGCATAAAAAGAGCCTTAAAAAGCCTATAAAAAAACAACGATAGGGTCTGAGAACTTGATTTTCGGGCTGCTGGTTACAAAAACTTTATCAAGCGTTTTGACATGCCCATCGGGGGGGAAAAATGTCGATTTTCATATTTTCAGCTCATTTATCATGCGAATGTGGTGCTTTTTTTAACCTTTAAAACTGTCAAACCTCTACCGATGGCCCGATCTCCGTAAAAGTTTGCACGCTTCTTTGGGATAATATGGCGCACGTCCTCAGCCGATTTGGTGAAGTTTTGCGCAGAGCAGACCCTTTTTCGGTCATTTAAAGGTCGTTTTGCACAGAATAATATGGAGCATTTTTCCCCTTTATAAGAGTTGAAGCACCACTAAAGTCTGCCAGCTTCTTTAGGATCACGTGACGCATGCGCACGCTTGATTTGGTGACGCTGTATGCAAATCAGGCAGGAAGAGGGCCGCTTTCAGCCATTGAATGGGATTTTCCATAGAAATGCATCATTTTGACAGCTTTTTAGTTGCTATAGCGCCACCGAGTGGCGGTCCGCCGTGTCCTTTTTCACGCAGCCACAGAGTGAGCTCTTACATAGGCGTGCTGAGTTTGGTGAAAAGATCTCGTTCCGTTGACGAGTAATAGCCAATTGAGTAAAAGGGGCCCCTCCCACCTCAAACGTTTTGGCGGCCCTTAGGGACCGTGAACCCAAATTTGCACTTTTTTTTAATAATTATTGACATTCAGACTCCAGAGAATCTGGCTGCGCTGGTTTGGTTCCGGTCGGGCCAAAAACCTAGGACTAGTTCGCAAAAGTAGGTTTTTGGAAAATGCCAAAATTCCCGAAATTTTTCCCAGGGTGACGAGGCAATCCGAGGCATGCGTTTTGTCCGTCCCGAGCCAAGGATTCCAACGATATAAGACACTTGAGCCCACGCCTAACGGTTAAGGAGTTATGAGCCGTTTCGTACTTTTGCTCGCTGTAGCGCCCCCGTCAGGCCGATCGGGGCGTGCCTCGGTGGCGTAGGTAGTCGGTGTGAGTACCACCAGCCCTGAAAGTTTCAAGTCTCTGCGACTTACGGTTTGGTCTGCCCGATCAGTTTTAGATGGAGAATGATGCATCATGGGAAAATTAACAATAACAATAGGGTTTCAGCCCTTCAGGCTTGAACCCCTAATAAAAAGGGCATAAAAAGAGCCTTAAAAAGCCTATAAAAAAACAACGATAGGGTCTGAGAACTTGATTTTCGGGCTGCTGGTTACAAAAACTTTATCAAGCGTTTTGACATGCCCATCGGGGGGGAAAAATGTCGATTTTCATATTTTCAGCTCATTTATCATGCGAATGTGGTGCTTTTTTTAACCTTTAAAACTGTCAAACCTCTACCGATGGCCCGATCTCCGTAAAAGTTTGCACGCTTCTTTGGGATAATATGGCGCACGTCCTCAGCCGATTTGGTGAAGTTTTGCGCAGAGCAGACCCTTTTTCGGTCATTTAAAGGTCGTTTTGCACAGAATAATATGGAGCATTTTTCCCCTTTATAAGAGTTGAAGCACCACTAAAGTCTGCCAGCTTCTTTAGGATCACGTGACGCATGCGCACGCTTGATTTGGTGACGCTGTATGCAAATCAGGCAGGAAGAGGGCCGCTTTCAGCCATTGAATGGGATTTTCCATAGAAATGCATCATTTTGACAGCTTTTTAGTTGCTATAGCGCCACCGAGTGGCGGTCCGCCGTGTCCTTTTTCACGCAGCCACAGAGTGAGCTCTTACATAGGCGTGCTGAGTTTGGTGAAAAGATCTCGTTCCGTTGACGAGTAATAGCCAATTGAGTAAAAGGGGCCCCTCCCACCTCAAACGTTTTGGCGGCCCTTAGGGACCGTGAACCCAAATTTGCACTTTTTTTTAATAATTATTGACATTCAGACTCCAGAGAATCTGGCTGCGCTGGTTTGGTTCCGGTCGGGCCAAAAACCTAGGACTAGTTCGCAAAAGTAGGTTTTTGGAAAATGCCAAAATTCCCGAAATTTTTCCCAGGGTGACGAGGCAATCCGAGGCATGCGTTTTGTCCGTCCCGAGCCAAGGATTCCAACGATATAAGACACTTGAGCCCACGCCTAACGGTTAAGGAGTTATGAGCCGTTTCGTACTTTTGCTCGCTGTAGCGCCCCCGTCAGGCCGATCGGGGCGTGCCTCGGTGGCGTAGGTAGTCGGTGTGAGTACCACCAGCCCTGAAAGTTTCAAGTCTCTGCGACTTACGGTTTGGTCTGCCCGATCAGTTTTAGATGGAGAATGATGCATCATGGGAAAATTAACAATAACAATAGGGTTTCAGCCCTTCAGGCTTGAACCCCTAATAAAAAGGGCATAAAAAGAGCCTTAAAAAGCCTATAAAAAAACAACGATAGGGTCTGAGAACTTGATTTTCGGGCTGCTGGTTACAAAAACTTTATCAAGCGTTTTGACATGCCCATCGGGGGGGAAAAATGTCGATTTTCATATTTTCAGCTCATTTATCATGCGAATGTGGTGCTTTTTTTAACCTTTAAAACTGTCAAACCTCTACCGATGGCCCGATCTCCGTAAAAGTTTGCACGCTTCTTTGGGATAATATGGCGCACGTCCTCAGCCGATTTGGTGAAGTTTTGCGCAGAGCAGACCCTTTTTCGGTCATTTAAAGGTCGTTTTGCACAGAATAATATGGAGCATTTTTCCCCTTTATAAGAGTTGAAGCACCACTAAAGTCTGCCAGCTTCTTTAGGATCACGTGACGCATGCGCACGCTTGATTTGGTGACGCTGTATGCAAATCAGGCAGGAAGAGGGCCGCTTTCAGCCATTGAATGGGATTTTCCATAGAAATGCATCATTTTGACAGCTTTTTAGTTGCTATAGCGCCACCGAGTGGCGGTCCGCCGTGTCCTTTTTCACGCAGCCACAGAGTGAGCTCTTACATAGGCGTGCTGAGTTTGGTGAAAAGATCTCGTTCCGTTGACGAGTAATAGCCAATTGAGTAAAAGGGGCCCCTCCCACCTCAAACGTTTTGGCGGCCCTTAGGGACCGTGAACCCAAATTTGCACTTTTTTTTAATAATTATTGACATTCAGACTCCAGAGAATCTGGCTGCGCTGGTTTGGTTCCGGTCGGGCCAAAAACCTAGGACTAGTTCGCAAAAGTAGGTTTTTGGAAAATGCCAAAATTCCCGAAATTTTTCCCAGGGTGACGAGGCAATCCGAGGCATGCGTTTTGTCCGTCCCGAGCCAAGGATTCCAACGATATAAGACACTTGAGCCCACGCCTAACGGTTAAGGAGTTATGAGCCGTTTCGTACTTTTGCTCGCTGTAGCGCCCCCGTCAGGCCGATCGGGGCGTGCCTCGGTGGCGTAGGTAGTCGGTGTGAGTACCACCAGCCCTGAAAGTTTCAAGTCTCTGCGACTTACGGTTTGGTCTGCCCGATCAGTTTTAGATGGAGAATGATGCATCATGGGAAAATTAACAATAACAATAGGGTTTCAGCCCTTCAGGCTTGAACCCCTAATAAAAAGGGCATAAAAAGAGCCTTAAAAAGCCTATAAAAAAACAACGATAGGGTCTGAGAACTTGATTTTCGGGCTGCTGGTTACAAAAACTTTATCAAGCGTTTTGACATGCCCATCGGGGGGGAAAAATGTCGATTTTCATATTTTCAGCTCATTTATCATGCGAATGTGGTGCTTTTTTTAACCTTTAAAACTGTCAAACCTCTACCGATGGCCCGATCTCCGTAAAAGTTTGCACGCTTCTTTGGGATAATATGGCGCACGTCCTCAGCCGATTTGGTGAAGTTTTGCGCAGAGCAGACCCTTTTTCGGTCATTTAAAGGTCGTTTTGCACAGAATAATATGGAGCATTTTTCCCCTTTATAAGAGTTGAAGCACCACTAAAGTCTGCCAGCTTCTTTAGGATCACGTGACGCATGCGCACGCTTGATTTGGTGACGCTGTATGCAAATCAGGCAGGAAGAGGGCCGCTTTCAGCCATTGAATGGGATTTTCCATAGAAATGCATCATTTTGACAGCTTTTTAGTTGCTATAGCGCCACCGAGTGGCGGTCCGCCGTGTCCTTTTTCACGCAGCCACAGAGTGAGCTCTTACATAGGCGTGCTGAGTTTGGTGAAAAGATCTCGTTCCGTTGACGAGTAATAGCCAATTGAGTAAAAGGGGCCCCTCCCACCTCAAACGTTTTGGCGGCCCTTAGGGACCGTGAACCCAAATTTGCACTTTTTTTTAATAATTATTGACATTCAGACTCCAGAGAATCTGGCTGCGCTGGTTTGGTTCCGGTCGGGCCAAAAACCTAGGACTAGTTCGCAAAAGTAGGTTTTTGGAAAATGCCAAAATTCCCGAAATTTTTCCCAGGGTGACGAGGCAATCCGAGGCATGCGTTTTGTCCGTCCCGAGCCAAGGATTCCAACGATATAAGACACTTGAGCCCACGCCTAACGGTTAAGGAGTTATGAGCCGTTTCGTACTTTTGCTCGCTGTAGCGCCCCCGTCAGGCCGATCGGGGCGTGCCTCGGTGGCGTAGGTAGTCGGTGTGAGTACCACCAGCCCTGAAAGTTTCAAGTCTCTGCGACTTACGGTTTGGTCTGCCCGATCAGTTTTAGATGGAGAATGATGCATCATGGGAAAATTAACAATAACAATAGGGTTTCAGCCCTTCAGGCTTGAACCCCTAATAAAAATCAGCACAAATACAATAGGTGTTCAGCACTTCGTGCTTGAACCCCTAATCAGTACAATTACAATAGGGTTTCAGCACTTCGTGCTTGAACCCCTAAAAATCAGCACAAATACAATAGGTGTTCAGCACTTCGTGCTTGAACCCCTAAAAATCAATACAATTACAATAGGGTTTCAGCACTTCGTGCTTGAACCCCTAATTAAAGCTGCAAGCAGCATTTAGCGGGGTTCAAGCCTTTAATGTCTTTAAAGCACATAGGCATTAAAGACATTAAGTTTTATTTAGCAAGATTTTAAACACTGAAATAATAGAAGGAAAAGTCCATTCACAGCCAATATAGGCAATTTACCATAGGAAATGCATGGTTTTTAAAGCTTTTTAACAGTTATAGCGCCATCTATAGTCCGATCTCTTTAAAACTTTGAATGCTTCATCAGCATGTCATGCCACATATACCCAACAATTTTTGTGAATTTTTGAGCTTCCCTTTTTGGTTAGCGCCAACTAGTGGCCGATTTCTTTCAAAATTCTTACAGACCTCTAGGACCATGAGTCAAACATGCCCACCGAGTTTCGTTCCGATCGACCTCTGTTAACCCCATCTAATAGGTGCTCAAAATTCATTGGCTGATGGCGGCCATGTTTTTTGAGATACACCAATGTCCTCATAGACTTATATAGTAACTTGGGCCAAGACACTGCATACCAATTTTCAGGTCAATCGGACTAGCGGTCGTTGTTTTTTTCACATTATAGCGCCACCAACTGGTCAAACGTCGCGATTTTTTTATCGAGACCAAAAAATGAGCCCATACACATGTGTACCAAGTTTGGTGAAGATATCTCATTTCCTTCTTAAGTTATAGCCTTTTTAGTAAAATAGGCTCCGCCCACAACATTCTTTTTCCAACCCTTAGCAACCGCATTAAAGACATTAAGTTTTATTTAGCAAGATTTTAAATACTGAAATAATAGATGGAAAAGTCCATTTACAGCCAATATAGGCAATTTACCATAGGAAATGCATGGTTGTTAAAGCTTTTTAACAGTTATAGCGCCACCTATAGTCCGATCTCTTTAAAACTTTGCATGCTTCATCAGCATGTCATGCAACATATACCCAACAATTTTCGTGAATTTTTGAGCTTCCCTTTTTGGTTAGCGCCAACTAGTGGCCGATTTCTTTCAAAATTCTTACACACCTCTAGGACCATGAGTCAAACATGTCCACTGAGTTTCGTTCCGATCGATCTCCGTTAACCCCATCTAATAGGTGCTCAAAATTCATTGGCTGATGGCGGCCATGTTTTTTGAGATACACCAATGTCCTCATAGACTTATATAGTACCTTGGGCCAAGACACTGCATACCAATTTTCAGGTCAATCGGACTAGCGGTCGTGTGGTTATAGCAATTTTCATGTTTTTTTCACATTATAGCGCAGCCAAGTGGTCAATCGTCGCGATTTTTTTATCGAGACCAGAGAATGAGCCAATAAACATGTGTACCAAGTTTGGTGAAGATATCTCATTTCATTTTTGAGTTATAGTCTTTTTAGTAAAATAGGCTCCGCCCTGAGCGTCCATTTTGATCCCCTTATCTTCCGTGAATCGAAATTTCAACTTTTTCTCAATGAATGTTCATATTCAGACTACAGACAACATTTTGGCACTGGTTTGGTTCCGATCGGTCAAAAAACCAGGGACTAGTTCGTAAAAGTAGGTTTTCAACATAATTCAAAATGGCGGAAAATTTTTAATGACGGAAATGAAATCGGAGATATACGTTTTGTTCGCCAAGGTCTCAGCTTTCCAATGATATAAGACACTTGAGTGTGGACCAAACGGTTTAGGAGTTATGAGCCATTTTGCGCAATTGATTGCTATAGCGCCACCTATAGGCCAATCTGGCTCATAATTTGATAACCTTTCCTCGATTTTTGTACTACCTATTGACAAAGTTTCAAGTTTCCAGCCCTTACGGTTTGGTCTGCACGATGCGTTTTTCGGCTGAATAATAATAATAATAATAATTAAAGCTGCAAGCAGCATTTAGCGGGGTTCAAGCCTTTAAGGCCTTTAAAGCACATAGGCATTAAAGACATTAAGTTTTATTTAGCAAGATTTTAAACACTGAAATAATAGATGGAAAAGTCCATTCACAGCCAATATAGGCAATTTACCATAGGAAATGCATGGTTTTTAAAGCTTTTTAACAGTTATAGCACCACCTATAGTCCGATCTCTTTAAAACTTTGCATGCTTCATCAGCATGTCATGCCACATATACCCAACAATTTTCGTGAATTTTTGAGCTTCCCTTTTGGGTTAGCGCCAACTAGTGGCCGATTTCTTTCAAAATTCTTACAGACCTCTAGGACCATGAGTCAAACATGTCCAATGAGTTTCATTCCGATCGACCTCTGTTAACCCCATCTAATAGGTGCTCAAAATTCATTGGCTGATGGCGGCCATGTTTTTTGAGATACACCAATGTCCTCATAGACATACATGGGGCCTTGGACCAAGACACTGCATACCAATTTTCAAGTCAATCGGACTAGCGGTCGCGTGGTTATAGCCTTTTTCATGTTTTTGTCACATTATAGCGCCACCAAGTGGCCAATCGTCGCAATTTTTTTATCGTGACTTCAAATTGAGCCGATACACATGTGTACCAAGGTTGGTGACGATATCTCATTTCCTTCTTGAGTAATAGCCTTTTTAGCAAAATAGGCTCCGCCCTGAACGTCCATTTTGAAGCCAATTAGCAAAAATGAATCGAAATTTCAACTTTTTTTCGATAACTATTGATAATTAGCCACCAGAGAACATTTTGACACTGGTTTGGTTCCGATCGGTCAAAAAACCAGGGACTAGTTCGCAAAAGTAGTTTTTCGACAAAATTCAAAATGGCGGAAAATTTTTCATGACGGAAATAAAATCGGAGATATACGTTTTGTTTGCCAAGGACTCAGCTTTCCAATGATATAAGACACTTGAGTGTGGACCAAACGGTTTAGGAGTTATGAGCCCTTTCTCGCAATTGATCGCTATAGCGCCACCTATAGGCCAATCTGGCTCATAATTTGATAACCTCTCCTCGATTTTTGGGCTACCTTCGGGTAAAGTTTCAAGTCTCTAGCCCTTACGGTTTGGTCTGCACGATGCGTTTTATCGGAGAATAATAATAATAATAATAATAATAATAATAATTAAAGCTGCAAGCAGCATTTAGCGGGGTTCAAGCTTTTAAGGCCTTTAAGCACATAGGCATTAAAGACATTAAGTTTTATTTAGCAAGTTTTTAAACACTGAAATAATAGATGGAAAAGTCCATTTACAGCCA
Source organism: Pseudorasbora parva (assembly GCF_024679245.1). Classification (NCBI taxonomy): domain Eukaryota; kingdom Metazoa; phylum Chordata; class Actinopteri; order Cypriniformes; family Gobionidae; genus Pseudorasbora; species Pseudorasbora parva. The sequence continues at coordinate 13,849,245 of NC_090185.1, read as the reverse complement.
ATATAGGCAATTTACCATAGGAAATGCATGGTTTTTAAAGCTTTTTGACAGTTATAGCGCCACCTATAGTCCGATCTCTTTAAAACTTTGCATGCTTCATCAGCATGTTATGCCACATGTACCCAACAATTTTCGTGAAGTTTTGAGTTTCCCCTTAGGATTTATAGGTTTTTGAGTGCATTTTGCCACGCCTCTTTTTTAAACGGCCCTAGTATAGCCATCCAAATGTAAAAGTTCAATTTTTTTTCAATGATTATTGATTTAGAGAGTCCAGAGAATTATCCTAGACTAGTTTGGTTTCGATCTGGCAAAAATCCAGGGACTAGTTCACAAAAGTAGGTTTTTAACATAATTACGAAAATTTAATTAATGATTTGATTGACAGCAATAGTTCTAGAGGCAAAGTTGTTCAGTATGAGGAGATCTATCATATGATATGCATATTTTGTGGATGGGTGCCACACCACGTGATAACAGAGCCATAAAACTCGTTAGCACCAACTAGTGGCCGATTTCTTTCAAAATTCTTACAGACCTCTAGGACCATGAGTCAAACATGCCCACTGAGTTTCATTCCGATCGGCCTCTGTTAACCCCGTCTAATAGGTGCTCGAATTCATTGGCCGATGGCGGCCATGTTTTTTGAGATACACCAATGTCCTCATAGACTTCTATAGTACCTTGGGCCAAGACACTGCATACCAATTTTCAGGTCAATCGGACTAGTGGTCGTGTGGTTATAGCTATTTTCATGTTTTTTTCACATTATAGCGCCACCAAGTGGCCAATTGTCGCGATTTTTTTATCGAGACCAGAGAATGAGCCCATACACAAGTGTACCAAGTTTGGTGAAGATATCTCATTTCATTTTTGAGTTATAGTCTTTTTAGTAAAATAGGCTCCGCCCTCAGCGTCCATTTTGATTCCCTTATCTTCCGTGAATCGAAATTTCAACTTTTTCTCAATGAATGTTCATATTCAGACTAAAGACAACATTTTGGCTTTGGTTTGGTTCTGATCGGTCAAAAAACCAGGGACTAGTTCGTAAAAGTAGGTTTTCAACAAAATTCAAAATGGCGGAAAATTTTTAATGACGGAAATGAAATCGGAGATATACGTTTTGTTTGCCAAGGTCTCAGCTTTCCAATGATATAAGACACTTGAGTGTGGACCAAACGGTTTAGGAGTTATGAGCCATTTTGCGCAATTGATTGCTATAGCGCCACCTATAGGCCAATCTGGCTCATAATTTGATAACCTTTCCTCGATTTTTGTACTACCTATTGACAAAGTTTCAAGTTTCCAGCCCTTACGGTTTGGTCTGCACGATGCGTTTTTCGGCTGAATAATAATAATAATAAAAATCAGTACAAATACAATAGGTGTTCAGCACTTCGTGCTTGAACCCCTAAATAATAAAAATCAGTACAATTACAATAGGGTTTCAGCACTTCGTGCTTGAACCCCTAATTAAAGCTGCAAGCAGCATTTAGCGGGGTTCAAGCCTTTAAGGCCTTTTAAGCACATAGGCATTAAAGACATTAAGTTTTATTTAGCAAGATTTTAAACACTAAAATGATAGATGGAAAAGTCCATTTACAGTCAATATAGGCAATTTAACATAGGAAATGCATGGTTTTTATAGCTTTTTAACAGTTATAGCGCCACCTATAGTCCAATCTCTTTAAAACTTTGCATGCTTCATCAGCATGTTATGCCACATATACCCAACAATTTTCATGAATTTTTGAGCTTCCCTTTTGAGTTAGCGCCAACTAGTGGCCGATTTCTTTCAAAATTCTTACAGACCTCTAGGACCATGAGTCAAACATGCCCACCGAGTTTCGTTCCGATCGACCTCTGTTAACCCCATCTAATAGGTGCTCAAACTTCATTGGCCGATGGCGGCCATGTTTTTTTAGATACGGCAATGTCCTCATAGAAATACATGGTGCCTTGGACCAAGACACTGCATACCAATTTTCAGGTCAATCGGACTAGCGGTCGTGTGGTTATAGCTATTTACATGTTTTTTTCACATTATAGCGCCACCAAGTGGCCAATCGTCGCAATATTTTTATCGTGACCAAAGAATGAGCCCATACACATGTTTACCAAGTTTGGTGAAGATAGCTCATTTCCTTCTTGAGTTATAGCCTTTTTAGTAAAATAGGCTCCGCCCACAACATTCTTTTTCCACCCCTTAGCAACCGTGAATCGAAATTTCAACTTTTTCTCAATGAATATTGATATTCAGACTACAGAGAACATTTTGCCACTGGTTTGGTTTCAATCGGTCAAAAAACCAGGGACTAGTTCGCAAAAGTAGTTTTTCGACAAAATTCAAAATGGCGGAAAAATTTTCATGACGGAAATGAAATCGGAGATATACGTTTTGTTCACCAAGGACTCAGCTTTCCAATGATATAAGACACTTGATTGTGGACCAAAGGGTTTAGGAGTTATGACCCATTTCGCGCTTTTGGTTGCTGTAGCGCCACCTATTGGCCAATCGGGGTCATACTTTCTGAGGTTCTCCCCAAATTGAGGACTACCTTCGGGTAAAGTTTCAAAGTTCCACGCTTTACGGTTTGGTCTGCACGATGCGTTTTAGCGGAGAATAATAATAATAATAATAATAATTAAAGCTGCAAGCAGCATTTAACGGGGTTCAAGCCTTTAAGGCCTTTTAAGCACATAGGCATTAAAGACATTAAGTTTTATTTAGCAAGATTTTAAACACTGAAATAATAGATGGAAAAGTCCATTTACAGCCAATATAGGCAATTTACCATAGGAAATGCATGGTTTTTAAAGCTTTTTAACAGTTATAGCGCCACCTATAGTCCGATCTCTTTAAAACATTGCATGCTTCATCAGCATGGTATGCCACATGTACCCAACAATTTTCGTGAATTTTTGAGTTTTACTTTAGGATTTATAGGCTTTTGAGTGTATTTTGCCACGCCTCTTTATAAAATGGCCCTGGTATAGCCATCCAAATGTAAAAGTTCAACTTTTTTTCAAAGATTATTGATCTAGAGAGTCCAGAGAATTATCCTAGACTGGTTTGGTTCCGATCGGGCAAAAAAACAGGGACTAGTTCGCAAAAGTAGGTTTTCAACATAATTACGGAAATTGAATTAATGATTTGATTGACAGCAATAGTTCTAGAGGCAAAGTTGTTCAGCATGAGGAGATCTATCATATGATATGCATATTTTGTGGATGTGTGCAACACCACGCGATTACAGAGCCATAAAACTCGTTAGCGCCAACTAGTGGCCGATTTCTTTCAAAATTCTTACAGACCTCTAGGACCATGAGTCAAACATGCCCACTGAGTTTCGTTCCGATCGGCCTCCGATAACCTTGTCTAATAGATGCTCAAATTCATTGGCCGATGGCCGCCATGTTTTTTGAGATACGCCAATGTTCTCATAGCCATACATGGTACCTTGGGCCAAGACACTGCATACCAATTTTCAGGTCAATCGGACTAGCAATCGCGTGGTTATAGCTGTTTTAGTATTTTTTTCACATTATAGCGCCACCAAGTGGCCAATCGTCGCGATTTTTTTATCGTGACCTCAAATTGAGCCCATACACATGTGTACCAAGATTGGTGAAGATATCTCATTTCATTTTTGAGTTATAGTCTTTTTAGTAAAATAGGCTCCGCCTTGAGCGTCCATTTTGATCCCCTTATCTTCTGTGATTCGAAATTTTAACTTTTTTTCAAAGATTATTGATATTCAGACTACAGACAACATTTTGGCACTGGTTTGGTTCCGATCGGTCAAAAACTCAGGGACTAGTTCACAAAAGTAGGTTTTCGACAAAATTCAAAATGGCGGAAAAATTTTCATGACGGAAATCAAATCGGAGATATACGTTTTGTTCGCCAAGGTCTCAGCTTTCCAATGATATAAGACACTTGAGTGTGGACCAAACGGTTTAGGAGTTATGAGCCCTTTCTCGCAATTGATTGCTATAGCGCCACCTATGGGCCAATCGGGCTCATAATTTGATAACCTTTCCTCGATTTTTGTACTACCTATTGGCCAAGTTTCAAGTCTCTAGCCCTTACAGTTTGGTCTGCACGATGCGTTTTTCGGCTGAATAATAATAATAATAATAATAATAATAATAATAATAATAATAATTAAAGCTGCAAGCAGCATTTAACGGGGTTCAAGCCTTTAAGGCCTTTTAAGCACATAGGCATTAAAGACATTAAGTTTTATTTAGCAAGATTTTAAACACTGAAATAATAGATGGAAAAGTCCATTTACAGCCAATATAGGCAATTTACCATAGGAAATGCATGGTTTTTAAAGCTTTTTAACAGTTATAGCGCCACCTATAGTCCGATCTCTTTAAAACATTGCATGCTTCATCAGCATGGTATGCCACATGTACCCAACAATTTTCGTGAATTTTTGAGTTTTACTTTAGGATTTATAGGCTTTTGAGTGTATTTTGCCACGCCTCTTTTTAAAATGGCCCTGGTATAGCCATCCAAATGTAAAAGTTCAACTTTTTTTCAAAGATTATTGATCTAGAGAGTCCAGAGAATTATCCTAGACTGGTTTGGTTCCGATCGGGCAAAAAAACAGGGACTAGTTCGCAAAAGTAGGTTTTCAACATAATTACGGAAATTGAATTAATGATTTGATTGACAGCAATAGTTCTAGAGGCAAAGTTGTTCAGCATGAGGAGATCTATCATATGATATGCATATTTTGTGGATGTGTGCAACACCACGCGATTACAGAGCCATAAAACTCGTTAGCGCCAACTAGTGGCCGATTTCTTTCAAAATTTTTACAGACCTCTAGGACCATGAGTCAAACATGCCCACTGAGTTTCGTTCCGATCGGCCTCCGATAACCTTGTCTAATAGATGCTCAAATTCATTGGCCGATGGCCGCCATGTTTTTTGAGATACGCCAATGTTCTCATAGCCATACATGGTACCTTGGGCCAAGACACTGCATACCAATTTTCAGGTCAATCGGACTAGCAATCGCGTGGTTATAGCTGTTTTAGTATTTTTTTCACATTATAGCGCCACCAAGTGGCCAATCGTCGCGATTTTTTTATCGTGACCTCAAATTGAGCCCATACACATGTGTACCAAGATTGGTGAAGATATCTCATTTCATTTTTGAGTTATAGTCTTTTTAGTAAAATAGGCTCCGCCTTGAGCGTCCATTTTGATCCCCTTATCTTCTGTGATTCGAAATTTCAACTTTTTTTCAAAGATTATTGATATTCAGACTACAGACAACATTTTGGCACTGGTTTGGTTCCGATCGGTCAAAAACTCAGGGACTAGTTCACAAAAGTAGGTTTTCGACAAAATTCAAAATGGCGGAAAAATTTTCATGACGGAAATCAAATCGGAGATATACGTTTTGTTCGCCAAGGTCTCAGCTTTCCAATGATATAAGACACTTGAGTGTGGACCAAACGGTTTAGGAGTTATGAGCCCTTTCTCGCAATTGATTGCTATAGCGCCACCTATGGGCCAATCGGGCTCATAATTTGATAACCTTTCCTCGATTTTTGTACTACCTATTGGCCAAGTTTCAAGTCTCTAGCCCTTACAGTTTGGTCTGCACGATGCGTTTTTCGGCTGAATAATAATAATAATAATAATAATAATAATAATTAAAGCTGCAAGCAGCATTTAGCGGGGTTCAAGCCTTTAAGGCCTTTTAAGCACATAGGCATTAAAGACACTAAGTTTTATTTAGCAAGGTTTTAAACACTAAAATAATAGATGGAAAAGTCCATTTACAGCCAATATAGGCAATTTACCATAGGAAATGCATGGTTTTTATAGCTTTTTCACAGTTATAGCGCCACCTATAGTCCGATCTCTTTAAAACATTGCATGCTTCATCAGCATGTTATGCCACATGTACCCAACGATTTTCGTGAAGTTTTGAGTTTCCCCTTAGGATTTATAGGCATTTGAGTGTATTTTGCCACGCCTCTTTTTTAAATGGCCCTGTTATAGCCATCCAAATGCAAAAGTTCAACTTTTTTTGATAGTTATTGATCTAGAGTGTCCAGACAGCTGTCCTAGACTTGTTTGGTTCTGATCGGGCAAAAAACCAGGGTCAAGTTCACAAAAGTAGGTTTTTAACATAATTACGAATATTTAATTAACGATTTGATTGACAGCAATGGCCCTAGAGGCAAAGTTGTTCAACATGAGGAGATCTATCATATGATATGCATATTTTGCGGATGTATGCAACACCACGTGATTACAGAGCCATAAACATAAAAGGTGCTCAAATTTCATTGGCCTATGGCGGCCATGTTTTTTGAGATACGCCAATGTCCTCATAGACATACATGGTACCTTGGGCCAAGACACTGCATACCAATTTTCAAGTCAATCGGACTAGTGGTCACGTGGTTATAGCTCTTTTCATGTTTTTTTCACATTATAGCGCTACCAAGTGGCCAATCGTCGCGATTTTTTTATCGTGACCTCAAATTGAGCCGTTACAGATGTGTACCAAGTTTGGTGACTATATCTAATTTCCTTCTTGAGTTATAGCCTTTTTAGTAAAATAGGCTCCGCCCTGAACGATCATTTTGAAGTCAATTAACATAAATGAATCGAAATTTCAACTTTTTTTCGATAACTATTGATAAACAGAGACCAGAGAACATTTTGACACTGGTTTGGTTACGATCGGTCAAAAAACCAGGGACTAGTTCTCAAAAGTAGATTTTCAACAAAATTCAAAATGGCGGAAAATTTTTCATGACGGAAATAAAATCGGAGATATACGTTTTGTTCGCCAAGGACTCAGCTTTCCAAAGATATAAGACATTTGAGTGTGGACCAAACGGTTTAGGAGTTATGAGCCCTTTCTCGCAATTGATTGCTATAGCGCCACCTATAGGCCAATCTGGCTCATAATTTGATAACCTCTCCTCGATTTTTGGACTACCTTCGGGTAAAGTTTGAAGTCTCTAGCCCTTACGGTTTGGTCTGCACGATGCGTTTTATCGGAGAATAATAATAATAATAAAAATCAGTACAATTACAATAGGGTTTCAGCACTTCGTGCTTGAACCCCTAATAATAATAAAAATCAGTACAAATACAATAGGTGTTCAGCACTTCGTGCTTGAACCCCTAATAATAAAAATCAGTACAAATACAATAGGTGTTCAGCACTTCGTGCTTGAACCCCTAAAAATCGGTACAATTACAATAGGGTTTCAGCATTTCATGCTTGAACCCCTAATAATAATAATAAAAATCAGCACAAATACAATAGGTGTTCAGCACTTCGTGCTTGAACCCCTAATAAAAATCAGCACGATGAGTTTTACGGCAGAATAATAATAATAATAATAATAATAATAATAATAATAATAATAATAATAATAATAATAAAAATCAGCACAAATACAATAGGTGTTCAGCACTTCGTGCTTGAACCCCTAATAAAAATCAGCACAAATACAATAGGTGTTCAGCACTTCGTGCTTGAACCCCTAATAAAAATCAGTACAATTACAATAGGGTTTCAGCACTTCGTGCTTGAACCCCTAATAAAAAATCGGTACAATTACAATAGGGTTTCAGCATTTCATGCTTGAACCCCTAAAAATCAGCACAAATACAATAGGTGTTCAGCACTTCGTGCTTGAACCCCTAATAATAAAAATCAGTACAATTACAATAGGGTTTCAGCACTTCGTGCTTGAACCCCTAATAATAATAAAAATCAATACAATTACAATAGGGTTTCAGCACTTCGTGCTTGAACCCCTAATAATAATAAAAATCAATACAATTACAATAGGGTTTCAGCACTTCGTGCTTGAACCCCTAATAATAATAAAAATCAGTACAAATACAATAGGTGTTCAGCACTTCGTGCTTGAACCCCTAATAAAAATCAGCACAAATACAATAGGTGTTCAGCACTTCGTGCTTGAACCCCTAATAATAATAAAAATACAATAGGTGTTCAGCACTTCGTGCTTGAACCCCTAATAATAAAAATCAGCACAAAAACAATAGGTGTTCAGCACTTCGTGCTTGAACCCCTAATAAAAATCAGCACAAATACAATAGGTGTTCAGCACTTCGTACTTGAACCCCTAATAATAATAAAAATCAATACAATTACAATAGGGTTTCAGCACTTCGTGCTTGAACCCCTAATTAAGAACAATAGGTAGATATGGGAAGGTCTAAACATGAGATAACGTGTACGAATTAACACAAAACGACAAACATTGGTGTTTATGGAAACACACCCTGAAGTAATGAAGGTGAACTGGTTTTAGTTAGATTTGGCCATCGCCATGGTGTGTAGGTAAGAACACGGACACAGGAACCCCATTTTAACTACTTTATTGTCCATCAAGTTCACTGGTTACATTGGTGTATGTCTGTGTGTATGTGTCTGTGTGGTCTATACAAAGGAAGGGAGAAATAAAATACATAAATTAAGTGAATCTAGAAAAACAGGGTAACATTATCACATATAAATGGCCAGATAACATTACAAATGTAAAGCTGTACACAGCACTGTAATACTATACAATATATATAAATACTGTGCATCCTTCAACGTGTTAGCTTTATGAACCAAATACGCATATGCTTAGGTAAATATAACTGTACCTTTGACAGATCAATCAAACTACCAAACTAACTATCATTTAAATTTAGGTGGAAATGTCACAATGGCATTAACAAGCTCACATAAGACGGTTCTGAATAATGTTATACGCACTAAGAATAAATTGCGTATGTTTACACAAACAATCGCTCGCGCGTGGGGCCGCGGGTCTTCCGCACATCATCTTACATATGAACATCTCTGTCAATAATCTTATTTTGCAGTACCGGCAAAATATAAGATAGATAAACACTTACTTTTTATCATTGACGCACACAACTCTGAGGGGAACACACAGCATCCTCTATGCTGAGTGAGAAAAAAACTAAACAGTTCTGTGCACGATCACCCAACCAATATTATGTTTTGATTGGCTCTGGCATTGCATGCTCAGTGCATGACTGTGAGTCTGTTTGAAGGGGATAAAGATAGAGAAATGGGTAAAATATGTAACCATGGCTATAGTGTAGGGGTAGGGTGCATGTCATTAAGTTTTCACGCTAATCGTTCAGAGGTTCGAATCCGCCTTTTGCCACACTCTCTAACCGAGAAACACTTATTAATAAACACACGTTAGATGCTTTATTTCCACTTTTCTAATATTTTCTCAAATCTTTTTGAAAATAAATGCCTTTCCGATCTGATATGTGATGGGAAAAGGGAGTAGAGAGAGTGTGGCAAAAGGCAGATTCGATCCTCTGATCGAGTTGCGTCAAAACTTGATGACATGCACCTCACCACTACACTATAGCCAAGGTTACAGATTTGAGCCATATCTCTGTCTTTATCCCTGTCAAATGTTACTATCAATATAGCCTCTGATTTCTTACGGTCCAACTCATCTGACGCCAGTTCGATACATTCTTCCTCTTCTTCATCTTCGCTCAGTTGTAGATTAGGGTATTATTCAGTCTTATTATGCCACTTTCATCGTCGCTCAGATCATCTCTACAGCCGGCCAGAGCGCTGCATAAATAATTAGCCACGCGTCCCTTGGAGGGCGGGGCAATAACAAAAGCCAGTATAGAAATACACACAGACAAAACAAGGGGATTTCAACCTCAAAATGTACGCTTTTAAATATACCATTAATGCAATCTCAAACACAGAGAGGCTTCTTCGTGATTTCAACTAACAGATTCTGCAAAAAAGCAAAAATCACATAATTTGAAAAAAAAACAAAACGCTTCTTTCTCATTTTGCTCGAAAGTAGAGCTGCCGACTTGTGTCCCTGGTTTCCGTGAGAGGTCACAAATATGCAATGGGCTCAGATTGGTTAGCTGGCTCAACTGTGTTCTGATTCGCTAACCGCCTAGTGCACGTGTTTGTTGATCTGTAAGTTATCACGGGCTGTGGCCGGGGCACAACCATTACATGTTTTTAACACTGACAGGGAGTTGCTGGATTTACAACACAAGATAATCCACTTCAACTGATATATGTTATGTGACATTATGTGAGGGAACAGGGTAGAAAATGGTTGTGTTAGTTGATCGGTAAAGTTATCACGGGCTGTGGGCGTCCGCAACGCCTTTATATGTTTAAACACTGACGGAGCCTGCTGGATTTAAAACACAAGATCATCCACTTCTCCTGATATTAGGTGAATTCAAGGTGATTGGGACACTTTTCCCAAGTCATCCCAATGCCAAAAAGTGTGCCAATCATCTTAAATTCATCAGGAAAAGTGAATGATCTGTTAAAGTAAAGAAGTGTTAAAGTAGTTAAGTAACATTCAAGCCACCATTTTGAAAAAGTAGTTAGCTACACTACAAGTTAAGATTAAAAAGCATTTTTGCTTGTTGCCACATTTTTTTTCCAGCAGCACCTGATCAATGACTAAAGACTAGCACTTAACTATTCTATTCATTTTTCTGTCTTTGTTAAAAACAACAACTGTACAATATTTACTTCGCTAGATTAACTGAGATTTGTTACAGCACTTGCTTGCTGTTGCCCCCTGTTTGATTTAGTTGCTTCTATTGCTCTCATTTGTAAGTTGCTTTGGATAAAAGCGTCTGCTAAATGATTAAATGTAAATGTAAATGAACCCCTGACGCAAACAGGCCAGTAGAAAAATCCTAAATTTTTAGTCCAGTTTTTAAGCTGCTTTAAATGTGCGCTGTTTTTATTAAATGAGAGATAAAATATGATAGCAATAGAATGAACAGTGAAAGTAACATGTACAATGCATTTTAACAGGCATAATCAAGCATTAACATAAACGAAGGAAATATTTATTTGCTAAACAAATAAAATCAATGAATAAGATTTAGTTTTATTTCTCTATCTAATATAATTAAAAATGACAAAGACAGTGAAAATATAGGTATTGGTACCGGCAAGCACCAAAAATTAAAGTATCAGTATCGGTGCAACCTAACGGAAAATATTACTTAACCCCAAACTTAGTTTTACCCTAATTCATTTGTCAGCTTTGACACAACAATATATTGAGCAGATTATTGTCAATAAAAAATTAACCTGCATATAATTTATTTTGTATTATTTCATGACGTCTCACCTCAGTGTCTTCAGTTGACAGTTCTGATCCTGTAGTAAATCATCGAGCTCCTTCACTCCTGATTGTCCAGGATCATTTCCTGTGAGATCCAGCTCTATCAGGTGTGAAGGGTTTGATCTCAGAGCTGAAGCCAGAGCTTTATAACCTTCTTCTGTGATACTGCAGACTGACAGTCTACAGAAGATATTTGAAATAAATCAAAATTATTATACAATTAAAGGTGCCCTAGAATGAAAAATTGAATTAACCTTGCCATGGTGAAATAATAAGTTCAGTACATGAACATCACATACTGTGAGTCTCAAACACCATAGCCTTCTACTTCTTATGAAAATCTTGTGAATCCATAACACAACGGAAAAAAATTACTTCTGAACATAAACCCAACCGTGACGCAAGTATTGGGGATCATTTATATGCACGCCCCCAACATTTGCATCTGTCCAAACATGTTCATTGTCAGGCGGAACTGATGGAGCCGAATGGACATGTCATGTACCAGGCTGTGCAGGAGACTGTTCTACCCTTCCCACAGATAAAAAATGTGCAACAGCCCTGGTTGATGTTTATAATCCAAAACCACAACAATTTAATTCAAGATTGTTCGTTTGTTCAGCCGATTTCAAGCAAGCTTCGCTCAGCGTCTTAAACTGAAGAAAAGGGCAATTACAACTACATTCCTGCAAGCAGTAAGTAGTGATTTTATCCACTTATTGATTGTTTAAACAATTTTTGATTAAATTGAAAGTTTCTTAAAGAGACAGCATTGTCTAGATAACGCAAGATGCTAGTACAGTAACAATAGGAAACACCAAGTACCATACCAAACTAAACAGTGTCTAATGACAAAGGGTAGTATTATTTTGTATTACAAAATACAACCGTAGATACTTTGCTTAGATCGTTCACTCGATCCTTCTAGCAAACGTCACCTTTTCCACCATATAAGTTAAAACGATAGTCATTTGACAAGGCTATTCATTTAGTAAAAATATATGTTATATATTTTTATTTTTGAGAACTGAAGTATGGTGTTTCCTATGATGTTTTTGCCTATTTGTATTTCAGATTAACCTACATCACAGTCACTGCGTAACGTTAGCCTACATTGTGACTAACGCTATATAAACATGCAATATCGGTGACGAAAAAAGACAAGTCTAAAATGTAGGCTGAATGACACACATTTAGCAGAACATCTCAAATGGAGATTGATAAATGCAGCTTACTTGTTTATTGGTGTTTCCAGATCGTCCATGCGCGAGAGAGCTCGCATGCATATGGTTGCCAGATTGGACATGTTTAGGTAAAACACTGGATAGTATATGAGTTCTTTTCACAGAAAAGCTCTGTTTGGGGGATTTAATTACTGAAATCTGGCAACCAAGCACAAAAACTCTCTCTCGCGCGGATTATCTGAAAACACCAAATAAACAAGTAAGCGGCATTTTATCAATCTCCATTTGAGATGTTTTGCTTAAAGTGTGTCATTTAGACGGTCTGTGTTCTGTCAGGACGGTCAGGACTCACGAGCCACTTCACTGAACTGCTCTGAGCTCTGTGCTGCTGAAATAAGCCAATCAGAGCAGAGCTCAACATTAATATTCATGATTCTTCCAAATAAGGCAAAAAAAGAGCATTACATCCTAGGGACAATTTATAGGGTTGAAAATAGACCTGTAAAACTGTATCTGTATAAATTTTGCCCTTAAATAAGCCACATACCCTCTATGTAGAAATCAAAGAACAATTTAACATATTGTTTCAAATCATTCTAGGGCCCCTTTAAAATATTTCATTGTGGCAAGGGGGGCGTGGTTCAGCGAGGTCTGCAGCGGGAGAGAGAGCCGCGGGACGAGCGGTAAGTGAGTGGGTTTGACGCACTTTCTCTTGTCCTCTTCCTTCCTTACCTACGAACTTGTTACATTCATATTTTATCTGACTTGGTTTCGGGTGAATTGCATAGAAAAAAAATGAGAGAGCATCATTGATGTAACTACATTTTCTCTTCTGATTAATGAAGAAAAACATATTTCATCATCTGACAGACAGTTTGATTTAACAATACAATGTTCATTCACTTTTGTTCATTAACCTCACCTGAGTTTCTCCAGTGTGCAGTTTGTATTCTCTAATCCGTTCTGGAGTTTCTTCACTCCTGAATCCTGCAGATTATTGTTGCTGATGTCAAGATCTTTCAGACTGGAGTTTAATCTCAGGACTGTAGCGAGAGCTGAACAGCTTTCCTCTGTTAGACCACAATTACGCAGCCTAAAATGATGAACATGAGAGAATTTATTAGGGCTGTCAAAGTTAATGCGTTAATAATGCGTTAACGCAAATTTATTTTAACGGCACTAAATTTATTAACGCGTGGTAACGCAGCACACATTTTCTGTTTGATCCGTGGCATAGCCCGTAGTTGGAAAAAGTGAGAGCAGTCATAGACGCAAAGGATGCAGCAGCAAACATTAATAGGGAAAGAAAAGGGTTGATATTAACATTACTATTCTAAACCAAAAGTGCAGTTATTGCCTACAAGCTACCTTATTTTCTGTTTAACTTTTATTAGACTCCAGGTCTATAAGAAAGAAAAGGGCGTTTTTTCACTGAGCACATTCTCTGCAGTCCGAGTGCGACGCACTGAAGCTCACTCTCGCTCATGTCTGAGGTAAATCATTAACACCATTACCACTTACAGTACATGTGTTTTATTGAACTAAATACATTACATTCGGCTAAAACAAATACACAGGTTACTTTTTTTTAAACAAGAGCACTCCCGAGTCCGTGTTACTCACAATGTTCAGGTGAATCGTGACACAGTTCGGCACACACACACAAAATACCGGCAGTTCAATAGGGAATGCAGATCTCTTAAAGGGGCCGCACTATATTCCTACTGGTGGAATATGGACCTCCTCCAGGTATGATGTGGTACTGGTGCGCTCACCGGTCCACATGGCAGCTTTCACATTACCAATTTTTCATATGAACTGTGTCCTGCTCTGAATTAAACTGCAAGTGTAAAAATTCCCTTATATTCTTAAAATGAGAGAAATCACTGCTTATTCTTAATTTTTAAGTTTAGGCTTAAGAGACATTAACCATTACTTTGATAAACACCTATGACCTTTGATACATCTAGTCTTCATGGTGTATTATTGATTATTATTGAATAAGTATTATTTCACTAATAATACATGTACATTTGCATAAAGCATTCATATTTGTCCATACCCATGTTGATTAAAATATTAAAAACGTAATTTAAACTTTATTTAAGAAACATTTACAATTGCTAATAATGTGCGATTAAATTGCGATTAAATATTTGAATCGATTGACAGCCCTAGAATTTATATACACAAAAGGTACTTCATACTGATTTCTTTAAGATACTTTAAATGCACATTAATAAATTAAACCAATACTCACTGGAGTGTGTTGAGTTTACAGTGTTTATCCTGCAGTAGAGCAGCGATCTGATTCACTCCTGAGTCACCTAGATTATGATCACTCAGATTCAGCTCTCTCAGGAGTAACGGGTTATTACCCACAATTCCAGTCACATACTGACAGGCTTCGTCTGCAGCAGGACTCAAAAACCTGGAGACAAGACAAGTACATTGACATTATCTGCTATATAATGATTTATTTTAACATCTTGTGAAATATCTTTCTGAAAGTTACATTTTTACAGCAAAGATGGTTACAAGACTATTTAATGTTTTTAACACTCACCTCAGTGTTTTCAGTGAATAGCGCTGATTCTGTAGTAAATCAGTGAGCTCCTTCACTCCTGATTGTCCCGGATCATTTCCTGTGAGATCCAGCTCTATCAGGTGTGAAGGATTTGATCTCAGAGCTGAAGCCAGAGCTTTATAACCTTCTTCACTGATACTGCAGTCTGAGAGTCTACACAAAAAGTAAAAACTTAAATTAAAAAAGCAACATTGCAGTAGAAATGTAGCAATTATTTGATAAATTAAAATAATGAAAACTTGGCTTTTGTTATTTTTGTGTATGTGTGATTTAAGTTTTATCAAATTGGACCACAAATACCAAATAAATAAGATAGTGTGTTATTTTAAGATTTTAATAGATTTTGTTTTAATAGCATTGTATTTACATGACTAGATTTCTGTTTGAAAACTCACAAATGAGTCTATATGCAGCAAAATCACTACCTATCACCAGAGGTGTAGTGGTAAAAAAAGAGGTGGGTAAACTATAAATTCTGGGTGACTGCATCGTGGTCACGGTAAGGTGGGCCACTGCCTACCGGTGTATGCAGCCCGATCTCACGGCAATTCGTAGTAAAACGAGGTGGCTAATATAAGCACATATAAGAGAACACACTAGAACATATTCACATTAAACAAGCTGGAATCAAAGAATTTGATTTTTGTCTTAAAATACTTAAGCCGACTAATCGATTATTAAAATAGTTGTCGATTAGTTTTTGCCAATTGTTAATGAGGCAGGTGCAGATTAACGACAGAAGGATGAATTTGGTGCCACATATTTTAATTTAAAGAAAACTATAGAAAGACTATATAAGTTGGACTGTAGTTTCCACAAGTGTATAGCCTAATGGCTGCCGACATTAACAGATAATTTTGCTAAACTAAAAAAAACAATAAAACCAAAAATTTTCTATTTGAACACAAAATACACTGCATCATTACAGCTTTTTTTTACAGGGTTTCGACATGCTCTCTACATTAAACCAGCTGCCTGTGATTAATTAATATCACAACAATGTCCAGAGTGCCTCTTTGTCCACTTGAAAAGTGATTGAAAAGTGTCACAAGCTGATTAAATGTACTACAAATGGATAATTATGTCATTTTGAAAATTGCCGGAAATCCAGTTTTGTATCTTGGTTGCGTGTCGTTCATGAATGATTTGTTCATTTTGAACGAATCTTTAATATGACTCGGGACTACCGAGTTGTCTCTGAAAGTGATTCGTTCACTTTGTTTTGACTGCGCGTCCGCATTACGCAACATATGGGTTCTGATCGTTCTGATTCTGAATTGATAGGTGAGATCCGAGTCTTTTGTTCTTCCTGTCAGTCCCATAGAGACGGGAAGAGAAAAGATTGGTTCATTTTGCTGAACGAGACTCAAAGATCCGAGTCAGTAAAATGATCTGAACTTCCACTACTCTCACTGACATTTGTAGCGCAATATGAAAGAGTTTGTCTAACTGTACAACAAACAACCAATGAAAATGAACAATATGAAACTAAAATGACATAAGCTTAATTTACAATGTCTTAGGAACTGTAGGCTAATTAGAGGTGGATAAACGCACTTTGGAGGTGGGTAAACACTATTTCTGAATTTTGGGAGCCTCCACTACATCCCGGCCTATCACCCATCTGAGCTACTTTAGTCTTTTTTTAGTTAAACTAAAAAAACTGACATTTAAAATGGAGAATGGATATTAATAAAAATACACACTTTAGCTTCTGCACTGTGTAATCTGTTTTCCAAGAGGAAAGATTAATATTAAGGATGTTAACGATTAACCGATAATCAATTAAAAGTCGATTGTCACTGTCACCAGCTGAAGTGCCCTGGCTGTCCACCAATGGGCCCTCATCACAGATTATTTGCCATTGATCAAATACTTCATTACCAAATAATCCTTTGCCCAGATTCATCATTCTATATTACTGTCAGCTGTGTGTCATTAGCCTGTTAGCTCAACCTATTTAAGTCATGTGTCCGTCAGTCATTCTTTTTGACGTTTTGTATGTTGCCTCTGTATGTAACCCTCAGAGTGCTTTCACACTTGGTTCAATTTCCTGGACCGAACCCAAGTTTGATTGTTCCCCTTCCCCTTCCCCTGCTGGAATGTGTTCATATTATATTATTTGGGTCCTAACCAGGGTTAATTTGCATCATCAAAGCAGCAGCTGTTTACCCGGCTGCTTAGTAATGACAGAAAACGTGAAGGCGGCGAAATGCATAGCGTTGCTCTTGTCACTTTTATATTTTTGTTTTTGAATCATTGGTTTTGTTACCAAAGCTTCAGTACGTAATGACACTTGCATCTATCTGCCGCGAATGCACTGCAAATGCTCTAAAGAATACTGAAGACGAGCAGAAATGAGATCTAAAGCTCTCTGCTTGCAGTATGTCAGTGATGCCAGTCGGGTAAATGAGTAAAACGCACATAAAACACATTTTTAACCTTTTTAAGTGGACTCAGGTAGGGTTAGCGGGTGCACACCTGAGTTCGGAAGCACGTGTTCGCATCATCCAAACAAATCGAACTCTGACGTCAATTGAACCCGGGTGCGCACCAAAAGTGCTGGAGTGAAAGCACCCTCAGTTTCCTGGATTTCCCTGTTGTCCTGGTATTCCAGAAAGCAATCTCCCGATCTTTGGCCTCTGCTCCCGACGTCAAGGAGTTAATCTTGAAAACCTGCATTCATTGAGAAGAGAGACTTCTTCTCCTGTAACTATAACTCTGCCTAAGATAGCTCTAATAAACGCTTTTTGACTAGAATGGCCCTGGTCTGTTGAGGGGTGATTTACCACCCTCCAAACTCCACTAAGGATTTTATACAGCAATTTACTGAGCTTATCGTCAATACTGCTACAAACTATGACCACTTTCTACTGGTGGGCGATTTTAATATCCATGTCTGCTGTTTTTTAAATTCCCAGTCACAGGAGTTTTTTAATATATTAGATGCTTTTAATTTATCACAGTGGATCAAAAACTCCACTCACTCTCAGGGCCACACGTTGGACCTTGTTCTCTCTTATGGAATTGATGTCGTGGATATTGTGCTCTCTGATTTCCACTTTCTGATTTTATATTAATAAAATCACTAATATAAGACTTAGTGTCTGCTCTAATTTAACTGTCCGCCCTAGCCTGTCTCCTGCTTCTGTTTTCTGGGAGGTTTTTTAACCTATTGACCTCCAGACACTGAAGGACGTGACTGTCAAAATCAAACCAGCACTGTCCATATGATATCATTCACCCAAAAAAATTTTAACAAATCATTGATTCAGTTGGGCTACGTATGGTATCTTTTATCAACAAGTCTCAAAATGGGTTCTGTTCTTGCTAATCTTAAAGTGGCCACAGTTATACAACAGCTTCTGTCACATAATGGTATCTATGAGGTCTTCCATAGATCTGCTCACAGCACTGATTCCGACCTTCTGATAGTATTAAATGATATTTATCCTTCCACTGACTCTGGAGATACCGTGGTTCTTGTTCTTTTAGATGGTTCAGTTCTTTTGAACCTTTTATTCATCAAATATATTAGGCAGCAGAACTTCCATTCTACTGTTTCCATTCTAATATTCTAATACATCAGAATATTAGAATGATTTCTGAAGGATCATGTGATAGACTGGATGTCACATGTGACACTGAAGACTGGAGGAATGATCCTGAAAATATAGCTTTGCATCACAGAAATAAATGATCATTTAAAGTATAATAAATTGAAAACCAAATATTTTAAATTGTAATAATATATCACAATTTAAACAAATAAATTTGTATTTTTGATCAAATAAATGCAGGCTTGATGAGCAGAAGAAACTTCTTTCAAAAACATTACCAATAGTAATGTATATAACTTTTGGCCTGTACTGTAAATGGCATACAATTTTAAATCGCCATGAGAACACATTACATTAAAATATGCACTTCAGTAAGATGACAGAAAGCAGGTTTAATGTGTTTACATGTTAAACGAAATTGACGTAAGGGACAAAGATCTAGCAGTGATGATCGGTTAATGCCTAATGCACTTTGAAGCCTGGCAAACAATCAAGCTAAATGAAGTGTTTCCAGCAGATGGCACCGCGAGCTTGTGCAGCGATAACAGAATACAGACTATTTATGCATGTATTAGAAAATGTAATATTCTGAGGTCCATTTGTAGAAATTATTTAAGGCAATTTGACGATTTCAGTCATCATACAGTAGTCAGCACACACCCCCTTTCATAAAGCGCGCGTACCTCTCACTCTCACACTGGTCGCTATGGCTGATTTGACGGGAGTCACGGGCGTGACGCATGGACACACAGGACTGATTATTCGTCTTAGCCAATCACAGGAAAATAAATAAACATAATGTAGCGACAGCAAGTTTAGGGAAAATAGCGCAGTAAAAGCACCGATACATCACTTAAAATGTACTCAAGTAAAAGTACACTGTTTTTAAACTACTTTAAAAAATATACAAAAGTACAATTCCTGAGAAAAACTAGGCCTACTCAATTACAGTAACGAGAACATTTTTAATTCTTTACTTTACACCCCTGCAAACATGGCACAGCAAATTACTCATTTCCTGGTCCACATTTAAAAAAAGGCAGAGGGCAAAAGGCCTGTAGCACAAAATATCTAGCTACATTAGTAAGAACCTAAGGACCTAAGACCATTTAACCTGGCCTAGGATGAGGGAAGGCCTTAACCATGCCAGGTGCAAATTCCAGGCGCGAGGGTGCAACTGACAGAGTTTGCAAATCTCCTATTCTTTTAAGAGATGAGATAGCGAGGAGGAACTAAGCTTTTAAGGTTAAAAACTTGGCAGGAACCTCCTCCAAAGGCTCAAAGTGAGCCTGGGAAAGGCCCTGAAGAACAGTAGCACTAGTGTGAACTGCAGGCCTCACCTCATATACCACAGAGGAAACGAGATATCAATGGATCTTTACCCAAAGACATACCACCCAAATGAATGTGGTAAGCACCTACACCCGCCACATAAACTTGTAAGGTGGAAGGAGACAGACCTGCAGTGAACCGCTCCTGCAGGAACTCCAGCACTGTACCAACTGGGCAGTTAACTGGGTCCCACTTATGGTCACTACACCATGAAGTGAAGATTTTCCACTTAAGGGCATAAAGTTTCATCATAGAGAGAGCTCTGTAGTGTTGAATGCACAACCTCAGTTGAGAGACCTGCCCCTGTGTGCTGGGCCCCCTTAGAGGCCAAGCCCACAGGTTCCACAGTTCTGGATGAGGTCAAACAATCGAGCCCCCTGCTTGGGAGAGAAGGTCGCTCCTGATAGGTTACTGTAGTGCAGGCCCGTCGAGGAGAGACACTAGTTTGGGAAACCATACTTGGCCCACCCACTGGGCTATCAAAGTTAGGGGTACCTGGTCCCCGTGAAATATCTCCAGAACTCCCGGGAGCAGAGCGATTGGGATAAAAGCATACAAACTCAGACTTAGCCACATCTGTACCATAGAATCCATTATGTGAAAGGTGTAACCCCAACTTCATGTGGGCGAGAACGACAATTCCAAGACACTTACAAGTGTACTACTAGTACACATTGATATTTGTATACTTAACACATAAAGTATACTTAAAAATATACTTGTGCATTACTTAAGTATACTTCATAAAATGAACTTTAAATATACTTCTTTTTCATAAGGATGTACTTACATATCACACGATAAGTTGAAGAAGAAATTATCAAGACAAGCCTAATGGTGTTGAGTGTAGCTGATGGTGAAATGCACTCACTTCAGTATCTCCAGTTTAGATTTCTTCAGTCCCTCACAGATCTCTTTGACTCCTGAGTCCAGCAGACGGCTGTTGTTCAGGTTCATCTCTTTCAGGATGGTTTTGGAGGAGAGGACAGTAGCTAGAACTGAACAGCTTTTCTCTGTCTGCTCACAATTATTCAGCCTAAAAAAATACAAATAAAAAAAGCATTATTTCTTATTCAGCACATATTCAACATACATCAGATTAACAGGTCATCATATCTGCTCACACATGTGACTGACAGGCTTTTATAATGAATAAACAGAAGTTAGAAATGTAGAAAATCATGTTGACTCACTTGATTTTTTCCAGTTTGCTATGAGAGTCCATCAAAAGAGCAGAGAGCTTCTCTCCATCCAGATCTCCTAGTTTATCTTCACTCAGATCCAGTTCTGTCAGTAATAATGGACTTGTACCAAGAACTTCAGTGAGATAGTCACATGCTCCCTGTGCAGCAGGATTTTTCAAAAACCTAGAGGAAGTAGAAGATCCATCTTAAGTATAATGTTCCCACACGGTACAGGTTTTGGCAAAATTTTAATTGGCTCCAGTATGAGTAGTTAAAGGGTTACTTCACCCCCCCCCCCCCCCCCCCCCAAAAAAAAAAAAAAAATTAGACCATTATTTACTCACCCACAAGTCATCCTAGGTTTATATGATATTCTTCTTTCAGACGAATGTCCTGGCTCTTCCAAGCATTATAATGGCAGGGAAGGGTTAGGTCATTTTTGAAATCCATACAAATGCATATATCCATCATATAACTGCTCCACACAGCTCCGGGGGTTAATAAAAGCCTTCTGAAGTGAAGTTGTGCGTTTGTGTGAGAAAAATATCCACATTTAAAACTTTATAGACTAAAATACCTAGCTTGCGGTGGTCAGTGGTACACGAGTCGACTTACGCTAAAAGAGTAATCCCTGACGCTACGCTTTGTTTTGCTCTATCTTTTGCACTTCTGCAGTCATCAATTCTCAAGAGTATACTGAGTCGTCAATACTCAAGAGTCAATACTCAAGAGTCAAGAGTTACTATTTGAGCGTAACCCCCCCGGAGCCGTGTGGAGCAGTTATATGATGGATAGATACAAATCATGGTGAGTAAATGATGGTTGAGTAAATCATTGTCTAATTTTAATTTTTGGGTGAGCTAACCCTTTAAAGAAATCCTACTCCTAAGTAAAATTAGTTTCAAAAAGAATTTTAAGATGTCTATACATGCTATGCTATGTTTTAAATTAAAAGTATTAAATTGAGAAATTTGAATATGTTAGGAAACTGCCCATAAACTGATTTTATATAGCAGCAGGACAAAATGTTATGGCAATTTTGTAACTGGAAGTAAACCTCTACAATGGTACAGGTTTACTTCCAGTTACAAAATTGGCATACAATTTTGTCCTGCTGCTATATAAAATCAGTTTGATGGCTGTTTAAAAAAAAAGTCTAATCACATCGAGTAAATGTGTAATCTACAATAGTAATCAAAATGTATCTAATGGAATAAATTCAGTGTCATATATCAGTTCAGTTCAGATAAGTTGCTGTTGTGGTTTAGTTTTAAATATTTGAGCTTTTATTAATCACCTGATGGTCTTTATTTTACAACCTTTATCCTGTAGTAAATCATAAAACTGCTTCACTCCTGATTGTCCAGGATCATTTCCTGTGAGATTCAGCTCTATCAGGTGTGAAGGGTTTGATCTCAGAGCTGAAGCCAGAGCTTTATAACCTTCTTCTGTGATACCGCAGCTTGAGAACCTTAAAAAAAGAAGAAAACAGGTTGTTTATTCCATAAAACTGTTACAAAAAAATCTGCGTTTGTTCTTAGTTTATCAGTTTCCATGGACACTAATCTTCATCACAGCTGTTAATCATTTTTATTACACCTTGGTTAACTTCAAGGACTTTCCAAGTCCAATATCCTCAAATTTAAGGACTTAATATGGGGACACATTTCAAGTGAGCACAAGATACATTGTTACAGTTTGCTATATATATATATATATATATATATATATATATATATATATATATATATATATATATATATATATATATATGAAATGCTGTTTCATGCATACTGAGCTTTTTACACTGTTAAAGACTTGGATTCCCATCCTAAACAACTCGTAAATGCGTGTAACTAATGTAAATAAAGCAAGCTAGTATGCATAGGCCATGAAGTGTTTGCGAAATAACACATTACTTGACCGGAGGAAATAATTTGGAATTTTTTCCAGAAAACTTCTTGCACAAAATAAAGCACTGTCAGGAACTGTATCTATATATGTTTATTTTCAAATCACCTTCACTGGTCTCGTTTGAGTTAGAGTTTGTGAATGTGTTGCTACTACTGTCTGTTATTTGCCTGTTGGATTATTAATAAACTCTGCATTTAAACTATATCCAGGGGTCTGTTCTTCGTACGTTGATAACTCCGTTAGCTGGATTTGAATATTTACGATTTGGCACAATCTCGGATTCTTCGACACTCATCCTGGACTTGCTGTTATAGCAACAGGTCTGCAAGTTTAAATCTTCTCAGGAGCAGTTTATTTAATGTAAAGAGGATTCGATTTTCATCTTTTTAAGTGGTGTTGATACTTAAAATCTGTCCCAGCTATTGCTACTTCCTTACAAGAGTTCCTTACTGAACCTTTGTTTTTAAATAATGATAATATAAAAATTATTTTGAAAATAATATTATAATTGTGTAGTTTATAAATAGCCATTTGATTGAGAGATTTATTTGTGATGGAATAAATATAATTTTATTGGAGTCTTACACACAAGCTGTATGCAGTAAAGGGAAATGCAGATATCTTGACTCTTAAGAGACTTTAATTAATGCTGTCACATAACAAATCTGCTTCAAATTTTAAATTAAATGAATGTTTTGGTCACTTTGCTTTTTTACCAATAAAGGTCCAGAAATGTTTCGTCAGGTGTCATAATTTCATTAGATTGCTGTCTTGCTGCCAGCAGATCCACAAACTCGTTTGAAGAACCAAATTAGCCAGAGATCAGTTATCACAATTAGAAGATCGGGCATCTGTCAAATCATCTCAGATGTATTAAGCAAGGTACGAAAAACAGACCCCTGATCTCCATCTGTCTGGCTGCAACCAGGCAAAAAACAACACAGATTATGACAAGTAATATCCTAAAAAAAACTATAGAATGTTCTACACTAAAGTAAAACAAATCATTTTAAATAATAATGTTACAGTATTGAGTGAAATAATTAAAATAATAAAAATAGAGATTTAAAAAGTCAAACTGTGCTAACAGTAAAACTTGAGTTTTGTCTGTTGCGCTATATGTTGGATCGATATGACTCAGACTCAAATGGTTATTTATAAATGTATATTAACATGCATAAATCAAAATAAATATAAATACTTCAGTTTCTCCAATCTCCACTGAGGATTTTTCAACAAAGAGCAGATCTTCTCCATTCCTGAGTCTCCCAGTTTATTCTCACTCAGATCCAGCTCTATCAGGTTTGAAGGGTTTGAATTAAACGCTGAAGTCAGAGCAGCACAACCTTCTGCTGTAATACTGTTATTATTCAGCCTGAAGAGAAAGAGAAAGAACAACAACAATCCTAATCTATATAAGTGAATAAATGTATAATGTCAAAAGTTATATTTGGAAAATGTTTTAGATTTAAAGTATTAAATCATCAAATACTCACATCAGTGTGTTGAGTTTACAGTGTTTATCCTGCAGTAGAGCAGCGATCTGATACACTTGTGTGTCTCCTAGTTTATGATCACTCAGATTCAGCTCTTTCAGGAGTAACGGGTTTTTACCCAAAATTCCTCTCACATACTGACAGGCTTCATCTGCAGCAGGACTCAGAAACCTGCAGAAGGAAAGAATTAGAATTTCATACAGTTTTCAACTAAACTAGGTAATGAAAATATTGCATAAAACACCAGTACAAACGAATTAAAGATTGAATATATCTATATTAACTATGATAACAACAACAGATGATGCAGCTTATTGTTTAACTGGAATATTGTTTCTATAAATAATTTGCCTGCATATAATTTATATTGTATTACTTCATCATGTCTCACCTCAGTGTCTTCAGTTGACAGTTCTGATCCAGTAGTAAATCATTGAGCTCCTTCACTCCTGATTGTCCAGGATCATTTCCTCTGAGATCCAGCTCTATCAGGTGTGAAGGGTTTGATCTCAGAGCTGAAGCCAGAGCTTTATAACCTTCTTCTGTGATACTGCAGTCTGAAAGCCTATAGAAAAGACAATTAATAGAAAAACTGAATTATTATATGATTAATATAATCATGGGAATGAAAATGTAACAATCAGGTAATTTAGTCAGTAATTTTAGAAATGTCCTGAACAATATTAATCCCTAAGAAGGAAAAATGATTTATAATAAATAAAAAATGAAATAAAATGATCAAACAAAAACTCATGAAACACTTTAAAACAACAGACATAAGATATGCCTTTGTTAGGCATAAATTTACTTGAGTTTCTCCAGTTTTTTGTTCTTTTCCAGTCCATTAGAGATCAGCATCACTCCTGAATCCTTCAGATTATTATTGCTCAGGTCAAGATCCTTCAGACTGCTGGAGTCTGAACTGAGAACTGAAGCAAGAGCTGAACAGCTTTCCTCTGTTATATAACACTTACTGAGCCTGAAAATAAACAGATTTAAGTAAACACATTCTAAAGTACAATACATGACTTAGAGTTCCTTGTAATGTACTGGACCACAAATGTATTCTAAATGACTAAAACAATAACCTTTACTGATTGTTACTCTTTGTAGGAGCCATATTAGTGTTTAACGGCCCCATGGGATGACATTTTTATTTTATGAGGTTTTTCAACATTAATATGAGTTCCCCTAGCCTGAATATTGTCACCGAGTGGCTAGAAATTTTGATCGGTGTTAACAGAGTTCTGGCTGTCTTTCTCTGCCTTTGAGAAAATGAGAGCCCAGACGAGCTGATCTTGAATTCTCCTGTAATGACGTCATAACAGGAAAGGTTTCCTCCCCTTCTTCTGCTTTGCCCGCCCAGAGAATGAGTAGAGAATGGATTCAGTTTATCAGTCGCGATGTCAGCACAGGCTTTACCATACGGATTCAACAGCACCGCCACAAACAGTGAGTAACAGTGTTCAGTAATGCCTGATCTGGGATCAGGGATTTCTGATGTGTAGCTCATCATTCAAGTTCACACAGACTTTCTTTCTAAATCGTTTAATACTGTCAGTCCTGCCGCTGGCCTCTTTGATGCATCAGAGAATCAAGCCAGAGGGCAATATCAGTATAGAAAAAATGCCTTTTATTTCTACATTATGACATTTTTTGATGTGTAAACCATACTAACAATATAGTACACCTCAGGAAACATTATAAAATAATTAAATAATGTCATGGGACATTTAAATGTAATTGTAAAAATTGTAAAATTGTTTATATTATATTATATTATTTTGGGTCATATATTGTTTTGTGTGTGAGAGTCTTCTGTAGGAGGTAGGGACTAGGTTGCACCAGCCGGTATATAATGGTGTTAGTCAGGAAAGCCAAATAGGAGCGTCGGCAAACAAATATTATCTTGGATGCTTGTACGCTTACAGTAAAATGCAGAAACCTTGTAATTTGTTGATAGACTGATTTAAGTACTTGATTATGTTTCTTTTGAATTTTTAAGTGAAAATAAAGAGAAGAGAATATTCAGAAATCTTGTGAAGTGTGTTTTGGTGTTAAGCAGAAGCATGAGTCAAACACTGCTCACTAGTGTGGTGGACATATAGGAGTGTTTGCTAAAACAATAATAAGAGCCTACACACATTTTGTAAAGTCTATCTAAAACCAATGACCTTTGTCTATTGTGTCACAACTTACCACAGGGTCTCCAATTTACAAGTTATATTCTCCAGTCCAGTGCAGAGATGACTCAATCCTGAATCCTGCAGATTATTATTGTTCATGTTCAGATATTTTAGATTGTTATCTGATCGAAGAGCTTTAGCCAGAGTTGAACAGCTTTTGTCTGTCAAGTCACAATCATTTAGCCTACAAAAAAAAAATAAAAAAATCAGAATTGATATTTGAAAAAACTGAACCACACACAATTTGCCATTTTATTTACAAAATAGTATTCTCCAGCGCGCATTCACACAACATCTGCTCTCAACTTAAAGGCCAATAGAAGTGCCTTGAAACGCGCCGCATTATTCAGTGTGTTGATGTGATTTCCCCTGAAACGGCTCCAGCTGTTAGCAGCTCCTCCCCCTTTTTGAAACAGCCAATGGCATTTCGTTAATATACAGTTTGACTAGAGCCTTTCTGTTTGGTATAGCTAGTTTCCTCTAACCATTTATCATCATAGTAATCTCCTCCATATAATTTTAAAATGCAGCATTCTGGGCAGAATTCAAATGGGTCCAAAATGTTTTGTTGTCTGCGCTGACCCGCGCACATGATTTATGCTGCGCTCTCCTGTCTGTAGTCTAACTTTAGACCAGAGCCATTGGTGTGTGGGTGTGTTCACGCTGCCATGGTGTGTGAAACTAACGTGAAAACAGACTTCATTCGCCTCAACTGAAAGCATATTTACACTGACTCGTTTCCTACCACATATATAGTGTGCTATGTTCCTTTCACCATGTAGAAATTAGGAAATGTGTGTTAACAACTGACCGATTTCAGCCGCCGCTTCAGCAGTGTAGGGGGCGGGCTTTAGATTCTAGAGAGCATTTTAATTGGACAGAAGATTTGATGAGAAACTGAAGTCTGTGATGATGTCACCAAAATCTGAGATTCGTTTTAACGGAAGTGAGAGACTGTAAATTTTGAATGCTTATATCTTATAACAATGCAAATCGTTTCATTGTTTTGGAACACACCAGCTTATTCATAACTTTAATGCTAACACAGTCATACTAAAAGCTAAACAACTTAAATTTTGATTTCAGTGGGACTTTAATAACACGCATGCATAGTAGTGCTCTCATGAACGCATATTGGAGAATACTATTTTGTAAATAAAGTGGTGAACTGTTTTTTTTTTTTTGCACAATCAATGCACTCGAGTCACTTTATAAAATTGAGGTTAAACCACTGGAGTCACATGGATTACCTTTATGATGTAATCACATTTAATTACTTACAGTGCTCTTTTGGAGTTTTTGACTACTTCTGATAGTCTAAAGAAACACTCCTCTGATTTCTTGAATTTCTGAAGCTCAAACTCCTCCAGCTCTTCCTCTGATGTCAACAACACAAAGGCCACAGCAGACCACTGGGCAGGTGAAAGGTCAGCAGATGAGAGACTTCCTTCTCTAAGGTGGTTCTGAATCTCTTTCACCAGAGTTTGATCATTCAGTTCATTCAGACAGTAGAACAGATTGATGGATCTCTCTGGAGACAGATTATCTTCTAATTTCTGCTTGATGTACTGAACTATTTCTTTGCTCTGGTCATTTTGCGGCGTCAACAGACCTCGTAAGAGTCGCTGATTAGACTGGAGTGACAGACCGAGGAGGAAGCGAAGGAAAAGGTCCAGGTGTCCAGTTTCACTCTCGAGTGCCTCGTCCACTGCAGTCTTGAGCAAATCAATCATGGCTTCATTTTTGTTTTCCTGTTCTGTAGATTCATTTTTGTTTTCCTGTTCTGTAGATTCACTTTTGTTTTCCTGTTCTGTAGATTCATGAACAAACACACTTTTTGTGTTGATGTCTAGAAACAGATGTGCATAAAGAGCTGCAATAAACTCTTGAATGCTCATGTGAACAAAGCAGTACATGGTGCCAACAATGATCCCCGTTTCCTCCTTAAAGATCTGGGTACACATGCCTGAATACACTGATGCTTTATAGACGTCAATACCACAGGATTCCAGGTCTGTGTTACAGAAGATCAGGTTGTTTTTTTTCAGCTGTTGAAATGCCAGTTTTCCCAGTGAAAGTATGGCATCTTTATCCCAGGAAACATCAGGTGTGTATTCTCCATCATACTTTCGTCTGCTCTGCAGGATCTGAAAGCGGAGAAAGTGTGTGTACATTTGTGTCAGAGTCTTGGGAGTGTCTTCAGTATTTGATTCCTGCAGTGTTTTGGAGGTTTCATCGGCCTGATTGTTTTTCTTATCATTAGTTATTTTCTCCTCCAAAATGTTCTGGAGAACAGTGGCTGAAATCCAGCAGAAGACTGGGATGTGGCACATGATAAAGAGACTCTTTGATTGTTTAACATGATCAATGATTTCTTTGGCCATTTTCTCATCTGTGAATCTTTTTTTGAAGTACTCCTCCTTTTGTTCATCATTGAATCCTCTGACCTCCGTCAGCCGGTCGATACATTCAGGAGGAATCTTACTGGCAGCTGCTGGTCTGGTGGTGATCCAGATGAGAGCAGAAGGAAGCAGATTTCCCTTGATGAGGTTCGTCAGAAGAACATCTAGACAGGCTGGTGACGTTACATCACTCCATGTCTCATTATCTTTAAAATCTAGAGGAAGACGACATTCATCCAAACCATCAAGGATGAACAGGATTTTGAATTTGTTCCTTGTAAGATCCAATCCTTTTGTCTCAGGGAAAAACTGACTTATAATGTTCATCAAACTTTGTTTACCATCTTTTATTAAGTTAATCTCTCTGAATGGAAGAGGAAATATGAAGCTGATATCCAGATTTTCTGTTGTGTCCTTTTCTTTTTTGTCTTTTTTGTCCTTTTCTTTTTTGTCCTTTTCCTTTTTGTCTTTTTTGTCCTTTTCTTTTTTTTCTGTTGTGTCCTTTTCTTTTTTGTCTTTTTTGTCCTTTTCTTTTTTTTCTGTTGTGTCCTTTTCTTTTTTGTCTTTTTTGTCCTTTTCTTTTTTGTCTTTTTCTAACCGTTCAGCCCAGTCCACAATAAACTTTTGCACAGAGATGGATTTTCCAATGCCAGCAACTCCTTTCGTCAGTACAGTTCTGATCTCCTTGTCTTCAGATGCTTCAAACAAATGTGTGCATTCAACCTGTATCTCTTGTGATTCATGACGCCTAGAAGCAGCTTCAATCTGACTGACCTCATGTTCAGTATTGACCTGTTCACTGCCACCCTGAGTGATATAGAGATCTGTGTAGATGTTATTCAGAAGTGTGTTGTCACCATGCTTGGCAATTCCTTCAGATACAGATTGATACTTCTTCTTCAGCCGAGATATTAGCCGTTGCTGATTAATGAAGACCAGCTCCTCTAAACACAAACACAGGAACAAAAGCACCTTATTTTAATATTATTTCATACATTTTAGAAGTGACAATAAGACAAAAGGTCATGAGTCTCTTACCTTCTAGAGTATTAGCAGCTTCATCTTGCTTCATATCTCTCAGGAAGAAGAGTGTCATATCAAGAGCTGCTTCTTTGATATTCAGCTTTTCCTCTTTCAAGTCCTTTACATAGTATTGTGTGTTATCTTTTTTTAATATTTTCCTAAAATATTTCAGTTCGTTCTTCAGAAATGTGATTATTTTGTTCTCAACATCCTAAAAACAAACCATAAACAAACAGTGAGGTAGAAAAAAA
Source organism: Pseudorasbora parva (assembly GCF_024679245.1). NCBI lineage: Eukaryota > Metazoa > Chordata > Actinopteri > Cypriniformes > Gobionidae > Pseudorasbora > Pseudorasbora parva. The sequence continues at coordinate 13,818,936 of NC_090185.1, read as the reverse complement.
ATTAACCAACTGGTACATCCACATATAGTGGGTACGGAACGTATTCAGACCCTCTTAAAATTTTCACTCAGCCATTTTTTTTTTTTTACTTAATTTTTGGTGACGAGCAAGGTGGTGAAGTGTATTTTCTCGAATTTAACATTTGTGAATTATCTTTGGTTATATATTGTTCCTATTTCAAAATAGCTTTTGTTAGTGTTTGTTCAGATATAAGAGTTACTAGATCTGTTTTCTGTTTTTAATGGACTTTAAGTTCAATTCCTTTTCTGTTGTATCGTTAAATGTTAGGGGTTTACGCGATGCAGTAAAGAGGAAAGCTGTTTTTTTATTTTGTAAAAGCAGCGAGTCGGATATAATTCTCCTTCAGGAAACGCATTTGTGTGAAATGGATGTAAAATTTTGGAAAAATCAATGGGGAAATACAATTTACTGTAGCCATGGCTCTAATCATTCTGCTGGAGTTTCCATTTTGTTGCACAAGTTTAAAGGGAACATACTAGAAGTGAAGTCTTCCGATGAAGGCAGATGGATTATTGTATCGCTTCAGCAGGACAACTCAGTATTTACTATTTGTAATATTTATGGATGTAATTCCCGTTCTGCCAACAAATCTCTCTTTTCTCAAATAACCTCTAATTTAAAAGAAGTAATTTCTAATTATCCAGACTCTTTTCTGATTTTGGGCGGGGATTTTAATGAATGTATGGATAACACATTTGACAGATTTCCTCCCAGAAGCAACGATAGCTTGCTATCAAATATTAACATTTTATCGTACAGAATTTTCTCTTACGGATACATGGCGTTTTTTTCACCCTGATCTGCAGGAATTTACTTGGTCTAATAGTAATATGTCCTCCCAATCGAGAATTGACCTCTTCTTGATCTCTTCCTCAGCTCTTCATTTTGTTAGAGATGTCTCTCATTCCTTCGCACCCCTCTCAGATCATAAACAAATAAATCTAAAATTGTGTAGCAACACTGATAATACTTCAAAGTTACGTGGTTACTGGAAATTTAATAATTCTCTCTTAAAAGATGCATCCTTTAATGATGATATTAAGAATTTTTTTCAGATATATTTTCTGAAAAATTCAATGACAAAATGGGAATTCTTTAAATATAAGGCGAGGCAGATTGCCATTAAGAAAAGTAAAGAATTAAAAGCATCCAAAAATAAAAAAATACATAAACTACTAAATAAAATCAATATTTTATTACGAAAAACATTAGATCAGGAGGAAGCTCTGCTTTTGAGAGAATTAAGTCTACAAATTAATCAAGTTTACCTGGATTTGGCTAGAGGAGTCTTTATTAGGTCAAAAGCCAAATGGCTAGAGGAAGGAGAGACTAACTCTAGTTATTTTTTTGCGTTAGAGAAAAGGAATTGCAGGAGAAATTCATTGACGACTTTAAATATCAATGGTGTCAAGTGCACTGATCCTTCCCTAATCTCTAAGTTTATCACAAACTTTTATGACAAACTTTACACTTCCGAATTTAATATGGATAATTGTAAGACTTTTGTTGAAACAATTAAAAATTATATTCCTATCATTGATAATGATTTTAAAGACCTTTGTGAGTCCACTTTAACAATTGGGGAAATTAAATCTGCACTATTCTCTATGAAGAGAGGAAAATCGCCTGGTATTGACGGATTTTCTGCAGAATTTTATGTCCATTTTTGGGATTTAATAAAATCTCCTCTTCTTTGCATGTACAATGAATGTGTTGCTCAGAAGGAGATGACTACCATCAATGAAACAGGGTATAATTTCTCTTATTCCAAAACCTGAAAAAGATTCCCTCTTAATAGATAATTGGAGACCAATTACACTCTTAACAGTTGATTATAAGATCCTGGCTTTGGTATATGCTAATAGATTGAAATTTAAGCTCAATCAAATTATAGCAGAAACGCAGTCAGGTTTTGTCAAAGGTAGGCATATAAGCAATAATATAAGACTTGTTTTAGATTTATTAGATTATGCTGATTTTGTGCACTCTAAAGCTATTATTCATTTCTTAGATTTTTACAAGGCTTTCGACACAATTGAACATGGATTTCTCCTGCAATCACTCAGACTGTTTGGTTTTGGAGATTCTTTTGTTAACATAATTGAAATGTTTTATACAGGAATTAGTAGTTCCGTCATAGTCAATATGCATACCTCCCAAAGATTTCTCATAAGGCGTGGTGTCAGACAGGGTTGCCCGATTTCTTCCTTTTTATTTATTTTGGTTACGGAGTTTTTATCATTGAGTATTATACACAATTCAAACTTAAAAGGTATCTCCATCTTTGATAGGGAAATCAAAATCTCGCAGCTGGCTGATGACACTATCCTTTTTCTACAAGATAAAAGTCAGATCTCTAGTGCCATTCAGATAGTTAAAAAGTTCTCATATGCTTCTGGGTTAAAGTTAAATATGTCCAAATGTGAGATAATGTCACTGTATAATTGTGAGGACACAGTAATTGATAATATTCCGGTAAAAGACACAATAAAGTATTTAGGTATTCATCTAACTAAAAATCTAGTTGCCAGACAACAACTTAATTTTTCTAATCGGATTAAAAAAAATATATATATATTTTTAATCTCTGGTTACAAAGAGATCTATCGCTCTATGGTAGGGTTCTCCTCTCTAAAGCAGAAGGTCTTTCTCGCTTTGTGTATCCTTCGCTTTCTTTATATGTGACTGATTGTACTGCTAAAGGTGTCAATAACATTTTCCTTGACTTTATATGGAAAAATAGATCTCATAAACTCAAAAAAGCAGTGATTTCCAATAGTAGAAGTGATGGGGGACTAGAAGTGTTGAATTATCATAATATTATTAATGTGTTTAAAATAAACTGGCTTAAAAGATGTATAATAAATCCAAATTCTATATGGTTCTTTATTCCTAATTATATCTTTAATAAAATTGGAGGACTACCTTTTATCTTAAAATGTAATTATATGTATAATAAACTCCCAGTTAAATTATCTAATTTTCATCAACAGGCTCTTCTTGCGTGGAAATTGTGCTACTGCCACAATTTCTCACCGCATAAAGAAATTCTGTGGAATAATATGAATATAACCATTAGAAACAAATCTATCTTTTTCCCTAATTGGTTCCAAAGAGGTTTCAAACATTGATACATTTATTATTTTCTTGTGATTTGGTTCAAAAGTTTTGGTCTAATTTATATTCCCATCTAAATAAAAACCCCAATAATACACATTCTTTTAATTTGAAAGATGTCATTTGTTATTACTCTGACTCCGACAAATCTAAAGAATATATTTTCAATTTTTTTATTTTGTTTTTTCATCCATAAACAGAAATTTATGAGCTCAATTCCTTCTCTTTCACTTTTTTTGATTGAGGTAGACTCGCTGCTTAAATCTTTTAGATTAACTAGCAATAAAAAATGTGATCGATTCCTAAAACAATATGAACAATTATTTTGTAATGAATCTGATGTTCAAGTTTAACCAGCTTTCTCATATATTGATAACCCCCACCCCCTTTTTTTTTATACTTATATTGTCCCATGTCTTTTATGTCCATTTCTTGTGTATGTTAATGGTTTTTTGTTGTTGTTGTTGTTGTACTTATTTCTATTTTTTATTTTATTTTTATTTACTTGCTTAGATATTTGACTCTACATACAAATGTCTTTTTTGTCTTAACTCTAATGTTTTCCTGAAGGTTTTTGTATTTGTATATTCTTGAATTAAATAAAAAAAATAAATAAAAAAAGCACCATCTTCTCCCCAGATTTCTCTGCCGAGCAAAACGGTTTGTCAGCAGTGCGGGGAACTTGGCAGCGTGCGCAGCATCTCGTTCCCTATTCAGAGAACATACACTCTAAAAAATGCTGGGTTAAAAACAACCTAAGTTGGGTTGAAAATGCACCGACCCAACAATTGAGTTGTTTTAACCCAATGGTTGAGTTGTTTTAACCCAGTGGTTGAGTTGTTTTAACCCAGTGGTTGAGTTGTTTTAACCCAGTGGTTGGGTTGAATGTTGCTTAAGACAACCCAATTGCTGGGTAAGAACAACTCAACCATTGGGTTAAAACAACCCAATTGTTGGGTCGGTGCATTTTCAACCCAACTTGGGTTGTTTTTAACCCAGCATTTTTTAGAGTGTAGGTTACGTGACTATCCTGAGACGTTCTCTTTCATCTGCCGCATCTGACACTAACGTCAGGAAGACCTGAACGGATTAAGCTGACAGAACACGCGAACCCAGAGCCGTGTCAAGGTCTATACTATAGAACTTGACAAAAGTGCAGATCTGCATTCACACTAATGCACAGATCTCTTTTAAAATATAAGATGGGGTTTGTCCTGTCTGTTTAATCCCTTAAGACAATACTAACTGTGTTTATATTAATTATGTGTCATAAATGCATTTTGAGACGTGCAAGCATTTGAAACTGAAAGCCTTCTGCATTACAAACTGCATTAAGCACTGCATTACAAACAACATGAATTAAGCCTTCGTAGAGCAAGGCTGTAAGCGCAACATCAGGCATAAAGTTTCAGTGCGAATGTCACTGTTCAAACTTTCCGAACGTTTTGAATTTTTTTTTATATGGTTCAAGTTTTGTGTGTGCGTGTGTGTGTGTGTGTGTGTGTGTGAGAGAGAGAGAGAGAGAGAGAGAGAGAGAGAGAGAGAGAGAGAGAGAGAGAGAGAGAGAGAGAGAGAGAGAGAGAGAGAGAGAGAGAGAGAGAGAGAGAGAGAGAGAGAGAGAGAGAGAAATGGAAGCTAGCATATTATGGGTGTTTCTAAAACATACGCAGTGCCATTGCACACCTGCAGTTAAATGTTAAATTCTAAGCTCAGAATTGATCCAGAGTCATTGGAGAGAGAATCTTTTCTCCCACTCCTATTTTATAGTATAATCAACATAATATTATAGATTAAACACTAACTGTTCTGTCCTGTAAGCCAGGCCAGTAGGCATAACGTGCCAGGTTGATGCTTCTTCTGCAGACTTTCACTATCAGAGCAACCTGGGCTTTCATAACACCTGAGCAGTGCCACAGACTGATCGACTCCATGCCACACCACATTGCTGCAGTAATTCAGGCAAAATTACCGGAGAAGCGTAAAATTCCTGCAGTAATTTGATGCTTGCTTATGGATCCACCACAAGCTCAGCCCCCGCATACTTCGACTTGCTCCTACGAGTCTACACCCCCACCAGAAGGTACCAGAAGGTAGGCTTGTGGTACCATCACAGAGAGGCATGAAATCCCTCTCCAGAACTTTTTCATTCACCGTTCCCGGCTGGTGGAACGATCTTCCCACCTCGATCCACATGGCAGAATCACTGTCATCATTCAAAAGACAGCTAAAAACTCATCTCTTCCGTGAGCGCTTCATCTTATTATCATAAAAACTAAATCTTCTTTTTCTATTTCTACTTCTATTTCTCTTCAATTCCCTCCCTATTCTAGCATAGGCTACACTGAGTATTGTCCAAAACTTTGTATTTAAGGCACTTTTTGCATTTCTTCGCCTCTTCATGATAGATTGCTTCCTGTACTCCTCCGTTGTAAGTCGCTTTGGATAAAAAAATGTGTCTGCTAAATGCATAAATGTAAATCTAAATGCAAAAAGGAGCCCCAAATAGCCTGTGTAATGAATGTATATACAAGTTTCACTTTTTGAATGGAATTAGTGAAATAAATAAACTTTTTGATAATATTCTAATTATATTAGGGTGACCATATTTTGATTACTGAAAACCAGGACACATGCAATGAGATACTCAAATGAAACTCAAGTGCTGGTCAATTTAATTGGCCAATGGAAAATAGTGAAAACCAGGACATTTTCAATCCTTTATAAAATACAGCCAGGACAGGACTTGAAAACACGACGACTTCTGGAAAAACAGGGCGTTTGGTCACCCTTATTTTTATGAGCAGCACCTGTATGTGACTTTAGTGAAACTGCTATACCTTAGGGTGACCAAACATCCTGTTTCTTCATTCTTTTATCTTCATCATTTTGTCTTTCTTTCTCTATACTCTGATCTTCACAATCATCATCCGTTTTATACAATACTTTGGATTTTATCATAAACTATTATTTACTTTATTTATTTGTTTCTCTATAATTTTACATTTAATAATGTGTTTTCCTTATTCAAATTTGATCTTTGACCTAATCATTGCTTGTCTACCTGGATCCTAATACATCACAGGTTTAGCTGATTTCAGTTTCTGCCTGATTTCAGGTCAGTTTAAGATTAACTAGACTGTGAATTTGTCCTATTTCAATTCTACTGTGTTATTCCTATGTATGTCTGCACTATGTCTGTACTTTCTTCTGCCCTAGAAGCTCCTGTCAATAAGACATTATTTGTGTGTGTAAACATACTTGGCAATAAAGCTCATTCTGATTTTTAGAACTATTATAAAGCAGCTGCAACATGAGATAAGATAGTGTCATTATTCAGCTCCAGTCAGTAAAGTTCATTCAGTTAAGTTCACTAAAAGTAAGCTTTATAAACTATAAATAATATTTCAATTCAGCTAGAACCAGCTCTGCAGAAGACAATAGTGTTGTTTGATATTTTCTGAAAAAAAATAGTAAATTAGAAGTGATCATGTCTCTCTCACAATTCAATAATGGCACAGGTCATAGAGGTTATTTTTTGTACTGGACACTCAAATATGGGTCCATTGAGTGCACTGGTGCTGGAAAAAAAATCCCATGGGAAACACTGCAGTTTATTAGCTGTCATTTTTAAACATTTAAAAAATAACCTATAGTTTTTATTCATATAAATATAAACACATAAATATAAACTTTTTTCCTACCTGGAAAATCCAGTGGAGATTTTCTCTGAAATTCTTGCGGAATCGGTTATTCTGGACGTTTGATTTTGGATACGGAACCCTGTAAACAAAATCAATTTGACCAATTTCAATAAAATATTTTTTTTTCTAGACAATATCTTAGATAAATCTAATATAAACAATATTTTTATTGAGACTTTTCTTTTAACAGTAAATTTCCGTTACCGTGTGTGAAGAACAATACAATCTCTAGTCTAGTGTTGTGATCAAACAGACACCCGGTAGAAAGTAACACGATTTAGAAACCACAATGAACTCCAGAAAGATAAAGTAATTTTATGCGAAACCATAGATCATTATCTACAGATCAGGCATAATAACAGGAAAATAAACACACAGTATCGGATTTGGATGGGTTGTGTCTGACCGATACCTGATCTGGTAAATCATAGTGGTATAGGAGCCGATACCGATCTGATCTAATTGGTTCGGTGCATCTCTACTTCTTATCTCTCCTTTATATTTTATATTTTCCTTCTGAAGCCAATTTTACTGTGTGCAGTGACAAATATACAGTAACAATGAACATCACAGTTATAAAGCCATAACTGTCAGGCTTGTGCACAATTCAGAATTGAATTGAGAATGACTCCCAAATTTCAATTCAATTCTTGAATTTGAATTGATGTCAAAAACAGGATATAGAATTACAATTTGAATTTGAATTAAAGGAAGCAGAATTTAAATTCAAGAAAAGTTCTAAGAAATGCATATACATGTCCATCTTGCCATAGCAGCTTCATCTGTTGAGATAATCTTTAGTGTTGCAGGAAAAATCTTCAGACCAGAACGGTGCAGACTCAATGATAGAACATTTGAGGAGCGATTGAGAACTAGATCATCAGTGTTGCTCTGTGAGTTTTGCATTGGAATTAATGATAACTGCATTTACAACTACATTGTGTTATTTTATTACTTTGAAATGAAAATGACATTTGAACAAAACTAATTAAACAACAATAAGGGGGTAATTTATTTCAATTGATCATTATCTATATTTTAGAACAAAATGTATGCAGGGTTGAGGAGTGACACTGAAAAAAATTAATCATGGGTCATGTAATTTTCACCCAAAAAAATAAGGTGACAATTAAAAATAGTGTGTATCTTTTTAAATATTATTATTATTATATATTATTTATAAGACAATTGTGGTTCAGTGTTGTATAAAAAAAACTTATTTTTTTTAAGGAAATGTAAGCAATTTTGAGGCTTGAATTAAGAACTGATGAAGCAGATAAAATAAACAAGTAACCTTATTTTGCTTAATTTTAAGAGAATTAGCTCAATCGTGTAGTTTTATTTATAGACACCATTGTTAGCTTCCAGCATGCTTTGCATATGGCTCAACAAAATTATTTCTGTTATGTTGAAGTTTTGACCCTTACCATTGTGCAGAAGTGTAGAGCTTATGGTTAGGTTGTGATGTGAATAACTGCAAGTATTATTATTATTATTGTTATTGTTATGATTTGTATTATGATTATTATTATGAAGAATGTTGCTTGGTTCACTGAGCAATAACTTTGCTCGGCAACTAATGTAAAATTACATTACAAAAATTACATTAGCAAAAATTACATTAGCTCGGCGCTAATGTAAAATTTAGACTATAGAAACGAGAGTGCAGTGCGGATCACATGCGCGAGTCGGCGCAGACAACAAACATATTGACCCATTTGAATTCTGCACAGAATGCAGCATTTCAAAGTGATATGGAGGAGATTATGATGGAAAACAGTGTTAGAGGAAACTGCTGGCTTTACCAAGCAGAGAAAGGTCCGCTCTTGCGCTCTAGTCAAACTGTATATTAACGAAACGCTATTGGCTGTTTCAAAAAAGGGGAGGAGCTGCTAACTGCTGAAGCCGTTTCAGGGGAAATTACGTCAACACATTGAATAATGCGGCACGTTTCAAGGCACTTCAGTGGACCTTTAAGAACTATTTTTGTAATAACAAAAATAACTGAATGTTTAAGTACAATAATGCACCAAAAATATATACAGCTCTGGAAAAAAAATTAAGAGAAATCAATGGTAAGTGGTCTCTTGATTTTTTTCAGAGCTGTAAAAGTACAATTTTCAAACAGATTAAAGTGCAAAAGAATTAGGCTATAAAGAACAACAGGTAACAAATTACAATAACGTCTCATTATTTAATGCATTAACTAAGATTGAGCAATAGCTACTTCCTTTTGTCTTCTGAGTTTCTGAGTTTTTAGACTGGCAGTTTAGTTCAGAACAGGGCACAGTTCTTATGAAAAATTGGTCATGTGAAAGCTGTCATGCGGACCTGGGAGCGCACCAGAACCACACCATACCTGGAGGAGGAATAAAGCGCGGCCCCGTTAAGAGATGCGCGTCCCCCATTGAATTGCCGGTATTTTGTGTGTGTGTGCAGAATTGCGCCGCAATTCACACGAACAGTGTGAGAAACACGGACTTGGAGCGCTTTTGTTTAGAAAAGTAAACTGCGTATTCGTTTTGGCCGATTGCAATGTATTTAGTTCAATAAAACCTGTAATGTAAGTGGTAATGGTGTTAATGATTTACCTCAGAACAGTTCTAATCATTAGGGCATGTTGTAGTCCAGATTAAAACATAAAAATGTTTAAGTTTGAAAATAAATAGCCTATTAAGTCTTTAAGTATTAAGTATTTGGTGCTGTGATGAACAACATTGAGATTACAAAAAATGAATACCTGTTTTGAAAACTACACGCGGTTTCTTTTGTTTGCGGGGTAACCGCTGCATTCTGCAGTTCATCAGCGCCCTCTGCTGTCATTGTGCGCCACTTCATTAGCGCGTCTCCACTCATTCGTGTGCTTCTCATTTACATCTGAGTGCGTGTCCCTTTGACGCAGAATACAGCGGTGTTGAGCATTTATACGGTTGATGGGCAAAGTATTCTTGAGTGCATTATAAAAAAAACTATTAATTGTTAATAAATTATTATTTACGATATTTTAAAGTGCCCGTGTTATCGTTTAAAGTTATCGTGATAAATCGCATTATTGAAAATCGGCACATGTCTAGCCAGCATCAAACTAAAATTCTGAATTTTGCACAAGCCTGGTACATGTTATAGTAAATTCAGTTAATTATACATTTTGGCATTGCAAATTATTTATATTGTAAATTAAGCAGTGCAAGTTAAACAGTATAATCTTCTGTTCCTACCCTTTGAGAAGAAGTGATGCCAGTTCCACATCACTCTTCAGTCCCTTCCGTAACTTTAGCGTTTGCCACCGAGTAAATTCTGCACCAATATTTACTGTGGTCTTCTGCTCTTTGTCACTAAAACAGACAAAAATATTTCACACAGGAGGTTAATCACGTTCACAGTCGTATTCATCAAGGTTAAACCATCAGGAGCAGGTTATATCTACCTGGCATCCATCAGTATAAAAAAGGTTTTAAAATACAGTTTGATACATAAACTTTCTAACACAGGCTATATGTGAACAAATATATTATATGCATATTATACCTTTTGTAAGGTGATGTTTTTAAGTTCGCTACTTCACCTTCCGACTGGTCACTCTTCACAGACACAGCTCTAGACACATGTGAGCTTGACATGAAGAGAAAAAAAAAACATGTTACTACAAGAGGTAATTCAGTCTCATTTGAAAGTATTTTGGCTCACTACTATGGACATAATAATCAGGGTATCATTCGTTCAGGTGATTTTTTTTTAATTACATATTAAAAATAGAAATATGAGAAAATGGCACTTTTTCAGTTTTTTTACATTAAAAAATACAAAACGCGAATAAATGTTTAGAAAAATGAATAAACAGCTGGAATATTCAATCTCTACATGTGGGAGGAAATGAAACAGCCTTTTCTAATTGGTCAGCCCGAAGATCAAGTCAAGCCATCATTTAGCCTAGAAATCTAGACGCACCCTAGCGGCAGCATATTCTAATCTGCCTGCGAGTGTTGTCTAGCAACTCTCAATACAGTAAACAGCAAACTCTGGTCGGCCAATCACGAGTCGGTGGGCGGGGCTTAACATAATGACGACGGCCAAGTTGAGCTTGCATGCTTCTAGTAAACACAGAAACTGGCAAACGGCGGCGGTCTTTCGAATCAGCTTTGACCGCGACTCTGGAAGACTTGGAGTTAAGCTTTTCTCTGAGAAAAGAACAAAGAACGGCACTGAAGTCATTCTTAAGAATGGAAGATGTGTTCTGAGTTTTGACGACCGGATGCGGCGAAAGTTTAATCTTTCAACTAGCTCTGGTTGGTTGTAGCGCTATCCAATTGCGTACACACCGTGCAGAGGGAGTTTGAAAGACAACCGTTTGTCCCACCCCTCGGATTGATCCTGGTCATGAGTTTCCAGACCAAACATCTTGATGTGGGTCTGGCTTGTCAGGCTAGCCATCATTATGACTGTCTGTAAATCGGAGCACAGAAATAATAAAACATAATACTCTTCTGAGTTGTATAATATAGGTATTGAGTTTTATTCAATTTTATAAGGAATTTAAGGATGTACTGCCTTGTGCACAATGTAAACTGCTGCACATTTGCACACAGGACTGAAATGCAAGATTTTCATAAATGTAATAACTTTGTAATGTAATAAAAACAATTTTGGTTTGTTTCTCACCAAACCCTACAGTAAACTTCCAGAACACTTAGAAAAGAGTTACATAGATAATTTTATGAAAGATTTGCATCCGCTCAAGTGAGTCACCATTCTCTGCCATTAAATAGGAGTGCAAGCAGATTTTTTTGTTTTGTTTTTTTGTTACAAAAAAAGCAGGTAATAAGCCTTCGTAATATCAAGGTGAGTTATCCCAGCACACACAGTTCAAATAAGTTGTAATGGGTTAAAGGGGCTTTATGTAGGATGGACACCCAGTAGTTGAACTAGGTATTGCAATCCAAACTCAAAATATTTGAGCAGGGTTTTTTTTTCACCCGGCCCCCTCCTCCTCAGACTTGAAGCACACGCGGGTTGCCAGATTTTCAGCAGCGTCTCATTTAAAGTTCTAGTGAACCGGAAGTAGTGAATGAGTTTTCTTCAGTGCTGTGACATTTCAAAGTGAAACGGAATATTGAATAGAGGGTAGGGTTTTACTTCTGTGCTCCTCCTCTCCATCTCTCACTAATAGCAGACTAACGGCTGGAGTGGAGTGTTTAAGGATATTCAAACCCAAGCCGCCAAACTGAAATCATCTTTTCAGATATTTTTTATTAAAGATTACAGCGACAAACATTTTTTTTCTGTGTATTAACTTGCATAGATTAATTGTTCACCCTAAGACCTGTAATGTGTACTAAGAAAGTAAATAGGGTCAATTTGTATTTCATGATAAAAAAGTTCAAAAAAAGAAAGAAAAAAAAGTTCAGAAAAGTAACTGTTAGATTGCAAAGTAAGAAAGAAATTACAGTATTTTACACCTCACAAGGAATAACAAGTCAATTTTATTACAGTCACTTTTCATAAAGCTGAAGTCTGTCACTTTTTGTACTTTTAGCAGTTAATAAACAGAACTGCATGCACAGAACATTGCAGCCAGAGCTACTTCTCTCAGTAGACAGAGTCAAGCAGGTACTGTGCTCCTCCACAGTGATTCCTACTAGACCAATCTGAAACAGTCCCAATATAAACACTTATAAGTGTACCATAATGTCTGCTATCGTTCCCCGTGCACTGCCTTATCTCCCTTCAAGGGCATGCCACAGAACTGAACTGTAAACATCTTAAGTTATGGCTGACATTCTCACAACACAAACTGAGACTCTTACTCGCACCATACACACCCACCCCGATCCCATCCCCTCCTCCATCCGTCTGCCTCTTCCCTCCCTTCCTCCCTTACCCAATCCAAACAAAAAATTCCATCACGTGACCACGTGTGCTGTGTTATGTTATGTTATGTTGTGTTTCTTATGTATGTACGTATGCTATGCTTTGCAAAATCTGCATTTTTTTTTTTTTTTATCTTCGGAGAGCGTGTGGCAGCGCTGGTAAATAGCTGCAGCCCGGAGGCTTGCTCCAAGAAACAAATTTCGTTGCAGTGTACTTGTACATTTGTAATGACAATAAACTTCTATCTATCTATCTATAATGATTCAGGGTAAGGCAAAAACACGGTTTGGAAAATGGATTAATGTTGTACACATCTTATTATATAATTTTTTATAAATCTTGAACACCAAAAAAAGGGCACAAAGCTCCCATTCCACCACATCCCAAATATGGTCTATTGGGTTGAGATCTGGTGACTGTGGGAGCCATTTTAGTACAGTGAACTCATTGTCATGTTCAAGAAACCAATTTGAAATGATTCAAGCTTTGTGACATGGTGCATTATACTGCTGGAAGTAGCCATCAGAGGATGGGGTACATGGTGGTCATAAAGGGATGGACATGGTCAGAAACAATGCTAAGGTAGGCCGTGGCATTTAAACGATGCCCAATTGGAACTAAGGGGCCTAAAGTGTGTCAAGAAAACATCCCCCACACCATTACACCACCACCACTAGCCTCCACATTGTTAACAAGGCATGATGGATCCATGTTCTTATTCTGTTTACGCCAAATTCTGACTCTACCATCTGAATGTCTCAACAGAAATAGAGACTCCTCAGACCAGGCAACATTTTTCCAGTCTTCAACTGTCCAATTTTGGTGAGGTTGTGCAAATTGTAGCCTCTTTTTTCTATTTATAGTGGAGATTAGTGATACCCAGTGGAGTCTTCTGCTGTTGTAGCCCATCCGCCTCAAGGTTGTGCATGTTGTGGCTTCACAAACGCTTTGCTGCATACCTTGGTTGTAATGAGTGGTTATTTCAGTCAAAGTTGCTCTTCTATCTGCTTGAATCATTCGGCCCATTCTCCTCTGACCTCTAGCATCAACAAGGCACTTTCGCTCACAGGACTGCCACATACTGGATGTTTTACCGTTTTCACACCATTCTTTGTAAATCCTAGAAATGGTTGTGCGTGCAAATCCCAGTAACTGAGCAGATTGTGAAATACTCAGAGCTGGCCCATCTAGCACCAACAACCATGCCACGCTCAAAATTCCTTAAATCACCTTCCTTTCCCATTCTGACATTCAGTTTGGAGTTCAGGAGATTGTCTTGACCAGGACCACACCCCTAAATGCATTGAAGCAACTGCAATTGATTGGTTGATTAGATAATTGCATTAATGAGAAATTGAACAGGTGTTCCTAATAATCATTTAGGTGAGTGTATCATTGCCTGTTCTGTATTTCCATTATGAATGTACAAGTCCTAGTGGCTACCTGTGTAATTGAATAAGCATTAACGAGTAAAACTGTTTACAAATTTCTTTCAAAAAATAATTGATTTATTTTTGTATTACTCAAGTTCAAGCACATACACCAACTTAGCATCACTGTACTGCAAAACAAATTAAACATTTTGTTAGATTTGATGTGTAGCGACTCAGGCGAATCAAACACACAATCGCCAGTTACATTTAACAAATATGTTTTGAATGCTTTGTGCTTAGAAACAGACCTTCCCCCAACACAACAGAGAAAGATTCTCTGTTACCCTGGAAACCATCTGATAAGAAGTTTTACGGCCCAAAAGAATTTGGCCACATGAAAGGTCCAGAGTTAGAGTTTGTAAAACACACGTTTTTGCCTCAAATTATAGACAACCATCTATAAATGAACATGCACCCCTGGACATTGTATGTAAACACATAATTGTCTTGTAAAATGTTTCTTCTGTATGGTATTTTGCATCTTTTTGTCTTTGTCTTAACAACTTACTAGTTCAGGTAACCTCATATATGTCATGTCTCCTATCAAATTAATGCTCACTTCACGACTTACACTTCCATGTATATCACTTATTCAGAAAATGCAGTGTGTGTTTGTTGCATTAATTAGAATATGAATGGTCAGAGACCCACTGATTCTCGCTTGGAACAAAGAGCCATAAAATCTTCTGAGGAATTTCCCGCCTGGAAATCCCAACAATCTCATTGGTTAAGTCTAACCCCGGAGGGTGGGACTACTCCCAGACTTTAAAAGGAGGTGCTCGGATGCCCTCCCGCTCTCTCTCTTCTCTCTCTGGGAACCAACATGTCATCTGGCTGGCCCTTGAGCCAGGCCACCAATGCAGGCCCTCCAAGCAGGCCCCAACTCTTCCCCTCTTCCTCCTCTTCCCTCCTCGCTTCGCTTTTGCATCGCATCAAATTCCTAGCCCCGAGGGCATTTCTTCAGGGAGAACACAGAGCATCTCTAGAGCAACCAGCCGCTCCACCCCGACCTCGGAAAGAACCGCCGGACACGCAGGACATTTGAACTCGGAACACACGCACACACGCAAGAAGCCAAAACTAAAGCAAGTATTCTTATTTCCAAATTCAAACTGCTGTTAAGAGGGTGTGTTATTTTCCCGTTGGGACAAGTTAACTCTGTGAAGGTTGTATTTGATGAACTGAAGAAAGCTGTTTTCCCCCCCCCCCACTCTCTTTGTCTCTCTCTCTCTCTCTCTCTCTCTCTCACTCGTCACATCTACGTCCGTTGAGGACGTAGATGTGACGAGAGCCTCCTGTCTGACAGCTGTAGGTCTTCTAGTAGATGTGGAAAGTGAAAGCTGAATCACGTTGTTTAAATATTTTCTCCCGTTGCTTTTGGCTCACTATGGGCTTCTCCCCATTCTTTCCCCTTGACTTTATCAGACTTTATGTCTCCACGTCCCCCCGACTGTCTCATAGACAGTAAAAGATTGCCTGCGAGCGTCTCCTCAGGTCTATACGGTAATTTCTCAACTGTGCGACAGAGTCGCGTTGGTTATGACGCAATCGTTAGCCTATTTTTACAAAAACAGCTTCTGCGGGGCGATGGTGTAAGATACAAGGTAATGGAGTCTTTTATGCATTGTCGTGTTTCTTTAGAAATAAACAATGGACAAATGGAGTCTTTAAACGCCTCTGATGTAAAGTTATTCACTGTCAAAGTGACTCAGAAATGAATGGGAGTCAATGGGATGCTAACAGCAGGTGATGGCTTGGTTAGCAATGGCAGCCCCTAGGGGTGGAACGCTTTCCGAGCGCTAGATTACCCCCTTGGTGAGACCCAGTAAAAGTGCGGGGGATGAAAATACACTTTATTAAAAGTGCGGGGGACACGCCGAACCACTTCCACCCCACTGAATTAACGTTAGTCTTCTCCTCTTATCAACTATTTCTTTCTCCTTACTTGTGGAAGTTCGTTCAGTCACATTTGTGTTGCGGTCAGGGAAACTCTTTTTGTAGCTAAAACTTGCCGCGTTGGATCTATCAGCCTACTACTGCTGAGCACTGACTGCGTTTCTGTGGTGTACGTCATCACGCAAGTAGCCAATCATGTTCTGCTCTTTTTGACGGCTGCGCCCTGAACGTCAGTCAGTGAGGAATGCTGTAATGTATTTATCGAAATATCGGAAATGTGTTTAAAAATCATATCACTGTTATTGAAAAAAATTATATCGCGATATATATTGATGTTGAATTATTGTCCAGCCCTAATATATATATATATATATATATATATATATATATATATATATATATATATATATATATATATATATATATATATATATATATATATATATGGCAACATGAGAAATTATATGTATGTATGTATGTATATATATATATATATATATATATATATATATATATATATATATATATATATATATATATATATATATACATATATATATATATATATATATATATATATATATATATATATATATTAGGGCTGGGACAACGCGTCGACGTCATCCAAAAATACGTCGACGCAAAATATGCGCGTCGATTCGTCAGACTCAAAATAAAGATGGCGGCGCCGGAGAGTAGTAGCAACCATAGATGTACATAATAAAGTATATTATGTAATTAAGTATATTATTTATTATGTATATCTATGGTAGCAACACCAGTGGCTCCTCAGACCTTCAGAAGTGCAAGGCTTGCGGGTTGGCCACAGTCTATGGGGTTGGCGCGCGGTGCGCACGGAGCATCACAGGCATGCGCGCACGCGTTTTGTTGTCACGGCTACATAAACAAATTTCTGCACACAGGAAGACAGATGTTTTGGTAATATTTGATGTATTTTAATCACAAAAACAAACGTTTGCATCAAGTGAAAGCATCGGACACATTGGCTACGTTACCTACATAATAAGCTGTTTTAAATTTAAAATGTTCAATGTCTAATCGCGCTGATGTGTCCGAGGGTATCCATCCTCTAAGTGAGCAGTTTCATCCCAGGACTATTCCGGTTTTAAACGGAGTATTGGCGCCCATAATGCACTCTACATGTAACTGTTTTCACGGTCATGCCGCGGATGCGCGTGGCGTTTCTGTTGCGGGTCAGCCACGGGGCTGCGTGGCGTTTTCTCTGCCTTTGCACACTAGAAGCGTGTCTGACGCAGCGCTGCTGCTGCTATTGATGCGGAGGGAAGCCCTATTCCTAATGTTAAACATAAATAGCCTACTGATACAGCAAAGACAACGTCGGGAGTAGCCACATATCTATGGTATTGACGGCAAAATAGGCTACAGAATATTTCGTTCTGTATTGACAGTTGCAATATTTCAAAATCGATAATTGACGTTTTTTATTATTACAATTAGGCCTATATCTGCATTTATGTAAACCTACAGTCTTTCAAACATGAAAATGTAATTTTAATATGTATTTGTGTCAAAATGATATATAAATATCTTTTCCTATTCTATTTTGCATGGAGACGCTCCCAACACACGTGAAAAATAGGCGCTCTTCTATTTCCAGCATGCACGCGTTTTCCGCGCGTCACAGGCAGTGTGCAAACTCCAACCTGTTAACATGTGAGCCGAAACAAAAACGGACACGCCACGCAGCCGAGACGCTCACGCTTGCAGTGTGTCCCTGGATTTGATTAACCAACTTGTTGATATTTAATCGATGGGCATAGCCTGTAGGCTGAGTTGCATACATAGAAAAATCGTATAATATGTTTCTTTGTTGTAGGTTAATACTATTTATTTGTGTGTGTGTGTGTGTGTGTGTGTGTGTGTGTGTGTGTGTGTGTGTGTGTGTGTGTGTGTGTGTGTGTGTGTGTGTGTGTAGCCTACTTTATGTTTTCAAGGTTTTATTGAATGCTTTGCTCTTGTATAGTCTTACTTTGGAATTTTAAGAGCAATAAACATATATTGAAATGTTAAGGAATTCATTTTTTCATTCAGATAATTAAATCAACATGTATAAATTGCTATTAGGCAATTAATGGGGAGATAATCGGTAATCGAATCGAATCGTAACCGAATCGGACAGGAAAAATTAATCGTTAGATTAATCGATGCATCGAAAAAATAATCGATAGATTAACCGTTAAAAAAATAATCGTTTATCCCAGCCCTAATATATATATATATATATATATATATATATATATATATATATATATATATATATATATATATATATATATATGCACACATACATATAATTAATTTCTCATGTTGCATTTACTGAAATTATTAAAACTAATAATTAGTTTTAGTAGCCTATATATTGATTTAACATAAATACCTTTTTTATTGCACCTGTCTGTTCTGTTCAATGTTACTTTCATATTGAAGTCCATGGTTATAATTATTCATAAGTATGTAGTGTCATAACTACATCTCTGACGTTTATAACAAACAAAACAGTTTGGAAATTGGTTGAAAATTGAGAGTTGTGGTTATTTAAAAGTACATGCACCATTAAAACACACTGTTACGAGTGAGCGAGCTGCCTGTGACAAGATGGCCACAAGTTGCGAACGGCGACTTCCATTGGCCAACAGCGCGCACGAGACATCTAGCCTTTATTATGGATATCTATGACTCTGGCGACCAAGCAAAAGAATGAAGAAATGTAAATAATGTAACATAAATCACACAAAATACTTTTTGGTTTGTGATGGTGTTCCCTCACTGCAGAATACACGTGAGCCTGATCTTTCACTAACAACACAAAGGAGGATATTCAGTCTCAATTGAAGAAGTTTTGATAATTAAAATACAATTAAACAAACTATAAGAATATATTTTTGTTCTTCTCTCACCAATGAAAGGTCAAATTGTTTGTTTGAGAAACAAAACTCTGATATTAAAAAGTAATCATTCAAAATTGAGACAGTTTGTGTGACCAACAACAAGAACATTAAATACCTTTTTGAAGGTGATGGTGTTTTCTCACTGAAATTTGGTCCGTCACCTTTTGAACGGTAACTCTTCATAGACAAAGAACTGAATACAGGTGAATCTGATCTTTCACTAAAGACACAGGGTGATAAAAAAACACTATTAAAGAAGATTAATACAACATTGGCTGGATGAATGTGTTTACGTGTGATTGTCTATTCAGTCAGTCAAGATCATTCACATCCACCACAATCAAGACATTTAAATAATGTAACATAAATCACATAGAATAACTTTTGGTTTGTGATGGTGTTTTGATCGTTTTCTGGGCCTGATGTCAATAAAAGCTTTTCTTTTACTATCAAGGAAGTTTTTATTGCCGAAACGTACAGGATATTCTTATATCATGATGAACTTGTATACTGTATATCAAAGGCTCAAGGGAAAGTTGATTTCTCAGTTCATCACCCCTTTAATATTAACCTTTTGTACTTTAACTCCACAACTACCAGCAGTGGCATGTCTTACCCATTTTATAAGTGTTTTTTCTGCCACAAAATGAGATGCCAATAAAAGCTAACTATATCCTGCTGCATCCTTTTATGGACTTTAGACTTCAGACCATCTAATTTCTGCCTTCTATATGCACTTACAAACACTGAGTATTAGTTCTCTTTTGACTCAGTATGACTGAGTTACTCTTGGCTTGATAACTTCATATTTATGATCTCAGTCATTTGGACAAACACTTGGACAAATATTTGACAAACCAACTGTCTAATGTTTGACTGCAAATTTGAGAAACAAAACTCTGATATTATAAAGTAATCATTCAAAATTGAGACAGTTTGTGTGACCAACAACAAGAACATTAAATACCTTTTTGAAGGTGATGGTGTTTTCTCACTGAAATTTGGTCCGTCACCTTTTGAACGGTAACTCTTCATAGACAAAGAACTGAATACAGGTGAATCTGATCTTTCACTAAAGACACAGGGTGATAAAAAAAACACTATTAAAGAAGATTCTTCAGTCTCATTTGAAGAGAATGTGTCCTTCTTACAACATTGGCTGGATGAATGTGTTTACGTGTGATTGTCTATTCAGTCAGTCAAGATCATTCACATCCACCACAATGAAGACATTTAAATAATGTAACATAAATCACATAGAATAACTTTTGGTTTGTGAATCTTTCACTGATCTTTCCCTAATAAAACAAAGAGGAGAGAAAGAAAGAAAGAAAGAAAGAAAGAAAGAAAGAAAGAAAGAAAGAAAGAAAGAAAGAAAGAAAGAAAGAAAGAAAGAAAGAAAGAAAGAAAGAAAGAAAGAAAGAAAAAGAAAGAAAGAAAGAAAGATTTTACTGAAATGGGTAATTGAGTCTTATTGAAGAGCAGGGCCGTGCACAGACATTTTGAGGGGCAGTGGCCCAAACCAAAATAAAAGGAGCACTATAAGGGGGTTGAGTATCATCTTAATATAGAGAATGATTAACAAACCTTTTACAATACTGTAAATACAACTGGCTTTAATGCTAATTCAATGTATGTTGCTGTAATTATGCTTCCAAAAAGTTGATTCTGCGCTAATTTGTTTTTTTTCTTTTTTTTCTATTGGAGATTTAAGTAGCAAATGAGAATCATTAAAATTATTAACATGATAAACAGCTAACTGACTTTTGTTGACATTTATTGACATGGCATGGTTATGATTCAAATGGTAAATATAATATATTAAGTTGAGTGTCCACCTTAGAGATAATTATCATATTTATATAAAAAAAGATAATAATCATAGTGTCACAATTCACCAGTGAGTGCCCGTGATCACCACCAGAGGGCACTCCACCCCGGACTGTCACTCCATCACAAACTACATTACCCATAATCCTTGGACTCATTATCACTCACTGTTTACACCTGTGTCTCATCACCTCATTACCTCTGCCTATATATATACCTTGTTCACTAGCTGTGTCTCATTTCAGAAGGCTGCGTCCTCCGGAGGTCGCATTTGAAGGGTGCATACGTCATAAGGCCGTCACAAAAAAGTGAGTAGGACTCTCCAAATGCGACCTTCTTTCAGAGGAATTCGGAGTGTGCTGAGGTGTATCCTTCACGGCTGGAGATAACCCACAATTCTTTGCGTCTCCGTTAACAACCGTCATATTTTTTTAAATATTATATGAAAAAACGGCACCACCGCCAGATATACATGCGAGCATAGGTATGGTGTTTAAATTAAGTAGTTCAAGCTTTTTTTTTGTTATTTTTAAGCTCTATTACCTCAAACAGATAGTTGTGGTAAACAGGATTACAACTGTTTAGTGCATTTTAACCCTCTGGGGTTCTTCATTTATGGGTCACACTCAGGACCTTCGGGTCTAAAAGGACCCAGAGGTCGGGAATCCAAAAAAAAAAAAAATTGAGTAAAATCAATGAAATATATTTTTGTTCAATAATATTTTTTCTTTTCTTTTTTGGTGTTTTGAGATAATTTTATGATTTATAAATAATATTTATGCAATAATTATGACCCATTTTTTCCCACTGATTATAATAGAATTTTATTTTATTTATTTTTTCCTTTTTTTATTAAAGCTGTATTTCAGTCAAGCCTCAGTAAGCCTCAAGCCTAGGCCTCATGAAAGCATTTTTTTTATTTGATTGGTGCCATCTGGTGGACACAGTGAGCATTTTTATCACGCAATAGCACATTTTTACCACTAGAGTGCATTACAGAACCTGTGTGTGTGTGTGTGTGTGTGTGAGTTTTTGTTTGTCTGTTTTGCACTCTTGATGTTTTAGAGATTCACCCCTTCACTGTTGAGTCCTTTTTTTCTGCATCCTGGCTGATTTGTAGATTATATGCACAAAAAACTCTGTATTTTCATATTTTTGCCAATTTCCCATTCATTTCCTATGGGGGTCTTTTTTGACCCGAAGGCCCCGAGTGTGACTATTTTTTTTACGACCACTTAGACTTTTCCAATCCTGTCCCCAATTTTTTTTTCTGTCCATATACCAAGTACCAATACCCTCACCAAGTTTCGTACCATTCAGATGAAGCTACGATTTTTAACATTTCTTTCAAAAAAAAATTCGGGTCAGAAATGACCGAAGAACCCCAGAGGGTTAAACGTTTAGAACAGTACATTGCTGTCAAGACAAGAAACATTTCATAGTCATTTTCAAGTTATAAATAATTTTCATTCATATAACTGGCGTGAGAGCGCAACGTGGCTGAACTTGTTGGCATAGCAACGTGATACTTCCTGCCTGTGTGTCCTACGAAGGACGTCTCGTTTAATTCTGATTGAGGACACTCCGTATACTGCATCCTACACAGGATGTGTCCTCCGGAGGACGCAGCCTTCGAAATATAACGAAATGAGTCCCCGCTAGTCTGTCATTCATGGCGAAGTCTTGTTTAGTGTCACAACTGCATTTCTGAGCATTTCCCTGGTTTCATGTATCTTGGTCTTTGATTTCTTGCCTTCTCCGTGGATTACCCTTTTGCCTGTTCCTTCTGTATTGTTTGCCTTTTCGGACTGATTTCCTGTTATGACCTTTTGCCTGTTCTATTGACTACAACTTTGGATTACCCTTCAATAAATACTGCGTTTGGATCTTCAACCAACCTTCTGTCTCAGAGCAGTTCGTTACACATAGGCTATCATAATGCAAATATTTTTTGTTGTTACTACTGTAAAACTTATATTATTATGGGATCTCATCCATTCAGTGTTTTCAGATCATTTACTTAAAAATAGTTTCAGTATTTAAAAAATATTTTTATATTAACATATTATTTTGCTGAACAATAATGAATTATTTTATTCATCAAATCAAACAGAAAATTGCAAACTTTGCTAAAGAGATTTATTAAAGTATGACCTTAGACATGATTAAAAGCACATTTTTCTTAGGGCATGCATTTAGCCCCATTGTAGCCAACCCTATTTTATATTTATATCCTTTATTACCTTTTTTTTTTGAAAATGTGTATACATTTAATATGGTCTTTTTAAAATATCATAAATATGACGCATGTTATAGA
Source organism: Pseudorasbora parva (assembly GCF_024679245.1). Classification (NCBI taxonomy): domain Eukaryota; kingdom Metazoa; phylum Chordata; class Actinopteri; order Cypriniformes; family Gobionidae; genus Pseudorasbora; species Pseudorasbora parva. The sequence goes on along the minus strand of NC_090185.1, from coordinate 13,795,823 downwards.
TACTAGTATTAACTCATAAAATTGATTATAATCGGAAATATATTTTAGAGGAGTTAAAGAGTGACAAACTTTCAGATAAATTTTCAGAAAACAGTGTATGACGACAAATGCTGGCATGCTGGAGCTTTCAATCCATGTTTGCAATGTTGAAACAAACAAACTACCAAACTACTAATTCCGCGGATCAACCACTGTCTGTAATGTGGATTGTAGTTTGTAATATACCTGTTAATGGGACAACATTTTGGAACTGCCGTCTCCACAAAGAGCGGACACAGCAACAGACTTTGAACGATGCTGCGGAGCGAGCGGGAAAACACGGAACGGATTAGCGAAATTAGTGGGTTTCTAGCGGAACAGGACGCTTTTATGGGAGTTTTCTGGGGGTGAGGGAGGGAAGAGGGCAAGAGGGGCACCTTAGCCAATGAGGGCAAAGGGGCAGTGGCTCTAGCCACCGGGCCACCCCCCTGTACACGGCCCTGTTGCAAACAGTTTAATATTAACCTTTTGTACTTTAAAGGACAACTCCGGTGAGAAATGAACCTAGGGGTAATTAACAGATGGTTACCGAGTAGATCGTTCTCTGGGATGCATTTTCATGAATATCGAATGTAAAGAGTTTTATCTTTAAAAACAGATTAGCTTATAACGCTAGTCTATGTGGCACAGGGTAGTGAAATTAAATCGCTAGTTAATACCACTAACAAGGCTAAAAATAGCCTCACACTAACACAGTAGCATAATGAGGGTCCCTACATGCAAACCGAAGCATTGAGAACTTTGTAAGTGTACAAACAGTTTAATAAGATGATACTTTAAAGACAGTGCCTTACGCGTTCACGGACAGGCGCCATCTTGGAAAACAGTCTCGATGAATCGATCTACGAGCGCTGTTCTAAGTGAGCTGGTCGATAGGAATTAAGTTTGTGAAATGTAATAACATGGACATTTTTATTTTTATTTTTTTATTTTCTCTGTTGCGTTCAGTGTTTTCTTCCGGAAACAACGGACCATATGATATTCCAAGTCACAGTTCATCACTTAAAACAGCGCTCGTGGCTCGATGAGTCGAGACTGTTTTCCAAGATGGCTGCTGACCGTAAACAAATAATGTACTATGTTTATAAAGTATCTTCTTATTAAACTGTTTGTACACTTACTAAGTTCTCAATGTTTCGGTTTGCATGTAAGGACCCTCATTATGCTATCGTGTCAGTGTGAGGCTATTTTGAGCCTTGTTAGTGGTATTAACTAGCGATTTAATTTCACTACTCTGTGCCCCATAGACTAGTGTTATAAGCTAATCTGTTTTTAGAGATAAAACTCTTTACATTAGATTTCCATGAAAACGCATCGCAGAGAACGATCTACTCGGTAACCATCTGTTAATTACCCCTAGGTTCAACACTTGGACAAATATTTGACAAACCAACTGTCTAATGTTTGACTGCAAATTTGAGAAACAAAACTCTGATATTATAAAGTAATCATTCAAAATTGAGACAGTTTGTGTGACCAACAACAAGAACATTAAATACCTTTTTGAAGGTGATGGTGTTTTCTCACTGAAATTTGGTCCGTCACCTTTTGAACGGTAACTCTTCATAGACAAAGAACTGAATACAGGTGAATCTGATCTTTCACTAAAGACACAGGGTGATAAAAAAAACACTATTAAAGAAGATTCTTCAGTCTCATTTGAAGAGAATGTGTCCTTCTTACAACATTGGCTGGATGAATGTGTTTACGTGTGATTGTCTATTCAGTCAGTCAAGATCATTCACATCCACCACAATGAAGACATTTAAATAATGTAACATAAATCACATAGAATAACTTTTGGTTTGTGATGGTGTTTTGATCGTTTTCTGGGCCTGATGTCAATAAAAGCTTTTCTTTTACTATCAAGGAAGTTTTTATTGCCGAAACTTACAGGATATTCTTATATCATGATGAACTTGTATACTGTATATCAAAGGCTCAAGGGAAAGTTGATTTCTCAGTTCATCACCCCTTTAATATTAACCTTTTGTACTTTAACTCCACAACTACCAGCAGTGGCATGTCTTACCCATTTTATAAGTGTTTTTTCTGCCACAAAATGAACTACCAATAAAAGCTAACTATATCCTGCTGCATCCTTTTATGGACTTTAGACTTCAGACCATCTAATTTCTGCCTTCTATATGCACTTACAAACACTGAGTATTAGTTCTCTTTTGACTCAGTATGACTGAGTTACTCTTGGCTTGATAACTTCATATTTATGATCTCAGTCATTTGGACAAACACTTGGACAAATATTTGACAAACCAACTGTCTAATGTTTGACTGCAAATTTGAGAAACAAAACTCTGATATTATAAAGTAATCATTCAAAATTGAGACAGTTTGTGTGACCAACAACAAGAACATTAAATACCTTTTTGAAGGTGATGGTGTTTTCTCACTGAAATTTGGTCCGTCACCTTTTGAACGGTAACTCTTCATAGACAAAGAACTGAATACAGGTGAATCTGATCTTTCACTAAAGACACAGGGTGATAAAAAAAACACTATTAAAGAAGATTCTTCAGTCTCATTTGAAGAGAACGTGTCCTTCTTACAACATTGGCTGGATGAATGTGTTTACGTGTGATTGTCTATTCAGTCAGTCAAGATCATTCACATCCACCACAATGAAGACATTTAAATAATGTAACATAAATCACATAGAATAACTTTTGGTTTGTGATGGTGTTTCCTCACTCCAGGATACATTTGAGTCTGATCTTTTACTAACAACCCAAAGGAGGATATTCAGTCTCAATTGAAGATGTTTTATTCAGTTGATAATTAAAAATACAATTAAACAAACTATAATAATGTATTCTTCTTCTTCTCTCACCAATGGAAGGTCCAATTGTTTGTTTGAGAAACAAAACTTTAAGGTTTTATGATAAATATTGAAATACTTTAACAAACACATTAAATACCTTTTGGTAGGTGTTTCTTCAGTGAAATCTGGCACATCACCTTTCGTCTGGTCACTCTTCACAGACTCAGAGCTGGAAACATCTGAGTCTGATCTTTCCCTAATAAAACAAAGAGGAGAGAAAGAAAGAAAGAAAGAAAGAAAGAAAGAAAGAAAGAAAGAAAGAAAGAAAGAAAGAAAGAAAGAAAGAAAGAAAGAAAGAAAGAAAGAAAGAAAGAAAGAAAGAAAGAAAGGATTAACTGAAATGGGTAATTGAGTCTTATTTGAAGAGGTTTACTGTTGCAAACAGTTTAACGCAAACTATAACTTTACATTATTGTCACTTTGATTGCATTTATTTGATTTTTATATGATATCTGATAGTCTAATAAGTAAATCACTTTTTGTTGCTTGGAGTGTGATTAGATTGAAAAAAGTCTTCTTAAAGACTTTCTTTTTTTACATTACCACCAAAATCCTGGAAATTTAAACAGAATCTGGAAGACACTTTTATCTAAATCAACATTTGTTTTATCTAAAGCAACATATTTAATTCAAGATACACATTTGATCATTTCTGTGATCTTGTGGTACTCTGAGTTAAAGCAACATTCATTTGTGACACCAGGCAGATTGGCTGACACCTCAACCAATAAAACTTGATCATTTTGTCATTTCTGTGACCTTACAGTTGTAAAATGATTTTTGGCAGAGAAACTATTTGTAACTGAGATGCTAGATGCTAAATGCGATATGCAGTGACGTCACAATCATGTTGCATTGTGGTATATGAAGCTGCCTGAAGAGTACATATGAAGTAGACTCGCTCACTCTGTCAAAATCGACCATATAAACTTCCCTCGTCCACTTCAAGTGGAACGCCATTTAAAATGGCGGCAGGGATTCCCCAGAGGGAAAGTGTTTAGGGAAGTTTGCAAGTACATGTCTAAAGGTGTTGTGAAAAGCAGCACTAGAAGGCTACAGGCAGGTGAGCTTGATCAGGGTTGGAGCTAAACTCTGCAGGACCGTCGCCCTCCAGAATTGGAATTGCTCACCCCTGCTTTAGTTTGTCATTATTTTAGTATAAATAGTATACTCAAAGTGTAAGATTGTTTATTAATGATGACTGTTTACGAAATAAAACTAAAACTTTATTATATACTACAATTTAGACATGTCAGTATGATTGTGGTTTTTTTCCAGTCTACGGTGAAAACAGACTCAGTCTTACCTCTGTTTCTCTGAGAGACTCATCTTAGATAGATGAGATTCCTCGCTCCTCTGACATACTGCAGCACTGGATTTTTAAGTTGAAGGATTCAGCTGCTCAGGACCACCTGGACATGGCCATAATGTTATGAGGTTAATATAAATATGAGTGTGGAGTTGGTTACAAGTTGCATAAACATAACATGGGCTCTGAAACAAATATTTTAATTTGATGTAATCAAATTGTGTCATATTTAAGTGCATTTCAAATAACTCTTCAAACCATAGGCCTACATTTAAATTTAAAATGAAATACATAACTGCAATGTGAAACACTTTTTCAGACTAAAAAAAAGTGTTGTGAAATGCTGTTTCCCAGATAACAATTTTTGGTCCCCAGAACGTTCTCACAACGTTCCCAGAACAGACGTCCTAACGTTCTCTTTTGGTTAGCCAGGAATCTTTCTTTACGTAAATAGACCATTCCCAGACAGCAAGCTAGCATTGAATCAGTATTGATTTTGAAATTTCAATGCAAAATAAATGTTGAATCAACATTGCCATATCGATGAAACCTGACGTTATTAATGTTGATGGCAACAACATTGGAACAACATTGATATATAGTTATTTTTATGATTGATTATGCATTGATATTTGGTTTACCGGGCGATTGTCACTGTGTTGAAAAGTCATTGATTTAGAGTTGACCGGGAAACGAGCTGTTGTTGAAAAATCATCGACATATAGTTGACCGGGAAATATGATTGAAAATGCATCGATATATGGACGTAAAGAGAGCATACACGTCACGGACTGCAGTGCGAGAAGTCGGCATTTTCTCAACGTCTTCGGATGGACCGAGTGAAAGACGATTTAAGGTAAGTAAAGACAAAAAAATAAGTCATTATCAATCAATAGGTTTTTTTTAATAAGAGTATTTTGAGATCAATTTTGAGGCGAAACAGTCAGAAAAGAGCTTTAAATGGAAATATTCTCGGGTTTTGCCTCATTCGCCTCAAACGGCCTCAAGCTTTGAACTGAAGAGTCACTTTTAATATAGTGAGTTTCTTATTTTTTACGTTTTTGAAGTAAAATATATTAAGAGAAGGCTATCAACAGATTCACATTTTGATTAATTTATCTTCGCGATCAACCCGAATGTAAAGAATACTTTCACTCAAGGAAACAGGCAATATGTAATACGCTAAAGGTTGAATTATGTTCATGATTTTGAAGCGATGTTAAAATTAATGTTATGTATGTAATATTTCAGATTATGAGTTTCGTGTTTTCATCTTGCCCGCGCCGAAAGTAGGCCTAACCGTCACCGTGTCGGGCCGACGGTGTCATGACAAATCCTGTCCCCCTGTGAAATCGTGTCCGCAAGGATCCCCAGAGCGATTCTATTGGCTGAAATAAATGTTAATAGGTAATCTGTTCAGAGCCTGATTACAAATCTTACACAATCGCGTTTTGATTTTTGCTGTTTAAATTGTGTTAAAATAGTCTTTAATGTCTTAAAAAGCATGTTTCATATATTAGTAGTATATAACTGAAGCTATAAGTGCTTATATAAGTATATAATTCAGAACATGTTTTTGCTCCCATTATAGCAATCAATTAAATATTTCAAATAAATGTTTTGCATGTGTACTTAGTATGGCAATGAATTCATAGTTTATTAGTTCATTATTTAGTTATTTTTAAACAATTAATTGTCCAGAACCATGTATAACAACTTTTGATCAGGCATTTAAAACCGCTACCAGCGGACACGATTTCACAGGGGGACAGGATTTGTCATGACAACTGTCGTGTGTGCAAGGAGAGGCGCGGCGCGGTTGCTCTCGTGACCAGAGGGAAAGACGGTTCATGGTAAGTAGCCAGTTTAAAAATTCCACGACGTTATCAGTTGTTTTTGAAACCATGTTTGCTTTTTTGTAGATTTACGTTACTAGGCCAGAGACCTATGAGTGCTTCTTTTGAGTTTATGTGAGTTTATTTTTAGAAAATAAATGTTTCTGTTTTCTCCTCCCTGTTTACTTCAAATTTTTATGCAACAAAAGTATGACTTCTTGTTCACATTTTATCTAAACCACTAATGTCCGTGTTATTCATTGCAGAACGCAAACCAACTTTGGAGAAGTGGTCATCTTCTTGGTCTTCCTTTCTTAAAGGGATAGTTCACACACACAAAAATTGTCATTCACTCACCCTCATGTCTTTCCAAACCCGAAGCTTGTCCATGTTCAGAGTATTTAAAAAATATCTTAATTTTGTATTACAAAGATTAAACGTTTTATGGTTTTGGAATGACATAAGGGTGAGTAAATTATGACAATTTTCATTTTTTGGTGAACTAACACTTTAAAGAGCAGCCCTCCAAGTTCATCAAAATTTGTAAGGTATGTGTATGTCATGTCTGTTTTAATACTTCAACAAAGTAATAGTTTAGTAGTTTAATTTGAATTAACCAATGCACATATTGGGCAATTTTGAAAAGTGCTTTGAATGTAGGGAAAACCTGATAGGCTAGCTAGCCTACAACACTGGACAAATTGCCTTATCCGATCACTAAAAAATCCTAGGCCTAGGCTACTGAATTTGTGTCCAGGTGTGCAAATATGTTCTGTTTAACTTAAAAGCTATTTTTTTTTTTTTTCATTGTGCTTGTATTTTCTGTTTTAGATGCTCTTACACAGCAGATAGGGACAGCCGCCGTCACCCAATTTACTTTTGCCCAGGCTGTGGAAAAGTGGCTGTGCTATACACCAGACCGGCCAGGAGGGACTGGACAACAAACCATTCAGACATCAGAGGACCATGAACTGTAAATAGGCTAAACAGGACAATAATGAAATATAAGGCCAATAAAATGTTTGTTTTTTACCTTACATAGTGTGGTGTGGTCTGTGTTTTAGGCTAGGCTATAGGATAGGCATACAAACTTTCAAATGTTCCATCACTTTTTAACATCCTGTATGTAGATAAAGCAGGATATTCATTATAGGCTATTTAATTTAATCACATTTTGGTATGCCTAGTAGTCATTTTCTATGGCTTAATAACGATTGAAATTCCATTGAAATCACGTTGATCCTTAGTTTGGTTGAAATTTCAACATTGTTTCAATATTCCTGATAGTTGAAATACCATTGAAATTCCGTTGATCTATGGACAGGATTTCAACATTAAAACAGGGTGCAAAATGATGTTGAACCAACATCAGATTTCGACGTTGATTCAACGTCTTAATGTTGACAACACAATGTTGATTTAACATTGTTTCAATGACTATTTGCTATCTGGGTATTCCCTGTTGGTTAGGAGAACGGTCCCCTTCCCCTAACCTTCCCAGAACGTCTTCAGAACGTTCCCTTAACCTCTTAACTCTGATATCATTTACCCTGCTGTACATCAGTAATTGCCCAGCATTCCAGCGTTCTGTAAGCGACATGGAAGACGGATCAATGCCTGTCACGCGTCCCGCGGCGCCGCCATACATGCCCTTCACTGGACCCGTCATGGCAATAAGAGCCTGTCACTGGTCCGTCACGAATCTCGAGTGTTAAATGCGGATCTCCAGTCACCAAAGAATCTGGCAATCCGCCTGTCACATGACCAGTTAGTTACATTTTCTTGAATTGCTCTAAAGCAACCAAAGATAACAAATTCTGATTCCGAATCTACCTATGTTTAGACTAGATTTGACAATACATTTTAATGTAAATGTTAGGCTTCTGTTATTACATTGTGTTAAATACAATAGGCAGGTTTTATCTGATAGACAGAAGCCAGGTTTCCATTACCCTTTAAATTGCACACATTTAAATGGTTTATTTAAATTTATCATCGTATTTTGGATCAAATAAATGCAGCCTTGGTGAGCAAAAGAAACTTATTTTAAAACATTTTCAGTATATACAGTCTGGGAATCAACGTCACTGCGCGTTGCATTCTGGGCAGTCGCCGCCATGTTTTAGGTCACGCTCATGAGCGTACAATGATAACAAATACGAATCACTAGAGAAAAAAACGACTGTATTCACGTTTTTTAAGAACTGCTTGCACTCACTTGGAATGAATGTACTAATATTGGAATCTCTTGCGTACATGAGCACTCAGTCGTAATGCCAGGACTTTGCACATATTCATCTCATTTCATACAATCAGAAATCATACGGCCGTCTATCGCACCACACACGGACTAACGTACACATTGCTTTCTCTTTCGCAGTTTTTTTTATATAACGTTAGCCTAACGAAAAGGTCTGTATCTGATATTTAAAATAATATTGCTTGATCTCAGCCAGTGGGTCATTTGTTTAATCAACATATATCATATCGCAATTCCATAGTATAACGTAATCATAAGGGATAACATATGAGAGTATGGCCCGTGATATGCAGCTTTGAAATGATTTGAATTGTGAACGCAACTTTAGCCTAAGTTACAGTACTAAACAGTTTTACTGGACTTAAAAGGTGCAAGTACAAGAGTCCTTCTACTGAGAGAAGCAATGAAGAATTTCCAGATGTGTTTACATTATTTATGGCGTACGCATATGCGGTTCAGAAATCATAAATCTGTAATATATCGGTTATGAATAATAGATAAATAAACACAAATTATAAAGACACATTTTGGGTAAGCTGTGTATTTTCATTGAGGTTTACTTTCACCTTCACCTGTTGTTTCCAAGCTGGTAAACTGACAAATTGCGCGTCATTGAGGGTTTTTCCCCCCACGCAGTTCACGAGAGCGGATAGCAGTCCATAACACAGCAAGCGTACACCATTAGAATGTGTTTTTAACTATCTAACACAAGTTTTTACATCTACCTTCACTACTACACATTCGCTATGTAGTGTCTGTGTCCTAAAGTCCACGAATGAGATCCAATGTGCTGTTTCCAGGAGGGAAAGCTAAACAATCACACTCCATTTGCGATTCGGTTTCCACTCCGGTCGTGAGTGCGATTATGGCAGTTAATGACACAACACGCGTTCACCATTGTAACTGTTTTTAGCTGAATTAGTTCTACTTTTAGAACTAAAAGCGTCAATTTCCTATACAACACAGTATTGACCATAGACATCATATACATAGACGCCCCATGATGTGCTGGAGCGTGATCCAGCGTCGCCGCCATATTGGTTGGGTCTCCCCACTCAACGCTAGCATTCAGAGTCAATGGAGAGCGAGCAACTATGCCTGTATTTTATGCAGCTTACGGTTGCAATAACCCAATATTGATACCAGATCGCATGGGATTACATTTCATAAGTAAGATTGAACAATAATTTAGGTTATTTTACAATTTACACATCATTCATTTCATGCTTGTGTCATTTGTGGTGTCTGTAGGCCTATTTCACAAAGTAAGGCTGCAACACATCGCAAAATTAACTACCCTGGAGTTACAGAGTGCAAGCATACCCAAGAAGCTGTGCAAAACAGTTCTTTTTAACCACTTCAGCTCTGCACCCCCTCTTGGACCCACCGGTGGGTCCAAAATTGCATCATCATAATCTTTTTTAAAAATCTATAACAAAACTAGACATATATGGTATCATTTGAAAGATTAGAACCCCAGCTTTCTTAATAACCCAATAACTTCTGCATTTATATTACATAGAAGAAAATAATACGGTCTGAATTAGTGCCAAATTATAGAATCAACAGAAACTTCCAAAAAGCTTGGATCCCAAAATGATAAAAAAATAAAGATTTTTAAATAACAAATTAATTAAAAATAAAATGTTTCTTTATTAAAATATAAAATTCATAAATGTATACATTAATCAATATGCCTGTATGAGTGTGTGAGAAATAAATTCAAATGAACAATCAAACTGGTTTAAAAAATATAAAATTCATTCATTTATACATTTATCAATGTGTCATAGTGTACCATATGTCTTAGTTTAAGCTCGTAATACAAAGTCTTTCTACATGAAAGCAGAATTTTTCAATGTGTGACAGCGTGCTGTATCATAACTAAGTCTCTGCAGTTTGTAACAAACCAAACCGTGTGAAAATCCGGTAAAAACTCGGGGAGTTATGATCATTGAGAGGTTGAGAATACATCTTCCTTAGTAGAAATAAATGCGGGGGGCGGCGCATTGGGGACCCATCCAAGATGGTGCCGCCCTGATACGTCCGCTCCAATAGGCAGCGTAATGGCAAGCCGTTTTAGCATTAAATACACCTTCGCATACTAGTCATAAATCAGTTTTGACTAGTCATAATTCCAGTTCCAGATATCTACAATGTGATTGTGACTAGTCATAATATGGATTGAAGATATCTACAATGTTAATTCAACTAGTCATAATATACATTCAAGATATCTATAATGCTATTTTGACTAGTCACATTCTTCCATTGACTTCCATTGGAAAATATTTCCAGATATCTTCAAATGAGTTTTGACTAGTAGAAATTGTAATTAAAGATATCTTTAATTGATTTAATACTAGGCATAATTCTAATTAGAGATATCTCAAATTACAATTGCACTAGTAAAAATTATAATTAGAGATATCTCTAACTGGTTTTTGACTAGTCATAATCACATTTAAGATATCTTTAATTCATCAAATTTAAAGATATCTAAAATACATTTGTAGATATCTGCAAATAATTTATTACTAGTCAAATTATAATTGAAGATATCTTGAATTGGATTTTTGTCTAGGCAAAACTTAATACGAGATATCTTGAATTGGAATTCTTCCTAGTCAAAACTCATTTAAAGATATCTGCAATTTAATTATAGATATCTCTGTCTGATTTTTGACTAGACAGATCTTTCTTTGGAGATATCTGCAATTAGCTTTGTGACTAGGAAGAATATAAATGTAGATATCTGGAATTAACATTCTGACTAGTCAAAAATAATTTATAGATATCTTAAACATGCATGCAAATATGCCTTAGCTAAGCCACACCTTAAACATTTTATTAACCAATCCTACTGCGGAAACCGTTGTCATCTGCCATTTTGTTTAAGAATTGTATAATAAAAGTCCTGCGTCTTTGGTCATTTTAAGCTCATTTATATAGAAGGAAATCAAACGTATGAAAATAAAAATGTACCTGGGACATGTGTAAAAGTGACATATAATATGCTGAGAAGATCAAGAAGGTTGTTGTCTAATTCTAGGCTATATATTAAAGTAATAAACAAGGTTGAGATGTGCATGCTGTGGATTAAATTGTGTTAGTTTTTATTCCCAAACGAACACATTTAAAGCTAAGCATTTGGCCTTATTTCTGGTGCAACATTACATATGTTATAATTTTAAAATAACTTTTCAACGCACTGGCGCTCATCACTCAACACAGAGTGAATATCACATCGCAGATCTTTTGCTATAATACAACACACCACTCCCACCTTGTGGAGTATTACCTTTATGACACGAGTAAACACAACGCAATGTACTAATCAATGTAATCAGTAGCTACATCATGTCAATGTTATTTAAACATTTATTAACCTGTAATCTTTTTTTAAATCATTCTTAAATGTTTTTGACTGGGTCTGCTGGAGACATTTAATCATATGCATCCAAATGTTGTCACTCGTCGATTATTGGTGGAAAATGTCCTTACGTCACAACCCTACACAACAGCGCAGATTTGACTAGGAGCAGGTACAATTCAGATATCTTAAAATAGAGTTGTGTATGGCAAGCCGTTTTAGCATTAAATACACCTTCGCATACTAGTCATAAATCAGTTTTGACTAGTCATAATTCCAGTTCCAGATATCTACAATGTGATTGTGACTAGTCATAATATGGATTGAAGATATCTACAATGTTAATTCGACTAGTCATAATATACATTCAAGATATCTATAATGCTATTTTGACTAGTCACATTCTTCCATTGACTTCCATTGGAAAATATTTCCAGATATCTTCAAATGAGTTTTGACTAGTAGAAATTGTAATTAAAGATATCTTTAATTGATTTAATACTAGGCATAATTCTAATTAGAGATATCTCAAATTACAATTGCACTAGTAAAAATTATAATTAGAGATATCTCTAACTGGTTTTTGACTAGTCATAATCACATTTAAGATATCTTTAATTCATCAAATTTAAAGATATCTAAAATACATTTGTAGATATCTGCAAATAATTTATTACTAGTCAAATTATAATTGAAGATATCTTGAATTGGATTTTTGTCTAGGCAAAACTTAATACGAGATATCTTGAATTGGAATTCTTCCTAGTCGAAACTCATTTAAAGATATCTGCAATTTAATTATAGATATCTCTGTCTGATTTTTGACTAGACAGATCTTTCTTTGGAGATATCTGCAATTAGCTTTGTGACTAGGAAGAATATAAATGTAGATATCTGGAATTAACATTCTGACTAGTCAAAACTCCTTTATAGATATCTTAAACATGCATGCAAATATGCCTTAGCTAAGCCACACCTTAAACATTTTATTAACCAATCCTACCGCGGAAACCGTTGTCATCTGCCACTTTGTTTAAGAATTGTAAAATAAAAGTCCTGCGTCTTTGGTCATTTTAAGCTCATTTATATAGAAGGAAATCAAACGTATGAAAATAAAAATGTACCTGGGACATGTGTAAAAGTGACATATAATATGCTGAGAAGATCAAGAAGGTTGTTGTCTAATTCTAGGCTATATATTAAAGTAATAAACAAGGTTGAGATGTGCATGCTGTGGATTAAATTGTGTTAGTTTTTATTCCCAAACGAACACATTTAAAGCTAAGCATTTGGCCTTATTTCTGGTGCAACATTACATATGTTATAATTTTAAAATAACTTTTCAACGCACTGGCGCTCATCACTCAACACAGCAGAATATCACATCGCAGATCTTTTGCTATAATACAACACACCACTCCCACCTTGTGGATTATTACCTTTATGACACGAGTAAACACAACGCAATGTATTAATCAATGTAATCAGTAGCTACATCATGTCAATGTTATTTAAACATTTATTAACCTGTAATCTTTTTTTAAATCATTCTTAAATGTTTTTGACTGGGTCTGCTGGAGACATTTAATCATATGCATCCAAATGTTGTCACTCGTCGATTATTGGTGGAAAATTTCCTCACGTCACAACCCTACACAACAGCGCAGATTTGACTAGGAGCAGGTACAATTCAGATATCTTAAAATAGAGTTGTGACTAGTCGAAATTGAATTAGAGATATCTCTAATTACCTTTGCGTATGTGTGACGCGTCTATTGAAGATATTTATGACGTCATTACAGATATCTTTAATAGAGTTTTGACTAGTCAAAATGTATTTAGAGATATCTCGAATCAGATTTCTTACTAGTGCAATTATAATTGCAGATATCTCTAATTGTCATTTTGACTAGTCGAATTATAATTATCACTAGTCAAAATACAATTGTTACTATCTTTAAATATATTTATAGATAGTCAGACAAAGGTTTAAATGCTAAAATGGCTTGCGATAGTTGTGACTAGTCAAAATTGAATTAGAGATATCTCTAATTACCTTTGCGTATGTGTGACGCGTCTATTGAAGATATCTCTGACCTCATTACAGATATCTTTAATAGAGTTTTGACTAGTCAAAATGTATTTAGAGATATCTCGAATCAGATTTCTTACTAGTGCAATTATAATTGCAGATATCTCTAATTGTCATTTTGACTAGTCGAATTATAATTATCACTAGTCAAAATACAATTGTTACTATCTTTAAATATAATTATAGATAGTCAGACAAAGGATTAAATGCTAAAATGGCTTGCGATAGCGTAAGTCTATGGGGCGTCTACGTATATTATGTCTATGGCATCGACAGCGGCCTCCGTGACCTAAAGTCCCAAAATGCATTGCGTTGCTTACGTCACGATCCCAGACTCTCTTTAGCTCCGCCTACACGATACGCCTCCAGATGCTCAGTTTTTTCCGGTGTTGTGTAATATTCAGTTCCTGTGAAAAACTGTTCCAGTGGGTGGAGTATTCATGAATATTCATGATAGTTCCCATGTTGTGGGCGTGGCCTTGAGACAAACGCAAACTAATGGAACTGAAAATATTCAGCACGCCCCTCAAATCGCTACTTGTTTCATGGATTATTTTGAAAGGATAATGAAGTTACGATGTTAAGCATTAACTGCACAGTTTGTGTACTATGATGAATCGTCTGAGTTGGTTTTCCTGACATTTTAGGCATTCAGATAAATAGGTAAGGACACTAATTAGGGCTTGTGCCCTAATAAAATGTTTAAAAACTAGCTTGGTGTGAGTTTCTTGTTAATTATATTAGCCAGTGTTTCTGAGGAAAATGTTTTATTAATCTTGTTGTCATTTTTTATTAACATTGCAATATAGTACAGTGCATAGAGCTTTAAAGCGTTGTTCTGATGGATGGCCAGTCTTCTTGGACATAGACCAGAGGTTACTATTTTTAAAAGGGGATAGGAAAAATATAGGCTACACATGTCTTCATCATCAATGTCATAATGAATTCATTTTGCTTTTGTTATGCATATATTCATCATCATAGCCTAAAGTTACTGTCTGTTTTAGACTGGATGTAAGAGCTGAAGTCACTATCTCTGGCAGTGTGTAATCTGGACATAAACGGAGGCTGTTTTCTCTCTCATTGAATGCCAAGGCCCTACTTTAATATGTATTTATTACAAAACTGTAATTATTATAAAACTGTACAAATCAAAACAATCCAAATAAAAAAATAGTTTTACATGTAGGCTACATCATGTCACCATAAGCAACATCAGAGAACTGTGAACGTGAAAGTGTTGTTAAATAATTTATATATATATACACATACATACACACACACACACACACATATAGAATTAGCAATTTACACTAAATACAATTATTTTTTATTCTATTATAATTTCCACCTTGTTAGGTTATAGACCTATAAAATCTAACATGGTGGACAATTTTAAACTAAGCTAACCTTCTACAGATAAACATAACTTTTATAACTATGTCAGATATGTTTTACAATTTATTTTTATTTATTTTTTCATCTGACAAGCATTCTTCAAAACATAGCTTTATAACAGGGTGGATCTTTAAGAGTGAGATAACATTTCAAAAACTACAAAAAGGTAGGAGTGAGAGTTGAAGATTACTTCGGGTTGTACAGTTGAATTGCAGCAGGACAAATACATTTCCTAATTTATGAAAATGGTCTCCATGGAATTGTGGTCTTTTCTGGAAGTCGAGAAAGTACGTACTAACAGGGTGTAAGATGACTTCAGGGACACAGTAAATTAAGAAAATTGTTAAATAAATAAAATAGCTATAGTTTCACATTATTTATATATATGATTAGAGTTTAGCCCACACTGCAAATAAAAAAATCAGGTCTCCAACTGTAAACATTCTTGAGACTGATCACATCTACATTTTTCAGTTAGCCAAATTTAATTTCTGTGAATTGATGCAATTTAACAACATCATCTAAAAATATTTTTAGTATTTTTATTTTATTTTCATGGTTTATAGCTTTTGTGAAAGTTGATTACTTTGCACTGAGGACATGATAAAATTGAATGCATACATCAAAAAAGTTAAGTAAAATACAAAATAGTATTTTTAGTCTCTATTAGGCCATATCTGTTTAAGTGATAAAGAAGACCTAAATATATAATTAAAGCCATTTCTTATAAATATGTGGTTCATTTTATAGATAATATGAAAAAGTAAATCATAGAGACAGAAAGTATAAGAACAGGTGTATATGTACAGATTTTGCTTTGATAAACCTTTACTAATGTGACAGAGTGGTACAAGTAAATGTGCATTTACTATTCAAATTAAATTTAAAGCCTCACAAATGAAATAAGAAAGCTATAAAGACATGAAAAAAATGCATGTTAGCCTAGACGAGTGTAGGTTATTCGATCATACATTGCTCTTAAATAAGATGAAACATCTGAAAATCAATCTAATATTGCCTAATCAATCTTGCACAACAACTCAGACGATGTATCACATTACACAAACTATTCATTGTTTGCGTTTGTCTCAAAGCCACGCCCACAACATGGAACAGTTTTTCACAGGAACTGAATTTTACACAACACCGGAAAGACTCGGTACAGCCTATCTTTCTTTTATAAATATAATAAAATTAAAGGCTTTTCATAGATATGAAGAATGCAATACTACTCTAGTATAAGTACAAGTCTGACATAAGATTGACTGAACCTGAGTGTTTCACCCCCCTTTAAAACATTGAAGGGAAAACTGAATATGTATTGCAGTTTTATATGATTTTACACTCTTACCCTCACACATATTTACTTATCCCCGAAAGAACCAAACAGACGAAAGTTTAGTCAGCAGATTACGCTGCAGTTACGTAACAGCCACGTATTTGTGTATAGTTCTTTTACTGTCTATGATAGTTCTTCTGATATAGCTTAGGCCTACATCATTTGTCATGCTTAGAATTTACTGTAGGATATTTATTTCAAATACTCCCACGATAGTTTAATATTTTAATAAATATAGGTTATTGTGCTAAGTGAACTTAAACATTTTATTTTATTGATATGTTACATTCTCTTGTGACGCAGACCAAAAGACAATAGGCTTGTTTGAGATGAGCAAAATCTGCGCAGAATCGATCACCGGTGATCAGCGCGAGATGCATGCCGGTTAGAAATGTGTCCGAGTATGGCAAGCCGTTTTAGCATTAAATACACCTTCGCATACTAGTCATAAATCAGTTTTGACTAGTCATAATTCCAGTTCCAGATATCTACAATGTGATTGTGACTAGTCATAATATGGATTGAAGATATCTACAATGTTAATTCGACTAGTCATAATATACATTCAAGATATCTATAATGCTATTTTGACTAGTCACATTCTTCCATTGACTTCCATTGGAAAATATTTCCAGATATCTTCAAATGAGTTTTGACTAGTAGAAATTGTAATTAAAGATATCTTTAATTGATTTAATACTAGGCATAATTCTAATTAGAGATATCTCAAATTACAATTGCACTAGTAAAAATTATAATTAGAGATATCTCTAACTGGTTTTTGACTAGTCATAATCACATTTAAGATATCTTTAATTCATCAAATTTAAAGATATCTAAAATACATTTGTAGATATCTGCAAATAATTTATTACTAGTCAAATTATAATTGAAGATATCTTGAATTGGATTTTTGTCTAGGCAAAACTTAATACGAGATATCTTGAATTGGAATTCTTCCTAGTCGAAACTCATTTAAAGATATCTGCAATTTAATTATAGATATCTCTGTCTGATTTTTGACTAGACAGATCTTTCTTTGGAGATATCTGCAATTAGCTTTGTGACTAGGAAGAATATAAATGTAGATATCTGGAATTAACATTCTGACTAGTCAAAACTCCTTTATAGATATCTTAAACATGCATGCAAATATGCCTTAGCTAAGCCACACCTTAAACATTTTATTAACCAATCCTACCGCGGAAACCGTTGTCATCTGCCATTTTGTTTAAGAATTGTATAATAAAAGTCCTGCGTCTTTGGTCATTTTAAGCTCATTTATATAGAAGGAAATCAAACGTATGAAAATAAAAAATGTACCTGGGACATGTGTAAAAGTGACATATAATATGCTGAGAAGATCAAGAAGGTTGTTGTCTAATTCTAGGCTATATATTAAAGTAATAAACAATGTTGAGATGTGCATGCTGTGGATTAAATTGTGTTAGTTTTTATTCCCAAACGAACACATTTAAAGCTAAGCATTTGGCCTTATTTCTGGTGCAACATTACATATGTTATAATTTTAAAATAACTTTTCAACGCACTGGCGCTCATCACAGCAGAATATCACATCGCAGATCTTTTGCTATAACACACCACTCCCACCTTGTGGATTATTACCTTTATGACACGAGTAAACACAACGCAATGTACTAATCAATGTAATCAGTAGCTACATCATGTCAATGTTATTTAAACATTTATTAACCTGTAATCTTTTTTTAAATCATTCTTAAATGTTTTTGACTGGGTCTGCTGGAGACATTTAATCATATGCATCCAAATGTTGTCACTCGTCGATTATTGGTGGAAAATTTCCTCACGTCACAACCCTACACAACAGCGCAGATTTGACTAGGAGCAGGTACAATTCAGATATCTTAAAATAGAGTTGTGACTAGTCGAAACTGAATTAGAGATATCTCTAATTATCTTTGCGTATGTGTGACGCGTCTATTGAAGATATCTCTAACCTCATTACAGATATCTTTAATAGAGTTTTGACTAGTCGAAATGTATTTAGAGATATCTCGAATCAGATTTCTTACTAGTGCAATTATAATTGCAGATATCTCTAATTGTCATTTTGACTAGTCGAATTATAATTATCACTAGTCAAAATACAATTGTTACTATCTTTAAATATATTTATAGATAGTCAGACAAAGGTTTAAATGCTAAAATGGCTTGCGATAGTCCGAGGGCGGTCCGCCTTGCTCTGATGTCATGCCGACGTATGTCAAAAATCTCTCGCGATGGCGAGGCGGATGTGTCGGATTCTGCAGTCGAGCGCAGTTGCTCTCCACCGACTGCGCGGAGCAAAAGCATGATGGGAAACGACTTGCTGACGACACAGCTTAATGCTTATTGGTTTAAATAACCGTGATGCAAGGTTGTTTTTTAATATATTTGAATTTAAAACTCTGGTATCATGTTTTTATGTGTATAAATTATGTGTGCATATTCTCAAACTCTCAGACAGTGCGGTCTTTCTGTGGGTTATGTGATTGTTGTCATATTAATAAAAATATATAAAAACATGTGTGTAATTAAAGTAAAAATGCTTGATAAGCAGGCCTTTCGAAATGAAATAAATAAAAAAAACTTTGGGTGCCTTGTTCATAATATTTATTTTCATATAAAAGCAACAGAACTTAAATTACATCCAGTTTATCAGAATCAGAGCGCACAAGTGTGAATCCCGCGATATCTGCAACTGATCTCGCAGGTGTCTGATCCACTACGAGAAGAGAGAACTCTAATCTCACACACACACACCTGCTCTCGCTGGTGTCTGATCCACTACGAGAAGAGAGAATTGTCCGGCTTGCCTGCTCTTTTTTCACTCCTCCCCTCACTGCAGCCGCCTACTCTCGCCTTTATTTCAGGCGAGGCAAGGCGCATCTCAAACAAGCCTATTCACCGCGTGCACACTTTAAGGAACTGATTTCCCGTTCGATGCTTTCGATTTCATCATCACTAAATATCAGCGTTAAATCAAAGGAAGAAATCAAAAAGGTCTCATTAATAAATAAATAAAAAACAACAACATTACTTGTTCATTTACGTAGGCTGCTTGTAATGGAGGACCTTTTAAAACTCACTTGCAGCAGTTCGACGGTCCAAAAGCCAAGTCCTGCATTTCCGGGATCAATAATTTGTGCGCTAAACGATGTTATGGCATAAATATCACCTCTTTTCAATCGTAGTCATGTGGACAAGCAGCTAAAACGTTATTTTCTCAAAACAAGCTTTCCTCCGCAGTGGACGAATTACACTGATCTCTATACGCAGACGGCTGACAGGCAGATTCGAAGGGACCGTCTGCAAAGTGCAAAACCCGAAAAGCGTCACTACGAAAACAGTCAATAACTTTACTGTAATACACTGCATTATTTTTTTTTATTATAAAAGCATTCAATAACTTGATTATTATGGGAATGTTTTTTTAATAACTTTACTGTAATACACTGCATGGTCACCAAATTCAGTTCACACATCACTGCTGTCCTGATAGTTAAACTACAACACTTATTCTGGGAAAATGTCTTTTTGCATATTTTTAATGATTTTTTTTATTATAAAAAATATTCAATAACTTGATTATTATGGGATTTTTTTTAATAACTTTACTGTAATACACTATATGGTCACCAAATTCAGTTCACACATCACTGCTGTCTTGATAGTTAAACTACAACACTTATTCTGGGAAAATGTCTTTTTGCATATTTTTTATGATTTTTTATAATAAAAAAAATATTTAATAACTTTACTGTAATACACTGTACGGTCACCAAATTCAGTTCAGACATCACTGCTGTCCTGATAGTTAAACTACAACACTTATTCTGGGAAACTTTACTTCTGCATTAATTTTATTATTTATATTACGAACAATATACAACAATATACATTTCACTGTGATATAAACTTCACTGTGTATTACCCGTGTAAATCAGCTTTTGCAACACGTATGTAATCCTGCTACTTATATAACAGCCTTTGCATTATTCTGGTAAATTTAATATAATAAACTTTCCTATGGCTTCTGTGCTTCCTTTAGCTCTATGCACAATGCACAATGCCAAGGGATATCTCTCCTTGGTATTTGTGTTTTTGTCATTCCAAGACATTTTATGTGGAACCATCTTCCACAAGTTCCGCACTGAATCTAGAAGGGGAAAAATATATCAATTATTTTAAGAAAATGTTTGCTTTAGGAATCCTGTAATGCATAAAAATATTAAAATATTTAATTACTTAAAAGTTATCCTTGGAATTTTATTTCAGATGTTATATCCACTATTAACATATCCACTACACTACACTAATATATACTATACAGTTTTAAACTAAATAGAAATCTCACCCAAACAGCATCCCGAATTTTTTTCAGTTCTTTATTTCCACAGAAGGAACAGAAGTCTGTGTTTGGAACTGGAATAAATAAATGTGTGTGTATATTATATATATATATATATATATATATATATATATATATATATATATATATATATATATATATATATATATATATATATATATATATATATATATATATATATATATATATACATACACACACACACACACACACACACACACATATAGTCAAATCAATAATTATTCAGACACCTGATATCATTTTTTATTTATTTTTTATTATTGTGTGCAGGACACTATAGTTAATTTATGTAAGTGAGGATAGCAAAATAAAGTACACTGTGACATATTCCCAAACATTCCTCAGTGGACTACCTGTAAAAAAAATATTATTCAGGCACTTTAACCTGACGATGTTGTGTCAAGTGTTTTCTGAAATTCAGACACAATTTAACTCTGAGTTATTGTCATAATATAGTACCATTTTTTATAGTGAATAGCGAATAAACTGCGATAAGTGAGAAATGTTGGTGTCTGAATAAAATTTCGTTTGACTGTACATACACATAAACTGTTAGGTTTACAGGAAATACAGATATATTTATTATATAGTTTTACCTGATCCTTTCAGAATGAATTCAGCAGTGTCTCTTCTTTGCGTATTAAGAGTTTCTTTTCAAACATCTGTGGAATTTTTGGAAATTCCATTATGGTCCTCTTGGCCATCTGTACGGATGGCATAACACATGTACTGTGTCTCATATAGTAAAAATACATTAATCACATCTATCTTCATTTTAATATGTTTATAACCTGCATCACAAAGACTCCACAGTTGGTTCCATCGTTTTGGAAGGTATGAGCTATCATTCCAGGCTGCCACTTGATATCAACCCAGTCCTCCTTTCCAAGTCTGTTCCTCCGCATCTTGAAATATTCTTTAAAATATTAAATTATAGTGATTTATCATTTACTTTTGCCTTATTAATATATTTTACATATTTTCTATAATCCATAATCTTATATTATATTACCCAAATTTGTAGCAGGCCTTTTTGGAGTCCCTCAATTCGTTGGACCCTTGCATGGGGTCAACCACAAAAATTTGGTTTGAAAGGGCATGAAGATACTGTTGAAAAAAAAAACATATCATTATACAATTCCAACAGCATCAATAAATATAAATCAACATTTTTATATAAAAATTCAAAGCCACAGTTAACACAATGATACACAGCATTGGAAGTAAATTCACTCTGGAAAAGAAATTTAAAAATTTAATATAATAACAAAACATTTTATAGAGAAATTTGACAGCTTTCTGATCAGTTATAAATTAGTTACACAATTTGTGGTAATAAATAAATGTGAAAAAAGACAAAACTTTAAATTAATAGGGTGCATTAATAAAACAGTAATGGTTCTTTAAAGGTTATTTACTCTTTGTAACATTTCTTTATAGAATTAAGAAACCTTTATATGATGAAATGGTTTATTGTGTTAGAGTTAGGGTTCTTTGTTCACGTCTTTTGTTTTTCAAATCTGTCAAAGCCACCTCATTACTGATTTTCTGCTGCTCAAGACAAACTGTCAACACACTTTTAAAAGGAAGGAAAAAAATGTATTTCTTAATTTTTATATTAATTTATATTATTATTTTTATTTTTACAAATTTTACTGGTTTCCTACGAATCATGTATTTTTCTATTTTTAATTTAACAGAACATGCAAGTGTGATCAGCTCTGGATACTTCAGCTGAGGATACAATCTTGACTTCTCCAAATAAGTAACAAATATTGAATGTATGATAAATATTATTATTGTATTTATTACGTTATGCATAAAAATACCTATTCAATTAATGAATTTATTTATTTATTTATTAGAAATGTACAGCTATCCTATGACCTATTTTTTTCTTTGTTTTTTTCTTTTCTTTTTCTTTTCTTTTGGCATTGTAAAGGGATCACACACTGTCCTTTTTGTTTTTGTTTTCTGTTTCTTTTTTTATTTGGGCCTCCATAAACATAACTCTTATTACATACATTGGTAAGACACACTTTAACTTTATTGTGTGTTTCAGAGAGAAATTGACACTCAAAATACAAAATGATGGAAGGAAAGACACACATTTTTGTTACAATGTCAATATAAAAAAATTGTATCCAATAGAGACATTCTGTGTGATTGTTTTTTTCCACATACGTAGAGGCCACACGATTTAATAAAACCATGCAGACGGGGTATTAGAAAAAAATATTTATAAATTATGTATAAAATAAAAGTAATAATAATAGTAATGGAAAAAGAATCTGTATATATATTGTATATACTTGATTATGCTGTTACAAATATTTATATAAACTAATATCCTTTAAATGCACAAACAATGAGCCATGCAAATGATGATAGTATAACAATAATGATAATATCAAAAATTCAGATGAAACGTTAGGCACACATTATGACATAATTAGCTATATACTCACCACAAACTTCCAGTGTGCATTTGCTGTATTGACAAAGCCAATGGCACCATCATAATCAGCAAACGTGACCTGATACAATGTGTGGAAATAAAAAAACAACAACTAGGCTATATTTTCTATACAGAAGCAATAGACATTGAAGACTAAAAACAACATTTTCCAATATCATATCAAGAATTATAATAGCAGTAAAATAACACAGTTCAAACCCATACAGACATAATACAATACTAAAGTGAAAAAAGATAGTCAAATTATTTGTGATTAATCATACTTGTTGTTTGTACTTAATATAATTGTTTGAAATGGTTAACAGTCCCAATTGACAAATATTAAATAGAAAATGTTCTCTACATTTCACTTATTCTAAGTTATACTGTCATGCTTGCAGTATTAGATGTAGATCAGTCTTTTGTCTTTTTGTATGCCTCTATGAGGTGTTTGAGGTGCGGAAGCATGAGTTGGGAATTCCTGTCAATAGTTGTCGTTGTTAGAGATATTTATTAGCAAATGTCTGATGCAGGCGTGCCTGCATCAGCACCGAGTCCCACACCACTCCCAGAAAGGTGGTCCTCTGAAGTGGAGAAAGCACACTCTTCTTGGGGTTCAGCCGCAAACCCAGCTCCTTCATATGAGCGAGAACGACATCTCGATGCCGAACCGCTACCTGATGCAAATGAGCTAAAATCAACCAATCGTCGATGTAATTCATAATGCGAATCCCCTGGAGACGCAAAGGCGCCAGGGCTGCATCTATGCATTTCGTGAAAGTGCGGGGTGAAAGTGCTAGACCGAATGGAAGCACCCTGTATTGGTACGTTTTCCCCCCGAAAGCAAACCTCAGGTACTTCCTGTGATATTGAAGGATGGATATATGGAAATATGCGTCCTTGAGATCTATCGTGACAAACCAGTCCTCGGATCTGATCTGTGGCATGATTTGTCTCAGGGTTAACATCTTGAATTTCAGTTGCATGACCGCCTCGTTCAGCACCCGAAGATCTAAAATGGGACGCAGACCCCCACCCTTCTTCGGAACTATGAAGTACCGGCTGTAAACGCCGGCTTCCCTGTCTGAGTGAGGTACATATTCTATGGCCCCTTTCTCTAACAGGGCTTCCACTTCTAGCTCCATTACCAGAACCTGCTAGGGGCCCACCACAGTGAGTAAGACCCCCGAAAACCTGGGCGGGCGAGATCCGAACTGTATCTGATACCTTTTCTCTAGCGTATGCAGGGCCCAACGAGAAACATTTGACAGTAGCTTCTACACCGCCAAAAAATTTCTTAGAGGTACCATCCTCTCGAGAATGGCTTCTGGTTTCTGTTGAGTTGCCAGGACGGCGCCCTGTAACGGCGAACCGGAGGGAACACCAGAACTGGCTGCTCTAGGACCCTCCTTGGAGGGGACGTGTTCCCAAGGACCACTACCTTTCGGGGTGGACCCTGGGACGCACGTTTGTCATAGACCACTGCGCCCTGTAACACCAGAGGTGGCAGGGTTGGCAGAACGGTCCCCGGAGGGCGCCGAAGGGAGACAGGCACCGTATAATGAGGTGTACTCTGCCTCCCTTCGGGGGAGAACGCCCCGATAATCCTGACCCCTCGGGCGTCAGGACTTCTTTTTAGCAGCCTTCTTGGAAGCAATGACGGTCCGTAGATCCGTCTTACCCCTCGAAGGCTGCGGCAGACTGCACCTCCCCTGTCCCTAATCCTTTTGAGGGGGAGCAGGAGAAGCCACACTCTGCTTTTGTGTGGCACGGTAGGAAGAGCCAGCTTTTGATGTTTGGGGCTGCTCTCTGTGCTCAGAAGCCCGAGTGAAATGTAAGCGGCGGGGGAGGAGTTTCTGGAACGCTACCGCCTGTTTGGATGCCTCCTGGAACCTGTCGACAACCGTGTTTACAGTGTTGCCAAACAGGCCCGAAGGAGACACGGGCGCATCCATCAGAAAATGTTTGTCTTTCTCCTTTATAGAGCTCAGATTTAGCCAGAGGTGCCTCTCAGTAGCCACCAAGGCTGCCATAGAGCGACCAATAGATTTGGCCGTCTCCTTGGCGGCCCTGAGAGACAAATCTGTGGCCCGACGTAGCTCACACACTACTTCGGGCCCAATACCCCCGCCCTCATCCACATCGCTCAGTAATTCAGCCTGGTAGGCTTGTAGCAGCGACATCGTATGTAAACATGCCGCTGCCTGACCAGACGCTGAATAAGCTTTATAAGCTCAAAGGCAGAGGTGGTGCGTACTGGCTTAGTGGGTAATGCCGGGGCCTTTAGGGAAGATGCCGACTCAGGGGATAAATAGCTTGCTAAATTATCTTCTATTTTGGGCATCTCCCCATAACCGTGCTCTTTATAATTCATAATAGTGGAATAGTGTGATGTTTGTGCACTATACACCCTATATGAAACCGTTTTTTCCCATGATCTTGACACCTCGGTGTGAAGATCAGGGAAAAATGGTAGACCCCGGCGTTGAGGCTGTGACCGGGTCGGCAAAAACCGTTCGTCCAACTTGCTTTTTGAACGAACCTGCCTGTCTGCGGGCCAGTCAATGTTTAATCTCTCCACAGCCCGAGTCACAACCTCAACTAGCTCTTCAAATGCTTGTGATTGAGGAGACGGATCCTCTACTTTTCTGATACTAACACTCTCCAGCTCCTCAGAACTGGAGAGCTGCATCAGAGGTGCCTCCCTCGGAGTGGAAGTAACTGCAGTGCGTGCTTCCAACCCCAGAGAAAAGGCACTGGATCTATCAGGTGAGGGAAAAAGATAAGGCTGGGCCCGTCTCTATCCCCGCTGATAGATCCACTTGCGAACCCCAGGACTGTAATCGCCGCTGTGCCTCGGCAGCAGCGGGACCAGAGCCCCGGGGAACGCGAGCCCGAACGTCCTCGTGAAAGAACACCAGGCGGGATCGGAGCGTTCGTAAAGGAAGTGCTTCGCAGTGCCCACAGCCAGCGCCCTCGAGCGCTGACCGTGCATGCTCCTCTCCCAAACAAGCAACACAAAGACTATGTGTGTCCCCACCCGAAAGGAAGCGAGGGCAAGGGTGCACACACACTCTAAACTGCTGCTTTTCCGCCATAGTGTTGAATTAGAGTTATTTTACTAACTATCAAAACACTGTTAAACACTGATCACAAAAGCGCTACTGAAGACAACAGAAGCTAGCGCGGTTGTGTTTTGGGCAGGCTTTATACTTCCTGGTTCGTGACGTCACTGCCTCTGACGTGCCCTCACACTATTGGACTGATTTCACATGTGCTTCATGACTTCATCACGCAAGCGTTCCCATAAGCGTCTTTTCGATGCAACGGGAGTTCCCCTGAAAGGGAAGTGTGTTTTATGATCAGTCACAATTGTGACCGGTGGGATACTGTGTTGTATCAACCATTGGACAGACTGAATATAGGTCTATTTAACCTGTGCAGTGTGTTTGTGAGTGTGTGTGTGTGTGCGTGTGTGTGTGTGTGTGTGTGTTTGTGTGTGTGTGTGTGTGTGTGTGTGTGTGTGTGTGTGTGTGTGTGTGTGTGTGTGTGTGTAAGAGTGTTTAAAATCCTTATATCAAAGGCTAATTATTATCACTTTTAAAAGTTCCCGCATTGCTTCTAAATGCTCTCTTATTGTAGTGTGAATATTTTACATATTAGCCTTATACGATTGGATCGCTTAAATACTCCATCTTTATTTTTTACCACTTGCAGTTTTGCCCTGGGTTCTTTTGGCTGACTTGGCTGGACCATCGGGTGCTTAGAGGCCCTTGGGTCTTCTAGCTGGACCCTCGGATGCTTAGAGGCCCTTGGGGCTTCTGTCTGGACCCTTGGGTGCTTAGAGGCCTTTGGGGCTTCTGTCTGGACCCTCGGGTGCTTAGAGGCCCTTGGGGCTTCTGTCTGGACCCTCGGGTGCTTAGAGGCCCTTGGGGCTTCTGTCTGGACCCTTGGGTGCTTAGAGGCCTTTGGGGCTTCTGTCTGGACCCTCGGGTGCATAGAGGCCCTTGGGGCTTCTGTCTGGACCATCAGGTGCTTAGAGGCCTTTGGGGCTTCTGTCTGGACCCTTGGGTGCTTAGAGGCCCTTGGGGCTTCTGTCTGGACCCTCGGGTGCAAATGTATGTAGGTGCTTGGCGTTGATTGGTTTAAAGTTGAAGAGCCGATAGACATGACAAATCGATCTTTGTGTAGTGACATCACAATCAGCGCCAAGCACCGCCCACTGCCTGTTGATTGGCACATGTGAAATGACCTCTATTATTATGAAAAAAATCTTTGGGAAAACCATGATTTGTCAAATAGGCATAATTTGTAAATGCAGCATATTATTATGAAAAATGGCTTTTTGAAAAAGCACATTTAATAATGAAAAAATTGCTTTATTAACATACAGTCCCTGACAAAATTCTTGTCGCTTGTGTACAAATTGACCTAAAGTGCCGCTGAAATATATTTCTAATCAAGATTTTTTTACAAGAAATGGCTCATTTTAATCCCACCAGCTTTTGTGATAATGTTTCAGTGAAAAACTAAACTTTCAAAAAGTATTCTAATATTCACAGCTTGGTAAAGCCCATTGAGTCAATTTTTGCAAAGACATAAGTGTTGTCACCTTGTCATATGAGCTTCACCTGTGACTAATAATGGATCAATTAGGTCTCAAGTGTGTTTAAAAAGAACCCCAGTACGCTAGACCTGCACATCAACTGCAACTAGACCTCTGCAAACATGCCTAAGATTCACCCTGAGACTAAAGTTTTGATTATCAAGAGGCTGAAGACCAGATCCACTGCTGTGGATGTGGCAGACACCTTCAATGTGTCTCAGCGTCAAGTACAGAGGATAAAAAAAAGATTTGAAGAGACTGGAGACGTTTTTGACAAGCCCAGGTCAGGCAGACCCCGCAAGACAACTGCTCGAGAGGACCGTTTGTTGGCTCGAAAATCCAAGGCCAGCCCATTTTCCACTGCAGCAGAGCTCCATGAGACCTGGTCACCTGAAGTCCCTGTGTCAACCAGAACAGTTTGTCGGATTCTGTCTCGAAATGGCCTCCATGGTTGAATCAGTGCCCAGAAGCCAGCACTAAACAAACGACAATTGAAAAACCGTGTGGCATTCCCCAAGGCCCACAGCCTGCTAAAAGGATGGACGCTGGAAAAGTGGCAGAAGGTGGATTTTTCAGATGAATCTTCTGTTGAATTACACCACAGTCGCTGCAAATATTGCAGGAGACCTACTGGAGCCAGAATGGATCCGAGATTCACCCAGAAAACAGTGAAGTTTGGTGGCGGAAAAATCATGGTCTGGGGTTACATCCAGTATGGGGGTGTGCGAGAGATCTGCAGGGTGGAAGGCAACATCAATAGTCTAAAATACCAAGAAATCTTAGCTACCTCTTATTCTCAACAATAAAAGAGGCCAAATTCTGCAGCAGGACGGTGCTCCATCGCATACTTCCATCTCCACATCAAAGATCCTCAAGGCAAAGAGGATCAAGATGCTCCAGGATTGGCCAGCCCAGTCACCAGACATGAACATCATTGAGCATATGTGGGGTAGGATGAAAGAGGACGCATGGAAGACGAAACCAACGAATATTGATGAACTCTGGGAGGCATGCAAGACTGCTTTTTTAGCTATTCCTGACGACTTCATCAATAAATTGTATGAATCCTTGCCAAACCGCATGGATACAGTCCTTCAAGCTCATGGAAGTCATACAAGATATTAAATTTGGATCTCACAGCACCACAACTTAATTTGCTGACATATTTTTGTATTTGCTGTAAAATTGTTCAATTTCTGTATAGGCGACAAAACTTTTGTCTTGCCAAAATTTGACCTTTCCGTCTTGATTAAATGATAAATATTTTTTCTGTGAACATTATTTATTTCAGTGCATTAAGCATCATTAGGGAGGGTTTTAGCTTTTCATATGAGCAGGGGTGCACATAACTTTTTCAGTGAGTTACTCAGGTGAGTACCAGGAGATGGTGTTTGGTACTCACATATGTAGCGTTGAGTTAATAAGTGCAGTCTTCGTCACTGTCCTCCTCCGTGTCGCCACTACTGTCCTCTTCACTGTCGCCTGCTTCACTGTCCTCTGCTTCAGCTTCCTGCATGGTAGATGAAGATGCTGCAAATGCACCTCCCTGTCCTTGGTTGAGTCTCCGATTAGCTGTCTCCATCCACAGGTCAACAGCTGGCTTTGGGTCAAATGTCTCTGTGGTCTGCTTTGACAGGTGAATGTGCATCAGGGCTGAGAGACGAGCATGTGACAGACGAGATCGGTACTTGGTTTTTATTATGTTGAGATGTGAAAATCCTCTCTCACAAGCTGCACTGCTTAAAGGCAGTGTAAGAGACAGCTTAACCACCTTGTTGATGTTGGAGTAAGCATCTGGGTTACTTGTATTTACAATTTGGACCAAGTCATGCACAGAAGAGGCTCCCAGGCGTTTTCCTGCCTGCTTTAAGCGCATCCATTCTGTCACAGTGGTGTCTTTGTCAAGTTGCAAGGTGGCCTCATATTTCTTAAGAATGCTGCAAACTGTTGTGTTTCCAAAACTGTGGAGGTCTTGCATTTCCTGAGGCCATGTTGAAGGATCAAATACTAATAAATGATCACATGACTTGAGGGAGTCATATCTGATTTCAAACTCTTCAATTAACCCCCTGAGTAAGTTTATCTTGTCTCTGTCAGCATCAGCATTCGAAACAGTGTGTGCCCTGTGGCCTTCACCATCAAGCAGAAGTGTGAACTGTCCAATGGCCACCATTAGTTCATCCTTACATTCTCCAATGGTCAGCTTTTCCTTCTGAAACCTAGTGGATGTGGTCTTCAAAATGTTGCCAATGTCCAGCATGTTTGACAGAAAGCACTGAAAACGCTCTGTGCAGATATGCTGCAAGTCACTGTTATCACTCGTAGCCAGTTGCGTTTTAATAGCTGGCAATAGTCTTGATATTTTTAACAGTGTTTCATGCCTCCATGCAGACCATCTGATATTATGATACTTACCCGGTTTCACAAAGGAGATCCCGTTTTTTTCACAGAGCTTCTTCAGTGCAGCAGTTTTTTTTGCTCCACCTTTTTGTAAATAAAACTGCAGCAACTTGACCACAGAGTGATTAAATGTCTCGCAGTAAGGAACGTTGCGATCAGCTGATTTTGCGAAATTCTCCAGTGTGTGTGCGGTGCACAAAATGTGCACAAGGGAGTCTCCAACCGCAACGAGTTGCCGGAGTTTTGGAACAACGCCGTTGTACATACTGACGTTGACAGCAGCCCCGTCTGTGCACACAGCGACCAACTTTGTTGTCCAGTCATCTAAGCCTGTGTCCTGGAAAAGTCTCACAAGTCTGTCTGTTATGGCCTGCGCGGTTCTGTCAGCACCCAATTCAATCAGTCCAATAAAGTCCGAAGTAAACTCTCCGTTGCTTGACACAGACACAATGTAAACAATTTCCTGCTCAGTTTTTGTGATGTCCTCAGATCCATCAAAAAGCAGCCCCCAAAATTCAGCAGACTGTAACTTGACTCGCAACTCCCCGGTGATGGCGCGAGCGATACTCTGCATGATCCGTGTGCCCCCTTCACGTGAATGATATGCACCTCTGACATTTACTCCTAGCCGCTTCAGTAAAGGAATATCCTCAGAATATGAAGACATGGGACGTGCGTGTTTAGCTTTATGGAAGGCGAGGAGAAAAATATTAAAGAGAACTTGCCGCTGTTCTTCATTCAGCTTGTCTCGCCATTTGGCAAGTGGGCGACTAGACATTTCTTCTCGGCTAGCTTGTTTATTCGCAATGGCTTGCGCGACATTCGTGTGCTCCTTGCTCTTTTCATGTTTTTCAAATAAAGGATGATTGAAATTCTTTGAGCCCTTATAAAACGCACCTGTTTTGTCTGCTAGATGTGGATTTGAGCGGCAAATATGGCACCACATTTCAGTGCGCTCATCATTAACTTCAAGCCACTGCACATCTTGAAGCCACTTTTCCGAAAATAGTCTTTTCTTCGGCTCGGGCTCCAGTTGGCGTTTCTTTGAAGGTGGTGAAACGCCAAAAAAGCTGCTTAATGTCTGTTGCTTTTTGGACATCTCTGACTGTACGGTTTGTAAGATTAGATAAGAATCGGTTAAGTACACAAAGGCGCGTAGTAACACAAGTGGGCCTACGCATTTGTGATTTTTGTTGCGCATGCGTACCTGCGTACCAGTTATGTGCACCTGTGCATATGAGCTATTTCTAACAGCAATTAATTAATTAAAAGTCAGGTTAATATCAGGTATTTCTAGAAAATAGATAAGCGACAAGACTTTTGTCAGGGACTGTAGTGTGTGTGGAAGAGGTAATTGTAAAATATATTAAATAAATGTTTTTATGTAGTTTTACAAAATAAATAGATACATTTATTTATTTAATTAATAATTCATTGATCAAATTAGTTAATTATTAAGTTAATTAATTCATTATTTAATTCATTATTTCAGAATAAACTGGCACATTTAATTGTGGTTTTATTGAATTCATTATTGAATTATTTCATTTTGAGTAATTTGGTCCTCCATATATATTACGCTGCGCTTGCTTCTGCTTTTCAAAGGCACATGAGATATATATAAATTCTCTAATGTGGATAAAGACATATTTTAACAACATAAAATCATTACGAGAAAAGATGTTGTTATTACGACATAATATATAGCCTAGTGGAAAAAATTATGTTTGTGGCAGCAATGCGTCATAGTATTTAACAAATGATTCAACTAAAATCAATGGACTACAATTCAAATATTCTATATGTTAAAAACAAAACATTACTTGCATGTAGACCAAACGATGAGAATTGACCAGAAAATAAAATGTCAGTCGACTCCAACAGCATGAAGAGATTCTTTCCCGATCATAGTTTTGACACCGCAAGCGTGAGCGTCGCGTGAGCAGCGCGTATTTTTTTCGGCGCCCATGTTAATGAGTGCATTCACACCGGGAGCAGGAGCAGCACGTGAGCGTCAAGCAGGAGCGTCGCGTGAGCAGCAGTGAAGCGGGGGTTTCGGCTGCGAGCCTATTTTTGCTGCGCTGCTGACGCTCCTGACGCTCAATTAAAGTGAAAGCACACATTTAAAGGACAAAATAAATGTGATTTCACACAAAAAGTGCCTAAAATGCACACAGGAAGCACGTGTAGTGTATTTGAACAATAACTGGAGTATGTCAGAGAAGAAAACGAAGAATAAAAAATATCTGTGGAAGATTTTAGCAATTTAAACTTGTTTTGATTATTCAGTTTGGGTGAAAGTATGGTTATGATTATAAAAAAATAAAGAAAACTAGCCAGAAAATATAACAAACTTTCGTTTAGTTTAGTATTTAATATTCAGACAGGTAAAGGCTCTCGGTCTGCAGCTGCAGTCACGGTGTAAAGCGAAAGCACACTTTTGATGGACAAAATAAATATAATATCACAAAAGCACTCAAAATGCACACAAGAAGCATATGTGGTGTGTTTTAACAATAACTGGAGTATGTCATTAAAGAAAACGAAGAATAAAAATCATCTGTAGAAGATTATCCATTTAAACTTGTTTTAATTATTCAGTTTGGGTGAAAGTATTATAAAAAGTAAAGTAAACTAGCCAGAAAATATAATAATTGATTTTAGTTTAGTATTTAATACTCAGACAGGTATAGGCTCTATCATTGTGGGAGCCGCTGCTGTGACGCTGCACCAACGCTTCCAGTGTGAATACTCTCGCGCGTCTGCAGCTGCAGTCACGGTGTAGTTACGCTGAAGTGCTGCTCACGCGCTGCTCACGCTTGCGGTGTGAAACAGGCGTTAACCAGCCTATCAGAAGCAACATGCATGATGAAGGTTAATCGAAAGCTGCCGCTGATTGGCTACTGACTTAGTCACCACCTGCAACAATAATTTGATTGGTTTGACAGCAGTAGCCATGAGACAAAACCATGCACACTTTATATTTTTTATTGTATATAAAATAAGTGCATCTATCTTTTTTTTTTTTTTTTTTTACAATTTTGAAAAATAGTTAGAAAAAAGTATCTTTTAAAATCCAGAAAAATAAGACGTACATACATGCGTTCATACATTTGCACATAAGCAACATTATATGTTGATATATATGACTCCAACCAACAAGCAAGTAGTATCAGAATGTAACCTAGTATTTAAATACTGAATTTGAGTAAAATTCAAATTTTACATATTTGTTATATCACTTCTATAGTTACATCGAGATTACCACAATGATTACTCTGAATTTTAATATAATTTATTTTATTTAAATATTAATATAAACTAAAGCAAATGATGTCCCAAAATAGAAACTATCAGGAGAGCAGTGATGTGTGAACTGAATTTGGTGACCATACAGTATATTACAGTAAAGTTATTTAAAAAAATCCCATAATAATCAAGTTATTGAATGTTTTTTTATAATAAAAAAATCATAAAAAATATGCAAAAAGACATTTTCCCAGAATAAGTGTTGTAGTTTAACTATCAGGACAGCAGTGATGTGTGAACTGAATTTGGTGACCGTACAGTGTATTACAGTAAAGTTATTAAATATGTTTTATTATAAAAAAAATCATTAAAAAAATGCAGAGACATTTTCCCAGAATAAGTGTTGTAGTATAACTATCAGGACAGCAGTGATGTGAGAAATGAATTTGGTGACCATATAGTGTATTACAGTAAAGTTATTAAAAAAAAATTCCCATAATAATCAAGTTATTGAATGTTTTTATAATAAAAAAATCATAAAAAATATGCAAAAAGACATTTACCCAGAATAAGTGTTGTAGTTTAACTATCAGGACAGCAGTGATGTGTGAACTGAATTTGGTGACCGTACAGCGTATTACAGTAAAGTTGTTAAATATGTTTTATTATAAAAAATAATGCAAAAATACATTTTCACAGAATAAGTGTTGTAGTTTAACTATCAGGACAGTAGTTATGTATGAACTGAATTTGGTGACCATATAGTGTATTACAGTAAAGTTATTAAAAAAAATCCCATAATAATCAAGTTATTGAATGTTTTTAATAATAAAAAAAATCATAAAAAATATGAAAAAAGACATTTTCCCAGAATAAGTGTTGTAGTTTAACTATCAGGACAGCAGTGATGTGTGAACTGAATTTGGTGACCATGCAGTGTATTACAGTAAAGTTATTGACTGTTTTCGTAGTGACGCTTTTCGGGTTTTGCACTTTGCAGACGGTCCCTTCGAATCTGCCTGTCAGCCGTCTGCGTATAGAGATCAGTGTAATTCGTCCACTGCGGAGGAAAGCTTGTTTTGAGGAAAATAACGTTTTAGCTGCTGGTCCACCTGACTACGATTGAAAAGAGGTGATATTTATGCCATAACATCGTTTAGCGCACAAATTATTGATCCCGGAAATTCGAATCTTTGAATACTCAGCAATTCGACGGATTAGAGGTGCTATAGCAAATGGTTTCTTCTTCTCCCCGCTCCTCCTAATCACGTGACGTGATACGATTCCCCCGACCTTTGGTCACAGCCACAATGTCACTCTGTACGATATTGTATGCTTGCAAATGGTTAAACGTTGACTAGCCGTTCTAACATCCTCATTTTTATGCCTTAATAAAGCTTAAGAATGCGTAAATTCTGTGCCTTAAATTATTTGTGTTGGTCAGATCTTATCAAGTGCAATCATACCACCGGCAAAGCAATAATGAGATGTGTTCATATAAGAGTTGACAGAATAGCCTACTTTAAACTATTTCTATAAACTATCTGCCTGGGAGATATTCGGATGCAATTGGTTTATCCCGATGGATAATTTTAAGTAACTTCACTCCATCTTTATTACCCTAAAACAACATGAAGTCTGTTAACTACATCTAGACGGTAAACAGATTCTGCGTTTGTCTAAAACACTTTCGGCTATAGGCCTATAAAAAAGTAAACTATAACCTATTGAAATTAGTATAGGCACTTTGAATTATACAAATAATAAATGACAAAAGCTTTGTTAAAAACCTGTTTTTGTATTTTTGAATCAAAATGCACCAAAATGACCAGACGTTAAAGAGCAGTATTTCAACTTTGCTCATTAGATGGCGCTAACCCCACGGTGTGTAACTTTCTACAGGTTTAGAGAGATAGAAATTACTCGTAAGCCCTTCGTTCATTTTGAGAACACAAGTTGCTGGTAAACTGCATAAGAGACTGGCACAGACTAGAAGAAATGGTTGAATAAAGTCATTATTTTTGTTTGTTTTTGTGCACAAAAATTATGTAGCAATTTTGCAGGTCAGTGTGAGATAGGCTGCATTTGAGTATTGTGTCTTTGGATATAGTTTACAAAATAAATCAGTATGTTTTGAAATCTTAATTGTAATGCATTGTGTTGTGTTAAACTCCAATAATTATTTATTAATTGTAGTTTCATCAGCTTATCAAGTTATAGGCCACTCTGCATACATTCAATTTAACACCACAATTCTACCGTTCACCAAGGTCTAGGTTTACTTCAGGTTGCATGATACTGATTGTCTAAGAAAATGGATAAACATAGTACATTTCCATGCATGGACTGATAGAAAGAAACATATCTTCATTAATCACGTGGATGACCCCCAGACCCGGATAAGGTGTGAGATAATTCTGAGGTCAGCGTATCGAGGAAAACAAGGCGTTCCATCATTCAGGGTGCCTCTAATACAGGACCTGTAACAAAAAATAAAAAGCACACATACACAGACACACAACTAGCTCAAGGTTGGATTTGGTCGAGCTCTTGCTCTAAACAGGAAAGTTTCCCAATACATACTGATAACACGTTCCTCTCTTTCAGTGAGATATACAAAAAAAAAATCATAATTATTCTTTAGTCTCAATATAGAAAAGTAAATTCAATGCGTTAACACAACAGGCTTAAGAGACATCTTCTAGAAGGATATATATATATATATATATATATATATATATATATATATATATATATATATATATATATATATATAATGTGTGTGTGTGTGTGTGTGTGTGTGTGTGTGTGTGTGTGTGTGTGTGTGTGTGTGTGTGTGTGTGTGTGTGTGTGTGTTTTAACACAAGCCTTCTTTCAAAAACCTGTGGAGAGTGCATTCAATTAAACAGACTAAGTAAATCTCCTAAGCTTGAAAAAGCCATTCAAATCATTTGATATTTTGAAAGAAAAATATTGATTAACAACTCATTACACATCACTCAAAGCATATACATTTGAAGCGTCATTGGATTTTGGAATCCAACGGTTTTATAATTAATAAAACAAAATATTTAGTAGTGCTTCATTTGTAACTTAGTGCCCATTTACGTCAAAACTAGGCAGAGTTGTAATGTATGAACATCTGCTGCTTGGCGCCTCAGGTGTTCTGCCCTAAGATTTTTTTGCTGCACTGATCGCAGTGTTTCTCCAGAATGACGACGCAGATGTACTTCAAGAATTTTCGCCGTTCTGAAACTCTTCCCACATTGATCGCAAGAGTACGGCTTCTCTCCAGTGTGTATTCTCATGTGATCATCAAGGGTTCTTTTTTGAGTAAAATTTTTCCCACACTGATCACATGTGTACGCCTCCTCTCCCGTGTGGATCCTCTCGTGTGTTTTCTGGTTTTCTGATTGTCTAAATCTCTTGTCACAGTGTGAACACTTGTAAGGTTTTTCTCCGGTGTGGATCCTCTCATGTATTTTCAGATGTTCGGACCGTCTGAATCTCTTGTCACAGTGTGAACACTTCAAATGTTTTTCTCCAGTGTGAGTTCTCTGGTGCCGTTTTAATTTGTAAGCTGTAAAAAAGGTGTTTCCACAATCGAAGCAGAAATGATTCTTCACACCGCTGTGTCTTTTTTGGTGTTGTTTTAAACCATCCATTCGTGAAAAACTCTTTCCGCACAGAGAGCACATGTGAGGCTTCTCGTCTGTATGAACGATCAGGTGGTTCTTCAGGTATTCTGCCCCAGCAAACTTTTTACCGCACTGATCACATTTATACGGTCTTTCTCCAGAATGAGAACGCAGATGTAATTTAAGAGTGTTTACTTTTGCAAAACTCTTCCCACACTGATCACATGTGTGCGGTTTCTCTCCAGTGTGGATTTTAATGTGATTATTAAGGGTTGATTTTTGTCTGAAACTCTTCCCGCACTGATCACACGTGTGCGGCTTCTCTCCAGTGTGAATTCTCATGTGAAGTTTAACCCTTTGTTTGCAAGGGAAACTCTTTCCACACTCAGGGCAGGTGAAAGATTGTTTGGCTCTTGTTTTCAGTGAGCTACTCAAAGATGTCTCCAGTTTTGACATGATGATGTTTCGCCTCCACTTAATTAAATTGTTAACTCTCCTCTTTCTCTATCAGATCTAAAATGAAAGTTTAAAAGGTTTAATTTTCAGCAAAAAATAAATACAAATAAATAAATGTGAAGGAAAAGAACCTTGGTATCTTACATAAATTGGGTGCATTGATCTTCCAATTGTTCTGTTGTGGGAGGAGCTTCATTTAAAGTGAACTGCTGTGTGGCAGGAAGAGCAGACTTGCTGAAAAAATAAATAAATAAATAAGTTTATATGTTTTATACTGACACATTTAAGAATTAATGTCTATCAATCTCTCTCGCTCTCTCATATATATATATATATATATATATATATATATATATATATATATATATATATATATATAAATAATTTATGAATTAGGTCTTATTTAATTCTATAAACTATAATACTGATCTGCCAACATTGTCGCTATATGATAAATTAAAATAAGCTGATAACATCACTGTTTTCTCCAGAACGACTGTACAGCCAAATCTAATTTTGTCGCAATATTATCCTATTTGACACTGTGAAGCTGCTTTGACACAATTGTGATTGTAAAAGCGCTTTAATATATATATATATATATATATATATATATAGCAGCTGCTCGTCCATAGAGGGCGCTGACCTACCTGCCTGTTTTTATTTAAAGTATTATTGTTATTTATTTTTTAATAATCTCTCATTTTGAAACAATGCGTATTAATTATATGCTAATAATGGTTTTACTTTAGAATGTGTTTAGAACTCACTATGATATTTGCATTCACTTTCAACGCCGTTACGTTTATCGTGTTGCTGCAGTTGCCAATAGGCTGTCTTCAGGGCCTCCAGTTCGCTCAGCCCCGCAGTTATATATTTATATATATATTTTTATATATATATATATATATATATATATATATATATATATATATATATATATATATATATATAAAATAACTAATGCAAATTCACACATTATATGCATTTCCGTTTTGTGTCTACATTATGTGATGAAAATATTTTATAAAATGGCCTCTGTAGTGGTAAAAGGGTTATTTAACATGAAACTACAGAAAAATGCAGACTAAAGATGCTCAGGGGCCTATTGCACAAAACTAGGATAAGGGATTAAGCAAGGATATCTTGCCATCTGTATGCAAAATTTAGTACAGCGCGGCTGTCCTGTAAACGTACCCTGAAGGCACACTCAAAACAAGAACGATAACGATAACAAGAGATAACTGTATATTAAAAATTGAGCCAGGATCACCAAGATATCCTGACTTAATCCCTTATTCTAGTTTTGTGCAATTATACCCAGGTCAAAGCCCATGTAGGCTTACCCAAAAAAGGTGAGAAGTCATATGATAGATCATTATAAACCAATCGCCAGAACCAATCACAGTGAAGGAAACTTGAGTGACACTGATATTCACTCAAACTGCATTGTTTAAATGTACATGTTTCTTTCTGTTCGGGAGACTCATTTGGTTGTTGTGACCAGTGATCTCCCGGCCGTGAATAAAACTTAATTTCAGCAAAGAGTAACTTTGGAGGGGTCTCGGGTGTATATGCTGCGCAGCTGAAGAATAGAAGTACTAAAGATTCTATGCTCAAAAGATCACAGCAGAGACAGTGATAGTGTTAGAAGACTATATCCGTTTGCGGGAATCTGTGTCCTTGTGTGTTTTTTAGTTAACGTTACTGATAACAGCTTCTCGACAGGACGCCGTGACCTTACTTCGAGAAAGGAGATACCTCTAAATATTGAAATTGTGTTAGAAGTATTCTAGAAGGGAATAACCTCGAGATACTGTAGTATTATATTAACAACTGGGAGTTGTTTTGAATTGTCTGCGGTGAAGTCAGACATTCGTATTGAGAATTTCCAAACAATTGCTTTTTTTTTTTTTTATTCTGCCCCATATTATAATTAGGCACATATCTATATAGAAGTATAGAAAATAAAATGGCAAAACTAAAACAGACCTCTTTAAATAATGGTTAGAATAAAAACTAAAAGCATAAATATGGAAATAAATAAATTGTAACCAACAAAGAGCATGTCTGTGTAATTTCCCAAATTGAGTTTAAACTTGTCAGTATTTAAATGAGCAAATTAAATGATCTGTAGGTGACATTACACGTGATCGGAAGACATCAGGAAAAGAAATGAGGTGAAAAAAGGAAATATTGACATTTTGCATTTATTGCATTCAACTTTTTAAGTTCCCTCAACTAATCCACTTCAGTTAGAGTCAACATAAATACTTTTATTCATCTAATGAGTACCAGGTAGTCTTTTAAATTTAAAAAAGTCTTGTCAAGACAACCAA
The DNA here is from genome assembly GCF_024679245.1 of Pseudorasbora parva. NCBI lineage: Eukaryota > Metazoa > Chordata > Actinopteri > Cypriniformes > Gobionidae > Pseudorasbora > Pseudorasbora parva. Next base: position 13,755,779 of record NC_090185.1, on the reverse strand, counting down.
AGAATGTTTAGCATTGCAAGAAGCTACAATTCTTCTTTTTTCATCTTCATGTTTGATTTAGATTTTTTTAAGTTTACTAAATGACATGAACATCACTTGCCTCTTAAAACAAGAAGCACACAGTTTACCCATTGCACCCGGGCAAATCATTTGCAAAAGTTGAAATGAGAAGCAAATATAGCTCAACACATCAACACATCTCATGTAAACACAAATCTAAAATCAACAAATTGTCGATCCAGTAAAAAATATGAACTCTGAAACATATGTCAGCTAAATAACACCAGCAGCAGCATAAATCAAGCCGTTAATGTAAAGCAGTAATAAATAAAAAAATATATAATTGTAATTATACATTTTTTTCAAGCTGCAAAGCATGCTGGGAGTTGGCACAACATTGTTGAATGTAAAAATGTTTGTTAATTAATTCCATTTCTAAAGTTGGGACAACATTTGGACAAGTTTTGGACAAACTCTTGAGAATCTAAGCAAGGCCAACCACAACCAAAACATTTTTTGTTAAGCAACATTTTCTTCTAACAAATGTAATTATTTGGGATGATTAGGTTTATTATCTTGAGTGAACTAAACAAAAATGTAGCTAACAAAATGTATTTGTTGACCTTAGATTCGCAAGTATTTATCTAAAACTTGTCCAACTATCTAAAAATTCGTTATTAGACAACAATACAGAAAGGACCTTATAAAATGCTAATTAAACAAATTGTGTCTTTACGATCTTATAAATATACGAAGCACAGTGAATGAACAGCTCATCTTACCTCAGACAGAAGTCACAACACACTGATAGAGTGAGAGGCCGAGAGCATGAGGGCGCCAGTGGTGCACTTCTTTCTGTTCAATGGCGGATGGCAGGACAGCTATAGGTGCATTACCGCCACCAACTGGAACAATTCAAGAACACATTCATCTGTTAAGATTTCAGCTGAGGATGAATCAATGATTAAACAAACATCATTTAAAATGTTTTACCGCCTTCACTTATTACAAACCAGTCTGTCAATATTTCTGTCATCTGTTTATTTAAGGAAGTTCATCTAAACAGAGGTTTAGATTATATTTTATTGAAAATGTTTTGTCTGAAGTCATCATAGTGACCAGTGTTTGCTTAAGTTGGGCTCTTGGCCATTGATTTTTTTAATTTTAGTTTTTGTTGTTGTAAATGTGTGTATATAAGGGACATTTTTAGGGGAAAAAACTGATCTGATGTTAAGGCTGTCAATGGTGACTTAAACATCATGTAGTGGCCCGATTTGTTGAACTAATCTAGAGTTTAATCTTTGATTACTGGGATGTATTTTCTGGTGTACTTTAGAAGTGGGCTTTAAATCTTCCTCCCACACATGGATCCTCTCATGTCCTGAGTCACTGAATCTCTTGTCATAGTGTGAACACTTGATTAACCAATTGGCCTACTTATACTATGCCCTAAAAGTATGTTTTGTGTGTGTGTGTGTGTGTGTGTGTGTGTGTGTGTGTGTGTGTGTGTGTGTGTGTGTGTGTGTGTGTGTGTGTGCGTGAGAAGAAAAGGTACATACTTTTATGCAGCAAGAGTGGACAAGCTTTGGGCCATACAATCAAGTCATACAATTGTATCTTTAACAGTTGCTGTCTGTCACATCCTGACACACACCCTGTAACCGTAAAATGGCCTGTAAATCATCTTATCACAGTTAAAATCCTCCACATTTTCATGTGGGTCTGTCATGCAAAAAACTCTCCTCATAATGATGGATTGATGGAAGTTTTGTGATTTCTATGAGAAATGAGAGCTTGGATTACAGTCTCCAAATCTTTCAGATTTTTTGATTTCGCAGCTGATTTCAGATGAAAGAAACTGCCCTTTACCAACTGAGCTGAACAGTTTGGATTGGTGGTATGGTTCTGTTAGTACTCAACCAACTTAATGTATTTTAGATGTCAATATTTCATTTTTTCCCTGCCAGTTGCCAGCCACCACGTTTTTAACAATTTTCACAAAAATTGAATAGCCCTTTGTTTTATGAATATCTGAGCATGAAATGTATCAAAAGAGCTGACTCTTTTCTTTTAAACAAAAAAAAGTTTTATTCTAGCTTCATGCATTGCAGTCTCTTTTTTAAATCAACGCATGAATATGGATAAGTTTTATAAAAAAGCAACATGTTCATCAATTCAGAGTGATGATCAAACACAGATGGAGGAGATCAAAGTCCATCATCACTTCTAATGCTTGCACAGTCCTGCTTGTCCTGGGTCAACATTTCATTCAGTAACAGTTTTGATTTTAGACAGTTTTGATTTATATGATGTTTAATGTTGTTGATCAGGTTATTTTGCGTTATATCACTTGTTTTACTGCATCTTCCTCATGTGTGTTTTGATCAGGAGATTCAGTACTCATTCAGAAGATGTGTAATACCGTCCACTAGCGTCTGACAGTGAAAACACAGAAACCCAGAAAATTCTATTTTTGTTCCATTTTCTTTTTGAAAAAAGAAGAGGGCCTAAAATGGACCCTTGTGGGACACTGCATAATAAGCGGCCCGTTGAAGAAGAAAACTTCCTAGTGTTCACTGAGAAGGTTCTGACACTCTTTTTCAGTGATCATTTTCCAGGACATATTAAATTTTACTGTGACGGAATAAAGGATCAAGCCAAATATTTCTCTCCAAGTCTTTAAAAGGCGTACAGTTTATAAAACTATATAAAAAATAGCATGAGCTCTTAATCATACATTGTGCCTATGCAAGGTTATCATAGAATGAAAAGAAAATGTAATTGTAACTGCACATTTTTTTAAATGACATGGCTTTGCTAGATAAGACCCTATTCCTTGTCTGGGATCGTGCAGAGCCTCAGAAGCCCTTCCTTTGAAACTGCATTGATTTGGACCTTCAACCTGTTGGTTGCCATCAAAGTCCATTATGTGGAGAACAATCCTGGAATGTTTTCCTGAATTTTTTTTATTACTTTTTAACTGAAGAAAGAAAGACACACCTTGGATGAGATGGGGTGAGTAAAATATCAAGACATTTTTATTTCGAAGTGAACTAATCATTTAAGGCAAAGCAAGGCAAGTTTAATTATATAACAAATTTCATACACAATGGCAATTAAAAGTGTTTTACATAGAAAATGAAATTAAAACAGTGATAACATATGCATAAGAATACCATGTTTAAGAATTGAAAAATAAAAACAAGGATAATTAAAACAGTTGTTAAAATAGTGATAACATATGCATAAGAAATTAGAATAGCATGTTTAGGAATTAAAAAAATAAAATTAAACAGTTGTAAAGAGATTTAAAAAAATAAGATGAATAGATCCCTATCTACCTGATTGTCTAAATTCGGGTTACCCCTGTCTGAGATGGAAGCGATGGAACAGGTTCGCAATGTCTCCTGGACCTTTCAAGTCGGTCCAAGATGGGCTCCTGTAGGGGAAGTTACCTATGCCCCTCAGAGCCTCCCCTTTCTTGAGTCCTGTAAGTACTTCGATACAACAGCAAAACTACTAGAAAACCAAAACAAGACAAGTGAATAGTAATAAAACAAGAACAAATACACAAATTACAAGCATAGATGAATACTTTTAACTTTTGGTTGGAATACTTTAATACTTTTGGTTAAACTTAGCAATTACGGGAGTTTGCTAATCATGTGTGTGCCGGATTTGTCTGTACGTATCCCAGATCAACGGATCTGTTGCACCCACAGTGTGAACACTCGTAAGAGTTTTCTCCAGAGTAAAATATCTGGTGTAGCCTAAATATGGCAGCCATAACAAAAATTTTGCCACAATCAAAGCACATGATCTTTCACACTGGTGTGTTTTCTGGTGTATTTTAACAGAATCCAGTCATAAAAAGAACTCTTTCCATACAGAGAACACATACAAGGCTTCTCCTTTCATGCACTTCTGGGATTATCTTTTAGGATTTTTTTGGTGCATTAATCACAGTTCAATGGTCTTCTCCAGAATGAGAACCAGATGTAATTTTAGAGTTTCTGTACATCTGAAAGCCTTCCCGCACTGATCACGTGTATTCACAGGTGTTCATTACGGGCTCCTTTTTGTCTAAAACTTTTCCCACATTGATCACTTGTGTTGCTTCTCTTCAGTGTGGATGTATTTTCAGAGCTCCAGACTGATTGAATCTTCTGTCAGAGTGTGAACACTTGTAAGGTTTTTCTCCAGTGTGAATTTTCTGGTGCGGTTTCAATATGTCAGCTGAAATAAAGGTCTTCCCACAATCGAAGCACATGTGATTCTTCACAACATTGTGACCTTTATTGTGTAATTTTAAAACACTAAGCCATGAATAACTTTCCACACAAAGAACGCATGTGAGGCTTCTCCTTAAATTGTATGAACTTTCCGGTGGGCCTTCATGGAATTTGCCATAAGAAAAGTTTTACCAAATTTATCAGTTAAATAGTGATTGTGGTGTGACAGGCAGCGGGCCGGTGATTAATGTTCCCGAGTGCCAGCTGCGTGGCACACCGGTCTCGTCTCGCGGCCATGTGACGGGAGCATAAAAAGAGGAGCAAGGGCTGCGGAAGACGAGAGAGGACCAGGCCTGGACTTTATGTTATGTTTTGTTTATGTGTTTGTGGGCAGTCGTCCGTGAGGGGCTGCCCACGTTTTATTTTGTGTGTTTGTGGGCAGTCGTCCGTGAGGGGCTGCCCGCGGTTTTACTTTCGGTTTGTTTATTTCTTTTGAATAAATGTTGAACGTTCGCCGGTTCCCGCCTCCTTCCTTCCCTTCTACGAACTGTATTACAGTGATTTATTCAGAATGAAACACATATATAATTTTATATATGTTTGTACCATTCTGAAACTTCCCACACTTCTCCAGTGTGGATCCTCTCATGTTTTTTCAGATCTCCTGACCAAATGAATCTCTTTTCTGTGAGAACCCTTCTTAGGTTTTTCTCCAGTATGAGTTCTCTGGTGCACCTTCAGTTCAGAATGTGTGAAAAAGGTCTTCCCACAATCAAAGCACATGTGATTCTTCACACCGCTGTGCCTTTTCTGATGTGATTGTAAATGTTCCATCCGTGAAAAACTCTTTCCACACAGAGAACACATGTGAGGCTTCTCCTTTGTGTGAGTTTGCATGTGGGACTTCAAGGCATTTGCCTGAATAAACTTTTTACCGCATTGATCACAGTTAAACGGTCTTTCCCCAGAGTGAGAACGCAGATGCGTTTTAAGAGAGTGTACCACTCTGAAACTCTTCCCACACTGATCGCATGTGTGCGGCTTCTCTCCGGTGTGGATTGTCAGATGAGTAATAAGGCCAGTTTTTTGTTTAAAACATTTCCCACACTTATCACACGTAAAAGGCTTTTCTCCAGAGTGGATTTGCAGATGAATATTAAGGCCATTTTTTTGTGTAAAACTTTTCCCACATTGATCACATGTGTATGGCTTCTCTCCAGTGTGGATCCTCTCATGTTTTTTCAGATCTCCTGACCAAATGAATCTCTTTTCACAGTGAGAACACTTGTGAGGTTTTTCTCCAGTGTGAGTTCTCTGGTGCACCTTCAGTTCAAACTCCGTAACAAAGGTCTTCCCACAATCAAAGCACATGTGATTCTTCAGACCGCTGTGTCTTTTCTGATGTAATTGTAAATGTCCCATCCGTGAAAAACTCTTTCCACACAGAGAACACACGTGAGGCTTCTCCTTTGTATGAATTTTCGTGTGGATCAACAAGGTACTTGCCCGGAAAAAGTTTTTACCGCATTGATCACAGTTATACGGTCTTTCTCCAGAGTGACAACGCAGATGCGATTTAAGAGTTTCTACCTTTCTGAAACTCTTCCCACACTGATCGCATATGTGCGGCTTCTCTCCAGTGTGAATTCTCATGTGTTCAATAAGGAGTCCTTTTCTTGTGAAGCACTTTCCACACTGCTGACATATGTGCGGCTTCTCTCCAGTGTGGACTGTCATGTGAGAAGTAAGGAGTGCTTGGAATCTGAAACTCTTCCAGCACTGATCACATGTGTGTGGTTTCTCTCCAGTGTGGATTTTCATGTGATTATTAAGGGTTGATTTTTGTCTGAATCTCTTCCCACACTGATCACATGTGTGCGGCTTCTCTCCAGTATGGACTGTTATGTGTTTATTATATTGTGCTTTAAGTCTGAAACTCTTCCCACACTGATCACATGTATGCGGTTTCTCTCCAGTGTGGATTGTCATGTGAATTTTAAGGGTTTCTTTTAGTCCAAAACTCTTCCCACACTGATCACATGTGTGCGGCTTCTCTCCAGTGTGGACTATCATGTGAATTTTAAGGATCGATTTCTGTTTAAAACTCTTCCCACACTGATCACATGTATATGGCTTCTCTCCAGTGTGGACTATCATGGCTGGGGAACTCTTTCCACATTGAGGGGAAGTGGAAGATTGTTTGGCTCTTGTTTTCTTTGAGCAACTCAAAGATGTCTCCAGTTTTGACATGATGATGTTTCTCCTCCGCTTTCCCTTTCTCCTTCACCACATCTGAAAGTGAAGTTAAAAAGGGTTAAAAAATAAAATAAAAGTCATAAAAGTGAAGAGAAAAGACAAAAGATCCAATCGCAGGAAGTAGACAATTGCTATAATTTTTTTTTTGTTTGTTTTGATTAAATTTGATCACTTAATTATACAAAGAAATTATACCATGTAGTGTGGGTGCAGTGTGTTTTCTTATTCTGTTGATCTAGTCGACATAAACCCTGCCCTCAGAATAGTATGTCATAAAATCAAAAGGACAACTTAAGTTACAAACATAATTAAAGGAAGTGTATGTGAGATTGTGGCCAAAAGTGGTACTGCAGGTGTATCACTTCTCCCCCTCCTCCCTGACTCGAGGTTGCCAGATAGGCTGTAGGATCCAGCAGGAATTATTGTAGCTAAAGCTGTGGTAACTAGAGCAGATCTGGCAACACGGATGCCGAAACACTACAGACTTTGTGATTGGTCGATAGGTGGAGGGCGGAGCGTCAGGCCAAAACACAACATGTCAACATCAACATCAGCTGAGGGCTCCAACAACAACTTTTTATTGACAATATCCTGGCCGGACTACTGTTGACAGTGATATAAGTATTTGAAATTAACATGATTTCTTAATGGCTAGTGACATATCGGCCATTTTATGATTAATTGTAATATTTTTCTTACATACAGTTCCTTTAAACTACACCAGTTCTATCTTCACGCAGCATATATTCTCTCTGGCTCTTAAGGCATCTGATTTTACAACAGTTCCCACACAAGTGACTTATAGATTATCATGACAATCAATGACCTGAAGATAGTTAACTCCACACCAGCTACATAAATTCATAAACTAACCATTCAGAAATGTCTTGTTGCATTCTACATGTCACTTCTATTTGAGTCTCTCTATCATTGTCTGAATCCTGTCTGAAATTACTTTACCTGAAAATAAAAAGGCAGAACAATTTCTGAAATTTTTAATGCCTGTCAGCATGAGGTAATCAGAGCTGCTAACTCGAGCTCTTGATGCTCCGCCCTCTTTTGCAAAGGGGGCTGGAAGAAGCAGCTAATTTGCATTTAAAGGGATCTCTTGGTGTTGATTTGTATGGCTTTATATAACATAAATGATGTCTCTTACTGAAAGATCTAGTAGAAAATCCATGAAAGATCTACATTATTTTAAAAAGGCAGCGGCAAATAGCATTAGATGTGTAAACTCCACCTGTTTGGCCCAACGTAGGAATCCAACAGCTGGTCGAAGGAATACTGCGTGTTCGTCTTTTCGGGCGCTTCTATAAAGGACACTGTAATTTATTAAAGTGTGAAGATCCAATTTTAAATCTGACTCCATGTTTTAATTTAATCTGACTCTAATTGTATGTAGTTTCCTTGAGTTTGTTACGTTTATAAATTACGGCTGATCATATGATTAGTTGTGATTTAATTTAGATCTTTGATCTCTCTGAGTATCTCTACTTCTCACTATCTTCGTTCATCAAGGGACCCGATATCTCTTAGAGATATGTTTCGCGAATTACATTCTCAAACACAAACGAGCCCGTTCTGATATTAGTCAGAGGATTGCAGAGTGAATATTTTACCTTTAAGTGGTTGCGCCTGCTTACTCATCTTAAAGCGTAATGGGAATAATAATCACAGGAACTGCAACTTGCTAATACAGTGACAGTCAGAAATCAGATAATCGCTAATGTGGTGCTCCATGCTCCTGCCATTGCGTCCTGCTGTTTGATCTGTCCCGAGACAACGCTTGCGGAAATACCAGACTCCGATTGATCATACTAAAAGAAGCGGCCTTAGAATAATACAAGATTAATCAAAGTTAATGTTTATTTAGCCAGGCAAAATCATCAAAATATAGTCAAATTAAAAGACAATGATACACAACTGATCAGCATACAATGTTACTCAAGTATAAAATAGGATATACATAGTTTCAAAGAGTCATCATTTACCTGGCTTCTAGAAACACACGGGAACAGTGTGGGAAGTTCTGGATACAGATGCTTCCTTGAGCGGTTTGCTCCTTTCCCTTAAATACTCCCCCAGATCAAAGAACAATAAACATTTAGCACCCAAATATTTATGCAGATCTTGGTTCTTTTCTCAGACCCAAATGGTCCCACCTATCCTTGAGGCCTGACAGCAAATGTTTATCAAAAGATCTTTATGGGCATCTTCCCACACCAGAGGAACAAACCCGCTTGTCCTTCTTTTATGACCTGTTTTACTAGAGCTGGAATGTCACCAGTTCCCCTGATGTGAGAATGAAACCTGTTTACCAATCACACCAAAAGTCTTTGTATTGACCATACAGAAACAGCTTGTGGCAGTATCTGTGCTATTTGCATGTGACCCAGAGGGTGAGAGGGTCATATCTCGGCAGGGGTGAGGAAATAGGATTGGGCCAGGTGCAGTCTTGTTTACTCTTGCATTCAGATAGTGAAGTTTTATTGTCTTTATTGCAGCTTTAATCCCTTTAGTTTGTTCTCAGGTGAAATCCATTCTTACAGATGCAATTTACACCAAGTGTTAATAGCACCTAGATTATTTTTACATTCCGTGAAAATAGCATATTTTCCTAGCAAAAATTGATATTTACATTAAGTGAAAATAGTGATATATTCTGTTTACATCATGTAGAAGTAGCAGTTCTTTGTGTGCAATGTGTGTAAATAGTAATTAAATGCAATTTATACTTTATTTTAACAGATGCATACTACTTGCACCTCAGAATTGTTGTACATTAACAGGATACAATAATAACAGTGTAAATGATAAAAACATTTTTATATTATTAAATGGATGCCGCCTTTTTTGGACAATAAAAGCCCTCCCTACACCTATTCCTAACCCTACCCAAAAAATGCTTTCATTATTATTAAACATTTTGTTAGGAATTTTATTTCTACATTTAGAACATTTTCTTAATTGTTATTGAAAGTAAATGCCTTTCCGATGTGACTTGTGATGAGAAAAAGAGATAAGAGCGAGTTCTGCAAAAGGCGTATTAGATGGTCAATCGTGTGAAAACCAATAATCCGTAAGCCATAAAATTGACTGATTATGTCAATGAAGCCTCTAAAATACAAGCAGTGTTTTTAAATCTTTTTTGGTCCAACTAGGCATTGTTAGGCGGAGCTAGTGCAAATTAGCCTGACAAGCCAGACCCACATAAAATCCGAGGGGCGGGATAAACGGTTGTCTTTCAAACTCCCTCTGCACGCGATAGGATAGCGCTACACCAACCAGAGCAACGAAGGTGAAGTAGAGCTCACTGACTGATTAAACATTCGCCGTATCCGGTCGGCTAAACTCCGAACACATCTTCCCTTTTTAAGAATGACTTCAGTGCCGTTCTTTGTTCTTTTCTCAGAGAAAAGCTTAACTCCAAGTCTTCCAGAGTCACGGTCAAAGCTGATTCGAAAGACCGCCGTTCGCCAGTTTCTGTGTTTACTAGAAGCACACAAACGCAACTCGGCCGTCGTCATTATGGCCCCGCCCACCGACTCTATACACGATGTGATTGGCCCGACACTCGCGGGCAGATTAGATTTGCTGCCGCTAGGGTGCGTCTAGATTTCTAGGCTACTGAGTTTATCCAGTCTAGCAAAACAAGTGAAAAACGTTGATGTGAGATTAAAAAAAAAAAACACACACTATTTGCACTTGCTGTGAATAGACACACCATTTAAAAAATCCATGACATATAGGCAGCAGCATTTTTTTTTTTTTTGCATTCTATGTCAATGACGTAGAATGGTTGCACTTGGCAATCAATTGGTGCTGCCCGTAGTTATTTTTACGACAAATATTTTTTAGTTAAACTAAACCAATGAATTGCATTTCAAACACACATGTACACAAACTCTCTCTCTCTCTCTCACACACACACACACACAGCAACATTTCATGTACTCTCAACGGCTGACTTCAAACACTTTTTATTCACTCCTTCAAATAAATACTGTATAGTTGTCAGTACAAGCTTTTTTGCAATTTCCCGACCGTTATGTGTGCAGTTACTTTTCATACACGAGAAGTACATCCCTGAAACACACAATTTATTTTCACTAGGCGTTAGCTGCAGTATAAGCTGGCCTCGGCTGAGCACCAAGAAGTCAAGGTCTGTCGCTCGTCAAAAACATCAAGGCGTGAGAAACAAGAGATTCGTTTTATGGGAAAAACTGGTGTGAAGCGCTGGGAAACTGTCATGTTACTGGAAAGCTGGGGATTTTCCACAGATAAATATGATACGTGACAAAGTTTGTATATAATTGTGGAAAAACTATGAGGTGATGTAAGGCCGCCCAAATCGTCCCAATGGAGGCCAACGATCGGCGGGTGAAGGTTGCTGCGCGTTCGGTCTTTTCAGCGGGGAAAAGGGGATTTTATTCCAATTCCTCGTTATCTGACTCCATTTAATGATAATTTAGAATTTAGGTTAGAATGCCATTTGGTTATTTGGTCATTCATATTTAATAGTTTACATACACATTTAATTATTCCGTTTAACCCTTTGTTGAAATTATACCCAATTATACCCAAAATTATACCCAACCTGAATAATTCCAGAGCAAGTCAGAATCTATCAAAGTGTAACAATTTATTAACAATCAGGTAAATGTATAATGCCAATTACATAATCAATTCAAAGGTATACTTCACATCAAATACTCTGAAGTAAAGAATGAGATGTATACCTGACTTATCAAGGTTACATAATGCTGCATGGGTTAACACTTCCAGCATTACGGGCTGACCTGAGTACAGTATCGAGCCCTAAGCTCTTTGCAGCATTTCCTTAAATACCCAGAACCAGATACCTACCCAGAACCATTTGAAACTCTTTCAAATGGAAACACGAGTTCACAATAGGAATTTGCATTGATCAGGTCCTATAGACCTGATTAGAAGAGAGGCCAAATGGCTGAAAGCCACACCCACCATACACCAAGGAAAGATATCTTTAAACTCTTAAAACATTTATGATGTTCTAGTTTACTTCTGTGGAGTAGAGATATTTGTACCAGTCGCACTGAGACATTTCAAATGATATCAAACACATATAATACTGTATCGTGAGGATTGACATTGTAACAAAGAGATTTCTGGTGCATTTCAGGTGATCTCAAGTTTGGGGGAGCAGTAGTTTGGGGGAAGTTTCATGTGAAAGGAAAGGCATGTAAATTAGAGTCATTCATAGATGGTTCACTCAGTGTGATGTCGTCTCGGACAGAGACTCTAACCGTATCAATGAGTTCAGATGCTAATTTGCTTTGTTTCGTCAGAGCGATTAGACATTTCGGCATCTAGTAGCTTTTCCCAGCCTTACAGTGACTATCAAAAAAGATAAATAGAATGATGCCTATTGGATGAGAAAGAAAAACAAGTGGCAGTCGGCCACCATTACGAAGAAGGCTAGATAAGTTTATGAATAGAGCAACTGTGGCAAAGAATGTGGGGAGTAATGCACCTGCAATGAAATCATGAGTTAGAACTGCATGCTTTTTTGCTGAATGTTGGCATAGGCCCAAACTGATTTGCCAAAATCAAAATGTGAATGGTGGAAGGGATTTTTGCCGTTTGCGCGAGCCACTTGCTGTGAAGCGGGAGCGACCAGCTGGCACCGGCTTCAGCGAAGTCTTAAAGCCTTCCGCGATCGGTTATGTTCGCGAATCAAACAATGATTTGTTTTAAAGAAATTATTAATTCTCAATTGAGCGCATATGTACGGAAGCTTATTGCATTCACTTGAGAGAAAAAAAAATCTACTCTGTTTTTCTGAATTAACGAGTTAATTATCTCAGAATTAAGAGATAATTTTTAATGAATAAAACGTTTTTGCTCTGTTTTTCTGAATTAATGACTTAATTATCTAAGAATTATGAGATATTTTTTTCTTGAAAAAAAATATTTTGTTGTTTTCCTGAATTAATGAGATTTCTCAAAATCCTGCTTTAATCCTGTTTTAATTTACTTTGGGTTTGAAACGTTGCTGCTGTCTTTAGTAATATAAATCGTATTGTTTTTAGTGCGTCAATTTTGTGCAGACACCACAAGAATTTGCTGTGTTTCTCCAGGATCAGTTTAACATGGTATGCGAGCCCGATCTCATGAAAATGCGTAAAAATAGTACAAGTGTGCAATCTTGTGGAATGTATACGCCAAAATGAGTTTTCCATGTAGCCTACATTCCACAACGTATACATTCCACACAATTTCACACTCGTACCATTGATACGCATCATCTGATCATGTTAGGATGATGCATCTGAAATGCATTCATTCAGGCTGGCTACATGGGGACACAAGAGACAATCAGGCAATTGTTGAAAATGCAGGATCCCCATGGAGTGCAATAGCAATGTCAAGCAGATCAGAATGTTCTATTCAGTATTTCCCAATGTCTCAAACCCAAAGTAAAATAAAATTAGATTAAATTTGAATGGCGGGACATGTTTACTTCCATGCAATCTTCCATGAGAAAATATTCTCTCATAGTTCTGAGATAATGAAGTCATTAATTCAGAAAAATAGAGCAAACACTTTTTAATTCATGAAAAAAAATTCTCATAATTCTGAGATAATTAACTCGTTAATTCAGAAAAACAGAGTAGATTTTTTTTTCTCAAGAGAATGCAATAAACTTCCATACATATGCCTGAAAAAACGGGACAATTCCGTATTAGTTTACAGTAGGCTACGGTACCTATCTACCGTACAGTACCAATACCATTATAGTTCACTTTTCTAATAATTCACAGCCTCAGCAATATGTTTTGTATTTGCTGAAATAGAACATTACATTACGATTCATATTTTAATTTTAGGAATAAGGAAATAAGAGATTAATTCCCAATTAAACTGTAACATTCACTCCAAACATTAAAAACAATAATTAACATTAATTCCTCACATTGTTAACTGCTGCGTTAGCCACTAACAGCACACGTGTTGCTTTACTTTAAGAAAACAGTAGACTACAGAAAAATCAAAACATGTTACAACAAATTTCGCTTTATAATTCTATAAATTCAATAGCACAGAATGAGCAGCTCGCCTTACCTCAGAAGATCCCATAGGGAAGATCCGCGCTGTGAGAGTTTTCGGGGAGGGAGCAGATATCCATAAGGGAGGGTGAGGGCGCTTTTCAATCTTCTTCTTTTCTTTTTATTCATTGGCGTTTGGCAGAGCAGCTTTAGGTGCATTACCGCCACCAACAGGAACACATTTAATATACTTTTTTCGTGCCTGTTTAAACAGTTACCTCTCTAGGAGCATTTCAGTACAATAATATTCAGATTTTAGTTTTTCAAAGAAAGTGTTAGTTTTATCATATATTTTTAGGTATAGGTTTCAATCTCAGACAGGTTTGTGCTATAGTTGGTAATAGCCTACTTTAGAACACTGTTTTGTCCAACACATTCTGTGTTCTTTTGTCATAATAACTACATGAGAAAAACACTAGTAACATTCTTGCTAACTAACAAGACACTACGAAGACTACTAACAACTATAATTAACATGAATAATGCATAATGTAATGAATTCTAAGGGAAAGTAATGTAACCGACAAGTAATGACTGTAATGTAATGCAGAGGTGTGGACTCGAGTCATGTGACTTGGAATCGAGTCAGACTCGAGTCATGAATTTGATGACTTTGGACTCGACTCGACAAAATGTACAAAGACTTGCAACTCGACTTGGACTTTAACATCAATGACTTGTGACTTCACTTGGACTTGAGCCTTATGACTCGAGAAGACTTGCTACTTTTTGGCCATTTTTCTTTCACACAGCCGCGCTGCTCTCAGTGAAAAAAAGCTGCACCTGTATGCATGCAGAGAGCACGCGCGCTGCCAGCACGACATCCAATCACCGTAGTCCCACGTTGGTTTGATTCGACAGTATCCATAGCTACCAAGTCCGCGTATAACACGTGACTTTGGGCTTCTTTTTTTGGCAAGTCGCGGTAAAAAAATCTCGAGTTGCAGGTCGCGGTTTTTTGGGCTTATTTGAAAAAATGTGGTTGCTTGTTAGGAAAATTTGACAAGCAACTTCGTTTCTTTACATTTATGGTCACTGTTTTGTCCAAATACATTGACTGACACTGTCTCTCACAGCTAATAGACATAGTGCAACGACACAAGTGCTGTAGTCATTCGTCCTCATACATCCCGCCTCCTTCCCCTCTTTGAAGAAAAATCGCGTTCAACGTGCAGGCATGTGATGTGATGTTATAAATGTAATGATAGTTCATAGACGTAAATAGACGAATACATTTATTTTTTATTTTTTATTTTTTTTACAAACAATGCAACCAGCAGAGATATACAGAGATGGAGAGGAAACAGGGAGGTAAGCCACCTAATTTAATCTTAAAAATATGTTTTATAATGTAGGCTATTTATTATGACTATTATTATTTGGCTATTATAAAAATAAAAATAAATAATAAAAAAAAAGTATAGGCTACTAATAATAACAGTAGGTATGGTTCGAATGTATATTATTATAAACATGTCTCTATATTGCAGCGCTCTGTGTTTTCCTATGCACCAACTCCCAATCATAGACTGTAAAAAAGTGCATAATAATCCTAAATAGTAGCTATGTGACATTAGTAATTTTCAATACTATTTTGAGCAGATTGCACAGTGAGATGCAGGGCTTATCCTTTTTACGGTTTATAGTGTGCATGTTAACCAGTGCTCCTTATATGTGTGCAATAACTCCGACTGGAGTTACCATAATCCTTCAAGTCACTTTTTCTCTTTTTCCATCTCCAAACCTCTTCTGCTCACAGTCTTTATTGCAACTTGAAGAATTTTGTAAAATCCCATCTGTATTTGCTTTTTAAACTCCACGAGATTTCAATTTAATATGTTGCAGGCTCATTTATTGATACATTATTGATCATAAATTATACTGATATTAATAAATAATATAATAATATTGGGCTTGTTTTGGGCCCCCCACCCCTCTAGGTATTCTTCATACCTGAGAAGAATATGAAACAGATGTCAGAAAATCCCTTATAGCACACGTGTTGTATTTGAAACTACTCTTTACTCATATCAGTGTTGTTGTGTTAATATTCATTGTCTATTATACACTACGGTATACGATAATACATTATAGTTTCAGTGTATGCAATATTAAGAATATTTTCACTGCTTCAAAAGTCATAAGAAAGCCCTTTCCCTCCAGAAACTGAAGTCATATGCTTTATAGCAGTGGTTTTCAAAGTGGGGACAGGGGCCTCTGGGTGCCGCGAGGGGATGCTAGGGGGGCTATGGCAAGCTGGCATAAAAAGTATAGCAAAACAAAATAATTTAATAAATTAAATTATTAAAGTAAACCAAATTAAACCAAAAATAAGCTAAACAATATTCCCATAATGTTTCCATAATGCCCTAAGTTTAGGCTAAAAGGACCCATGTCTATTTGAAAGTTGAACTGTTTTGCCATATGAGGTCAACACAATACAGGACTGAAGCTGCTGTGCATTGTTCTAGTGTTTCTGTTTTTTTACTGTATTTGCTTAATGTCATTGTATAAAAAGAGGTTTAAATAAATATAAATCTTACAGACATACATGATTTGTATAATTTTTATTTCTGTGGTAAGATGACTTGAAGTGACTCGAAACTAAAATGGTAGGACTTGGACTCGACTTGAGACTTGTTGGCTTTGACTTCTGACTCGACTCGAGACTTGACTTATCTTTGACTCGACTTGACTCGGGACTCGAGGGCAAAGACTTGAGACTTACTTGTGACTTGCATAACAATGACTTTGTCCCACCTCTGATGTAATGTGTGTTATTGCATCCTTCTAAAGAAGGAATTAATTATTTGGATCAGTTCTAAAGTGAAAAACATACTGAAATCATTGCAAGCTTTTTAGGTTTTGGATTGAGTACTAATAGTGGGTTCATGATATTCACTTTAGAATACTGATCCAACTAGTAATTCCTATACTTGATTCATTATCAGACTACTTTATAAGAGCAACGAGGCTGTAAAATCGGAGATATTTGCTCAGCATGCTGACATGTAATCTCCTCAACAGCCTCTGCGTCTCATTTAGCCACACATAAGCAACAGACTTTTTGAAGATGTAAGAGCCAAAAGAGCCATTCTTTTTTTGAGTGTTTTTTTTTTCTTCAAAAAAAAGTTTAATTTATTCATATACTCCATTCATAAACTTATCAAGCCTTCTTCATAATGGTGGCCGACTGCCACTTCTTTCTCACCCAATAGGCATCATTCTATTTATCTTTCTTGATGGTCACCTCATAGTTTTTCCACAATTATATACAAACTTTGTCACATATCATATTTATCTGTGGAAAATCCCCAGCTTTCCAGTAACATGACAGTTTCCCAGCGCTTCACACCAGTTTTTCCCATACAACTAATGTAATATCTCTTGTTTCTCACGCCTTGATGTTTTTGACGAGCGACAGACCTTGACTTCTTGGTGCTCAGCCGAGGCCAGCTTATACTGCAGCTAACGCCTAGTGAGGCCTACTAAGGCCTAGTGAAAATGAATTTCTTCTACACGTTCTCTTACCTTAAGGAAACCTCTTCCTACTGAGTTCCTCCATAACATCCAAATTAAGTAATGCCCAGAAGACAACTGTAGGAAATTGTTCCTGTGTCTTTGTGTGTCTCAGTCTCTGCTCAGCAATCAGTTACAGCTTCAGGATCCTGGGAGAGTGCAGGTCAATGAACCACACGAGTAGAGTCAATATGGTTTATTCAGAATGCAGCTCTCGA
Source organism: Pseudorasbora parva (assembly GCF_024679245.1). Taxonomy (NCBI): domain Eukaryota; kingdom Metazoa; phylum Chordata; class Actinopteri; order Cypriniformes; family Gobionidae; genus Pseudorasbora; species Pseudorasbora parva. The sequence goes on along the minus strand of NC_090185.1, from coordinate 13,738,466 downwards.
AGTACAACAGGAAAACAGTGATATTTATACCATTAATCAACGCCCTAACAGTTGGACGCACCCCACATAGGAACAGAAAGATAACTCCATGTATGGCAACAATATGATAGAAATAAAATGGTTGAACGCCTTTAGCTGTCAAACACCAGGAACAGATTGCTCTGCAGTTAAATGATAACAGCTGGGTGGGTGTGCGCTTTGCATGAAAAGCTGAAAGCTTAACGTTTTGAAATTGGTTCATAGTGATGTGAGACAACAACGGAGAAGGAGATGATGACAACGATGTACAGAAAGAGGGACAAAGAAGGGAAAAGGGTAGAGGAATAGTCGAAAGGAGAAACACGAACAGCTAGCATGAAAAAATAACTTTTCAATGTCTCTTCTATGCCTGACATACAAAAAAAAAATCAAAAAAAGAGATCTCATGGCAAAATTTCTGGTATCCGGTCCTTTGGTTAATCATAACGGGACAAAGCCGTAATTATTAACAGAATGGAACTGAATACCTTGAATACCCTGGGGTACCTTGTGAGGAGGCACAGTGTAACATCACCATATGACAGCCTCAAATGTTATCTGATCTAATAAAAATAATATATATATATATATATATATATATATATATATATATATATATATATATATATATATATATATATATATATATATCCAAGACAAACTAAAATATTTGTCAATAGAATACAATTATTAACTTTTTAAAATAAAATGATTTTTAATCATGAAAAATATAATTTGTTTTGAGTTTGACAAAAAACACATTGCTTAATACAGCATATCTCAAAACATTATAATTATGTATTATTTCTGAACATTGACTCTCAAGTCTTTTTTAACCCTTTTCTCATGGTTTCTCAAAATAATTAATAAAAGTATCAAATAGTTTTAATAGGGGCTCATTGTTTTAAACCATGCGTGTTATAACTAACCCCTCGTTAGGTTGTCCCCCACGCTCCCCTATTTCATATAGCCCAGCCTTAGTCTTTGAGTAGCTCAACAAACACATGGACATCAAGCCATTGAATCTAAATTGTATTTTTATTTGTTTGTTCCCCAGGATTTGGTCCTAAATACATAAGGATATAAGATAATATTTTTATGTTGCACAACAGAGCATTCAAACATATAGTTAGTTATGAATAAACAACATTACCTGAATATTCTGGCAAGATAATTGGCACCAAAAGGGATGGCCTTGCAAATTTCCTCTCTTCTAAAGCCAGTTTGGCCTTCTTGAGGTCAATGAGCTGCTGCTGAAAGCTGATGTCCATCTCACTAGCATCTATAAGACATTTTCTGATTTATTTTATATGGCCCACCACCCATTTGAATAATTGTTGTCCTCTGCAGTGAGGCTTGCAAAGTCATGCCATTTTTTCCTGATCTCCTTCCCTAATCTTAAGGGATAGTTCAACCAAAAATTTAAATTATCCCATAATTTACTCACCATATCACTTATGAAAAAGCATAACTGGTGCAACAAAGATGGTGAACGTAGTGTAAGCATCTTGAACTGAGAGAGGCCTTATATTTTTTTTTCGTAAGATGAATACGGAAGGCGGTTCGCCTGAAGGTTTATAACGTTTTAAATATGGATATTTTTCTTACACAAATCCATTGATTCGCTTCAGAAGCCCTTTATTAACCCCCCAGAGGTGGATAACTTTTATAATGGATGGATGCATTTGTTTGGGCTTTAAATTTTGGGCTATAATAATAATGATTGGATTAGCGTTGAAATGTTTTTTTATTTTTATATAACTGATTCATTGTATTCATCTGAAATAAGAATGTCATATACACGGAGGATGGCTTGAGGGTGAGTAAATCATGTGATAATTTTCATTTTTGGTTAAATTCTTTAACGCACCTGGTTTTGTAGCAATATCCTCAGTTTTTACGATTGGAATCTGATCTAAAATTATTGGCTGGCCCACAACTGTTCAGGGCTAAGTTTTCAGACAATGATGGATCTTTGCATTTTCTATGAGATTCTTCTTACATCGTGTTATTTCACTTCCGTTTTACAAAAACTAATTTAACCAGATTTAATTTTAACAACCACACAGCTGTCCTTCAAGTGCTACTTAAGAGTCGCTTCTCATTTGCACATGTGCTGTGTTTACCAAGCTGGTAATCAAAAGATGGGGTTGCCAGGTTTTCACAATAAAATCCACTCAATTGCTTCTCATAACTAGCCCAATTGCATTTTGGTGGGTAAGTATCCTGTAAGTGGAGTCAGTTTAACCAACAGAGTTGAAAAACAACTAGAGGCAACAGTGAAAAAGTAGTCTTAAAAACACTTGCGCAGTTTATGGAAGTTAAGGACATTAAAGTAAACGATTACGTATAGCATTTATTTATAATCTGATCTGTTTGATCTTACCACAAAATCAAAAATTTAAACATATTTTATTGTACCAATGATTAATAACCCTATACTCTATATCTAAGTTAATGCAGAATGAGATCGCAAATATTTTTTATTTCACAATTCTCATTTTTCTCAGATCCATTTTTTTTGTACAGCTGTTCACATTGTTTTCTACACCAATCAGGAATAACATTATGACCACCTTCCAAATATTGTGTTGGTGCTGCCAAAACAGCACTGACCCATTGCGGCATGGACCCCACTAGACCCCTGAAGGTGTGTTGTGTTGTGGTATCTGGCACCAAGTTAGAAGCAGGTCCTTTAAGTACTGTAAGTTGTGAGGCAGGCCCATGGATCAGAATTGTTTGTTCAGCACATCCCACAGATGCTCGATTAGATTGAGATCTGGGGAATTTGGAGGCCAAGTCAACACCTCAAACTCGTTGTTGTGCTCCTCAAACTATTCCTGAACCATTTTTTGCTTTGTGGCAGTATGCATTATCCCGCTGAAAGAGAAAACAGCAACCAGGGAATACTGTTTCCATGAAAGGTTGTACATGGTCTGCAACAATGCTTAGGTAGGTGGTACGTGTTGAGCCCTTGTCAAACTCGCTCTAATCCTTACGCTTGCCCCACTTTTCCTGCTTCTAACTCATTAACTTTAAGAACAAAATGTTCACGTGCTGCCAAGCCAATGCAGGTAAGTAAATATTTTATTTATTTGTGAATTTAATTTAATTTAGTTACATTTATTTGTGGATTATAATTCAATTATTTGGAATCATGGAACAATTTTATCTCCATATAAGTTACTGTTATATTGTAAGACCAGATCTGCCCAAATCAAAATGAATTGAAATACAATATATATATATAATCGATGTTTCACTTGATCTTCGACCACGAGAACTTAAAGGTAGGGTAAGTGTTATTTCAAAACCGTTTTAGAAAAAGGACACGGGCCGAGTGGAATAACAAACTTGTAGCCAATCAGCAGGTAAGGGGCGTGTCTACTAATGATAAGAAGAGCGCTCGCTCTTGCTCTGTCTGTGCACGTCATTATTCAAAACACACGAGTCACACATGACGGACATTAGGCGAGAACTAGCCTGAAATATGCTGCTTGACTATGCTCGTGTGTCATGTTCGCTTGTTAGTCCATTTGCGATCGTATTGTGGCTCACTTCAGCGATGATAAAGGCCCGTGATGCTCCACACAGTATGGAGCATCTAAATCTCCTCACCGTGTGCTTCAAGCATCAGCTCACACAATGTCTCCGACAAATAAGATACTATACTCCTAATAGATCTTTGTTTACTCTTTTCATGATCTATATAACCCTTATCCGGTCATAATTGTAATATGTCGTTAACTGGACTGTCGTGCTTGTGTTCTATCGAGTTGTTCATGAGAACAGTTTGATCGCTATCTCTAATCTTGGCATAATTGTAATATGCCGTTAGTTGGACTGTCGGCTCGTGCTACAGAGTTGTTCATGAGAACAGTTTGTGATTTTGTGATCGCTATGACTCTAATCTTGTCATAATTGTAATATGTCATTAGCTGGACTGTGTGCTTATGTACTATCGAGTTGTTCATGAGAACGGTTTGTGTTTTGTGATCGCTATGACTCTAATCTGGTCATAACTGTAATGTCGTTAGATGGACTGCCGACTCGTGTACAATCGAGTTGTTCATGAGAACGGTTTGTGCGTGTTTTTGTGATTGCTGTAACTCTAATCTCGTCATAATTGTAATATGTTCGTTAGTTGGACTGTCTTGCTTGTGTACTATTGAGTTGTTCACAAGAACGGTTTGTGTTTTTGAGATAGAAGGGATGGCTTTTTCATTGAATATTCGACCTGGATTAGATACACAGAGATTCTGCCATAGCCGTTGATGCCTCTGGGTTACGTATGTGTGGGGCGGCGCTATCAAAATAGGGGCGAGACCCTTTTGGGGGTAGGGGCGTGTTTGTTTTGGTGATTTGAAATACCAACAACAGTTACCAGATAGCACTTACCCCACCTTTAATAAAACTAGACAAGACTAATAATTTAAAAGTCTGCAGCACATTTTACATACTCATCTAAACGTCGCTCACAGCAGCGTGGGCAGTGCCTCAATGTTCGCTAACAGTAAAGCACATCTGTTTTTAATATGACGCGATAGAGAACCTGATTGAGTAAAACTCTTCCCACATTGATCACATGTGTACGGCTTCTCTCCAGTATGGATCTTCTCATGTCTTTTCAGAGCTCCTGACTGCCTGAATCTTCTGTCACAGTGTGAACACTTGAAAGGTTTTTCTCCAGTGTGAATTCTCTGGTGCTGTTTCAATAGGGCATCTGTAATAAAGGTCTTCCCACAATCAAAGCACATATGATCCTTCAAACCGCTGTGTCTTTTCTGATGTATTTTTAAAGACCCAGACTGACTAAAGCTCTTTCCACACACAGAACACACGTGAGGCTTCTCCTTTGTGTGAACTTTCAGATGGACCTTCAGGGATGATGGTGAATAACATGATTTGCCACACTGATCACAGTTATACGGTCTTTCTCCAGAGTGAGAATGCAGATGTAATTTAAGAGTGTATGCGTGTGTGAAACTCTTCCCACACTGATTACATGTGTGCGGCTTCACTCCAGTGTGAATTCTCATGTGATCATTAAGGGTTCCTTTATCTTTAAAACTATTCCCACATTGATCACATGTATACGGCTTCTCTCCGGTGTGGACCCTCTCATGTGTTTTCATATTTCCCGACACACTGAATGTCTTGTCACAGTGTGAACACTTGTAAGGTTTTTCTCCAGTGTGAGTTCTCTGGTGCTGTTTCAATTGGGCAGCTGTAACAAAGGTCTTCCCACAATCAAAGCACACATTATCCTTCACGCCACTGTGTATTTTCTGGTGTATTCTAAAATAACTCAGCTGGGAAAAACTCTTTCCACACAAAGAACACTTGTGAGGCTTCCCCGTCAAATGAATTTTCTGGTGGTTCTTCAGGTATTCTGCCCTAAGAAAATTTTTACCACACTGATCACAGTTAAATGGTCTTTCTCTAGAGTGAGAGCACAGACATACTTTAATTTTCCCACATTGACTACATGGACGCGTCTTCTCTCCAGTGTGGATCAACTCATGTCTTTTCACATGTCCTGACCGCCTGAATCTCTTTTCACAGTGTGAACACTTGTAAGGTTTTTCTCCAGTGTGAATTATCTGGTGCCGTTTCAACACCTCAGCTGTGGCGAAATGATTCCCACACAGATCACATGTGAATGGCTTCTCTCCGGTATGAATTCTCATGTGACGTTTAAGACGTTGTTTGTATGGGAATCTTTTCCCACACTGAGGGCAGGATATAGGTTTGATGACTTTTCTCTGTGCACATTTACTTTCCGTCTGTGAGCAACTCAAAGATTTTTCTTCAGTTTTCACATGATGTTTCTCCTCAATTTCCGTCAGTTCTACGCCTCTTTCATTCTCTTCTATCGCATCTAAAATAAAAGAAATAGACAAAAAAAAATCAAAGACAGAAATGTGAAGGTGAAAGACATTTTCTATAATTGCTGTACAAAATCATAATTGGTCTGATGAGTTTTTAAAATAATTGAATAATGTGCACGCTGATCCTGTCAAAACCTAGCAATTACCCTGATTTTTAATTGCAAATTAGTGTCAAAATTAAATATATCTCATTAGCATACACATCACCTATTAATCATTAATGAATATATGCACAGAGAGGAATATCTAAAAAAAAATAAAAATAAAAAATAAAACATACCATATGTTGGAAAAACAAAAAAACCTTCACACCAAGAATTATTGTACATGTAGTCTAAATATAGAGTTTAAAAAAAAATTATATTTCTAAATGTAAAATAATAGCAGCAGCGTCCACACCACAACTATGATGATAACGAGTAACGACACAGGAAAAATATCTAAATGAAATGGCTTTCAGAATGAACTTTTTTTTGTTAATTTATTGTATGTTTCTATTTCTAGCTGCCCAGGGACTACGGGTGGAAAATAGCAATTTGCTAAAACCCGGTGCAATGCATCTCTCCTTGTTATAAACAAGGCTAATGTTTTTATTGTGCACTGTCCCAGTCTCAAATAAAAGTAATAATAATAATAACTTTTTCAGGTCATAAACGATTAAAACATTGACAACCTATCAGAATTCACCAGACTTTAAATAGCTCAAGAATTTAAATGGAAAGATAATGTAACTGCAGCCAACGCTTGTAATAAACATGATAATTTTATCTTGAATTGGTGTAAATTTGCTAATGTAATTATAGGAGCTATTCTGTCATTATTTATACAACCTCATACTTGCCAACATGTACAAATGTGTAATTATGTGAATAATTCAAGTCAGTTTCATTTTTTTAAGTCAATCCCTTTACTACATTTCATAACAGACATCCTACAACTCAGCGAGGTTATTCCCATTAATTTCCATATAAAAGTATATTTACATTTACTTAATTATGCAACTAACTTACAATCTGCTGTACTGCTTTAAGTTTTAAAACGTTGATGTTTCACGGCATCGTTAAAGAAGAGTCAAGAATAAACACCAACCTCTCTGTTCTTCAGGGTCTTCTTGCTTCACTCTGACAGGTTTTGAATCACTCCTGTTCTCACTGTAATCTTCAGTTAACTCCATCTTTACATATTGGTGTTCTGCCCGATGGTCTGAATGCATGGCTTTATTTGTAAATTGTGGTCGGTTATAAAAAAACTGATTCGTGATGCTTGCATATATTTTTGTTTTGAAGCAGCAGTTCGGAGCGCATCTCTTCTTCTGATGTTTTTTGGCGTTTTGGTAAATAAATGTAAAGATGCGCATTTCCGCCACCCACTGCCTGTAGTGTGAAGCGCACATAGTTTAACAACGCAATAGGTGAAAGAAAAAAGGAGAAAACAACCTAAGTAATTGTTTCTGCTATTGATAATTCCTCAAAAATATCAGGGAAACACTGCACGGGTGGCATGAGGCAGCAAAATTGCCAAATGACTTAATACAAAAAAATCTAGACTGCTTAACAGAGTGATTGCTATTAACCAGCATAACAAATGTTTCAGCAGAGAATCACCTACGGCATCTTTAGGCTGGACAATGGCACTATTTTCTTCTAGATCTGCTGTATATCTGAAACTTTGTTGCACTATTTTCATGTTTTCACTGTAAAGATGCTTTGAAACAATCTGTATTGTAAAAATAAATAAAGGTGACTTGACCCCACGATAAAAAGCTGTTGATAAAATGTCTAACAAGTTTAGCTAAGGAATACTTGGTGAACAAATATAACATTTAATAAAGTGAAAACAAATGAGATATTTCTGTCTTTATTGACTTAAATGGTGTTTAATTAGAAGCACCAAGATGCAAAGCTACATGATAGTTTCTCAACAGTCACACTTGGTAAATACATGTTCAATAAACTACTTATTTTCATTAAATAAAGGAAAAGAAAAAGAGTTTGCATGCATTATATGAACAAAAAGAAAGTACAAAAATCAATGTATAATGATTCAATTTATATCATAAAGCTGATGATATGTAGGAATAAAACATCTTATTGTACTTATCAGAGAAAGTTTGAGTAAATCTTAGGCCCCGTCCACACGGAGACACGTTTAGATATACGTATAAATGTTGTACCCTATCAGCGTTTCGTCCACACGGATCCGGCGTTTTGGAAGCATGAATCCGATATTTTCTGAACCCGGGTCCCAGATTGGCTAAATCTGAAAACGACAATCTTCCGTTTTCGTGTGTGTACAGCGAATCCGTATATTTTCTGAAACGTTGATGTCAAGCACGGTGAAAGTGTTAAGGGATACAACTACGGGCACTGGGCATGCGCACATCAATATCGCATCATTCAATTAACGTATCTACATTATTGAAAGGGTTGGGGTAGGTGTAATGTTAATAAAACACATCTGTTAAGTAGCAAATGTATTTATTGTTATTTAATCGTGAGATTTTGCCTCATCTCCTACCACTGCTATACCCCTTCTAAGCCACAACTCTTTTTCTCCATTTTTAGTGTATTTCTGTGGCAGAATTACAGCGCCACACACTGGCCTGGCATATATACTACATCATTTTGAGACAGTTTCGGTGATCTAGTGTGGACGCAGATATTTCTGGAAACGAGGGGGGAAAAGATCGGATTGGGAAAGCTTGGGCTTCATGTGGACGGGGTCTTAATCTCAAACTTGAAACCATTTGGTCTTAAAAAAATGAAATGTTTACTACGAAAATCTTTTTCGATCACTCGTTTCAACTAGTTAGTACAGGAATTTGTGGAAGAAGCCATTCTTATTGCCCGAGATTGTGTTACATTTGAACTTAAAAAAGTTCTGGATCTGAAAAGGAAATATGATTTCAGATATTATGACATGAAGGACAGTGAAATGGATTCTCTTCAGAGTGGATGCTCTTATGCGTTTTAATTTGTCCTAACGGACTGAATGGCAGTATGAACACTTGACAGGTTTTTCTCCAGTGTGAATTCTCTGGTGATGTTTGTCAGCTATATCAAATGTCTTTTTCGCACTTCCTTCACACTAGTATGCGTTTTCTGGTGTAATTTAAAAGCCCTCACTCGTGTTAAACTTTTTTCATATGCAGAACATGTGTAAGGACTCCCCTCTGTAAGAACATTCTTGGGCTTTGAGTCTCCAGAATGAGTACATGCATGTCATTTCAATGCTTCAACACTTCTGAAGTTCTTCCTACATTGATTGCATGCGTATCCGCATCCTCTCCGGTGTGGGTTATCATGTGATCAGTAAGGGTTACTTTTTGTGTGCAGCTTATTTTCAAATGCAGATTCAGTTCATCCTCTGTAGAATAGGCATTTCCACACACATAGCACACATGATTCTTCACTTCACTGTGTCTTTTTTCGTGAAATTTTAAAAGACTCAGCGAAGAATAACTCTTTCCACACAAAGAACACATGTGAGGTTTTACCTCTGAATGAACGTTCAGGTGCTTCTGAAGGGTATAAGCCCAAAGAAAGGTTTTACCACACTCATTACAGTTAAATGGTTTTTCTCCAGAACGACAACGCCGATGTTCTCTAAAAGATTTTACCAATCTGAAACTCTTCCCGCACTGATCACATGTGTGTGGTTTCTCTCCAGTGTGGATTGTTATGTGATTATTAAGGGATGATTTGTGTATGAAACTCTTCCCGCACTGATCACACGAGTGCGGTTTCTCTCCGGTGTGGATTTTCACGTGTCTCTTAAGCTGTCCTTTTTGTGTGAAACTCTTCCCGCACTGATCACACGCGTACGGCTTTTCTCCGGTGTGGATTTTCATGTGTTTCTTAAGCTGTTGTTTTAGTGGAAAACACATTAAGCACTGATCACATGTGTGCGGTTTCCCTTCAGTGTGGATTTTCATGTGATAATTAAGGGTTGGTTTGTGTGTGAAACTCCTCCCGCACTGATCGCATGAGTGCGCTTTCTCTGCGGTGTGGATTTTAAGGTGTCTCTTAAGCAGTCCTTCTTGTCTGAAACTCTTCCCGCACTGATCACATGTGTGCGGTTTCTCTCCGGTGTGGATTATAATGTGTCTCTTAAGCTGTTGTTTTAGTGGAAAACACTTCCCGCACTGATCACACGTGTGCGGTTTCTCTCCTGTGTGAATTGTCATGTGATTATTAAGGGTTGTTCTTTGTGCGAAACTCTTTCCGCACTGATCACACGCATATGGTTTCTCTCCGGTGTGGATTTTCTTGTGATTATTAAGGGTTCCTTTATCATTAAAACTCTTCCCACACTGATCACATGTGTATGGCTCCACTCCAGTGTGAATTCTCAAGTGACGTTTAAGACTTTGTTTGTATGGGAAGCTTTTTCCACACTGAGGGCAAGTGAAATTTTGGATGGCTATTCTCAGTACAAGTTTACTTTCTGTCTGTGAGCAGATGGATTGACAAGATTTTTCTTCAGTTTTGACATGATGTTTCTCCTCCACTTCACTCAGTTTTTCTTCCTTAATCTCGTCCATCGGGTCTAAAATTAAATTTAAAAAGGTTTTATTATTTTCAATAAACAATTTAAAAAGAAACGTGAAGGGATAGGACAACTTCTCTGCTACTAAAACCATTAGCTCTAAAAACATGGTCTCATTTGAAAGCAGACACTGCAGTTTATTAGCCTAGAAATAGACGCACCCTAGCGGCAGCAAATCTAATCTGCCCGCGAGTGTCATATAGCAACTCTCAATACCCTTCTGAGCTGTAATCGCCCAACTCTTGTCTGGCCAATCACATCGTGTATAGAGTCGGTGGGCGTGGCCATAATGACGATGGCCGAGTTGCGTTTGCGTGCTTCTAGTAAACACAGAAACTGGCGAACGGCGGTCTTTCGAATCAGCTTTGACCGTGACTCTGGAAGACTTGGAGTTAAGCTTTTCTCTGAGAGAAAAACAAAGAACGGCACTGAAGTCATTCTTAAAAAGGGAAGATGTGTTCGCAGTTTAGCCGACCGGATACGGTGAATGTTTAATCTATCAACGAGCTCTGCTTCACCTTCGTTGCTCTGGTTGGTGTAGCGCTATCCTATCGCGTGCAGAGGGAGTTTGAAAGACAACCGTTTATCCCGCCCCTCGGATTGAGCCCTGTCAATGGTGAGTTTCAAGACCAAACATCTTGATGTGGGTCTGGCTTGTCAGGCTAGCAATTACACTCTTTAAATTTAATGTTAAAGTGTTGCATTGCTCATGTTCTATTTTGTAATGTTAATATAAAACATACACTATCAGAATAAGAAGAATGCATTTTATGGGTGGAATGTTCCGTCCCTTATGAAAATGAACCATGGTTTATTTTTTACTACATGACTGTATTTGTAGATTTCCATGGTTACCGCTACAAGTAAACATTTGAACCATGTGTAATTGGCCAGCAGACCTCAGTGTATTGTGATGGCCATGTTTCATGTTGGTCAGGGTTGAAAACGTCTTAATTTTAGTAACACTATTGCAAAATTTCTTAACATAATATAAAGGAAATGTGAATAAACAGCTCTTAATCTTCCTCCTAAAAGCCCCTCTCACTGGATATTTGTTGAAAACATAAAATACAGGGAATAAATGCAACTTTGAAGCTCTATTTTGTATCTAGTTACATTATGTGTTACTGCAATTTCACAGCTCTTATGACTTTTCTATTCACAACCACTAAACAAAGAATCAAAAATAAACACCAACCTATTTGTTCTTCAGCATCTTCCAATTTGATCTTGCAGGATTCTGGATCACTCATGTTCTCACTATTCTTTCACAAACTTTTCTTCACTTGTAGACTGATGGGAATGTTCCAGCATTTATCGGTGAACTGCTGTGGGAGGAGCGTCACTGATGGTGGTTGGTGGAGCAGATCTGTAGAAAGCAGAAATAAAATGCATGTTGTCACTCATCCACACATTATAAGCATGTATATATCCATTTATCAAAATGTAAGGTTACTAAATTTGTTTTATTAAAAACACTATTTCTGTTTTGTCTCTGTATACTTTTAACATTCTTTAACATGGACCAATGGTGAAAGACTATATAATTGGTCTATAACAGTCTGTGATGAAACAAAAAATAGCCACTTATCCACTGTTGGGCCATTGCTAGCCTCAGACCACTCTGCATTTCCAACGTCGGGCTAAAAGCTAGTAAGAGCTTCACTAAACCCGCCCGCAACAAACCCAATCATTTCATCAACAAATGGAAGTTTTATCAGAAAACAAATCACAAAGAAATGACTGGAAACTACTGAGAACGCAAAACGAACATAATTAAAGCAACCTTTTGCTGGCATTTTTGTTACTTAAAGGTTTAAAACCCAAGCATCAATGTTTTACCACACTTATACAATAATAAGGGATACGTTGACCATAGTGGATTTATTTGTGTCAAGATTGCACATTAGTCCCACAGAAATATAGTGGTATTTACCAGTATTTCACATAAGAAAAAGGACACGCGTACTTATTCAGTCACTTCAGTTTCTGTTTATCTGTAGTCACACAGGACAGTATATTAACCTTTAGAAAGAATGATAATTTCTATTAACTTTCCACTAAAACTAGGACATGATGAGCTTTAACAAAACACTCTCTCCAGAGACAGTCCCAATACAGTTATATTATCCGTCAGAGAATCAGAGGAAGCTCCTGAGAAAAATTAAGTAGCTTTATTTGCACACATCATTTAATGTTTTCAACTTTAACCCCATATAAGCTTGTTCAGAGATTTTCAGGTGACAAACATAATGTTTTATCAAAATCAAAATGATGCCTCTCTCATTAAACTTCATTTAAATAAACACATTTTCTATTTCTTTGATCTCAGCCATTTGAAAAATGCCCATGTCAAATATCTATGGCCTCCCTTTATGTCTGTTTTGCAAATATTTAAGCAATGAGAGGTATTAAAAGAGCGTGTGATGGAACTCCATTGCCTCCTTATATTGTCAAACTTCATACTTCCGCCTATTAATGAAGTGCTAAGCAGTTTGGAGTGTCTCATTTATGTAATGGTAACTAACTGGTTCTTTAAATAAGTTCAAAGTTTTCTTTAATTATGAAACTCTTTTAAATATCACCAGATTTTCAGAATATTTAACTGAAAATAATACAAAAGCATGATTCAATTTAAAAGAACATTAAAAGGAACCATGGACACCAGATTTATTTATACAAAAAAAAAAAAAACTCTTATTAAAACCAAAATGATACGTCTCTCCCTGTGTATAAGCTGTTATGGGTAAAATAATGCCTCTGAGCATGGAGTAACGTTACGTTAAGCTATGTGGCACGTCCATTTAGTGAATTTGGATATCAAAATTATTTCCGAAATTCCCAGTGGTAAACACGACATTAGAGGGCGTTCATACGCAATGTATTTACTTGGTAAACACTATTTTGGATTAGATACTCATGTGAAACTGGATTTGTTTTGCTTTGTGGCAATGCGATCACAACGTTTTAAACCGTTAATTCAGTGAGCAGACGCCAGGAAAAAGCACAATGTACACATTTCATCATGTACCCGATGAAAACATGACAGTAATGACGCTTAAACTGTAAAGTGTATTTAATGGTAAACATACGAAACTGTAAACTGCTCAACTCACCTCAGAAGAGACTCGTCTCTGGGTTGCGTCCGAAATCGCGTACTTCCATACTATATAGTATGCGAAAAACAGTACGCGAGCAGAGTAGTATGTCCGAATTCATAGAATTCGAAAAACAGTATGCGAAAAGTACCCGGATGGCATACTACTTCCGGCGAGATTATGAAGTGCGCATACGATGGACACTTTACTATCCCATGATGCCACGGGAGAGAGGAGCTGGCGTTATATTTGAAAATGGCGGAAAACGGAGATGCAGCTGTTTTCAAGTGTAAGTACTTTAGAAACAACTTTTTGTTTATTTGTGGTTAAATTGTATTTGTTTAACATCATATAAGTAAACGACTGTCTTGTTAGAAGTTTATATGATGTAAAGTAAGGGTGTCCTTTTCCAGCCAATTCAGAAAAATTATAGTTTTATCATTATTAGTAGACTAATGTAAATCAGCTACCGATAGCACTGTTTTCACAAAACAAAGACGTTCGTTGTTTAGCAGTTTAATGAGATAATTACACAACTTCAGTAAATTAAAACGATGTATTTCTCCTTTACCAGTGTTGATATTATCAAAACTTTGTTGGTTACACAGCAAACTGCTGTTAACAAGTTTAAATTACCTCAGCTTGTCCATGTACCGTTAGCATTAATAGACTGACCATGGTTCATCACATGTTAATCTCTGTGTTGATTTTGCAGGGGCTGATGAACACCCACCCGTGTTTTAACCAAGAAGTGAGAGAAAGAAAAGATTCCTTCGGCTACTAGAAATAATTGCTAAACAATGATGTTAATAAAGAAATCAAATGATACAGTGTCTCTTTTCATTTGTTTGTAAATTCACCGTCATGCTGTTTAGCAAGTTATATTACAAAACACTTAATTCCTAGGGCTTTACAGTAGCTAGCTTGTCAGTGGTAAATTGCTAATATATGGCCTTGAGTATTTTTTTTAAAGCGTTCTGTATGTGTTGCTGGTTTTTGAAACAAGCTAATTGCGCGTTTATCTGACAAATATGCTGTCTAACTCTGAATACGAGTGCTGCACTGTAGAGAAAAACACACACTCCAGACACCATTAAAATGTATTTGCTTTATTTTTGTGTATAACTTTCAAATGGATACGTAGGATACAAAGCTTAAAATAAAATCACATAATTTTGCCGTACAGAGCGTAAAACACCACCAAAAGGAAAGGTATTAAAATGTTTTTTATTATAGTGTCATCACGAGGAAAGAAGTTTAACTTCAGCAGCTTCGGTAAGTAACTTTCACAGGTTTCAAAAAGATCTAAAAGGACTTTGATAACTAGTAATCTCATTTATAGGGCATCACTTTAAAATAGTTCAATAACGTTAAAGTTATATGTTTCTTTTAAAGCGTGTACAAGATGAAGACTTTACGATCTCGGTAATTTTTGGATTTACTCTTGAAGTAAATAGTTTGTAAAACATGAAGCTCAAATATGTGATATGTAACTATAATTTCAAATGTTTGGCACACAAATTCACACTCAGCCTTAGCCATTGGGCCAGTGGTTAGTGGGTGTCGCCTCTAGGGACCACTGTAGTTCCATTAATAGAGAGACGCACACACATTTGTTTCTGAGGTAATATTTAAAAGCTAAATACATTATAATACTTGCATTATTTGAGAAATACCGCACAAGCTCTGGACGTAGGCGTGACCTGCGAGGAGCTGACCGACGCCTCCTCTGGATTGTGAGCTCGAACGTAAAAAACGCAGATAAAAGCGAAGCAGATCTAAAAACATCGCTGGCGAATGTGTGCAGTCGGTGAAATGGGCTCTTTAAATCTCCGCGCTGTCATGACGGCGTCTATCACGTGACAATTCCATCATGGCGCATGTAGTACGTCCGACTCCATTCATACTACCCGTATTCATACTATATAGAACGTACTTTTTTAACGGTCGCGAAGTACGTTCTAATTCAAATGTAGTACCTACTCACATAGTACGCGATTTCGGACGCACCCCTGGTCTCGTCTTGGGCATGCGTCGATTACGTCATCATTACGAGACGAAAACATTTTCGAAAAAAAAACACAGTGCGAAAAAGGATAGAAAGGGAAGGATTAAAAAAAAAAAAAAAAAAACACGCTGCGTTTGAAATATTCCCTATGCCGTGTTCACTGTTCTCTACTCCATTAGCACGGGTGCCCTGTCCGGTCCAAACACTTGCCATCTTTGCCATTTTTTTTTTTTTTAATGCATTCAAAAATCGATGTCTTTGACCAAAGTTCCTTTTCTAATGTAGTGTTTTTTTCCTTTCCAAATAAAATTAAAATTGGCTTGGTTTATAGCTTTTATTACACTATTAGAAAATGAAATTGAGTAAGCAGGGTAGATAAATCTAGAAATTAGAATTTAGCACTTTGGGATTGTTTTTAACTATGAAAAGGGCTTTACAAATAAAATATATTATTATTATTATTATTATTAAATGCACTCCAATTTTGTGAGAAAAATTCAGCCAATAATAGAGACATCTCTTTGAGCCAACAAATTCAAATAAGTTTCGCACTTTTCTAAATTATTCCAAATGTTAAGATTATTAAGTGATGTGTTATTCTTTGTAATGTGAATCACTGAGTATTTAACAGTATCTTTTATAGGAATATTATAAAAAAAAATAAACAGAGAAGGAATATGAATTAGTAATAATTCACATTTTTTAATATTTAGTTTTAAGCCAGATGCCCTCCATCTTTGCAGTGCACTTGCCCAGTTACCTGACGTATTTCCTATATTTGGCCAAGTGTTCTAGTCGGCAAACTTTGGATTATCCGATTTAAAAAAAAAAAAATTGCTTTCTGCAATATGTGGGTAAAATGGCCATATGTGTTTTCCTATTCTATGCAACTAATTTGCATATGAATATTTTTGGAGCGTAATGAAAAAAGAAGTGTAATAATGGGAGTAATAGTTGCAACATTAATAATAACATTTTTTTAATAGGAATATTGATTTTCATTTCCCAATTCCCAAAATGCCTGATAAACATGCTTTAGGTCCTGGTGTCCTCTAGTGGTCATGATCTCAAGGGTTTGTAATAGAAAGTCATTTTCTATACGGGTTGATTTATAACAAACAATTTTTAAAAAATGTCAGATTTAAATGATAATTCCAAAATATATTTCCATAAGAGTGCTAAATTGTATCATTCAGTTGTTGTCCCGGTGAAACTTCAAGACTCTTTACAGGAAATCCAGACTTAATTACCGCAGCACCGACAGCCTGCACCGTGATAACAAGGCATGATGAATCCATTCTGTTTACGCCAAATTCTGACTTTACCATCTGAATGTCTCAACAGAAATCGAGATTCATCAGACCAGGCAACATTTTTGACAGTCTTCAACTGTCCAATTTTGGTGAGCTTGTGCAAATTGTAGCCTCTTTTTCCTATTTGTAGTGGAGATGAGTGGTACCCGGTGGGGTCTTCTGCTGTTCTAGTCCATCATGCCTTGTTACCACTGTTCAGGATGGTGGTGGTGGTGTAATGGTGTGGGGGATGTTTTCTTGGCACACTTTAGGGCCCTTAGTGCCAATTGGGCATCATTTAAATGCCACGACCTACCTGAGCATTGTTTCTGACCATGTCCATCCCTTTATGACCACCATCCTCTGATGGCTACTTCCAGCAGGATAATGCACCATGTCACAAAGATTGAATCATTTCAAATTGGTTTCTTGAACATGACTGAGTTGACTGTACTAAAATGGCTCCCACAGTCACCAGATCTCAACCCAATAGAGCATCTTTGGGATGTGGTGGAACGGGAGCTTTGTGCCCTGGATGTGCATCCCACAAATCTCCATCAACTGCAAGATGCTATCCTATCAATATGGGCCAACATTTCTGAAGAATACTTTCAGTACCTTGTTGACTCAATGCCACATAGAATTAAGGCAGTTCTGAAGGCAAAAGGGGATCAAACACTGTATTAGTAGGGTGTTGCTAATAATCCTTTAGGTGAGTGTATAAATGCACTTCTCACTAGACTCATTTTATTTGAAAAGAGACATGTCCATTGTATAGATATAGACTACATTAGCTGTTGTGCTTGGCGTATAAGGGCCTTCCCTAAGGGCACCAGTCCTGGAACAGGATTTCTACTGGCCCTCCCAACCACACACAAAAGCGACCTGTCACTCGTCATCCCAGAATGAGCAAAAATGCAATGAGCAGTACTGGAAACCCAGTTTACAGTGGAAACACATTTATGAATAATCTTTTTACAGCCTAAACGTGAACTCAAAATCAAATGTATATTAAAGAAAACCTCCTTTGAATGTTGTACTTAAGTCCAGATGAAATGTGACATGCAATTATTTTTTGCAGACCATTTTCCAGTTGTGTCTGTTAAAGGGTTAAATAACTATGAAGACAGACACATCATATTCCAAGATGACAATGTCAAGATTCATCAGCTCAAACTGTGAATGTTTGTGAGGGAACATGAAGGATCATTCTCACATGAATTGGAGACCAGAATCCAGGGGCTGTATTCACAAAACATCTTAAGGCTAAAAGTGACGCCAAACTTGCTGACTTAAAAGAAACTTGTAGACATAATGGGGCTGTCAGTCCTAATTTTAGGACTCCTAAATTGTTGCTCTATTGTATCTAATATTTAAAAAAAAAAGCGGTTGTTTTTATTATGAGCAGTGGTTATTCATACCTACAAAAGATTGAATAACGTAAAACAATAAACATATGACATGCTGTTCACAGCGACTGAGGGCTCCGAGCTCAGCCCAAACCCAGAGTTCTGCCCCACGTCACAGACCGCGAGTGAGGTCGAGCTGAACATACTAGTTTAGTGACAATTAGCCTACTTTTTAAAATCTTTACTTGAATATGGCTACATTCTTATTTTATTTTTTAATATAGCAACATGAAACAACATTTGTTCAACAAAATTTGAATTATATAAATACCACTGAAAGAGATCCCACCCCTATCAGCCAATCACGATGGTCATAGTAAGTGTGATGACATCATCCAAAGCAACAAAGGTCAACCCTGCCCTTACTCTCAGCTTAAGGCTTCTCTCTATTCCTTAGTAAAATTTGCTCTCAGCAGCTCTGTGAATAAATTAAGAGAGAACTGATAACTAAGAACTTCTGCGATTTAGGATAACTTGGTGGTAAGAATGTTTTGTGACTACAGTCCCAGGCCTTCAAGTCAGTGAAAGTCTTTGGGGTGTGCTAGAGGAGACTGAGTGCTGGACTCTTGCATTGTCAAGTCATGATCTGGACCAAAAATGTATGCACCATTTGATGAAAATAAGTGTGATGTTTTTCTATCAAGAGGTGCATACATTTGTGTTGACAATGCAAGAGTCCAGCACTCTGTAAAGGCTCCTCCAGCACAAGGAGGGTAGAAGAACTGTTCCCAAAAAAAAAAAAAAAAAAAAAAAAGTTTAAAAAAAAAAAACACAGAAGACAAATTAACTGATTTATTTGGTGACAGTAAGACCTTAAATATGACAAGCAAAAAAAAAAAAAAAAAAAATCCAGAGGACTCGCTGATTGTTAAATCAGCACTGTTAACTGCATTCACTGTCCGTCAGGACACTGGCCTTCATTCCAGCGGTTCTAGGCACATAGTCGTATTGAGGCAGTCACCACGAGGCTTCACTGCAGGGATATAGACACACAGCTTTAGTCAGTCTATAGCAGTATTCAATCTCAGATACAGAGCACTAAACATTTTGCTGATGGAGCAAATTGTATTTGAAGTATTCTAGAGGGTATGCAGCGATGCAGTTTTCCCACTGACACAAACCCCTCAGCTGGACTGAGTGGCAGAAGAGCTGCTGCATGAGTGGAGTTCATAGGGAAACCGCGAATAAAAATAAATCAGTTTAAACTTAAGGTTTGGCTCGATTTAACACGTTTTACAGCTTACCAAAGATCCATGGATACACATGCAGCCAGGAATCGTGTTTCCTGACGTTTATATGAGCCGGAATTGTTAATATTCACTGTCAGTTTCGAGAGTGAATACCGAATGCATATGCAGATTTGGGTCTATGTATTGAAATGTGACTACAATCACTAAAAGCCATCACACAGTCAATGAACGGGATCTCAGTTCCATTATATTAATCACTGACGCGAGAACA
This sequence comes from Pseudorasbora parva, assembly GCF_024679245.1. Classification (NCBI taxonomy): domain Eukaryota; kingdom Metazoa; phylum Chordata; class Actinopteri; order Cypriniformes; family Gobionidae; genus Pseudorasbora; species Pseudorasbora parva. The sequence goes on along the minus strand of NC_090185.1, from coordinate 13,718,741 downwards.
CAATGAATCTCTCATCTACATAATGTCTAGACTTTGTTAGAGGATTTTCGTATAGAATTCATCTCTGGACAAATACTTGAGCGCTGAGTGGAGTCTAACTTCGACACCTGTGGTAGGCCATTGCGTTTTAGAAATCAAACATGTCTGTGATTGGCTACATTATTCAACAAAGGGAAAAGGAATCATTTGACGAGCACAAAGACAGATATACAATGGATCTTTTGCCAACACTTTCGGTAATTATAATATCCTATTACAAAGGAGACAGATCCTAGACCAGCAGTTATGGGGAGCTTTTCCCTCTAAAAGCATTGAGTAGCAGAAGCGGCTGTGGTTTGAGTGAGAAAATGTACACGCTATTGTCAAGTCAGTCTCCCTCAGTTCGGAAGAGGCGCAGGATTGCCTCAGTCTTTTTGCCACTCAGTGGGGTAGAACCACAGTCACTCAGGCTGATGGTGAAGTCGCATGCATGCCATCTATTAATCCTTGTAAAGCCACGTGCTTGAAAGGCTCCACGTGCCAAATTCAGGTACTTTGATTAAGATAAATACGTGTGCGAGAATATAAATACCTTTCTCTGGAGCTGTACACTGAGGTCCACATCTACTGCTGCAGCATTTCTCATCGTTCGGACAGTCACTGTCATCGAAACACATCTCTGCACACACTCCTACTACTCCAATATTGTTTGGACACACTCCTGGCTTTGGTTTATCTGTCAAGTGTTTATAGAACAGCATATGACTAATATGAATGACTCAGCATTTAAAGGATGTGACCCGTGCTGGCAAAATGAGGCACATGCAGGGTTTCAAAAATGTGTTATTTTGTGTCTATTAAAAAAAAAAACTTCTAAATGTAGCAACCATACCTTAAAATCCCTGGTAATAACACCAAATTTAGTGTCAATCACAAACCAGCATATCCACCTGGCATGGTACAGTCTGACTTTTTGCAGGCATGGGCTATTATATTATAGGGGTTACTGACCCACGCATCAGTGTAACATACCTTCATATGGAGCTCTACATGCATGTCCACATCCATTGCTGCAGCATTTCTCATCATCCGGACAGTCGCTATCATAGGAACACAACTCCGCACACACTCCTTCTACTCCAAGGTCATCGTTTGGACACACTCCTGGCTTTGGTTTATCTGTCATGTGTTTGTAACAGCATATGGCAATGCCTCAGCATTTAAAACATACATGTGACCCATACTGGCAAAATGAGAGGAATGCTTTTTTGCAGTCTATTAAATACTTTTCCAAAATATAGCAACCACCCTGATAATAACACCAAATGTAGCACAAAGTCAAAACCAAATATTGAGTCAACTTTTTCTAGATATACAATTGTTTGATTAATGAAACGGCACCTATATATTAAGACCTACTGTACCGCACAGATCTAAAAATGTTAGAGTCTCTTCCACAGGTTCACCAAACATTAATTTAAGACATAAGATGACGTTTGCGTGAATACTCAAAGACAGATATTTGGAAGTACTGTAATAGAGACAGAGCAACATAATCTGAAAAATACACCCACAACTGCCTCCATTGACGTAGTATTGAGTGAAGCTGCCTCCTCCTCATTTCTGACTTACAGCAGCTTTTAGACATCGTTCTGTGTTTGTGACAGGGTGTACCACAAATAAGCTAAACTCAGAACCAAAAAAACCAAAAGAATTTTTTTTATAAACCGCTGACAGACACCAAAAAAAACACGTTTAAGGACACAAGTGGATACAAATTATTGAGACAAAGCACGACATGTTATATTACAATGAGAACGACACCCACTCGACGGGAACAAACAACAGGAAATATAAGACTGACATTTGGATATTTTACTTAAGCGACAGTGTTTACTGCACAGAAGTAATGTCAGATGCAAAAATGTACCCAGTCTTCCTGCTGAAGCTTCACATCTTATTGCCTAGATCCACTTTTCTCCTTTAAGGATGGCTAGTTCTGGTTTTTTTTAGCTTGTTTGCTGTACAGCTTGGTCACATTGTAAGTTTCAGACTTTGCCTTTGTTATAAGTCAGAAATGACAAGGAGGCCACTTGACACAATACAAAGTCAATGGAGCGTTGGATTGTTCCCCTCCACCAGTGTGGCCTAAACATGGTCTGTCTCTATTCTGTGTATGCGTGTATCGGGATCAAGGTCTGAAGCGCATGTCGGACCTGTCAGTCAGCGAGAGGAATTGTTTTTCAAGGACAAAGGAAAGGTACTCCACCCAGTAAACATATACAGAAGATCCTTAGACATTCAATTGCCATTTGGAGCATTAGGATTGCTAGACGAGGGCTTAATGAACTAATTTGTGTGAAAATCTCAAATCAAGACTAGACTGGATAAACCCAGCCCGATCAGCCAGCAATCGGATTTCACTCTGCAGCTCAGGTTGGAAACCTATAAATTTTGTGATTTTCCACCAGGCGCGCTAGATTCCGACTTTTTGCCAGCATGGGATATTCCATTCTACACTGCTCAAAAAGAGATTAAAGAAACACTTTTTAAAGAAGAGAATAGCATCAAGCCAGTTAAACTCCCAGGATATTGATCCGGTCGGTAAAGTAGCATAGGGGGTTGTTAATCAGTTTCACCTACTTTGTGTTGAAACTAACAACAAGCAGCTCACTAGATGGGCAACAATGAGACGACCCCCAAAACAGGAAATGTTTCTCGGACTGTCCAGGAGCTCAGGGATGCCCTAATCCAGGAGGTCTCATTTATAAGACTTTGCGTAGATTTCATTCTAAAAGTGCACATGTGTACAAAAATCTAGATTTTGCGTGCACAAAACCCTGATTTATAAAACAATGCGTATGCCAGAACCTGCGCAAAAATCCCTTTATAAAAAAAAAAAAAAAAAAAAAAAAAAAAAAAAAAAAAAAAAAACACAGTCAGCAGCAGATTGTGCATGTGGTTCTCCACCCTGTCTCCTCCCAGAAATCACCATATATGGAGCTTACAACGCCTAGTTCTACTATGCATATTCGGTAACACTATTTTAAGGTTGTTGTTAACTAGTTGCTTATTAGCATGCATATTAATAGGATATTAGTATTTAAAAAAGCACATTAATGCCTTAATCTGCATTCCTTAATCCTACCCAATACCTAAAAGCTACCTTACTAACTATTAATAAGCAGTAAATAAGGAATTTAGGGCAAAAGTCGTAGTTAATAGGGAATGTGTTCCCTATACTAAAGCGTTACCGCATTCTCCCATCCATGTGACACCATGTTTAACACTGTCAAAAGACATTGAAAAATATTAGATACAGACCATAAACGCCTTTTAAATGTGTGCCTTAGAATTACATTGCTGAAAATCATTCAATATCCTTTTTATGTTGTAGAACAATATCAAAATATCCATAAAAACAAAATTGTATTAAATACTTCTCAGGTATTTTGTTTTTAAATAAAGTGTGATTTTAATTTAAAATATTTTTTTAAATTTTAAACACTTCAAATCAAATAAAATCCATGCAGTTTTGCTGATAATGTCCCTGAATGAAAACTCGTTCTCTCCTTATTCTGCCATTGGCGTAATCCTCCAACAGTGCCATCATGCCGTCAAGCATACATACACGGGTCACCAGAGGATTTATACGTTTCTAACAAATAGACTGATCGTTAAAAATAAAATAATTTGTAGGGGAAAATTTAAAGGGGGGGTGAAAAACTCAGTTTCAGTCAGTGTCATGTCAATCTTGAGTACCTATAGAGTAGCATTGCATCCTGCATATCTCCGAAAAGTCTTTATTTTTTTAATAATTATATAAGAAAGATGCGCTGTTCCGAGTCTTTCCGAAAAAAGCCGAGCGGGTGGGGGCGTGTCGTGTGAGCGGAGCTAAATAATGACGTGTGCAGCAGCGCGCTGTGTGTTGAGTCGAGTCCGTCATCCCTAACAGCGGGAAAAAAAACTTTATTCAAAATAAAAATATGGCTTTTAATCAGATACAGCCATACATCTATGATCCGGAATCAGACCCAGAGGCTGCAGTTGAACAGGAGCAGCAGCAAAAACGACTAGAGCAGGACGTCTCTATGTGGTACAAGTTATACACTAACTATATAATATGCTTAGCGGCTTGTGTTATTTACATATTTATACTTGAATTATATCGTCGTATTTTTGTCTTTGAAGGTGTACATGTGGGAAGTGCAGTTGTGCACGTGTGTTTGTGTGTTTACGCGTGGTTTGTGTAGACAGTAAGCGGACTAAAAAAAACACAGACATTTGAAGCAGTCTTACTCACCGCCTGCGGTTCTAACGTTGGGACTGCTCCATCCTTCAGCATTAGGCGATTGGGAAAATGCGGCGTCGAGCTGGGCCTTGTTTATGAAACAGTCGGCACCGAAATGCAGCGAACAGATATAAACAGTCGCGCAACTCAGTTGCTGATCCGGAAAAGCAAATTACATCCACTGTTGCCTTAACGCGGGGTTTTGGAGAATCTGTGCAGGACTGTCTTGGTCTGGCAACCAAAAACGCACTTTTTTTGGTGACATTATGTGCTATGTGTAATTGTCACCTGTCCAGCATCCTACAAACCAGCGCTTTGATGGGCGTAGGCTGTTGCTTTCGCTCTCTCCCTCGCTCGCTCTCACGCGCTTCCGGTAGAATTGTCCGTAAGGCCCATACAAGGAAATTCCGCCCCCACCAACGTCAATGGGGACGCATGATCTCAAAAAACTTGCCGAAACTTATGACTAACCGGAAGTAGTATTTTTGACAAAGAAATACTCCCATCAAACGTCCACCTTAACTTTTGAAACTTTGTCCATGTTTAGTATGGGATTCCAAGTCTTTAACAGTGTAAAAAGATCAGTATGCATGAAACAGCATTTCACCCCCCCTTTAAGACGAAAGTGTTATAGTGAACATGCTTCTTCGTAGCGGTTTTGTAATGAACACCGTAATAGTTAGGACCGATGAGCGATTGTGCTTTATGACTGTATTTGCAGACTGACATTTTATGATATATGTACATTAAGGTATACATTTCTAATATAAAGGTATTTCGTGCTATTCTCCATCACGTCTCGTTGTGGACAATGTGACTAAGGCAGCGCTGATTATTATTATTTTATTAAATACATTTTGAGTTCCATTTGGATTTTGCTAGATGTATATAGCCTAAAACAATCGGCACAAATAACACTGTTGGATTTAATCTTCATGATAATGTGGTTATAACGTATAAAATGGAGTGAAAATTTAATGTCATTGTTATAATCGCTCACGTTTATTTTCTACAGTTCTAACTTTAGTTCACGAGCTCACCATCTGTGTCGCCAATTCCTTTTGTCTCCAGAATGTGCGTACGCACAGCTCAAAGTTTGCTTAAAGGGGCACACAGTCTCCCATCAAGTTTGTTTTTTATAGATCACAACCTTTGCGTGGGAACTGGTGTACGTACATTTCCAGCCCCGTTCTGTGCGTACGCACACTTTATGAGACCCCAGACCTGCGAGGAAATACCCCAGGTCACCATCCGTCGTCTCATTAATAGCGTGCCCGACGTTGTCAGGCATGTGTACAAGCATGTGGGGGCCATACAAACTACAGAGTACCATTTTGATTTGCTTCAATGAAATTTCAGCAAAATGGACTAGTCTGCTGCATATTTTTTCACTCTGATTATCAGGGTGTCTTTGAAATCAGTCCTCCTGTTCCTTTAATTTTCAGCAGTGTATTCAGAGGGGTTACCCTCTGACCCACGCATCAGTGTAACATACCTTCATATGGAGCGCTACATGCATGTCCACATCCTCTGCTGCAGCATTTCTCATCGTCCGGACAGTCGCTGTCATTGGAACACAACTCTTCACACACTACTCCAAGGTTGTTTTTTGGACACACGCCGTCCTTTGGTAACCCTGTCATGTGTTTGTATAATATATAGCAAAGAATGCTGAATGACTTTAAAAAACGGGGAAAATAAAAAGAAAGTTCAAATACCTTCACTTAGACGCATACACCGCATCCCACATTCATTACTGCAGCATGTCTCGTCATAAGAACAGTCACTGTTATCCACACACACCATGCCACACTCATCTGATCGGTTGTTGTTTGGACACACTCCTGGCTTTGGTTCCTCTGTCATGTGTTTGTATAACAATAGCAATGAACGCTGAATGACTCGCATTTAAAAAGATAAAAATAAAAAGTTGACCCACACACTAATATAAATACCTGTGTATGGAGGCAAACACAGCCGTCCACATTTATTACTGCAGCATTTCTCATCGTTCGGACAGTCAATGTCATCCAGACACAACATGCCACACACGTCTGGTCGGTCGTTGTTTGGACACACTCCTGGCTTTGTGTTCCCTGTTATGCATTATAATATATCATATCACTGAATGCTCAATAACTCACTACAGGGCCAAACGTTTAATCAATTAAACTGCACATGATTTGGCGGCCAAAAAAAAACAAATAAACAACAAAACACGCAGATTTACACCGAGCTTGTTAGTGAAGCACGGCTCTGTGATGAGTATTAAATGCTGCTAAATCTGAAAGACAGAGGTCGCTCACACAAACTCCAAATATGCCTCGCAGAAGTACGATAGCACTAGCACGTCATTCCAGGAAAACATCACACTAGCACCATAGCTGAATAAATATTTTCATAATAATAAGTACATTTACACTTCAATGCTAATCAAAATAGTAATCTATACAGTGACTAAAGGCTATGAAATGTGCCTTATTTGGTGTAGGAAGCCTCATCTAACAGAAGTAATATAAATGCCCATAGAAAATTGTGTTGTATGAATATCAGAGCATGCAATATATCAACCACACCCCTTGCACAGTTTATCCTGGGTCCACATTTCATTCAGTGACATTAGACAGTTTTGATCGATGATGTTTAATGTTGATGATCACGTTGTTTTTTGTTTTTTTGGTGGTCTTTGCCTGTTTTGATCAGGAGATTTAGTAGGCCTACTCATTCAGATGCGTAATAGCGCCCCCTAGTGTCTTACAGTGAAAACGCGGAAAATTAATTTAAAAAAAATTGGATACTGTTGTATGATTTAGCTACATCTCTAATAATAATGCCCAAGATGACAGATTTTTTCACTTAATCTTTTTGTAAAAAGGTTCATTTTTAAACACCATACAGTCAAATGTTTGTGTATTATTATTAACAACAACATTATTACAATTGGATTTCTTTAATAGTTAAAGGGGGGGTGAAATGCTGTTTCATGCATACTGATCTTTTTACACTGTTAAAGACTTGGAATCCCATACTAAACATAGACAAAGTTTCAAAAGTTAAGGTGGACGTTTGATGGGAGTATTTCTTTGTCAAAAATACTACTTCCGGTTAGTCATAAGTTTCGGCAAGTTTTTTGAGATCATGCGTTCCCATTGACGTTAGTGGGGGCGGAATTTCCTTGTATGGGCCTTACGGACAATTCTACCGGAAGCGCGTGAGAGAGAGCGAGGGAGAGAGCGAAAGCAACAGGCTACGCCCATCAAAGCGCTGGCTTGTAGGATGCTAAACAGGTGATATAACCATTAGCTACTGACTTACCCACTGATAGGCCGGCGGTCGATCTGTATTAGCACTTTCCTCACGCGACGGGCGAATCACTTTCCTCACAGAGCGACTCACTTTCCTCACGCGGCAGTAGTGATGTCCGGTTCGCGAACGAATCGTTCTTTTTAACCGGATCTTTATAGTGAACCGGTCGAACCAGTTCACCAAATCGAACTGAATCGTTCTAAACGGTTCGCGTCTCAAATCAGGGCTGATCCCACAAATACTGTAGATATTAACTTTCTGCCATCAGTGACAGTCTCTCAAACTAGAAATAAAACTAATATCTTGAAGTAGATGCTGTAACTCCAATCGTTAGCTGAAGTGAGACATGTTTTGCTGAGAGATCTGATGAACTCACGAGCAGCTGATACTGAGCATGCGCGTGTAACCGAACGTACCGGTTCGGTTGTCGGACCCTCGGATCAGCAGTACAGAATCAAAACCGTTTCTATCGGACACGTTCGATACTGAGAACCGATGAGCCGATGAGCTGCGCATGCGTGTTATTTGTTCAGAGGAACGAAATGCAGGTTAAGTGTATTTAAAACTAATCACGTTTGGAAACATTATAAAGCTGTCACTGTATTATTTTAAAGTTTTGGAAACAATAGATTGTAAAACGGTCAAATTAAACATTTATTTGTTTTATCAATAATGCATGATATTTTCAGGAACAGCTTTTATCTTATTTAATTTCTAAGTCGATAAAGATTTTAAAATAGATGTAATCAAAACAGTAGCCTATGATATAGACTATTCAGCAGCAGTTCGCAGCTCAGCACCCTGTCCTCAGCACACACACACACACACACACACACACTGATACAGCGGTTCTCGAGTCAGATCGACCGGTTGCAACGGATCACCGGTACAGAATCGAGAACCGTTTCTATAGGACACGTTCGATCTTTCGGACATGTTCGATTCTGAGAACCGGTGAGCTGAGATACTGAGCATGCGTGAGAGCGTCGTAACCGAACTGTTTCTCTCGAACTGGGACAGCTGATGCTGAAAATACATGAGCCCGGGTGAACTGAGGATTTGTGTAATGTCAATGTAAGTTTATTTAATCCGTGTAAAACATCAGTGTGTGCACGACAGTGACAGTGACAGTCTCTCTAGAAATAAAACTAATATCTTGAAGTAGATGTTGTAAATCGATTCAGTTCGATTTGGTGAACTGTATTGAGTGCTGTTGCTAAACATAAATGAAAAAATGTTTCCAAGATGATGATGATGTCAATTATAATTATTACTATACTAAGTTTTGATTACAAATACTTTATATGGATGTGTTTGAATGTATATTCATCCGCCGGGATGATAGAAATGACGTCATTACGTAAAGACGTAAAAGAACCGGTGATCCGGTTTTTTTAACCGGATCATTGAAACGAACTGTCCGAAAGAACCGGTTCGCGGGAAAGAACCGAACTTCCCATCACTACGCGGCAGGCGAATCACTTTCCTCACTGAGCGAATCACTTTCCTCACGCGGCGGGCGAATCACTTTCCTCACCGAGCGACTCACTTTCCTCACGCGGCGGGCGAATCACTTTCCTCACTGAGCGAATTACTTTCCTCACAGAGCGAATCCCTTTCCTCACAGAGCGACTCACTAGCTGTGTCCCAATTCAGGGGCTGCATCCTTTGAAGGATGCATCCTTCTAAGGATGCAGCCTACATGGCCTTCAAAGGAGGCTCCAAATGTAGCCTTCATTGGTAATTGATAATTGAGCCACAAGCTGTTCCCTATTACCACTGCTGCCACCTAGCAAACTGTAAGAGGAGAGCTGCCATCCTGACAACTATGGAGCCAGAATTGCTAGTTTTTATTTTTATTTTGTATGAGTTACTGGAGGAGATGGTGGGGTTTCAACCCCGGCGCCGCCGGGTCATTTATCTGAGACTTTGCCAAGATCATAGGCAGGTAAGTTGAACTGGTTTTCTGCATTCTTATTGACGGATTATACATTTTATTTGTAGCTAAGTATTTGGTTTCAACTAACTTGTATAATCTTATGACACATGAAGAAACAAAATACACATAAAGCAGTTTGAATGTTGATTTTTATGTTGCCAAGATGATATTTGATAGGCTATAGTTTATACTCTTGACCATGGTGAATGTATTTAGACAGGGTTTCAACCCAGTTTTTGTTTGTAGGCAATTGAACCATAAAAACAAGAAACAATAATTTTATTTTGTTAGTTTCATTTTAAAAACGAGGAGTGGTGAAGGAACTAAATTTGTTTAATATACTTTACATTTGTACATGTAGACCTACTTTAGTAAAAAGTAAAATGCAACATAAAACGTAGTGCAGCCATCATATTACTGCCAAACCATCACTGATTTCTCAATTTCTCTTTTTCTTCTTTCCCGTAATTAGACCAGACCCCTGTACTGCAGGATTAACCTGAATGTCCCACTGCTGGACAGATTTTTTAGTGATTCTGATACACGTCCTGATTTTCGGCTGAGCAGGGAGGCCCTGACAGTGCTGCTGGATTTGCTAAATGAACGTCGACATGGATGGGGTTCCACAATCGAGACCCTGGTGTTTCTTTTCTGGCTGGCATGTGGTACATCATACAGGGTGGTCTCCAGAGCATTTGACATGCCTCGTTCCACTGTCCACCGCATTGTCCACCGAGTTGCTGAGGAGGTGGTGGCCATTCGCCACCAAGTAATTCATCTCCCCAACACCCCAGAGAAGCTGGATGCAGTTTGCCGTGGGTTTGCAGGGCTGGCAAGGCACAGAGCTTTCCTTAAAGCTGCAGGAGCAATCGACGGCTGTCATGTCCGTATCAAGCCACCAAGCGGCCCTGATGGTCATTGCTACAGGAACAGGAAACTGTTTCCATCCATCATCCTGCAGGCAGTTTGTGACCATCAGGGCCGCTTCATTGACACGTACGTGGGCTGGCCCGGGTCAGTGCATGATGCACGAGTGCTCCGCCACAGCCCACTGTACAGGAGGTCAGTGTATCCTCCTCCAGGGCACTTCATCCTGGCAGACGGAGGGTACCCATGTCTCCAACACCCACTCCCCCTCATCACTCCCTACAGGAGGCCAGTACAAGGTGTGGGAGCCCAGCGCTTTAATCTTCATCATTCCAGGGCACGCTCCATTATAGAGCGTGCTTTTGGGATGATGAAGACCAGGTTTAGGGCCATCTTCTTGCATGCGCTGGAGGTGCACCACACCTTTGTACCTCACGTAAGTAAACTGAAAATACATTTTAAAAGTACTGAAAACAACTTCAATCTGTCTAAATATATATATCTTTCCATTTCAGGTCATAACAGCCTGTGCCATCCTCCATAACATCTGCCTTGAGGTTGGTGACATCATGGGCCCGGAGGATGAGCATGAGGATGATCAGGACGTGGCAGAGGATGAGGGGGGGCAGGATTTGGAGACAGTCAGTGGTGCTCCATGGAGAGACCAGCTGTCTGCAGCGGTGTCTGCCCTGGAGGAGGTACCCGCTGACCATGACTATTTGTAACAGGCAAGTAAGAGTTATAAAGCTACAATACCTAAGTGGAAAAATTGGTTTTGCATGTTTATAATATTTCATGGTTTGATTTGAGTATGCAAGTTCACTTATTTTATTCTTCCCTCTTTCTGAAAATAGTGACATGATAGCCGTTGATTGTGCCAGCCCTGCAAAGCCGTTGATGGACAATGCAGTGTACAGTGGAAATATGCACACAAACACTCTGGAGACCATCCCAGATGATGTCCCACCGGCAGAGACCTTACCAGGGTCTCTATTGTGGACCCCATCCCATCCAGCAGCACAATCAGGGTCTCCCTGCTCCGCTGAATGAGAGAGTGCACCCCCCCCATCTTTTATATATCATTATTATTAAGTTTTTCTGTTGTTGTCAATAGTTAAAAACAATAAAAAAATGTACAAATGGAAATTTGCATGCCTAGTGTTTATAAATTACTCAAAGTTTTCAGTTTCCATATTTGTTTATTTCCAAATACCAGCTTTTATATTTATAAATAAAAAAAAACTTTACAGAAATTGCTGCACTTCATTTACAACAAACTTAAATTCCAAATATAAATAAATATCACTTCAATTGCACTTACAAAATAAAATTTGAACAGAAATAACTGAAAACAAATATCCAAAAAGTACATAAATTATTTTTCAATAATTTTCTCAAGGAGAGAAAATAGTCTGTCCATCCTCTCCCTGCTCTCTTGTGCCCTCCTTGCCTCGGTTTCCCTTTGAACCATCATGTCCTCCCTCATTAGCTCAATGAGTTCATCCTCCCGGCCCCTTTTTCGGGCTGGGGCTGCGGCTGGGGCTGCGGCTGGGGCTGCGGCTGGGGCTGCGGCTGGGGCTGCGGCTGCGGCTGCGGCTGCGGCTGCGGCTGCGGCTGCGGCTGCGGCTGCGGCTGGGGCTGCGGCTGGGGCTGCGGCTGGGGCTGCGGCTGGGGCTGCGGCTGGGGCTGGGGCTGCGGCTGGGGCTGCTGAACTTGACCCTGGTTGGTCATCAGGGATGGAGGCAATTAGGACAGGGGGGTTGTTGGAAGGCCTCTGTCCCAATACCTCATCCATGTAGACAAACCACGGCCAAGTTGCAGCAGTGGATTTCCCGCTCACCCCCTCACCTGTCCCAGGACACTTGCAATCCTAAGGCAGAGCATAGACCATGTTTGTTGTTAACAACAACAACAACAACAACAACCACATTTCAGCAAACATGTCAACTGACTTGCTTACCTTGTATTTTTTTTTTAAATTGTCCCATTTTTTTTTGGCCTGCAAGGGACTGACCTTCCCCAACAGGTCCATTTTCTCCAGAATTCGCCTAAAACAAGAGAAAAGGGAAAGACTTGTGAAAATAAATAAATAAATACCAAGACAGGGTGCAAATTGGTGGTGGTTGAGGACGTTCCCCCCTTCTATATGTAAAGCGCTTTGGATGTCTAGAAAAGCGCTATATAAATGTAATGAATTACTAATTATTATTAATCTTACAATCATTAGTAAATTACACAGTTGTACATTTCTATAGAAAATACTCCACAAATTGTATGCCTGGATCCTCAAGTTTGCTAAAGACATTTGTAGACATATCTTCCATGACAGCACTTTAAAAAAAACAACAACAGCAAAGTGAAAGACTATTGTATTATGTAGTTGTTGTCTCATTGCCAAGGCCTTTCTGTGGCCTATATTTGTATAACAATATGCAGCTAAATTAAATATTACAAAAGGTTAATGCCTTACCGCCAAGTCACAAGGGCAGAGTTTTTGGCCCCAGTAAAAAGAGCATCATTTTCAGCCCTCAGTTTAATGAACTGAGCAGTCTGCTCCTTTGTCCCTGAAACAAAACAAAGTATTAGAACAAGTTTAGCCTCAGACCACCTGACAAAAGAAGCTGCGCAGGTGTAACATTTTATTTTTTAGTAACAGTTTTTTTTTTTTTTAACACCCCTGGATTTTAACACTTGTTTCACCAGCTATTTGAATAACATTATGTATTGCAGTCTGTTTTTCAGGTAATTTTATCTATCACATTTCAGCTTTATTTTTGCTTCATTTCTTCTGCATTTGTGCTGCTGTTTTATTTAGCTACTTGAATATACATTTGTACTTAAAATTCAAATTTATCTAACGAAATATTCTTCTTTAATCTTCATTTAGAATCAAAAACAACATTTTCACTGCGATGGAAAAAAACAACAACAACTTGCTCTCCCGCTTGCCACACACAAAGCAAGGCACGCACCTTTGGACGCGGTTTAGCGCATAATTTGTAGACATATCTGAGTTCGATTTGCCCTCGGTGCACCATTTATTTCATGTTGTTCAATTTTATTTAAATTGATTTTTTATGGTTATGCAATCATAAAATATGATCGACATATAAAGCTTAATTCCAATACATAAATAGAACCTTCGAATGTAAATATGACAAAAAGGAAGTACGAAAAATATTAGCTATATGGTCAGAATGACCGTTTTCTGTTAAACAGACAACAAGATATATGTTTAAAATTATTTTAAGCAACTTGCTAGGCTACTTAATTGAGTAACTTTTGCTTGTCTATAGGCCTAAATGCTTCCTAATGAAATAATTGTTTGATATTTGGAGAACAAAAAAAATAAAATAAAAATAAAAAAAAATAGCCTACTAAGAAAAGCATTTTGCTGATATTACATTTAGTATTTGATTAATTTAACTCAGCTGATTCGGTGCTTGGTCCATATTTATGCTTTTAACACTTGTTTTAGATAGCAATTTGAATTAATTAAAACACAATACTACTTACATTTATATGTGAATTCCTCAGCCACAGAACCACCTTTAGAACTCGCCATTTTCTTTTAATAAAACTTTTTCTTCATTAGGAATTTATGGCAGCTTGCATCCAATTAATACAAATAATTTTCGTCACCTGCGCGCTATGAATTGTGGGGTAGGGTAGGGTGCGAAGTGTCCATTGTTGTATCCTTCATTCGCCTGAGAAGTGAAGGGCGCATAAGGAGTCGCATTTTAATGACATTCCAAATTTGGGCAGCCTAGTCGTGCCAGGATGACGCAGTCGGTCTTCAAAGGGTGCAGCGTTTGAATTGGGACAGCCTTCGCAGCTCTGCTGTGACGCAATCGGCCTTCAAATGCGTCCTTTGAAGGCTGCAACGTTTGAATTGGGACAGTCTTCGTCGCTCCGCGGTGACGCAATCGGCCTTCAAATGCGGCCTTTGGAGGATGCAGCCCCTAAATTGGGACACAGCCACTTTCCTCACGCGGCGGGCGAATCACTTTCCTCACAGAGCGAATCACTTTCCTCACGCGGCGGGCGAATCACTTTCCTCACTGAGCGAATCACTTTCCTCACAGAGCGAATCACTTTGCTCACAGAGCGAATCACTTTGCTCACAGAGCGACTCACTTTCCTCACTGCAGCGCGCTGCTGCACACGTCATTATTTAGCTCCACTCACACGACACGCCCCCACCCGCTCGGCTTTTTTCGGAAAGACTCGGAACAGCGCATCTTTCTTATATAATTATAAAAAAAAAGACTTTTCGGAGATATGCAGGATGCAATGCTACTCTATAGGTACTCAAGATTGACATGACACTGACTGAAACTGAGTGTTTCACCCCCCCTTTAAATAAAGAACAAATAATTATTTAAAAAAAATTATGTGGTACCGAAATTGGTACAGAGTACCATAAAATTATTGATACCATTTGATACCGATTACTGGAATTTTGTCTGACATCCCTAGCTCTGAGAGTGGGTAAAGTCATATTTTGTATAGCTATTTACACATTTTCTTCCCGATGTATAACGAAGTACACGTTACCTGGGACTCGTTCGACTCTTCCGCTCCAGCACACAGAAGAACACAAAACAATCAACGAGCATAACAGTCGAGTTGCCATCTTCTCAATCAGCGATGTCACAACGAACTGCTGAGAAATGAGCTGAATTAGACGGTCAGGTTTTTTATTTAAAAGCGAAACCGTGTTTGAAAATTCCAAGAAAGTCTTGCCCAAATGAAACCCTGATGAAACTCACTTGGCCTGCAGCTTTAGTAGCCTAAACTTGAAGACCCTCTGCTGTTCAGGTGTGTTTGATTAGCGGGATTTTTGCACAGGTTACGCTCAAACCGCGCCCCGCAGCGTTGACTCATCAATGACTCGCTTTCATTGGTCAACTCTCTCACAGCGCTGACTCCTGATCGATGAAACACCTATGGATGAAACACAAAAGGGGTGCTCGCGCTTCTGTCCTAAAACAAAAGTAATTCGTTTATTTTATATTTATTCACATATTTGTATTTATGCTTTCAAAATCATAGCCTATTTATTTTGGACACTCATTAACAGAGCAACTGCACAGAAAATGCACTTCTTTTTGAAGTAGAGTTCATGCTTTTTAATTTTTTATAAGTGGTATTCTGTAATTTATTCAGTTGTATTGTGTAAAACGTTAAAAAACTGCGTAAGCTAAATAAAAATATTGCATTAAGCTATGTAAATAAAAAAATCGCCTTTTCTCTGCAGGTGCTACTAGTTAACGAAGAACTACACACGTACTGAATGAATCGGTTGAATGAATGATTCGCAGCATTTTTGTGTGTGTGTGTAAACTGTAAATGAGATGTTTTTATATACAGAGATGCAGATCGACCACCTAGTTTATTAATCTCTAATAGTCTAGATAAGAGCTTTGAGTGAACATGTCTGACGTTATAGTTCAGTGACGAGATTCTGATGCCATTTTACAAACACACTGGACAAATGACGGTCATTTCAGTGACATAGATTTATTAATTTTGCAGATATTTCTAAAATGTAATGAGTAATGCCAAATAATGCATTTAACACTAAATTACTGTTTAAAATGTGTTTCACTGCATACTATAAATCACAAATGTATTTGGCATGTTTTTTGAACATGTTTTGTTGTTTCCACGGTCACTTTGGAAACTTTTTATTTTTGTTGCTTTTATTAAAGCTGCTGAAATGGCATAATAAGAGTCCCAGGAACATACAAGACGCAGAGACAATATATCATTTAATACCAGAAATATGGTTTCGTATCTTATAGTACTAACACATTCGCATCCCATAACACTAAATTTGCACACTAAATCTTGATCTAGATCAAGTAATCAATAAAAAAAAATTCACATGACTAAATCTGCATTACCAGTGCTGTAAATGAGATCATATTTCACAATGTAGGCTGCTAGCTATGTAAAAACAAGAGTCAATGAGTCAAAGAGTCACTTTAAGTGTTTTACTTGAAGAGAAAGAAGAAAAAACCATAAACTAACAAACACCTCCTTTCATTTTCAGTTTCCTTTGAACATTCAGACCCCTAAAGGGAAATGGTGATGGAAAAAAAATATCAGATGGGAGGAAAATTCTATATTTGAATGCTTATCGCACAAATAATATTTGAGAGTGAATGTAAAGTTTCTTAAGAGAATGCAAAATCATTCAAATTCATTTTTCCTCCCATCTTATATATTTTTTCTCCCGTGTCTCTTTCGGGTTTCCGTAGCTCCTCGTGTGACCAACAACAGATACAAAAAAATCCACATAGAATAAGGGATGCAATTGTTAGCAACTATACTTTTGACTGGTTCATCTCTGATGATCGTGACAATACACAACATCTGTTTGGGGGATCATTTCACGGTGCCAAAATCTCTCTTTTTTACTTTCCTAGGCTAGTAGCCTTAACTCTTTGAAGCGTCAAAGTGTCAGTTGCATAGCTGTCAATGGAGGGACAGAAATTGCTCAGATTTCATTAAAAATATCTTCATTTGTGTTCAGAAGATGAACGAAGCTCATACGGGTGTGGAACAACATAATGTTAAGTAATTAAAGGGTTAGTTTACCCAAAAATGAAAATTAACCCATGATTCACCTCTAAGTCATCCTTTTTATAGAATTGCCTTTACAGGGACTTTAAGAATGTATATGACATTATTCTTTCAGACAAATAATCTTAACTTTATAAAGTTTTAAATATGGATATTTTTCTTACACAAATGCATTGATTCGCTTCAGAATGTCCTTTATTAACCCCACAGAGCTGTGTGGAGCAGTTATATGATGGACGGACAGATGAATTTTTACGGACTTCAAAAACAGAACAATCACTGCCATTATAAAGCTTGGATTAGCCAGGACTTGAATATAACTTTGATTTTATTCATCTAAAAGAAGAAGGGTCCTGATCACTCTGTCGGGGTTTATTCTGCGGTAACAACCGGCTGGGTGTACATTATCCCTTACTTATTCTTCCCTCTTTCTGAAAACATCTTAGCGACATTGGACAAGAAATGTTTTTGCACTGATTAAATGTTATGTTGTTTTAATTGTCTTATAAAGAGTTGTAACAAGTACTGTAAGTTGTATTCTGTTTCATTTGCAAATGAATAGGCCTACTTAAAACTAAAATGTATAAAATTAAACAATGCAAAGAAAGTATTTTTTGTTTCATTTACAAATTTTAAGTACAAATTATAAAGTATACTACTTTGATGATGTTTTTATTGCCTGATGTTTATGCATACACTTGGATATGCTGTCGGACTAAATATAAAATATTTTAAACTGTTCTGAAGATGAACGGAGGTCTTACGGGTGTGGAATGACATTAGGGTGAGAAGTTAATGACACATTTCATTATTGGGTGAACTAACCCTTTAAAGGGGGGGTGAAACACTCAGTTTCAGTCAGTGTCATGTCAATCTTGAGTACCTATAGAGTAGCATTGCATCCTGCATCTCTCCGAAAAGTCTTTATTTTTTTTATAATTATATAAGAAAGATGCGCTGTTCCGAGTCTTTCCGAAAAAAGCCGAGCGGGTGGGGGCGTATCGTGTGAGCGGAGCTAAATAATGACGTGTGCTCGCTGCTGCTATTGTGTTGAGTCGAGTGCGTCTGCTGTTGAGTAACGTTCTAAAAACGTTACCTATAAAACGTTTTTCTTACATTGTTAGTGGAACGTTTTAAAAACGTTACTACATTTAAAAAAGTATTAGTCGTTACAAATTAGTCATACAGCTTTTTTCTCAAACTTCAGATACATAATTTGTATATCCAGAGACAACTTAATGACACTTAAATGCTATTTTCGAGTATATATTTATTTTTTTACAATCAGAAGAAAAATCTAGTAAACTAATTATGTATTAAATATAAATGTAATATAAATATAAAAGTCAATTATAAAAGTGGTTTTAGCTTTTTTTAAGAAAGTATAAGATGTCAATAAACAAAAGCAAGTACATTAAAGGAGAAAACTGGAATATTTTATTTGATCATACTCCACACCCTTATAAGAACGTTATTTAACGTTCTTAGAACCTAATGAGAACGTTAATACAACGTTCCACAAACTGGACATTTCAACGTTCCTAGAACGTTCAAAAACGTTTTTAGAACTTAATGGGAACGTTAGGGAAACGTTCTTATAACCTAAAATTGTTAGCTGGGAAGCAGTGCATGCCGGTTAGAAATTTTGTCCGACTTGAGACAGCGCCGACGGCACGTGACTGTGACGTATGTCAACAAAGTACCGCGAGAGCGATTCGAGAGCAGGCGGCTGATGCAGCCGCTGCAGATTCTCAAGGGTGGCTGCAGGAGGCTGCACAAGCTCTGATGACGACACAGCTGATCCACGATTGGCCGATTCGCCGTTTGACAGCGATCACGTGCGTTTCGTGTTTATTCTAAAAACTTGTCACGCTAATGCTCACAAATAATTTATTTATAAC
Source organism: Pseudorasbora parva (assembly GCF_024679245.1). Classification (NCBI taxonomy): domain Eukaryota; kingdom Metazoa; phylum Chordata; class Actinopteri; order Cypriniformes; family Gobionidae; genus Pseudorasbora; species Pseudorasbora parva. Next base: position 13,699,867 of record NC_090185.1, on the reverse strand, counting down.
AGTAAAACCTCTTTTCATGTAGCCGCGATGTTATATCATCATGTTTATCAAACTAAAACTGATAAAAACCGTTGACAACACTTCATTGATAGTGTATGTTTATATGTTGAACATTAATCTTGTCCAAATAGACGCTTTATTAAACAGTACATAAAGTATTGAATGAAAATGTCATTTGAAACATCTGTGTATTTGAGAAATATTGCATTTATTTAACTTCAGCTGTGATAAAGTTTGCAAACGCAGTGCAAGCGTCACCACGGGAAGCAGAAAGTGTCCGACTTCACGTCTCCGTTTGCAGCTCCTCCCCGCCTGCACTCGGCTACTCTCGCCGATCGCATCCATCCAGCCGCAGCCGATGTCGAACACACCTATTGTGTTTGAGTCGAGTGCGTCGTAAAGCTGTCATCCCTAACAGCGGGAAAAAAACTTTATTCAAAATAAAAATATGGCTTTTAATCAGATACAGCCATACATCCGGAATCAGACCCAGAGGCTGCAGTTGAACAGGAGCAGCAGCAAAAACGACTAGAGCAGGACGTCTCTATGTGGTACAAGTTATACACTAACTATATAATATGCTTAGCGGCTTGTGTTATTTACATATTTATACTTGAATTATATCGTCGTATTTTTGTCTTTGAAGGTGTACATGTGGGAAGTGCAGTTGTGCACGTGTGTTTACGAGTGGTTTGTGTGTAGACAGTAAGCGGACTGGTTTTGCACCAGGCTAGTTAGTGTTTACATAGAAAGACACGGAATAGTAGCGCATTTGAATGAAGAAGCGCGCTTATTTAGTTCAACATATTTCCCCACTCTTTGTGTATTGTTGTTTGGAGTGCTTTTACAATACACAAACATAAAGTTACACATATAGTGGCCAGCTAAACAAATGTACACGCACTACACATCGCATGCTCCATTGATCAATTAACTATACGTGATCATGTTTGGGCTACTTGATGAGCATAGGCAAAAACACAGACATTTGAAGCAGTCTCACTCACCGCCTGCGGTTCTAACGTTGGGACTGCTCCATCCTTCAGCATTAGGCGATCGGAAAATCCTGTGTTGAGCTGGGCCTTGTTTATGAAACAGTCGTATGAAGGTAAATTGATGCCATATAGAATTGCAAGCGTAGGGTAAGATTTGTGAAAGTGTACATAAGATTGCAAGCGTAAATTAAATTTGCATGCGCAAGATAAGTTTTGCAAAGGTGTAAATTGCCTTTCAAGTGTAAGAAAAAAATATTTGCAGCATTTTACTGTTATTCATAAGTGTAATTCATGTGTTGTGAAACTGCAGCTTCATGTTAATGCAAAATAAATATGATCTGTATTCTTCTGACTTCCATTTTTCTGCGCTTACCCTTTTGACACGTTTATGTCGCCAAAATACGGCCAAAAGCATTGCACGCCTGTGAACATCGATTTGCAAGCGGAAAAAACAGAGTCAGGAACTGCGAAATAGATTGAGCGTGTAAAACCAACCTTTGTGTAAAAAAATAAACTGTTGCAACTGTCTAAATGACTTGTTGTGTGCGTAGGGCAAAAAGGCTCCCGAAATAAACCGATTTGAACAGTTCCGTCTTTCTTTAAGCTGCGCTTACAGTTTTGGCACGATTCTGTCACTGACTGAGTTTATCAAGCGCGAGGAGGAAGGCGGGTCCACCTTCTTCAGGAGCCAATCAAATGAGCTGCTCGATTTACTCTTATCTGATTGGTTCAACCAAGTTGGTTCAAACCTCAGACGCCAGAACACATCTTTATCTTCATTTTATTTTTAATGCACAAATACATATAAATAAATAAATAAATAAATAAATAACGATTGCTAAATAAGCTGTGCATTTTAGACGTATGTTTTCATCCTGAATTTTCAAGCTGGTGTAGTCATTGGTTTGGAATTGTATTGATATATATATCAATATATATATCAATATATATCAATATATATATATATATATATATATATATATATCAATCAAAACATTTCATTCCCATTCTTGCATGTAACAATACCAATCTGAATAACTTTTTCAGACCACATTTCATGGTATTTAACAATCAATTATATATTTTGAAACATCGTTCTGGTCACTCTCAATATTGATTCTGATTAGTGATTGTGTAGTTGTGTAGACAGATCAAGCTATTATATAGTTAGTATGAAAAAGGAAATGCTTTCTCTTTGTCCAGATTTGACTGTAGGATAATACAAAACTGATACTTCAAATCAATATAAAACTCAACTTAGACAAAGAGTAGCCTTTTATAATGATTCATATATATATATATATATATATATATATATATATATATATATATATATATATATATATATATATATATATATATATATATATATATATATCCAAATCAAATGCAAACTAACTAATTATGTCTGAATCAAAATTCAGCAAACAAGGAATACACAGCCTTACAGTAGGGATATACCGCCATCTAGAGGTTAAACTATGGCATTACAGATGATAAATGGTGCATAATTTAGAGGTACCCTTAAAATACATGTTAAAGGAAAACATATTTTTGTTATTATGAACTAATTTTAGCAAAATACTACTGCTACTACTACTAATAATAATAATAATTTTGGAATCGCCTCTGATCAGTAGTCAGGTGATATTATGCATGCAGTGCAAATACTAGGTCTACTTTTAGCAGTATCAAGATTACAAACTTATATCTGGCAGGATGATGATGATGACGATGATGATGATGATGATACATGCACTGAATTCACATACATTTTCTTTCTCAACACACCAGCTCAGAATTCAGGATGGAAACATATAAGTCTTAAACCTAATGGTGCACAGATTGTTAAGCAATTGTGCTTTATTTATTTATTTATTTATTTATTTGTTTGTTTGTTTGTTTATTTATATGTATTTGTGCATTAAAAGTAAAATGAAGATAAAGATAAAGTGTTCTGGTGTCTGAGGTTTGAACCAACTTGGTTGAACCAATCAGATAAGAGTAAATCGAGCAGCTCATTTGATTGGCTCCAGAAGAAGGTGGACCCGCCTTCCTCCTCGCGCTTGATAAACTCAGTCAGTGACAGAATCGTGCCAAAACTGTAAGCACAGCTTAAAGAAAGACGGAACTGTTCAAATCGGTTTATTTCGGGAGCCTTTTTGCCCTACGCACACAACAAGTCATTTAGACAGTTGCAACTAGGGCTGGGCGATATGGCCCAAAAAAATTATCACGATATAATTTAGCATATCAGTCGATATCGATAAATATCAGGATAAATGTAAAATCTTTATTTCTTTAAAGTTTAAAGGCATATTTTTGCTCATGAGTGAAATATGTAGAAAACAGACAGTTAGCTGTAGTTTTAAACTATCCTTTATTGTCAAAACATGACAAACACTTCCCAAACAAGTGAACAATTTATTTAAACTGAGGTAGATTTATTTATTAAAATCTTAACTGTGGTCGGCATTTTTTTACTCAACACTATATATCAATAATATATCATTATACAGGGCTTGACATTAAGCATGTTCATGTGCTTGTCCTTGGAACAAGTACATCGTTCAAGCTTGTCCAAGTAAAAAAATTAGCTTGTCCGGAAAAGTGTGTGTGTGTGTTTGTGTGTTGTAAATATAATTTATTCTGAAGCAATATTCTCACCAGTGTTCACTCAGCTTTGACATATTTAAATCTGCATATTTGTGGTTTTTATTTTTATTGAATCATTTGAAATTTGTGATATTTTCACCTTTTATAAAGGGCATTTTCCCTTAATCTTATTAAATATAGGCTAAGCTTCATGTTTCATTTTATATTTGTAATTTTGATCAATACATTTAATTAAAATAAAACACTTATAGGGCTGTTACCAATCAAATTAAATAATTTACACTGAAAAATTACAACAGCATTAAATAATGTTTTGAGATTTGTAGTTTTGAATAGACAAATAAGACATGTTGGAAAGTATGTTTAAAGATCAAATTAAACCACCAGTAGGTGGCAGCAGGTGGCCGTCTTAATGAGCGAGTCATTGAGTCGTTCATTCAAACGATTCATTCAAACAATGAATCGTTCATTTACACACGTTGTTGTGAGACGCGTTGCGGTTCTGCTGTGAACGATTTTCGCAGCTGAAACAGAACAAATAATGCAATATTGAGCGTTTATATATTTAATTGTCTAAGTAAAACACTAAGAACGCAATCGGTCAAAAAAAAGCGTTTTAAGAAACATTTTGAGGCCCCTTCTCTTGCCTCACAGTGGATTGGTCCACCGTGCATCTCACCGACACACACACACACACACACACACACCGACAGTGGGCTGGTCGGGAGAGAGAAAAGTTCAGTATTTGTGGATCTCCAGTAAGGGCTGTCTAGTCTATTTTATTCATTTTAAACACCAGATGACATTATTTCTCTTTTGATACAGGCGATGCGGAGTCATTAATACATCACCAAAGAGCAAAGACAAACAATTATGATAGCGATGTACAAGTCCGATGTTTTAGTGATTATAGTTTGGTAACGTTAGTACTGTTGTAAATAAGTCACCCACTACAGCTAACAAGGTAATAAGCCGGTGTGTGAATGTAGTTAATGTAGATTCACCGCTGTGTTGGGCTGCATGTTATATGGAAGGACTTTGAAGAAACACGATAATTTAATAATTAAATTCCGTGTGGTGAACGTGAACCTATGATAAGCAGTCCACGCACATCGCTCTGTTTTATGTCGGATGGGATCGCTAAAATATCTCCAAACCACTGAAGTTGAGCGAACTAACTTGTCAACGATATCTGTGTCCTCTGAGCTGGCCGTGAGCTGCATTTTCTTCATTATTGCTCATTTTTATCGCTCCACTTATCTCCGATCCTCCAAGCCTGTCAGCCACAGACTGTAAACATCACCACGTGCAGCACCCAGACGCCCGGTCTGCAATACGCATGCGCAGCATTACGCATAGCGCGTAAGCATTATATCGAGAATTTATCGACCTGTTGTTATCGTTTTATCGAGGAAAATTATATCGTGATAATTATCGTTATCGTTTTATCGCCCAGCCCTAGTTGCAACAGTTTATTTTTTTACACAAAGGTTGGTTTTACACGCTCAATCTATTTCGCAGTTCCTGACTCTGTTTTTTCCGCTTGCAAATCGATGTTCACAGGCGTGCAATGCTTTTGGCCGTATTTTGGCGACATAAACGTGTCAAAAGGGTAAGCGCAGAAAAATGGAAGTCAGAAGAAGCTGCAGTTTCACAACACATGAATTACACTTATGAATAACAGTAAAATGCTGCAAATATTTTTTTCTTACACTTGAAAGGCAATTTACACCTTTGCAAAACTTATCTTGCGCATGCAAATTTAATTTATGCTTGCAATCTTATGTACACTTTCACAAATCTTACCCTACGCTTGCAATTCTATATGGCATCAATTTACCTTCATACAGTCGGCACCGAAATGCAGCGAACAGATATAAACATTCGCGCAACTCAGTTGCTGATCCGGAAAAGCAAATTACATCCACCGTTGCCTTAACGCGGGGTTTTTGGGGAATCTGTGCAGGACTGTCTTGGTCTGGGAACCAAAAACGCACGTTTTTGGTGACATTGTTATGTGCACATCACCTGTCCAGCGCAGCCTACGAGCCAGCGCTTTGATGGGTGTAGCCTGTTACTTTCGCTCTCTCCCTCGCTCTCTCTCACGCGCTTCCGGTAGAATTGTCCGTAAGGCCCTTACAAGGAAATTCCGCTCCCATTAACGTCAAAGGGGACGCATGATCTCAAAAAACTTGCCGAAACTTATGACTAACCGGAAGTAGTATTTTTGACAAAGAAATACTCCCATCAAACGTCCACCTTAACTTTTGAAACTTTGTCTATGTTTAGTATGGGATTCCAAGTCTTTAACAGTGTAAAAAGATCAGTATGCATGAAACAGCATTTCACCCCCCCTTTAATGATTTTGCATTCACATCAGTGATATTAAAGACTTATACTGGTGAAAAAGTTTCTCCAGAAGGGAAATTGCCCGTAACTATGAAGTACAAAGAACATCAAAAGGACTGCATTTATATAGCGCTTTTATCCAAAGCGCTTTACATTTTTGCCTCACATTCACCCATTCACACACCGACGGCGATGTCAGCCATGTAAGGCACCATCCAGCTCATCGGGAGCAGCTGGGGTTAGGTGTCTTGCTCATGGACACTTCGACACTTGGTCAGGTGGAACCGGAGATTTGACCACCAACCTTCTGGTTTGTAGACTACCTACATGAACCACTGAGCCACTGCCGCCACATCAACAGCAGCTGAACCTGTATGTGCTAGAAAACGGAGGGCCTGCATTGTTCGGACGTGAATGGCTGAGAAAAAATCCTCTGGACTGGCACACAATTAAAAACCTGGATGTATCCCAGCAAATCACAAACAAAGAGACTCAAAAGTCTTTGACACAAATTCTAGAAAATGCGGAGCACGTGTTTCAAAAAGGAATAGGAACACTTAAAGGAATAAAAGGGAAATTGCTGTTGACTGCACTGTTGAAACTGCAACTTCAACCTCAGTTAACGCAGATGACTCTGAGCCACATCAAGACAAACCAGATGTGACAATTCCAGTTACACCTGCACCTACTCACCCAGACTCACAGAGACGTTATCCTGAGAGATGTAGGAAACCCCCAAAAAGGCTTGATTTATAGCTATGTTGTAGTTAGCAACATTGTGTTAGAGTAACTGTAAATTGTAAGTTTGTAGTTAAGTATCTCATATTTCTTAGTATGATTAATCTAGTGGGGAAGGAAAGTGTAATGTATGTACTATTAGGTATCAGTTTTGTGATAATCCCTCTAGTGGTGACCTGTAGTATTGCATAGGAAATCAAGTTCAGTACTTCAGTTCCAGTTCAATAAAAGAACAACGTGAGTCGCACTGTAGACGATTGTGTTGTGTGATTATTATCTAATGGCAGAGGAATACCTGAGGGCATATAATTAATGTTAACAATGTTGCATCTATCACTCTCCATAATAAAACGATCCTGAATATATGGCTGACTTAATAATCAATGCACAAGCTGTAGGCTACTGTTTACTAAAACTTGTTGCAAAAATCTGTATAGCGAAACTGTTGTGTATCCGCTTAAGCCATTCAAATGCATTGACACAGCGCTAGAAATATTGAGCGCTCCATGTACAACGTGACTGCGTGCGCGCCGCCGGGAGATGAGAGCATGTTGCCACTCCGCTTTTCAACGCACTGGCTTCTCTGGCTTTAACATAAGCGTCAAAACGCTATTCATTGTTTGAATTTCGTATTAAAACTTAATAATAATTATATATAAAAAGCTTTAGTCCTATAGCTTTGTTTAATATCAAAAGTAGGTTTGGCAATTTGGCGTGAGAGCGTGACACAGAGCCTGAAAGCGTGTGTATCACGCCAAATGCGTGAGCGTTGGCAACCCTGTAATTGGTATTTATATTTTGGTATAAATACATAAATTGATGGACATGGCAAGCAACAATAACTACTAGGCTGTGCCGTTTAAATGATGCTCAAATGATAAGAGGCCAAGACAATATCCATCACTGATCACACGTGCCTTCGCTCCCCACGTGCATCAATGAGCCTTGGCCGCCCATGATCCAGTCGCCGGTTCACTTCCTTGGAGCACTTTTGATAGATTCTGTGATAGATTCTGATAGATAAAAGCATGTTTATTTCTCTGATAGTTGTCAAGAACTTCAGTAGTGCACAAATACATGACACACAATCCTTAGTTCAAACTTGTATTGAATCTGTCAAATTAATAGCAAGTACAACTGACCTGAAATTGTATCACGTAAAATTTCTCTTTGTTCACATTTATAAATTGTACTTAATTATTTAACACATTATGTACAAAAGATTAGTAAAGATGTAGATTGAGAGTAAAACAGAGTCAGAGTCAAAGAAAAATAACGATGGCAATGAGGATAAAGATCTAGTTTTAAACAAATATTGGTTCAGGATATGGAAGAGCCGTTGACTGTGATGCGGGTTTAAATTATGCAAAAAGTATAAAATTCAATTTGGTATAAATATTATCCCAGTGCTGAATCAAAATTATGATTATCATCATATTTCATTATGATTGTAGGCTTTATACTGAAGACCCAGAATCATCTCTGCTCTGACCACTGACTCTCTGCCCTTCACTGCTGCACCTGTGAATAAAACACAATCATCATTTATATCAACAATAACCATTCAACATCCCTTCTGCTGCACATGTATGTTTTTCTAACAATGCATTATTTGCATTATATAATTTTAAAGGCTGAACTCTTCCAACCTGTATGCATTAGTACATTTATACATGCACGTGTGAATCCATTAAAATTACTAATAGCTGCAGTTTTGCACACAATTTTGTATATAAGAAAAATACTAAAATCCCCTTTCTGACACAGGTCTGTTACGGACTTCATTTGTATATAGTTAGTCGAATGCTCATCCACTACGGTGCTCAGGTAACAAGCGTGACAGGAGACAGGGAACTGTTCAAATCTTTATATTTGGCCACATGCATTGTCATCATCCAGTAGTAGTCTCATGATATACACAAGGTATTAAATGTGGTCTTTCTGAAATAAACAGAATAAAAACATACATAAGCGTATGTCTAATAACGTTGCTTTACATAAACACTAACTTACTGCTGACATGCTATACATGTACCAACGTCACAGAGAGGGATTAACAGCGGCGAACATGCACGCGAATTACCGTATAGCTCTCATATTATAAAATAGCACAAGGCAAAATTCGATTGCACAAGCTAAATAACTAACGTACCACCGTAATGAACATGCATCACTTATAACTGTGTATTATTAAATCAACTTACGTTAAATCACGCACATTAACACCTGTGGCTGGTGAAAAAGAATGTAAACACAATAGCGGAAACTAACGCCACCTAGTGGTATTCGCAATAAGACATTTCATAATAAAAGTCCTTCCCGTGTACTCATATAGGGAATTTAGAACAGGTCTGTTCTTAAAGCCTTAAAAATTGTGCTGATATTTTCAGTTGAGAACAGAGTTCATATTTAAATATTTAAAGAACATTTTAATTCTGGATAAAGATGTCACATTATCAAATATATTAATTTATCCTCATAGATACAGTATTATACTAAGGCTCTTCTACCCACCTGTTAATGATGGGTCTTGTTCATTTCACAGGTTCCTAAGATTTAAACCAGGACGTAAACCGTCGACCAACACGGCTTGAAGAAGCTCCCAATGCAGTCGGTTCACTGTCTAGTCTAGAAGATAAAATAATGTTGGCTGTAAAGAATTTGTAAATTTGTTACCACACACACACGCACGCACGCACACACACACACACACACACACACACACACACACACACACACACACACACACACACACACACACACAAAATCGATGGGCTTGCATAAGAAAAATATCCATATTTCAAACTTTATAAAGTAAAATATCTAGTTTCCGGTTTCTAACGGAAATAACTAAAATATCTAGCGGTCCGCCTTCCGTATTAAACTTACAAAAAAAAGCAGAACTGGAGCAACATATAACTGTAGATGTAGCATAAGCCTTTTGAACTTCAAGAGGCGATACACTTTCTGTGTAAGCTGAATACAGAAGGTGGTCTGCTGGAAGCTATATATTTTGCTTTATAAAGTTTTAAATATAGATATTTTTCAACCCCCAGAAGCTGTGTGGAGTATTTTTATAATGGATGGATGCATTTTATGGGCTGCCATTCACTGCCATTATAATGCTTGGATTAGCCAGGACATTTTTTTAAAAATATAACTGATCGTATTCATCTGAAAGAAGAATGTCATATACACCTAGGATGTTTTGAGGGTGAGTAAATCATGGGGTAATTTAAATTTTTGGGTGAACTATCCCTTTCATGAGAATTTCTTTTCCACATATATTTGTGGATGTATCATAGGTAAATGAAGTTCTCTTTGATGCCGCAAGGAGATATTTACTCACCTCAGTTCACAGTTTGAGTCTCGTATCACGTCTCTGAGCTGCTTTGAGTTTCCTATAGTATTGTTTTTCAGATCGAGCTCTTTTAAAAACTGCAGTGCTTTTGAGTTCATCAAACACTGAGTTAAAGAAGAAACATCTGTAATGCCACAGTACTTTAGGCTAGAAAGAGAGCGAGAGAGAGAAAACAGCATCATAAAACAAATCATTGTAAACAAATATAAAATGAACTGATGGGTTTAAACAGTGATTTTAAGTATTACGCTGTTCCTCACCTCAATCTCTCCAGTTTACAGTGTGAATCCTTCAGTATGTCACATAAGTGCTTCACTCCTGTGTTTCTTATTTGATTGCCACTCAGGTCCAGCTCTCTCAGGTGTGATGGGTTTGATTTCAGAGCTGAAGTCAGAATGAGACACTGTTTCTCTGTAACACTGCATTCAATCAGGCTAAAGACAGAAAGAGAAAAGACGATGAATAAGATGCTCATGCTCATGCGTGAGTTAAATGCATCATGTTCCATTATTTTTTTATCTTGTTTTACACCAAATTTGTCAGATTTCAGCATATGAAACAATTAAATTTAAATGCATGAGAGTTTAATGTTCTTTATATTGATATACATACTGTATGAACAATCACTAATAGCTAATAAGTTAACAGTAGTTTTCTGTTTTACTTTAGATGAGGAAAATGCCAGATGCAGCGCTATAAATGATTTAACTTAAGTCTATTGTTTTAAAGTATTAACTAAACTGTAGACTTGAATCAAACTGTAACTGCTGTACAGTATAATGATACTGACTCTAGTTTCTCCAGCTTGCATTGTGGGTTCATCAGAAGATCACTGAGGTTTTTCACTCCAGAGTCTCCTAGTTCATTCATACTCAGGTTCAGCTCTCTCAGGTGTGATGGGTTTGATTTCAGAGCTGAAGTTACAGCAGAACAACCTTCATCTGTCATACCACAGTATCGTAACCTACATTAAGAGGAATTAGAAAAAAAAAATAATAATATAAAATTTGTTTAATTTCAATAACAAAACACTTTTATTCTTGTATGTGAATGTGACTGACTTCAATCTCTCCAGTTTACAGTGCGAATCCTTCAGTATGTCACATAAGTGCTTCACTCCGGTGTTTCTTATTTGATTCCCATTGAGGTCCAGCTCTCTCAGGTGTGATGGGTTTGATTTCAGAGCTGAAGTCAGGATGAGACACTGTTTCTCTGTAATACTGCATTCATAGAGACTGAAGACAAAATAAGTAAATTCAATAGTTAATGTGAGTAAATACACACTGTATCTTCTGTAAAGTAAAATGTTACTAACTGTAGATTTTCCAGCTTTGATTGTGGGTTCATCAGAAGATCACAAAGGGTTTTCACTCCAGAGTCTCCTAGTTTATTCCCGCCCAGGTCCAGCTCTCTCAGGTGTGATGGGTTTGATTTCAGAGCTGAAGTCACAGCAGAACAACCTTCATCTGTCAGATTACAGCAGCTTAATCTAAAAGGAAAGAGAGCAAGAGGGCATTAAATACAACTTTTCATTTAGTAAAGTCCCAAAAAAAAAAAACATACAGAAAAAGGTCAGAGTAATGCTGCGTTCCAGGCAGGGTTTTGAGCCAGTGAATTACAATTTCAAGCCACGACTCATGACTTTGTAGCGTTCCAGGCAAAGTCGCACCAAACTGCCTGAGCACAAGGAATTTTGGTAGCTAGATGTAAACAAAGCATGGCGGACTGTACGGGGCTTATTGTCATTTACAATCATTTATTTCACCAAAGGTGCTTACTCCTTGCTTATTTGAGGGAAATAGTGGTGAAAAAAAATGCCGCACAAGGCAAGAGAAGATGTTATACCTTTTATTTTACATTATTTATATATTTGGAAATGCATTTTGTATTCATTTATTATTGCACTCAATGGATTGGAAACTAGCTAACGCTAGAAAAGCTGCTGATAATGCATAACATTTGCTGATAAATAATGTTAGAGCAATACCTTATTTTAATAAACTATTTGGTTTTTAATGTATTACTTCAATAAAAACTGCATCCGTAGTGGCTGCCATCGTTTCGCAGGCTATGTGACGTCAGAACTCGTAACTGGGAGTACATCGATCTAGAAGGAGTTGACGGGTGGAAGCCACGGGTTTAACAGCCGTTCCAGTGCTCTTGCATGGGTAGAAGGTTGGAAAAACAGGGGTTACGGGTTGCCTGGAACGCTGATGACTCTGGATAACTCTGCTTGAGCCCCTTTTCCTTTGAAAGTGCCCCTTTTGATTGCACCTCAGCGCCCCTGTGAACGTGATTTCCACCGAGGGGACCCACCCCGAACGCTATTGCCCCTGCCCCTGTGGAGGTCTGTGCACGCTACTGCAGAGAAATATATATATTTTTTTATTCCAGATAAAAAATTTTTTTCAGATTCTTAAATTGAATCAGTTCATTCGTTTAGAACAAGATGCTCTAGGCGGTTACCTCTTAAATTAAATCAGTATCAACAAGTATCAACATATTTGCAGTGCAGAGGAAAAACAGAAGCTGCATCTAAAATGACACATGTTTACAATGAAACAATGTATAATAAAGCAGTGTAGGCCTCATAATAATGTGATGTATTATTAAACCTATACTACATATTACATGTACTGTATGCCTTTTTGTGTTATATGTGACCACATTTCCCTATGTTCTAATTAATTTGTTTGGTTCCACCTGTGTTCTGTTAATTCTCTCATTATCTGCCTTGTTTAGTTCCTGCATATAAGTTCTCAGTTCTCCCTCAGCGTTTGTTGGTTGTCGTTTAATATTCTATGTGTTTGTCGCATGTGTTGTGTAGAAAAAAGGGGTGAGGACTCAACTGCAGGGAAATCGTGTATTTAATGAACAAAAATAAACAAATCAAAACCCATGACACAAAATAACCAAAACACCACGTGCTAACACAGACCAGACAGAATTGTGACAATGTTTGATGTTAATCCTGCATTTTGTTATTAAAGTTCCTGTTTCCAGTTCTTCATTGTCTTAGTGAGTTTTTTATTCAACACTATACGTGACACGATAATGCAATAAAGACATTAGCAAATAAGTAAATAATTTTACCTTGTCTGTAAATTGTAATAATAAATCTTAAATGTTTTAATTTTCACAAACATCTACATGTCTGACTGTATATATTGTGTAAAAATCTAATTTTATTTATTCTATATCGCACATAATTTCTCTTATCCCTCAGGTAGGTCCTTCAGGAGGGTAAGGTGTCCAAGTCGTGAAGATCTATAGCATGGGTGTCCAACCCTGCTGTCCTTCAGATTTCAGTTCCAACCCTGCTTCAACACACCTGTCTGTAATTCTCAAGCAGCCCTGTACACCATGATTAGTGTGTTTGATTCATGTTGGAGCTAAAATCTGCAGGGTGGTAGCCCTCCAGGACCAGGGTTGCACACCTCTGATATATAGCTACTGGGGTGCCTCAGGGCTCAGTGATTGGACCTCTCTTCTCCATCTATGTGTCATCACTAGGATCTGCCATTCTGAGACAAGGTTTTGCCTATCACTGCTATGGTGATGACCAGGGCCACACGGAATCTGTGGATTTTAGTGTGATTTCTGCTCTAAATTTTTTGGAAAATCTGCGGAATTATGCGAAATGGTTTCAAATGCATTAAAAAGATCTAAAAATATTGGAACTGAAAGCATTACCAATAACATAAAATAGTCGCTTCTTAACTTTTATGTAAGGTTTACAATACAAATCCAGTAGATTTTTTTTTAAACAAAGCTTGATCTCTCTTATTGCAGGCTACATCTAGCCTGACAAGCCAGACCCACATAAAGATGTTTGGTCTGGAAACTCACCATTGACGGCTCAATCCGAGCAACGAAGGTGAAACAGAGCTCGTTGATAGATTAAACATTCGCCGTATCCGGTCAGTAAAACTCAGAACACATCTTCCCTTTTTAAGAATGACTTCTTTGTCCTTTCCTCAGAGAAAAGCTTAACTCCAAGTCTTCCAGAGTCGCGGTCAGAGCTGATTCGAAAGACCGCCGTTCGCCAGTTTCTGTGTTTACTAGAAGCACGCAAACACAACTCGGCCGTCGTCATTATGGCCCCGCCCACCAACTCTATACACAATGTGATTGGCCCAGCAAGAGTGAGGGGAATACAGCTCAGAAGGGTATGAAGGGTATTGAGAGTTGCTAGATGACACTTGCAGGCAGATTAAATTAGCTGCCGCTAGGGTGCGTCTAGATTTCTAGGCTAGGCTACATCCATTTTCCTACAGACATTTTAAAATTTCAATCTCTCACCAAAAAAAAATCCACATCAATAAACGCAGTCTACTACCCCTCACAATCACGCACGCGATTGTGTATGCTTCTCAAATGATGGACACTAAAATCTGCTGAGTTTTCTGTGCATTTGCAGATTCCGTGTGGGCCTGGTGATGACACACAACTCTACCTCTCATTCCAACCAGAATATCTGAGCAACTCACATCTCGGCCTGTTTGCATTACAAAATCAAGACAACTAATTATCTAAAAGTTACACGGAACAAACAGTGAGATCCTCATCTTTATTCCACTAGATCACAAAATACTATTGTGAAGAATTGAGTGTTTTAATTTTGAGTGATTTTAAATCATTTTGATTCTTGTATATGAATGTTCCTCACCTCAATCTCTCCAGTTTACAGTGTGAATCCTTCAGTACGTCACATAAGTGATCCACTCCTGTGCTTTTAATCTGATTGCCACTCAGGTCCAGCTCTCTCAGATGTGATTGGTTTGATTTCAGAGCTGAAGTCAGGATGAGACACTGGTTCTCTGTAATACTGCAGTTCCACAGACTAAAGATAGAAAGAGAAAGAAAATCGGTCAGATCTATGATGAACATTTACAGATTGGCAGAACTTGTTTGTCATGACTCATGTCTGACAGTAATTTGTCTTTATAAATTAACATTTGCAATGCTATAGAACGACGCAAAAAGTGGATAACAAAAACATCCAAGTTCTGAAAAAAAATGTGAACAGATTATTATTATTATATATTAATATCATTTTTGACTAGCCTGACAAGCCAGACCCACATCAAGATGTTTGGTCTGGAAACTCACCATAGACAAGGCGCAATCCGAGGGGCGGGATAAACGGTTGTCTTTCAAACTCCCTCTGCACGCGATAGGGTAGCGCTACACCAACCAGAGCAACGAAGGTGAAGCAGAGCTCGCTGATAGATTAAACATTCGCCGTAACCGGGCGGCTAAACTCGGAACACATCTTCCCTTTTTAAGAATGACTTCAGTGCCGTTCTTTGTTCTTTTCTCAGAGAAAAGCTTAACTCCAAGTCTTCCAGGATCGCGGTCAAAGCTGATTTGAAAGACCGCCGCCCAGTTTCTGTGTTTACTAGAAGCACGCAAACGCAACTCGGCCGTCGTCATTATGGCCCCGCCCGCTGACTCTATACACGATGTGATTGGGCCGTCCAGATTCGGAGGAATACAGCTCAGACGTGTATTGAGAGTTCCTAGACGACACTTGAGGACAAATTAAATTTTAATTTTAATTAATCTGGCGCTAGGGTGCATCTAGATTTCTAGGCTAATTTTTGACTACAGTGGGAAAAAAATTGCATTCATGTTTCATTTTTTTTCCCTTTTCATTGTCCATATTCTCTAGGGGTTGTATACCAGTGTAGCTTAAGTTGTGTTCTGCAGTGTTTAGTACAAACTAAAGGGGCGGCAGTGGCTCAGTGGTTCATGTAGATTGTCTACAAACCAAAAGGTTGGTGGTTCGATCCCCGGTTCCACCTGACCAAGTGTCGAAGTGTCCATGAGCAAGACACCTAACCCCAGCTGCTCCCGACGAGCTGGATGGCGCCTTACATGGCATTGCCGTCGGTGTATGAATGGGTGGATGTAAGGCAAAAATGTAAAGCGCTTTGGATGGCCATAGGGTCTGTTAAAAGCGCTATATAAATGCAGTCCATTTACAAGCGAGTGAAAGTAGTATTTGTCAGGTAGTGGAAATCGGGGCTAAAATTGTGCAATTAACCGCAATAGCTCCTTTTTATGCCGAGTTCGCACAGCACAATTTTAAGCTAGATTTTGACTCGCCGAGAAAATTCCTTTTGTAAAGTCATACAGTGTGAAACCCCCTTTTGCCAGAAGGATACTCACTTGAGTGTGTTGAGTTTACAGTGTTTATCCTGCAGTAGAGCAGAAATCTGATTCACTCGTGCATCTCCTAGTTCATGTAAACTCAGATTCACCTCGTTCAGGGATAACGGGTTTTTACCCATAACTCTCTTCACATAGTGACAGGCTTCATCTGCAGCAGGACCCAACAACCTACAGAAGGGAAGGATTTGATTCAATATGCATTACATTACAAAACATGTTACGATTGTCAAACATTGTTTGTAATGAAAAGCTCTTGTTACTTTTACATGTTTTACATTGAACATTTAAATATACAAATTGGTGATCGCGTTCTTCTGTCTGCCTTGCTGCTCGTCTGTAGCTCCGTCTTTTCTTTTGAATCTCTATTTGATCTAATTTCTTTTTGTTTATACTGCAAATATAACTTATTCATCACCATATTGTAACGGCATGGTGTGCACAGGAACAAGCTGAAGACTCAGAAGATCTGATATATAAACTTGTGAAACATATTCCAACATAATCAGGAAGCATAACAGAGACTAGACAAAAACTGAGTGAACAAGAGGAACTTAAATAGGAGACAGAAACGAGATAATTAACTAAATGCAGCTGAATAGAACTTAACTAACAAGAGTAACAATGGTGACAAACAAGTGACAGGAAACTAAGACAAAGGATAAAAACACAACTGAAAGAGCAACAAACAGACAGACATGTGACACATATATTGCCTGACATTATATCTCACATCGCTAATCTAAATCCCTATCACAATGCTAGCCTGTCAGCCTGCCATCCGTGCATCCGGGGTCTCCTGTTTATCCCTCTCTCGCACCGTTAACGAGTCCATTAAACAACTTAGGAGTTTTGGACTAGAAAACCATGTCATCGCTTGCACTGCCTGTCACATCTTTAGCATAACCTTCTCTGTATCATCACCTACACATGTGCATGTGATAAAATGCATGGAGATAGTCATACTGACAGAGATTTCAGAATTAGAGACACATCCAAATTTTATTTGAGGACAGGATAGCAAGGATGTAAGGGCTATTGCAGAAGCAGAAGAATGCTTCTTGATCTTAGTGCTCCATTCGATATTATCGATCAAAACTATCTTTTGAATAGACTTGAAAATTATATTGGCATTTAAATCATACTTATCTAACCGTTATCAGTCTGTAGCAGTAAATGGAGATGTCACATCGATCTTAAGTTCAGTATGAAGTACCGCAGGTCTCAGTGCTAGGAGCGTTGCTTTTCACCCTGTACATGCTACCACTGAGAGATATCATTAGGAAGCATGGCTTTAGTTTTCATTGTTATGCTGACAATACTCAGCTCTATATTTCTTCGCGCTCTGACGAAACTTACCAATTCACGGAATTGGTAAGTTTAACAGAATGATTAACAGAATGCATAACTGATATAAAAAAAATTGGATGGCTCAATTTCCTGCCATTTAATTGAAAAAAGTTTGTTTAATTACTGGGAAAAAAACTCAGAATGTAGAAACCTAAAATACTCTCACTTGATGGTTGCTCTGACAAGTCCGCGTCATCAGTGAGGAATCACGTTTCTAGCATCTATAAAACTGCATTCCACCATCTTAAAAAATATATCTAATGTCGTGTTCCAGGCAACCCGAAACAGACTGCACTGGAATGGCAGTCAAACCCGTGACTTCCCACCCGTGTACTAGATCGATGTACTCCCAGGTACGCACTCTGATATCACATAGCTTGTGAAACAACAATGGCAGCCCCTACGGATGCAGTGTTTATGAAAGTTGTACACAAATAATGTAAAATAAAAGGTATAACGGCTTCTCTTACCTACACCCTTTTTTCCCTCAAATATGCAAGGAGTAAGCACCTTTGTACGGTCTGCCATGCTTTGTTTACATCTAGCTACCGCACATTCCTTGTGCTCAAGCAAGTTGGCGTGACTTGGCCTGGAATGCTTTAAAGCCGTGAGTTGTGGCTTGAAGTAGTAATTTATGGGCTCAAAAACCTACCTGGAACACAGCATAAATTAAGGCATATACTTTCAATGCTAAATGCTGAAAAATTAGTTAATGCGTTCATGCGACCTCAAGACTTGATTATTTTAGTGCTCTACTGGGTGATTGCCCTGCTTGCTTAAAGGGTTACTTCAGTGATTTAGCATTAAGCTTTGTATTTAAACTGGGTCATTAATATAGTAGAAATATGATTTTTTTTAATTCTGTGCCTTCTAGACTGTGAAAAGACGTAAAAATGAATTTTTTGTCTCATGGGGATAAAAGACAACAACTCCCAGCAAGCATTTTCTGTAATCTGTTTGAATGAAGAGAGGTTTCAGTTCTTCACGAGTGTTGTTAATGTGCAACGCCCACAGAGCGTGCGTTCTTTTGAGATTCAAATCTGATGCGACCCGTGCAAGAGAACAGTGGCACCCACATCAACGCAACTCAACATAAAACAACACTTTACATTGTTTCCTGTTGCTTAGCTCCATCTCAGTCACATATCTGAAGCTCATTAATTATGCAGCTCATTATGCATTCCTCTGTGTCTCAGATGTGATTCTCTTCATTATTCATGATTGTTCACCCCTCTTCGCATATGGCCTTTGTAAAGAAAAAGTGTCTTACAAAATTTAAATCAATGTATTGGTTTAGGTGAAATAGCAGGCTCAATGATTCTCACATCAGTTTGGAACAAAAACTCTAGGCAACATCCCCCATTAGTCAAAAGTCTTTTGTGTTTTGAGGCCTTCATTTTAAAACAATTTGTATTGTTTTTTTCAAAACCCACGCATAAACATTATTCTGTCAAAAATACAAGCATGTGCATACATGTTGCACACATATGGTAGCACAGTTTGTGTGGAGTACAGTGTAATTACACTTTTGCCATTAATGTGTTTATAAAAAAACTGAAAAAAGCACAAATGTCAGAGTGTAGCGACTCAGGCGAATCAAACACACAATCGCCAGTTACATTTAACAAATATGTTTTGAAAGTTGTGCTCACTAGCATACCTTCCCCCAACACAACAGAGAAGGATTCTTCAGCTACCCTGGAAACCATCTGATAAGATCTTTTATGACCGGAAAGAATGTGGCCACATGAAGTCTTATACACAAAGACTTTAAGACACAGAGCTTTTGCCTCAAATTATAGACAAACCATCTATAAATGAACATGCACCCCAGGACATTATATGTAAACACATAACTGTCTTGTAAAATGTTTATTCTGTAT